>NC_137582.1:830200-1486200 GCF_963210335.1 Falco punctatus
CGAGTACAGTGGCCGGAACCACACTCCTTAGAACACAATTTGTGGCTAGATCCTGGGGGGACATAAGAAGGAAATTAGAAAAGTTGGAAGACTGGCAAGAGAGAGGATTAGAAAAGTTACTTAGGGAAGCACAGAAAGTATATGTTAGGAGAGATGAGGAAAAACAAAAAGCAAAAGCCAAAATCTTTGTAGCAGCAGTAAGAGAAAGCCAGAGAAATAAGACCCCGTCTGGAGAGAGAAGGGAAAAAGGAATAGAGAAAACACCCAGGGGACAGTCTTACCGAGAAAGATCCACAATTCCTGTCTGTTACTATTGCAATAAGAAGGGACATGTTCGGAAGAACTGTCAGAAGCGGGAACAGGATGAGAAAGTATTCAAAGAAGAATAGAGGTGTCAGGGGCTATATCTTCTGGGGACTTCAACATCAACAGAGCCCTTGACAAAATTATTAATCGGTCCCCATAAGGAGGAAGTTTTATTCTTAGTGGACACAGGGGCTGAAAAATCCACTATTAGAAAACTTCCAAAAGGAATAGCAAAAGGGAAGAGTTATATGTCAGTAGTAGGGGCAAAAGGAGAACCTTTTCAAGTACCTGTCTTGAAAGATGTAGAAGTAGAAACAGAGAAAAAAAACCTGTCTTAATGGTTTACTTTTGCTCCCTGAGGCGGAGTACAACTTATTAGGAAGGGATCTGATTTTGAAACTAAACTTGAGGATTCAGAGTCAAGGGGACAAATTGCAGATGAAATTTCACACTTTAAGACAAGAGGATGAAGAAGCCATTAACCCTTCAGTATGGTATAAGGAGGGGGAAACTGGAAAGATAGAAATGGGCCCCATAAAAGTTCAAATAATAGATCCGCATTGTCCCATTAGAGTCAAACAATACCCTATACCAATGGAGGGTCGAAAGGGATTAAAACTTGTAGTTGACAGACTTCTGGAAAAAGGAACTTTAGAACCATGTACGTCACCTCATAATCCACCCATCCTCCCTGTAAAGAAATCTGATGGGTCATACAGGATGGTACAGGACCTGAGAGCTGTAAATCAGCAAACAATCACTAAATTCCCTGTAGTGGCAAATCCTTATACTTTACTGAGCCATCTATCTCCCAGACATACTTGGTATAGCGTAATAGATTTGAAAGATGCCTTTTGGGCCTGCCCCCTGGGTGAGAGATCCAGAGATTATTTTGCCTTTGAGTGGGAGGACCCTGAAACGGGATGAAAACAACAATTAAGATGGACTGTACTACCAAAGGGGTTTACAGAATCACCGAATTTATTTGGACAAACTTTAGAGAAAATCTTACCAGATTTTACATTACCCAGGGAGGTAAAATTATTGCAATATGTGGACGATCTATTAGTAGCAGGAGAAACTGAAGAAGGAACCCGAGAAACTACTATTAAATTGTTAGATTTTCTAGGAGAAAAGGGATCAAAGGTGTCTCGATCAAAATTACAGGTTGTAAAAGAGGAAGTGAAATATTTAGGGCATTGGCTGAGTAAGGGAAGAAAGAAGTTGGATCCTGACAGGGTATCTGGGATCCTAGCCTTAAGACCCCCACAAACTAAAAAGGGAATTTGGCAGATATTGGGATTATTAGGATATTGTAGACCATGGCTTGAAAGCTACAGCGAAAAGGTTAAATTCTTATATGAGAAATGAATAACCAACTTCAGTGATTCACAGAAGATGATCAGAAATTTGAGGAAATAAAAAGGGCATTAATGCAAGTGCCTGTATTGAGCCTCCTAGATCTGGGAAAACCTTTTTATTTTTTTTGTGAATACATCAAACCAGGCAGCATATGGAGTCCTTACTCAAGACTGGGCAGGAATTAAGAAACCCGCGGGGTATTGTTCTAAGTTACTTGATCCGGTAAGTAGGGGACGGCCTGCTTGTCTCCAAGCTTTGGTCGCTACAGCATTACTAATAGAGGAAGTTAGGAAGATTACCTGTAGTGCTCCTTTAAAGGTGTATACTCCACACAATGTCAGAAGTGTTTTACAACAGAAAGCGGAAAAATGGTTAACAGATAGCCGGATCCTAAAGTATGAAGCAATACTAATTGACTCCCCTGACTCAAAACTGAGGGTAACCTCTGCTCAGAGTCCAGCACAGGTTTTGTTTGGAGAACCATCGGAGAAATTACAACACAACTGTTTAGAGGTAATTGAAACCCAGACGAAGGTAAGGCCAGATTTAAGGGATACTGAATTGGAGAAAGGAGAAGCATTGTTTACAGATGGCTCCTCCCGGGTATGGAAGGGAAAATAAAATCAGGATATGCAAGAATTAATAAGGACCTAGAACCTGTGGAATCAGGACCTTTGAGTCCATCATGGTCAGCTCAGGCTTGTGAGCTGTATGCCCTGTGTAGGGCCCTGGAATTGTTAAAAAAGGGGAAAAGTGGGACTATATTTACAGATTCTAAATATGCATGTAGGGTGGTCCACGCTTTTGGAAAAATTTGGGAAGAAAGAGGTTTAATTAATACTCAAGGGAGGAATTTTATACATCAGGAATTAATAGTAAGAATTTTAAGGGCATTAAGAGAACCAAGGGAGATAGCAGTGGTACCTGTGAGAGGACACCAAAAGGGATTAGATTACCAAACCACAGGAAATAATTTAGCAGATAAAGAAGCCCAGGAAGCAGCCTTGAGGACTCAGGACGTAGCACAGGAGGAAGAAAGACAAGAGGAAGAAGAAAAGAAGTTTACCCCTGAGGAACAAACAAAATTGGAGAGAATAGGAGCTAAGTTAGAACAAGGAAAATGGACACTGCCCGATGGGCGAGAGATGTTGCCAAAAGCCTATGCTAGGCAAATATTGGAACATTTGCATGCACAACACATTGGGGTACAAAGGCGTTAAGTGATCATTTCCTTAAACAATTTGGCTGCATTGGGATTTTTGAAATAGCAAAGCAAATCACACAGGGTTGCTTAACTTGTCGGAAGATAAATAAGAAAGTGTTTCGACAAGTAGCCATGGGGGGGAAGAAAACCAGCTTACAGACCTTTTGAGAAAGTACAAGTTGATTTCACTGAATTACCAAAGGTAGGGAGGATAAAATATTTGTTGGTAATAGTAGATCATTTAACACAATGCGTAGAGGCTTATCCTGTAGCACGAGCTACGGCACAAACAGCGGTAAATATTTTATTAGAGCATTTGATACCTAGATATGGGATAATCCAGTACGTTGATTCTGATCAGGGCACACACTTTACTCCCAAGATAATAAAATTATTTTGTCAATCATTAGGTATTCAGTGGGAATACCACATTCCGTGGCACCCACAAAGCTCGGAGAAAGTAGAAAGAATGAATCAAACAATAAAACAACAATTAGCTAAGTTAATGATAGAGACACAAATGCCCTGGACGAAATGTTTACCACTGGCACTTTTAAACATAAGAACTAAACCACACAGTGAGACTGGATTATCGCCATATGAAATGTTATATGGCATGCCTTATTCTCAAGGGATGCCTCTAGGGAACAGTGTAGTTGAGGATCATAGCATCCAAAAATATATCACTACCATCGGAAAGAGATTAAAAGAGCTGAGAGAGATTGGGATGATGGCTCAAACACCACCTTTAGGTTTTGCAATACATCAGTTGAAAGCGGGAGATGAGGTTTTGATAAAAACATGGGAAGAAGAAAACCTATCTCCCCTCTGGTGATTTGAAGAATCAGTCAGCAAGATGCAGGCGGGTGGAGGTTATCTTTATTCGGCAGCGCTGGGTGCATGGGGGATCGCTCCACCAAAGTCATGCACACCGAGGGGGCTTTTCAGTCCCCCCTTTATACATGCTACTCAGACCTATTCATTAGTTTTCCAAGAAATTGTTTATATATTCATCACAATTCTGAGACTCCATTTACATATCTCATGCCTGCGCAATGTCCTTGAGGAGTTGTCTCTATGCAGACTCTATTCCTTAGCGGTCACGTTTAAAGTCTCCATCTTCGCCACATCGCATGTACCACAGGAATCTAAGACAAAATGTCCCTTCTAAAGGTAGCCACCCAAGGACTTAGCAGTCTGTGCATCCGTCATGTGGCAATAAGGGTCCTTGGACATTTCCCGACTTTTAACTAAACATAGGTGTGTCATCCTTTAGATAAGTGGTACAGCATTCACTGTTCACTGGGAAGGACCTTTTCCTGTTTTATTAACTACAGAAACAGCTGTAAGAACTGCTGAGAAAGGATGGCCACATGTTTCGCGAGTAAGAGGTCTGGTGAAGGAGTGGAAAATAACATCTGAACCAGGAAGAACTAAACTAACCATCAGAAGAACTTGACGAAGCCTTCATCAAAGAGCATAAGCTAAGTTGCTGTGGGAAGTTCATTGTAATTACTCCTGTAGAATTAAGCAGTAACCGGGAACAGTTAAGAGCCAGTAATGTATTAATGTATAGGAGGATTGACAAAAAGTCGTACCCTCTCAAGCCCCTGGAGAGGAGCCGGTACTAGTGCCTGTCCATCGTGTAAACAGTGCTGTTTATTTTTAAGGGCTAAGTGTTCCAAATGTTTTAAGTATATTACTTCCCCAGGAGGAGGACAGGAACACTATCTAAATAACAGCTTAGAGTTTCGGTGTATTCGATACAAAGCCACCACCCCCTTCCATAACCTACCCTGGGTAAAGGTTTTATTGTTGTTGATTTAATCAAGAAGTGTTTTTAGGAAATAAGAGACAGTAATAAGCTATCCACAATATATACCAAAATTTTTGGGACGCAGCATACAAATTATCTCATCTGGCTGTTTAAAAGAGACGATCCCTTAAGATTAACGAAGAGGGCAAGACCGGATAGGGAACTGGTGCTGCGGCTTGGAAGGTCTGCCAAGGGCTGCAACCCCTTCGGGCTGTGACCATCGATCGCTATAGCCCTTACCGGACCTCTTCTAGTCCTGCTTGGGGTGAGTTCCTTAACCCAGGCTACGACGAACAACTGCAATCAATGTATAGTAACTACTAGAAGGGGACGGGTAAGTTCCCAAACCTTGGTGTATCATACGGTCTATGACTGTAAAGACCAGAAAATAGGAATCTGCATTCATAACCAAACCCAGTATGCTCTATGCAGAAAAGGTAACAGGACCGTATGCTATGATCCAAAAGAACTCCCTTATCAATATTGGGTGGAAATTAAGACAAATTCGGAAGTAGGTAGATTAATTGGAACAAGTCGGGTTATAACCAATTTGAACACATCAGTATCAGTAATCTTTGATGCATGTGATATTATAGATGATGATCTAGACACTAATTGTGGGAGTTTGGAGTGGAGACGGTACTATAGTAATCAACCAAAATACATCTGCCCCGGCGGACATCAATGTCAAATAAACCCTGATTATGTACCTAGTCAAACCGCGAGGTATCAAGCGGCACACCTATGCCGAAGAAGGGGATGGTCCTGTGTATGTTGGGATACTGCAGGCTGGCGATATGATAATCCACGTGGAAATTTACAAGCTTCAATCACAAGGGTACAAACAGACAGTAATTGTACAACCCGTACCTGCAATCTAGTAAATTTAACTCTTACAAATTTAGAGATTTGGAAACAGAAGAAAGTAACCAAAATTGGACTTAAGATATATGGACCTGGAGAAGACCCGGGTGTAGTTATTAATATTAAAATCAAAGAAAGGATAAAAGAGTCAGTGCAACACAGACTGTTATTCAACTCATTTTATCATGAAACAGAAACAGGAGTAAAATATGAAATTCCCACAGTTGCTAAAAATCTGTTTATAAATCTTGCTGAAAACATTGCTAAGTCATTGAATAGAACTAATTGTTATGTTTGTGGTGGAACAAATCAAGGTGAACGATGGCCATGGGAGGCTATGGAGAGCAACATAAGCAATCCCCAAGTATGGGAAACAATGAAAAAGGGTAATAGAAAACAACAATGGGTACTCCAAACGAGTATAATTGGAAGAAGTTGTTGGCAAAATCTAAAAAACCAAATGAAGACAAGTAGGTAACCTGGAGGGTGAAGGAGGTTACCTATGGAATGAAACTCAGAATAGCTGGGATAAATGGGGAAACCCACGGGAAATGAATCATCAATTTAAGAACTGGACCAATGGAACAAACACACCAAACGGTTGGCCAATGCCTGAAGGACGTTCCTGGATTTGTGGCAAACTAGCCTATGCATATTTACCAAAGAATTGGACAGGATCCTGTGTATTAGGAACTATAAGACCCAGTTTTTTCCTGTTACCCAGAGTTCGGGGAGAGCAATTAGGGGTCCCAGTATATGCTGAAGCTGATGAGCTAAGGAAAAGGCGCCATAAACGAAGCTTACAAATGGAAATTGGAAATATAATGAATGGCCTCCCGAAAGAATCATTGCCTATTATGATCCAGCTACGTGGGCAGAAGATGGATCCTGGGGTTATAGGACCCCAATATATATGCTTAATAGAGTAATTAGGCTACAAGCTGTAGTAGAAATAGTTGTAAATAAAACCGGAGATGCACTTGGATTAATTGCAAAACAAAATACCAAGATGAGAACCGCTTTGTATCAAAATCACTTAGCTCTGGATTATTTGTTAGCACAAGAAGGAGTCGTCTGCAGAAAATTTAACCTTAGTAGTTGTTGTTTAGAGATTGATGATGAAGGAAAAGCCGTAAATCAGCTGATAAAAGAAATGAAGAAAATTGCACGTGTCACAGTTCAAACTTGGAATGTAATCAATCTAGAAGGATTGGGGTGTGTGTGTGTGTGTGTGTGTGTGGAATTTATAGGCGGTGGTTGGCTTACTAAAATTGGGATCATTGTATTGGGGATATGTGGAGGATTGCTAATCATTCCATGTTTAACACCTTGTTTTACCAGATTAATACACTCGGTTATACAAGGGATACAAATATCTGCGGTACCTGTTCACCCAGAACCAGGGAAAGAGAAAACCCATTCCCTGATGATAATAAAAACAAAAAAAGATCCAAAATTGATACCAATTCGACAAGTGTTGACTCGACTGGAAACGAAAACACGAATCAATACCATAAAAAAGAAGATGGGGGATGGTGAAATGTGTTCATTTGATTCGTGTCGATATAGAACAATGCTAGGACCGCAGGATGCAATGTAACCTTCTGTCTTACATACCCTTGTATAACCACACGCTTAAGAAAAACAGAGTGATCAATGGATATAGTTCCTGTATCTTGCAAAGAACATCTGGCTACATACCTAATTTCTCTATCTTAAAAAGGACATCTGGTTACACACCCTGACATGCAGGCTGAGCTGCTAACAGCATAGTGTTAAGTAAGAGAAGTTTACAGGGCGCATGCGTAAAATCTAGGGTCATCCTAAGGGTGAGCCGAGGAAGACTGCTGACTTCATCCACCGACCGCCAGGCAGGGGTTATGATGACCCTCGGAGATAGAAAGAGCATGCGCCACGAAGTGCATGCCTGTTCCAAGGACCCATTTACATAAACCGACCCTTTCTTAGAAATAGCTAGGAATATGTCTTAGTTTAGGAAATATAAACCAAAAATAAACTTTGTACAGCGCGCATCTTGGTGGAGCGGAGACTCCCGGCGCACCCAGCACTGTTTGCTTGCCTCTATTTGCTTAATAAATTGCAAACTTTGATTGCAATCCTATTTTGGGACTAAGTTCTTTATCACAATGACATAAACACAGTTCCCATTTAAGTGATTAAAAACTGATAGAAACCGTTTATCAAGAAACCAGTTTTACAGTACCTTGTTCTTTTCACTCCCGGTTGTTGCTGCAGGTCTAGAAAACAGAAATATATTTCAGTACTGAAATGCTTACATTGATTATGAATAATACTACAGTTGCTTTGAAAACTTCACTGCAGAAATGAATTAAACTAAAATCTAGGATAACAACTTTGTTAGATGCAGTTGAAGACTGAAACAGTTACTGTCTACCATTATGTCTATTGGAAGGCTATTTTTTCTGCAAGATATTAAGCAAGTAGTTGAAATAACTATTCTCTCAGCTTCACACAAAGTGACAGAAATCTTACAGCTACAGACATGTAGCTATACGGTTACGTGCATTCCCTGTTTAATACCAGGGGTTTAGCTCTCTTCAGTACTGAGAATCCTTCTCCTACAGCTCAAAGAACTGTAATTTTGGATTCTATGGTGTCCTAGTGTTACCGAAATCTCGGAATGAAGAACTTATCGACACCAATGTGATGTAGATAAGCAGACACTTCTTTATTGACGGCCGGGTGCGTGAGCGAGTCCTCTCACGATCAACGCACACCAGGTCCCAAAATCAGATTCCAGATATAGAACTTATTCATACATATTCATTAATTATTCATGCATAATCATAACATTTCCCGTAAATCATTTACATACTCTCCTCCTATATCCGATTCTGCGCAGTAAAGCTTAGAAAGGTCTAGAAATGGGTCTGGGGTACGATTTGGGTAGGTGGTATAGGAGTCGGTGGTCGCGATCTCCCCCTGCCGGAATTACCTTTTACTAAAGTTCACAGTTTCTTGGCAGGCACCTACAAGCTGTTCCAGTCAACTCTCCCCGGTTTTCATTAATCTCATATTCTGACATTTCAATACACCTCTGCATACAGAAGACTGGTTAAATACAAAGGCACCTTTCAACCCTAGAGTTATTACCTATGTTTCAACAATAGTTCCAGGCCCTTCTTCTAGCCTTGGTACAGGACGTACAGAAGATCTCATAGCAGCTTTTACTGTGTAGCTATAAGTTTCTTATAATTTTTTTCTTATCGTTCTATATTTTGATTTTATTAAATGATTTTATAAAATCAATTAATCAATCAAATAAAGTCAATCAATCTTAACTTATTAACAAATCGATAACAGTTCCCCCCTTTGAAAGTGTTGAAAATCATTATTTCAATACTTTCACATTATTCATATATCTTTTGTTTCAACATATTTTGGTGATGGATCATGTCTTGATAAAATAGTTGGTACTTCTCTCATAATCATACGATTCACTGCAATTCTATTGGTAAACTGTTTCTTCAAACATGCATATACTAGCATGCTCATCAAAAAGACATTAATAACAGAAACAAAGTTTTAATTATAGATTGTATCCAAGAGCTCAAATTCCATCCCAGTTTGTTAAAAATTTTCCCAAGCCAATCTTCTGACATATCCTTTTGAATTGCTTCAGTTTCTTTTTCAGTTTTTCCTAATAGGTCTAGATCATGTTCCACATCCTGAGTGACATTTGAAATGTGGATACAACAGTGGTCCAGTTTATCCTTGAGATATCCACATACTCGATGTTCTTTAAGTAGGAGCATATCTAATGCCATTCTATTTGTAAAGTCATTCTGGAGGTCGCCTGTAATTATATATTCAATTCCTTAAACCCCTTTTTGGTAACGTTTGCTAATTTTTCCACTTGACCAGTTAACTTATAAAGCCATGCTCTGTTTCTATATGAAGCTATAGGATTTAAAAGTGATTCAAGTGCCCAACCAGTTTTCACTCCTGTAAATGGTTCATTCCAAATATCATCATTTATCCCCAATCTCTTTATTCGTTTCAGTTCTAAATTCTCTAGAGATCCTTTAAATGGTGATTTCTTCCAAATTGGACACAATGTTGGCATGCCTAAAGTGATTTGTTTCACCTTACCATCTAATGGTAGGTGTGTTGTCCAGGTTCCATCACTTAATGCCCAAACTAAATGTCCTGGACTTCGAATAGTAGATTTTCTACAACTAAACAAAGTTCCTTTCCTAACTGTAGAAGTGCTGGTTAAATTGAGAGTGTTCTTAAGACCTCGACAAAACCAACCATATTTCAAAGCAGCGGCCAACGGAGGAATTCTTTGGATTACTAAGTCTGCATTACTACAATCATACACTTTTTCACATTTCCACCACGGCACTATTTTATTTTCCTTCTCTCCCGATGTAGTTGACCTATCATTGACCCAGGGTAATACTGAAAAAAACTTTTCCATCCCAGGTAAAACACCAAGAAGTTCTTGCCAGATACTGAAAATGGGAAAATATGGACATAGACCATATAGAGTCCCATTGTTCTACTAGTTGGGTACCTTGGCCAGTTTCGTTACACTTCCATTCCATGACACTTCTGCTCACATTGGTTTTAAATTGTTCATCATATGAACACCATCCCACAGTCTTAAATCTCCCTATTTTGGTAAAAACATGATTTAACAATTTTTCACAATCCGCCAGACTACCTGGAGTTTTCCACTGTTTTCTAATGACTTTCACTTGCTCATACCATTGAGTCACTGGCCTCTGTTCACAATAATTGGTTTCATTTTTATGTTCCAGGTTAGTCAAATTCATAGTTAAAATTCCCCATGGAATAGATTCACCTACTGCCTTCGGTATTGGCAAACAAGCAGTGATCTGCATGACATTTTGTAAATTGGCAAATTCTTTAGTCAATCCTACCAACAAATTTTCCTCGGCCATTTGTTTGGGAATGTCAATCACTTGTTCTGTTTCTATTTGTCTTTTGTTCCTGTCCACCAAGTCATCCCATGATCCCACCAACACTACCAACCAAAAAAAAATCCAAAAACCAATCATAACCTGATATGCAAAATTAGACATGTTTCAAAGTCAATTTTTAAGTCTCTGGGTCACGTTTCACAATCTTCCACGGAGTAGATGCTTTCTTCACGGTGCTTTCTTCACTCGAGTATAATGTATCCAAGCATCCGATTCTGCAATTTTGATAGCTGTAAAAGTGGTTAGCAGTATCTGGAAAGGTCCTCTCCAGCACTCCTGCAAAGGTTCGGAGGTCCAAGTCTTCACATAAACATAGTCTCCTGGTTGGAAATCATAGACTGAATTTTCCAGGGATAAAGGTCTATTCCAAATTACTGCACTCCGAATTGCAGTCAAAGTTTTTCCTAGAGAAAGCAAATAGTTATACACATCTTGTTTTCCTTTCACATATATGTTTGGATTTGGTTCTGGAGACTCATATGGTTTTCCATATAGTAATTCATAAGGACTGACTGAGGTTCCACTCCTTGGCTGTACTCTTGATTCGTAATAACGCCAATGGAAGTGCCTGAGGCCACTTTAGAGTGGTTTCTTGACAAATTTTACTTATTTGTCATTTTAAAGTTTGATTCATCCTCTCCACTTTCGCACTAGATTGTGGCCTCCAAGAGGAATGTAAATCCCAATCAATACCCAAGACTTTACTAACACTTTGGACTGCTTCATCAACAAAGTGTGGACCTCTGTCAGAGGAAATTCCAATAGAAACTCCAAATCTCGGAATTATTTCTTGTAATAACCACTTTACAACCTCTTTTGCTTGTGTGGTGCGACAGGGAAGGGCTTCTGGCCATCCTGTAAAAGTATCAACTCTTACCAGGATGTACCAGTACCCATTTTGTCTAGGTAGCTCTGAAAAATCTACTTGCCAATAATCTCCAGGTTCTGTACCAGACTTCAGTCTACCCATTTGAACCTTTTTCTTAATCACTGGATTATTTTTCAAACGTACTTCACACTTTGCAGTTACCATTTAGCTATTCCAAACATCTTAACTGATATTACTTGCTTTCGTAAAGATGTTACTAAGGCTTCTGCCCCCCAGTGACATTCTTGGTGTCTCATTTGAATGATCTCCCTCATCAAAAGAGGTGGAATTACTACTTGTCCGTTAGGAGTTACCCACCATCCAGCTAAGTTTTTCTTAGCATTTAATACCTGACCCAATTTGTCATCTTCCTCTGAATATCTCGGGTTTTCCCTAGGAAGGGTTACTGGTTTAGAAGGAATTATTGCCATTTGCAATGCTCGTTTCTTTGCTACCTTTTTCTTTCTTTTTTTTTTTTTTTTTTTTTTTTTTTCTGCTGTTCTATCAGCTAAATTATTCCCAGCTATTATTTTTGCATTCCCAATCTGGTGTGCCTTACAGTGCATGATTGCTACTTGATCTGGCTTTTGAACTGCTTGCAATAATGGTAAAATTTCTGTTTGATGCTTAATGTTTGATCCTTGAGAGGACAATAACCCCCTCTCTTTCCACAAAGCTCCATGGACATGCACTACCCCAAAGGCATATTTTGAATCAGTCCAGATATTTACTCTCTTGTCTTTGCTTATCTCTAAGGCTCGAATTAAAGCGATGAGTTCTGCCTTTTGGGCTGATGTGGTACTCGCCAGTGCTCCTGCTTCTATAGCTGTAGTCTCTGTTGTTACCGCATATCCGGCGTTATCGGACTCCTTGTTCCGTAAAGCTGCTTCCATCAGTATACAATTCCCAGTCTGGTCTCTCCAATGGCACATCCTTCAGATCTTCACGACTGGAATAAACATACTTGATGGCAGCCAAGCAATCATGTTCCAGTTGTCCTTCCTCCTGTACGGAGCTTAAAAACACTGCAGGATTTACCAGGTTAGTTGTCTTTAGAATCACATCATCTTGTTCAGTCAATACTACCTGGTATTTCATCATTCGGCTGGGGGACAGTCAATGCCCCCCCTTCTGTTCTAGGACAGTTATCACCATGTGTGGGACATAGACTGTTATTGTTCTTCCCAAAGTCAATTTCCGAGCTTCTTGTATGAGCATCACTGTTGCTGTCACTGCTCGAAGGCAGTTTGGCCACCCTTTACTCACTGTGTCCAGTTGTTTAGAGAAATATCCGACTGGTCGTTTCCAGCTTCCTGTCCTCTGGGTTAACACTCCCAGTGCCAGGTGTTGCCTTTCATGTACAAACAGCTGGAAATCTTTGGTTAGATCTGGCAGTCCCAAGGCAGGTGCAGACATTAAGGCACGTTTCAACTCTACAAAAGCCTTTTGTTGTTGTGGGCCCCATACAAAGGGAGAGTTCTTCTGGGCCTCGTACAGCGGTTTAGCTATTAGCCCATAGTTCATGATCCAAAGGCGACAACACCCAGTCATTCCCAAAAATGCTCTGAGTTCATGAATATTTCTTGGCTCGGGTATACCACAAATAGCTTCTTTGCGATCTTTTCCTAATTGTCGTTGTCCTTTTGAAATCTCAAAGCCCAGATATATCACAGTCTGGCAGGCTATCTGGGCTTTCTTCCTGGATACCTTATACCCATTTAGTCCCAGGAAATTCAAAAGGTCAATAGTCACCTGTATACAAATAAATCTTTCTTTTGTAGCAATCAATATATCATCCACGTATTGTAAAAATAAATGTCCAGGTCTTGGTTTGTCCTGTTTCCAGATTTCAAATTCCTTTGCTAAATGATTTCATAAAATAGCTGGACTGTTTTTAAATCCTTGGGGTAATCTAGTCCATGTCAGCTGCATCTTTCGGTTTGAGGATTTTCCCATTCAAAAGCAAACAGTCTTCTGGTTTCCTTTTCCAAAGGTATACAAAAGAAAGCATCTTTTAAATCAAGCACTCTAAACCACTGATAATTCTCCCTCAATGCTGTTAACAGTGTATAAGGGTTTGCTACTACAGGATAAATATCCTTAACTATTTGATTTACTGCTCTCAAGTCTTGTGCCAGTCTATATTCACCCGAGGGTTTTCTGACTGGTAAAATAGGAGTATTATACTCAGATTCACATTCTTCCAAAATTTTATACTCCAAACATTTATCAATCAATTTCTTCAATTCCTGTCTCACTTCTGATTTGATTAGATATTGTTTAATTCTCACTGTTCCTGCGCCTTCCTTCAAATCTATTTTAACAGGTTCTGCTAGTTTTGATTTACCAGGAATATCTGTCTCCCATACAGTAGGGATCACTGCCAAATCCACCTCCGGTGGAATTTCTTGTTCCTTTACCTTTTCTTGTATTATCAAAACTTCTCCCGTGTTTGACTCTGGTATCTTCAAAAAGAATTCTCCTTCATCAAAAACAATTTGTGCATTTAATTTAGATAACAAATCTCTTCCTAACAAGGGTACCGGACATACTGGTACATACAAAAATTCATGTGTAATTATTTTATTTCCAAATTTCAAATCTATGGGTTGTAGGAATGGCCTGTTTTCTTCTTTCCCTGTTGCTCCTTTTATATTGGCTGGTTTTGTTCCAGTTTTTCCTTTACAAGTATTTAATAAAAAAAATGTCGCTCCTGTATCCACTCCCAACCTCACAATTTAAACAACATTTTTTTCCACTTTCTTATTATCAGAAGTTATAGCCGTTACCAAATTATCTCTAATAGTTAGCTTACATTCATCCTGCCAATCCTTTGTCTTAAGGAAAAAAACAAATCCACATATGGCATTTCACTCCATTTCCCTTCTCTTTTACAATACAGCATTAACTGCAGAATAGTGTTATAATTCAGTGTCCCATTCGTGGGCCACTTTTCCTGATCATCCAATATATACAAAGGCCACCAATTATTACGATACTCAAATTATTACAATACTCAATCATCTGGCTCTTTTGCAGATCATCCTGTAAATTTCCCCAATGTGCCAATAAACATCCCAACAAAGAATTTTTCGGGATTTTGTCATTTACAGCAAGATTACCCATGCTTTTACTTTTAAACAACCGAGTTAACTTAGTTGCCATGGTGTAATTACTCACAGTACGATACACAATTATTCAACTCTGTCACTCCGATCCGCGGATCCACACTCCACACTCGCTTTCGTTCTCAATTATACGTCTCACCCTTACAGCCACTCACACTTTCCCACAGTTACTTTAAACAAACATATAACACAATATTGTACCTCTTAATTTTCTTCTTAATACACAAACTCACAAAACCAACAAAGAACCAAAAACCCCTTCTAACTTCTTGTTAGAGGCACTACCTTAGAGAACACTACAGCATATAGTTTCTCTTGTCTACACTTTTGTCCAACCCTGCAATAGCTTTCGCTTATGTCTTACGGGCAGACGCCTAGTCCTACCCTGCGCAGCTCTTTCACCGCGTCTGACAGGCAGACTTACTCAGTGGGACTCCAACCCATTGGTGGGACTCCATCCCACTCCTTACCATACCCTTATTATAGTGGGACTCCTACCCACTTCCTCTAATGCACTTACTCACTTACTTTAGTGGGACTCCAACCAACTTACTACAATTAAAAAAAGAAGTGTCTTACCAAAAATCCAGGGAACGTCACGAAGAGCCTTACGGATTGGGGATTGATGGGTATGCCGAGAAATCCTCGGTGCCAGCAGGAACCGATCAGGTCCCCGACTCCTTTGGTCTCCTTCAGTGCGGTCCCATCTGGGTCGCCAAAACTGTTACCGAAATCTCAGAATGAAGAACTTACCGACACCAATGTGATGTAGATAAGCAGACACTTCTTTATTGACGGCCGGGTGCGTGAGCGAGTCCTCTCACGATCAACGCACACCAGGTCCCAAAATCAGATTCCAGATATAGAACTTATTCATACATATTCATTAATTATTCATGCATAATCATAACATTTCCCGTAAATCATTTACATACTCTCCTCCTATATCCGATTCTGCGCAGTAAAGCTTAGAAAGGTCCAGAAATGGGTCTGGGGTACGATTTGGGTAGGTGGTATAGGAGTCGGTGGTCGCGATCTCCCCCTGCCGGAATTACCTTTTACTAAAGTTCACGGTTTCTTGGCAGGCACCTACAAGCTTTTCCAGTCGATTCTCCCCAGTTCCCATTAATCTCATATTCTGACATTTCAATACACCTCTGCATACAGAAGACTGGTTAAATACAAAGGAACCTTTCAACCCTAGAGTTATTACCTATGTTTCAACAATAGTTCCAGGCCCTTCTTCTAGCCTTGGTACAGGACGTACAGAAGATCTCATAACAACTTTTACTGTGTAGCTATAAGTTTCTTATATTTTTTTTTTTTCTTATCCTTCTATATTTTAATTTTATTAAATGATTTTATAAAATCAATTAATCAATCAAATAGAGTCAATCAATCTTAACTTATTAACAAATCGATAACACTAGGTCAAAGAACTGTAATTTTGGATTCTCTGGTGTCCTGCGTCTGGCTGGGATGCAGTTTATTTTCTTCACAGCAGCCCACACAGCGCTGTGTGTTAGATTTCTGACCAAAACAGCGGTGACAACACACCAGGTTTTTAGCTAGTGCTGAACAGTGTCAACAACTTCTCTTTCTCACTTTGCCACAACCCACACAGGTAAGTTCAGGGTGGGCAAGAAGTCAGGAGGGTACACAGCTGCAAGAGAAAAGGTGGAGCGGGGAGCAGGGCAAAAAATCCTGAGATACCTGCAGTGAAAGAGGGATTTTGCTTTTCTGTAAGTCTCTCCTCGCCCTTTTTAAACACATGTAATACTTCTATGCCTGTGCACACACTCATGTAATTAATCAGAATTTGTGCACGTGACCTCGTTGTTGACTTGGCCAGCATGCTCAAGGCACTCTAAACAAAAAAGAAGTGTTTGTCAACACAAAGCGCATCAGGTAGTGTGGTCACACGAAAGAATAAGAATCTTCATCTGCATCAGATTTGCCAAAAAACCCCAAATACAACAAAAACCCCAAACTTGCCTCCAGCTCTCAGGTCAGTTTTTATCAGTAAGTTTTATTTTCAACATTCCTTATATGCATACCTTCCTTCATCCTGAGACGTTTCACTGGAAGTGCTATCATCCAGTACTTGACCATGAGTGCCACTGGAAGAGCTCATCTGCTGATGAGCCTTCTGCTTTGAAGGCTGTCTTTTACTTTCCTTTGCACCTTTGGCATTCAGGGCAACTTTAGTGCATTACACGGAAAGAAAGAAAAAAATCACCGAGCGAGTAGGTTTGCAAAAAGTATTTCTGTGAAACAGACATACTTAAGATGATGTCCAGAAACAACTGAGACGACAAATATCTATGATAAAACCACAGACTTGACTGCAAAGATCATGGAAGATACCCAAGTGCTTAAAAAACCTGCCCCTAGGAGTGAGGGGGACACAGGGAATCTGAGCTAGATCCAGGTTAAGCTGGACTATATCCAAATAGCCACGGTACAGAAAGCATCTAGAGCAGAGATTCCTTGAAGGACAGACAGGAAAAAACTCCTGCTTAGGTTTACATCAAAATACGTGTGCCTTCTTTAGACTTTTGAGACTGGTTTGGTAATATCATCTTCTCCTGACATAGGGCATATTAACTTAATGAAAACACCAACTGCACGGAGATCACTAAAATCACCTAGAAAAGGGAGTAGTAGCAAACCCCAAGTTCCTACTTGTCTTTTCTAGGTGGCCATTTCCTACAAAAGTAACTGCTTTTTCCAGTCTGCTTCTCTTTCTGGTTTTGAAGATGCATTTTGCCTCAGTATTAACATGTAAATCACAGGAATTTGGGGGGGGTTTGTTTTCTTTTTTTGTCCCCTTTTCTTTTTTAAGAGCAGGCAATAAAATTGAACCTCCATCGTGAGCTTCATGTTTTCTAAAAAGAAATTTTCTTCGCTTTTTGAGAAGCAGTGGACTACTCACTAGGGCTTTCACCCCTGGGGAAACTACTTCAACTACTACAGTATTAGAAACCCTAAGACACTTACATAGCACTACAAATAAGAATTAGAGATTATTTCCTTAGCTTACCCTTTCATTGGCATTTTAATCAATTTTGAGCTCTCCCCAGATGAAAAACTCTTTTTGTTTTTTTCTGCTGCAGTGTTTTCATTCTCCATTCTCAAACAGGCGTTCTTCCTTAGAGTAATCTTTTGTTTCATTTGCCAATTAGTGATGTTGCCTGGTGGTGTATTTAATTTATCCAGACATTCCTGTTCTGCCACCGCCTGTGCTCTTGAACATCTTTCTTTGCTTTTTTCTTCTCAACCTATAAAAACAAAGTTAAGCTTCATGTATTTCTTAGGATTTCTAGAAGACAGAAACACCACATCCAAGATGGATTGATTCAGGGTTTACCTTTGAAATAATACAAAATGAAACCTTTTTTTTAATCCATAGAGAAGCATTTTCACAATATTACACTACAAATGGTATTATTTGTCATTGCGAGTTCTTCAAATTCACTCATCATGAAAGACGTAACAAAAATACAGCCCTTAGAAAGAAAACAATAGTGTATCTTAAAACATGAACAACAAAAAAGTGAAAGCATTACAGATGGACAGTTAGAAGGACTGCAGTGTTAGTTGTAACACCACCAGAAAAAAATCAAGTGGAACTGTGCTGGGCTACTGCTCCCTGAACAAGGGGAGGAAAGAAAAAAAAGATCCCAAACCCACAAACACAAATGGTTTCACAGAAGAGGAATTTTCACAAAAGACAATGAAGACACACCATGCAGATATCACAGCACATGAATCAATAGTCAAGACCCTGTTGAGAAGCTATTTTCATTCTTTGATTCAGAATCAGAACCGACATATTTATATGGATTTCTTTTTATGGCAATGAAGTGATAACTACTTGCACTGGAACCGAGTGCCACCTGCTGTTAAACTGGAACAATAATGCATTCCGTTTTCCAAAAATGGGGAAAAAGACAACTCTCCACCGCCCTCTTTATTCACCAGTCACCTATTTCCATTAGAACAAAACCCAATTTGTAGGAAGCATCTCCCCTTCGTGACAAATAGCTAAAGTGAACAGGACCATTGATCCGGAGCGAGATTAAAGAATAAAGGAGTAGCAGGTGAACTACCTCTTTTGGCAGCTGTACCTTCTCTTTCTCCAAAGCCAGGACTACTATTTGCAGCATTCCTACCTTACCCTTAAATCTTCCCGTATCTTGTTTTAGTTCTTCATCAAGAGTCCTTTTCAGCATGGCACATGATTGCTGAGCATTTGCAAAAAGACTTTCCATTTCTGTTTCTCCTGTTTTGTTGTCGATAAAGCAGTCCCTGGGAAAATCATCACTAAATCCAGAGTCTTTTCCAGGTTCCCTCTCTGTTACAAAAAGTGCATTTTCATCACGTGTAGAAACTGGTCTTATTTTAGGAATCATACTAGAAACGTCATCCAAAAGACATGGGTTTTAAGCTGTATCTCAGGAAGTATTCACAACCTCCCACTGCATTTCTGCTACTTCCATCTTCATTCTCTTCCACTTCCATAAGAGGCTTTTTTTTTCTCTCTCTCCATTTGCTAGAGGCACCTTTGTATCATTGATATTATTTGTGCAATCTTCTTCATCCGTACTCCAGGTATCTTCCGTGTTTGCATTTCAGTTATCTTGATCAGAAAGGACACCAAGACTCGGATTACAGTTTCCATTTTGGGTACTTTCCCACCTAGCGTAAGTTTAGTATCTCCAAATTCACCTTTACTTTCTAAGTTGTTACTTGACTCTGTTGCATGAGATGAAACAACATGAGAACTCTTCAATTCATCGCTGAAGCCATCTTCTGACATTTCTTCCACACGGGAAGTAGTTTTCCCAGCTTCATTAATTTCACCAAACAGCTGCTTTAGTTCTGCTGTAACGTTTTGAAAACTTGTTTTCAATTCCCTTTTCTCATTTTCAACCCACATTCTTGCATATCTTTCTTCCCAAGGTTTTAAATGTAGAACTGCTTGTCAGCACTGTGCAATTCCTCATTTTCCGATGTAAAATTTCTGCCTTATCAGTGGGATTTTCATGTGCTGTTTTTTTCTATCAAGTTGGTACTTTCTAAAATATATTTATCCTTAAGTAAACAGGTACAGACAGAAAGATTATCAAGAAAAAACAATACAGTTAATCTATGCAATTCCTGTTGCAAACTCATCCTATAATAGAAATAAGGCGTTTTGAAAGCCATTTTTATAATAAAAATCAAGGGATACTAAATGAAAGGTTCACTGCACCACCATCTTCTTAACAAGAGAAGGACTCGGAAACAACAGTTTCTTGGGTTAGATTTGCCTAGGCATTAGCGTTGCTTTTACCTTTTCGCCTGCTTGCTTTCTGTAACTGCCGGCATTTGTCACAGAGCATGTTTATTTTTCACGTTTTATTGCTTTAATACCATTTTTCATTAAAACTGCCAACATTTTTCTCACCCACCCTCCTCCCTCCATCGCGCTCTACTGTCTGGCATTTTACAGTCCCCGACCGTCTAAGCTAACCCAAGGGGAATGAACATGACAAGCTTTTTACCGTTCACCACACAGAGAACTGGCTAAGGGAGGATTATTTCTTCACCCAAGCTTCAGAAATAATAAATTCCATTCCAAGGTGCAAAGGAAAGGATTTATTAGGGAAACCTGCCTGCTCCTGCCCTCATCCCAGAAATCAGGAACCCAAGCTTGCAGGAAAACCGCACCACGCCTTAACCCTACCCAGCCCCCTCAAGCCCCTGTCCCCACGCTCTTTCTCAACAGCTCCGACTGCTTCTGCCCCGTGTCACAGTCCTGCCCACACGCTCCCTCCCCACACGCCTCCTCGGCTCGTGGTGCCTTCTGAACAGGGCCTGCAGCCTTGGTGTCCCAGCGGGCGGAGACCCTCACGCTCCTCGCGCTCCCCTCTTGTCAGCCAGGCCCTGTTCTCCCGCGGCAAAGACCCCTCCGCTCACAAGAGGGAAGGAGCACCTCAGCCAGCCACCCCGTGTCTCACCCTCCCCCTTCCCAAACTCACTGGCCAACTACTACCACCTTGCAACAGGCTTAAGTCCTGCGCTTTGCCTGCTAGAATTAGGCACGTCCCTCTCTCGTGATGCCCGGCTGTGGGGTGGAAATCATTTGCTACGCTGTCCCTTCGGGTGTTCCAGAGGACGCCAGACCCCGCTGTGCAGCCCTGCCCCGCACGCCCGCCACAAGCAGGACGCCTGCCTTATTCCCCTCTAGGATACCCTCTGAGAAAACCCTTTTCAAACACTTCACGTGGCCAAACAAGAGCATATTTTGCAGAGGCTGGGGCAGCATCAGAAAGGTCACCACATTTCAAGGCGTTCTCTTTGATCTTTGTCTTACAAAGAGGAAGACCGGCGTGTTTAATCAATCAGATCAGCGCATTATAGACAAATCTCCCTCTTCACTTGAACGTGCGTTTTGCACAGGCAAAAAAACCCGCATTTGCCCGCACCGTTTCTCAGCAGTGCACAAGAGGAAAAACACGGCTCAAAATTTAAGCAAACCAACTGAAAACAAATCAGTGTAACAGCAAGCATCCGACACAGTGACAAGGATTTTACCTCACCATAAGAAGACTGTATCCAACTTTACTTCAGACTGTAATACAGCCTTCACCTACAGGACTCTCCCTTCAGCGTTATTCACTGACTGGTAAGTTTTCTTTACCTTAGTCTATAGTACAACTTACTGAATCAGACTGTAATCCAAAATACTTGGGTTTACATACCCACACCCCATAATATTCAATGGCATCCTTCACGTCTTCTTTCTCAGCTGATGATGACGTATGAAAGGTAGATCCTGAGTTCTCACGTGCAGTGAAAAACCACACATTTTTATAACCAGCATGACTTAATACTACTTATTTACACCTAGAGTGCATCTTGAATCATCCTACTTGTGACAAAAATCTTAACACAAAATAAAACATCCCCTCAAATTTGTGCACTCCTAGAGAGAAAATTATCATAATACAGATTGAAGATGCATCTGTGTGAATTCATTTCTTCCAGGGCATTATACCTTTTAACGTATGCGGGAAATTTGCTGAAAATCACTATATATGGTCACAAATAGGCCATTCCTGTTTCTTAAACATGCACAACCTCTCTCTCTCTCATACGTAGATATACACCTCTGTATCTCTGACACACTGTGCGCCACACAGTATTCCTCCACCAATTTCCGTTTCCCTGTGTGTTGTGCACAGAAAATCATGAACAACAAAGTCACAGGCTTGAAATCTTCAAGACCCCAGCTTTATTCCTTGCACGACACAAATGTGTCTCTAGACATGGATCTAGACAGAGTATTTCAGTCAAACTGCTGCCCTGACAATAGATGCCTGAGCAGAAGACCCACTGATGTTGCTGGAAAACTGAATTTTACTTCCAGACATTGCGATACGGATCCTGTAGAAGTGATCTTGTAGAAAAGAAAAGAAAAAAATCACTACAAAAAGTTATATAAATGTATTACTGACATGGAACAAGACAAACAGAGCGCAAGTGCTATCGGCTGCTCTCCAGAAGAGTTACACCCTGTGTTTCTTCTTCCTTCTCTGTCGGTATTTCAGTTGCTGCTCACAGACTGGAGTGACGCTGACATAACATGGCACATCCCAGGGTGACAGCGGGTGGGTTACATGAGAGCGGCTGCCATCACTTCCCCGCTCCCCCAGCACCCAGCGGTTTTTTCAGCGCGCAACACACGAGCAAAACCCGTTTCAGGCCGGGCTGGGAAGGCGAGGGGCAGGGAGAGGTCACTCACGGACTGACACAAACGCCCACACAGCCCCAGCCCGAGCCCCAGCCCAGCCTTCCCGGCCCTGGCACTTTGCGTTCAGGGGGGCAACTCTCACGGGAACCGGGGGGCTGGCGTCACGTGGCCTCACACAGGGACCATCTGCTTCTGACATGACAAACGGGCTCTTCCCCGTCAGGCTCTCCTCTCCCTCCTGACCCTTGCCCACAGGTTCACAGACAAACCACAGCCGCCCCACTCGGGCTAAGGATCCTCTCACTAGGAAGCACACCCGGGAGGAGGCGGCACACAGCCTTGGGCTCCCAAGCTCCCAGGAGCACAGATAATGCAGATTGTAAACTTGACATCTGGTCGTCTTCAGCTCACCTAGGTTTTTGTGCATCTTCATACCTCCTCCCAACTCACTTCACACGCCATTTGTCTGACAGCAGAGGAGCAGGCAATCCCGACACTTAATTTCCACCAGTTCAAAGGGAAACAGCTGGTGTTGAAACCCCTTTTATTCCAGGAGTCCTAGCGTTGCAGCTGAAAAGTGCTTATAGGTATAATTTATAACGATGGGTGTCTTGAACAGAGAATGATTGCTTGCCACGTTTTTCTAGCCTCGGTATCTCTGGCAAAATACATGTGCAAATCTTACTGCATAAAGTACCAAGTCCCTCAGCATTTCTAGAGGCCACGTTCCTCCTCAGGGCTTGGAAGGGAGAATCACTTCCCTATTTCCCTGCCTGCTGGTTTCAGATGAGGTGCGACACTTCACGGCAGTGCTGGGGGTAAAGCTGGACGGCGTTATGCAAACCTAAATATTCTGCCTGGCTCCAGAAGGCTGCGGGTCTCCCTAGGCTCTTTTACACACACTCCGTCGCTGCTATTGCTTCAGCAGCGGTTTTACCTACCAACAGAGACTTCCTTAAAAACGTGTTCTGACTTTCCTGAACAGTGGATTGTATCTCACAGTTTCGTTGATTTGCACAGCAGAATCCTGCAGTTTCCCTTGAAGCTAACAAAGACCGTGTGCTTTCAAAACCAAGCACATCCAGCGCCTCCATCCTAACTCTGAATTAGAGCTATTGCCTAAACAACTACATGCTGCCCACGCTGCCCGTGCCAGCCCTGGCTAGCCCAGCCCCGTTTCACCGATTCATCCAGGCACTTGCATCAGTGCGTCTGACTTGGTGAATTTACACATGAGAAACCAGGCATTTCTGACCAACACCTATGCACTGGTTATTTTTAAATTAATGACACATTACTAATAGTCAAAATCATATGCGCCGCAGATTTTCCCTGAATCTCTTCACAGCATCACCTATGATTGCTCTTGTCAAATACATGACTGCTGCTTTCTTTACCTGCAGAAAGCTTGGCACAACACGTACAATATTGTACAACATACAGCTCCATCTGACAGTCAGACCAGAATGACCTTCCTACAGTGCAGGCGGGCTGCATATCTCCAGTAGCACCCACAGCCCCAGCCTGCACTGCTTTAGAGACAGCAAAGATCCGCGCTGACGAGAAACGCTCTCATGCACATGGCATTTCACCTTGTCCACGGATTTGAAACACAGGTTGCTCCGCGAAATTTAATTTTATGGTTTCGTTCCAAGGCAAAACAGACTGTCCAACAACTTCTGACTTACACTAAAACCCATAAATATCCACCTTCCATATGAACGGATACATGCCAGGATATGTACTGCTGATGAATTTTTTCACGTCGCTGGGGAGCAATACCTGCACGTGTTCATCTTTTTGTCCACCTCTTCTGGGATTCCTTCTAGCTGGGTACGTTGCATCTCAGGGTTGTATGGAGGGGATTACCTCCAAGCAGCGGGACAGATCACCAGCCACCCCTGTCGCTCCTAAACTGCCTCTGCTGAGCATCTCAGTGCCTCCCACAGTGGTGGCGTGCTCAGGAAGAGGTGGCCTCTGATGGCTCCTCTCCAGTACACATGCCCACAGGACCACTGAGCAAAGGACTATCCCACACCGTCTTTCCCCTCTTTGAGAAAGAAAGCACGTATGTATCTATGGCGAATCTCCCTTCTGAAGCAGTACAGCTCAGCTGAGACCTCAGACTGCTTTTCTGCAGCATCTGGGATTCTTACCAAAACTGTCTCCGTGGACTCTACCCGGACTCAGTTTTGTGCAGAGGAGGTATTTACTGCCGCATGCGCAAGAGCAACGGCAAGGGCAGGCAGTGCAGCGATCTCCTGGTACCGAACGTGCTGCTCTGGGACTCCCAAACAGGGGGTCAGTTATATCCCTGGCAAAGTTCTCCAGCAAAGCCACCCGTGATTTGTACCCACCTCAGCTGTACAAACACGGAGTAAACAGAAGCAGAGCGGCTCTTCATCTCCAGCACTCTATGTCCCTTTCCTTCCCATGTCACCACCACCTGCAAAAGCGCTCACGGAAATGAGCAAACCCCCCCCGCCAGAAAGAGGCAGGGCTTTCAAAGGAAAGGAGGCTATTCAATGGAAGCTGCAGATTGCCCTGCCTGAAGAAGGCACCACTGGCAACTCCTCCTCTGTGAGAGCTGGGGAGATGCAGAGGGGGAGGAAGGCAGGTGTCGGGGAGTAACTAGAAGCCCTGGTTTGCTATTGCTGCAGTAGCCCTGGCTGTGGGGACAATAGAGCTCTCCATGAAATGAGATCAACCAAAGCATTTCAGAGGGGCACAGCAGGGAGCACAAGCTGCTGGGCGTCAGCAAAGGGCTGTGCTCAGCTTCTCTGCGGCAGGTTGTCATAGGCAAGGCGAACACGAAGCACAGTTCTACCTGCCTTGCAGGGGTTTGGCCTGAGCTCCCCCTTTGCAAACCAAGTCACCCTCCCACCACACGGCACAATCTCTGCTTCATGTATGTCCCAGCAACTGGGGTACCACATGCAGAGAAATCTGAGAGGTCCCCCCTGGTCACAGCTCCACTCATCAGTGGCTCCAACAACTTCTGATGCTCAGGGTGTCCCCTGCGCCAGTGGTCCTCCCTCCAGGCGCCCCTCCTCCTCTCCATTTGCCCTGGAGTGGACTCAACATCACACCCATTCTGGGGAGATTTAAGCCCCAAAGAGCTCAGAACTGCCTGAAGCCAGCACAAAACCCTAACTTCTGGAGAGAGAGAGTTGCAATGTCCTTACACCCTCCCTGTCCTTCCCGTCTACATCAGAAACCAAACAGGGGAAGCGGTGCATGCAGATACGCAGAGAATACTGAATGGGACACACTGGCTCCTCTTCTAACTCCTTTATTGTCTCAAAGGTGTTTTCATTCTGTTGGAGGAAAAAGAGAGAAATATGTAGAGTCCCCAGGTTTATCCCTGGTAAGCACTTTCACATGTTCATTTAGTAAAGCAGATTAGATTGAGTCCTCAGATATTATTTTGGGGGGGGGGGGGGGGGGAGGGGATTATAATGAACTCATTCAGTTTTTAAATCAGGCTTAGGAGCCACGACTCACTGGCTATGAATACATGTACACACATGCGTGTACACGACAGCACAGAATACTCTATTTACTCATATGGGTCTGAAAAGACATATTTTTTTTTCTATCGTTTTTTGTTCTGTGCATCATTTATGGCTGGACTGCATGGACAAGATGGTTTTCTTAATTCTGTGAAAACACTTGCATCTATTGATGCCTGCACCTCTAAACATAGTGATATGGTCATACAGCCAAATTTGCAAAGCGGATTACTGTTCTTACACCATTCTGGGCATAGCAGACATACCCATAGAAACACCCCTAATGGCCTAATGGTCATGCCTATTTACACATTTATTTCTGCTGTTTCATCCTCTGTAAAGAACAAGTGCTCCTTTCCTCCACCTGTCTCAGAAGAAACCCGAATACTTAAGGAATTAAAACAGGTAAGTCAGCCAAAGGAAAATTTAAACATACTTACTTTAACAATGCCAAGGTGTTATTACTAAAATGCAAGCACTTTGACAGCAGGTATCTTATGAGTGCTGTGCAAAGCGACACAGAAAAGCCTCAAGAAAAATCTACTAGAGTTTGCGTCAATCCACTAAATCCCAGCACAATGGTTCAAGGGTAAGGGCACTTTAAAACAGAATGTGTCCTGAATCATGTTAGGAAGAAGACAAAGAACATATCCTGCTGGGAAGATCATTCATGATTAGGAAAACTAGATCAGGCTACTATAAATTTGTCCCAGGTTAGAAAAGGCCAAGAATCTTTCAAAGGACGCTACAAAAAAATAACATTTAAGACAAAAGGCAGCGTAGTAGCAAATGGAGTTAAAAGGAGTCCTCGAAAGTAAGTCTTTCCATAATAAGCAAGCAAGGCTAATAACAAGCTAGGGCATAGAAAAGATTAGTTCAGCAGCAGGATGCACAGCAGATAGGAGAGCAAATTAGTTCTGTCTTACCAAAATGTAAATGGGGGGGGGGAGGGCGGAATTCAGAACTTAAAGTGTTTCTCTTTATTTTTCCTGCATCTAAGTTTTAACTGTTAAGAGAAATAACACAAGAGCTTTATTTTTGCTAATGCCAGGCAACCGGAATCTGGAATTTAAATTAATCCTTTACACATTGCCATTTGGGGACCATTTCTACCAGATCCAACAAGGATACAAGGGATAGGACAAGAGGAAATGGCTTCAAGTTGCCCCAGGGGAGGTTTTCAGTGGACATTAGGAAAAAATTCTTCACTGAAAGGGTTGTCAAGGACTGGAACCAGCTGCCTAGGGAAGTTTCAGGGTGGCCTCACCATCCCTGGAGGCACTTCAAAGATGTGTAGATGTGGTGCTCAGGGACACAGTTTAGTGGTGGGCTTGGCAGTGTTAGGTTAACGGCTGGACTCAATGATCTTAAAGGACTTTTCCAACCTAAATGATTCTATGATTCTATGCTGTTCAAAATGACCTACAGTCTTCCTTCAAAAAAGAGGGGGTATACTGCTGTTCCAATTGTACTGGTTATCAGGTAATCCAGCCTCGTAGCACTCTTTAAATTAAAGCACCAAGATAGCCCCCAGTGACTGCACTTTAGCTAGTTTGATACTAAGCTATACATTTTTCTCAACGTGATTAGCAGCATATCTCAAGCTATGTTTGAACATATTCTTAGGTGAATGGGAGATACTATCAGCTTTTCATTAGACAGAACACATGAGTATTCTTAAAAGCCAAACTCCAACAGAATACACAGCACAAGCACGTGTTTCTGCCAAGATATTTTCTATTAAGCAAATCAAATGCATATGTTCCTTCTCTCCCTCTTCTGTCCATACTTAAAATCCAGGCAAATCTGCAGAAGAACAGCGCAAAGAGCAAGGTGTTAGAACTTAGAGAGAAGTCCCACAACTTCTCTCGCACATGCTCTTCTGCTACCTGTAGCTACGTGCTTACCTTTGCACTCCCATTTGTTACACAACACACTTTGGTGCCCGGGAATTTGATTGATTTAGATTCGCCCTGACAGAAGGAAACCTTTTTTTTTAACCGTTTGACCTTGTTTCACTTGTAACTGGAAGATCAGTCCTGCCAGGAAGGAGAGGTGAAACCTCACGACAGCTAGAGGGTGAATAACCTCTCTTCAAACTTTAAAACTCTGCGTATGACGTTTCCTTTACAATTTGTACTCCACCTGGCTATTAAAAATGTATCAAAAGCACAGCAAGAAATCAAGCCGACCGTTAGTACAGAAGGTGCCAGCAGTTCCTCCTCGTTTCGCGAAAATCCAGCCCTCGCACTGAGGCTGCGGGACCAAATCCTGTGCAGCTGGAAGCGGCAGCGAGCCCTGGCCCCGGGGAAGGGCAGCTCAGCACCCTGCAAGGACGAGGCGCATCGCTCCGCTCCCCGCCACCCCGGGATGCCACACAGCCCCGACGCCGGCCAGCGGCGGCAGCACGGGCTCGCTGACGGTAACGGCGACCCTCCCGCCTCCCCCGAACGCGTAACGAGAGGCGAAACCACCGTCCGGGCCGGCGGGCAAAGCACCTGGAGCCGCATCTCCCACCCCGGCAGGACCGCCACCCGCCACGCCGCCACCCCCCTCGCACCCAGACGGGGGGCGAGCCCCGGGAAGGGACATGTCGCACCGGGACGTCGCGCAGCCCCTCCGAGCGCCGAGCCCGGCCGGGGCCGGCAGCGACCGTCTCCTCGGGACCTGATGCTGCCGTCGAACGGCCGGATCCCGTCGCCCGCCGCGCAACGGATCGAGCACCCGCACGGCCGAGGGACCAGGTACGCGTCTCTGCGGGGACGGGAGCTGGGGGGCAAACCCACAAAGCTAGCGCAGCTCTTTGCAACAGGAAGATACTTTATACACCTGGAAAAACCGTTTACGATGACCTTTAGTCACACTTAATCCTCACTGGGTCTTAGGAGCCTCGTCCCCATTTAAAGGCACAGCGGTCTTTACTTTCACTCAAGTGTTCATGCACAGTTCAAGTAATTTCTGTTTGGTCTCATTAACCAATTGGTTCTCCTTGAGCTTACCTTATGCCCCAGCTTGACCCATGGCGTCTGTTCCGCCTCCCGAGGCCGTGTGCTGCCAAGCGCCTGCAACACGCTCTGTCCTCCGGACCCTCTGCTGTGCTTCGCTGCAGACCCTCACATCTTTTCTCTACGCTGCCACCTGATGACCACCGATGTGCAAGCCGTCGGTCCGCAGCGCTTCCCGGGGCGCCGGGGGCTGCCTGCGGCGCGGCGCGGCGCGGGGCCGGGGGCGGCTCTGCGGGGGCTGCCTGCGGCTGAGGCGGAGCCGCGAGTGCGGAGCCGCAGCGCAGCCCCCGGGCTCGCCCCCTGCGGAGGGCTGCCCGCTCCCTTCCCTGCGCGCTCCCCGGTGCTCGCCGCCTCGCTCCGGCCGGCAAACCCCGGAAAAGGGCTCCGGTCTCCGGCTGGCAAACGCCTGCCCCGAGCCGGGCACGGCCAGCGCCGCCGTCGCAGGAGCGTGCCGGGGCGAGGGGCGGCGGCGAAACGTCTCGAACCTCGGCAGCGACAGCCCCGACCGCGCGGAGACCCGGCAGCGAGCCCGGGCCCCCCGCGGGAGGCGGCTCCGGCTGACCGGCACCTTCACGCCGCACTCGCGGCCTCTGCCGCGGTCGTTCCCGTCCTCCGCAACCGCTCGGGGGGCGCCCGTCACCCGCAGCTCCCCCGGCTCGCCCGCGCCGCTCCCGCAGCCGCCCCCGGGCAGGGCGGGGGGGGACGGCGGAGCCCTCCCCGGCTGCCGTGCGGGGTCTGCGGCCCGGGCACAGCGGCCCCGCCGGCGCACCCCGCAGCGAGCGCACCGCGGCGCGGGGGGGCGGGGGGCGCCGACCGGGTTCCAGCCGCCGGCTGTCCCCGAGGGAGGGGCGGGCGGGGTCGCTCCAGCCCGCGGCACCGCCTGCCGGACCGCCCGCCGGCCGGGAGGGGTGGCCCCCCGCCCCCCGAGCCGCCCCTCTCGCAGCCCGGGCTGCTGCCGAGCTCCTCTGCCGAGAGCCCGAGGGAGATCGCTGCCCCCCGGGCCCCGCTGCCCACCCGGGGCTGGAAAAGCGCAGCCCCCTGCAGCGTGCTTACAGGCACCAGGGGCTGGGGGCTGCCTCTGCCTGCCTGTGCGGGTATGCACACCGCATAACCTAGCGCTGACCCGAACTGCATGCACACGTGTGTGCGGTGGGCATGCCCGCTCGGCACGCGTGTGCCCACTGGAACACACTTCCTTGGCCGCAGCCGGGGCGGGGGCTGCAGCAGCCTCCCCTCTCTCCTGGGCTGATACCTCTGGCACGACAGATTTCCCTCCAACAACGAACATTAAAGGTAATGCTGCGGAGAGGCAAAACAGGTCGCTGACTTACACCCAAGCTGGTATTTCTCCTGCAAATGCCTACTCTGATTAAATCATTATTTCATTACATCGTACCTCAAAAGCATCATTTTCCTGAAGCCAAATCACGACCAAACACACACAAAAACTACGCTGGCCTTAACGCCGAGCGGCTCTGCCTTCCGGTAGGAAAGCTGTAGCGCTCAGGGCTGTGCCCCCCCACCCGAGACAGCGCGGTGCCCCCCGAAAGCCGGGCTGCAGGCAGGAGCCGCCCCGGGGCCGGCAGCCGTCGGCAGGCGGGCAGGAGCCTCCCTGCCTGCAGAGAAGGGCTGGGGCTCGGCCGCTCAGCGCCTCGGGGGGCAGCCAGGGCAGGGGGAGCTGAGCCCCACCGGCGTGGAGAGACGGAGCCTGCTGGCAAGGGCCTGCGAGCTGCTGGAAGAAAGCAGGCTGCTGCAGGGGTAAGACTCAAGGACACCAGGGTACAATCACTGTGGTCGGGGGAGATCCCGACCTCCTACTCAAATGGCCCCCCCGAAGAGAGTGAACCCCCCCGCCCGGGGAGCATGGGGAGTAAATTTAAAATGAACTCTACCTTTAAATTGAAGCGAGAAAGCACCTAACCGATAATTAGCTCGTAGGTGTAGACTTTGGGCAGAACTAACCAACTTCACTGTGTAAACACGTATTGTGAGTAAAACTACGTGTGCAAGTTAGGAGGAGCGACCCCCCTTGCACCCGGCACCTCAATAAATACACCCGCTTTATAACTTACCCTGGGTTACGGAGTTTAATTCCGCACGTCAGACAGAATAAGCAGCCTTTTTACTAAGCAATTAGTTCTTCACCTACCATTTCCCCAGCCACTCTCTCACCTGAATGCGCTCAAACATCGACCTGTAATAAAACTCTCCTGCAGAGCCTCTGTGCCTGCTCTGCAGCCTCAGGATTTCAGGCAGGGAGAGCAGTTTGCTGCTGCTCCTCTCCTGCCCCTCCAGATGCCTTTGCTCCTGTGCTCACTGCCTGCTGCCCGGCGGGTGGGGTGGGGGGGGGGTGGGGGGGTGGGGGTGGGGATGGCTCACTCCCACCTATTGCCTTGCAGGACAGAGCCATCCACCGCATTTCCCACCCATTGCCCTGCAGGACAGAGCCATCCACTGCATTACAGACAGGGTCGGCCCGGCAAGTGTCTGCCTCCTCTTTCATGAGGTCAAGGGTATCGTATAGTAAGTTTTCACTAGTCTCAACTTAGGGAAACAATATATGAGAAAGATACCAAACCAGAAGATAGCATTCACATAAAATCACTTTAGGAAATGCTTATTCCACCTACTCAGATACCAAGATGTGGAGACTGCAGCATTTGCTTGCTTGATTTTTAAGTTGCTCCTAAGTTAAAGATGGTTTCACGTGGTCCCCTTCTCGCCCCTCAAAAAAATCCCACATTTTATAACCATGCTCACTGTCAAGGAACCTTATGGGCATTTCACCCAATATGAACTTTCTGTCAAATCATGGATGCTCTTCCGGCCAGATTATAATGGCACTGTTAAAGGACCTTACTCAACCAGCAAATACTTAGCCATCTTCTAGCTTCTAATGCAAGATCCTATAATATGCTGATGTACATACCGTGGGAACATAATTTGCTTGACGGAAAGAATTCCAAAATAACTTTAATCAAACTCAGATTATTGGGGCAAATTGAAAACTAAAGGTCAACTTTTTTGATTTAAGCTTCTGTATGTGATATTTATGTCTCCCCCATTTCTGGGGGAAGAATTCCCCTGCCCCAGCCCCTGAACCCCCTTTTGTTTATTCCCTGTAATTTTTTACCTCAGTGAGCTACCAGAGATTTTCATAAAATAAATTTTCTGAAACATATTATATCAGAGTCACTTCTGCTTATTAGAGGACAACACTCCCCATAACAAGGGTCTCTCTAATCTTCATCTGCCTCCAGTTACTACCTTTGAAGGCAAGAGCTCTGTGTGCTATATATATAAGCAGGTAAACAGTAAGGTCACTACCGAAACCAGAATCCAGATACTCCGATTCTCTCAGTTATTAGAATTAAAGTAGAAGCTTTACTGGCTGGCAAAGAAAGACTTTCAGCTTTCATGGCAGACACACACACAATATTGGACTACTGTCAATTTGTATTATTTTTTCCCCAATGTTTTAAGTGAGTTTGTAAGCTTCCTATCAGGACTTTTAGCTTTAATACCACATCACACAGAATTACAGCCTGACATACAAATGTTAATATAACAGCAATTAACCCTGTAAGCATCTACAAATTCTGATCTACTAATGACTGTCAACATGAGTCAGTACTAATAGCAAACTTGGCACAAGAAATATTTTAAATTTTTTCCACAGGTTGCAAAAAATTGCTTCTTCCACCCTTTTGGTTTTACAGCTCTAGGTTCCCTCATGCTGTTTAAACTTAAATTTTGGAAAGTGTCTGTAGGGATTTCCTCTAGAGTTTCTGAGCCTCCTCATTCCCATGGATTAGTTACATCCAATTTTGCATTGTTATAAATCTATATGATTTGTTGTACATTGAGATCTTATGCAACTATACATCTCTACAGCAATATTTGCAAACAGAAAGCAAGATTATCCTCAACAGATATAGGTGATAGTTTTAGCAAATGACTAAAATATTTGTCAAGCTAAAGTATCAACCCTGCTGGGCGAGACCCAGACAAATTAAGAGCAATGAAGGCGCCAAGCAGAGTTTAGATGGTCTTGCTTATCAGCACATCAATATCTGTAAGATTTCTGCACGTCTAATGCAATTTTTTCAATAGCCTATTATCCCCCCATCCCAAAAAGACAATAGGTATTCCTTATCAGGTTGGAAAATGGGCCTGAGGCTTTCCTCAAGGAAGAAAAAAATAGTTTTGAAAACGACCAAAGAGTGCTTCAATCAGATTACATTCTTCAAAAACCAGGTTAGTAGATATGGTAGATATAACCCCTACACTTCAATAGGAGAAACACTCTTCTGAATATTTTCAACAAAAATGTGGAATCATTCTTGGAGATAGTTTTGTGTAAGTTTTAGATTTAAGAAAAAAATAATTACAAGGATCGTAAGCATTAGAACATCAGAACTTTCACATGCACAGTTCTTATAGGAAATGAACTTCTACTACGCTTTACACTATCATACTTTCTGTAGGTATAGAAAAACTTACATTTTTTTTCTTTAAATATATTCTCTTGATGAAAAAATGCTAGGAAAGGAGAATTAATTTTTCATGAGAAAACATGGCTAAGGCCATGACAGGGTCAAACTCTTGACGTGCGGAATTAGACTCTATAACTCGAAAGTTATAAAGTAGGTATGTTTATTGCGCGCAGATGCACAGGGGATCGCTCCTCCACAAGCGTGCATACCCGAAGTGATGAACCATCCCATATTTATACAATGAAACAAATGAATATTCAATTAACGCCTATACATATTCGTTACCTAAACCCCGCTTCGTATGTTAATTAGCTTATCAGTCCTTTGCCTGGAATGTGGTGGTCTTGCAGGTTTGTAGATGATTCATGTTCTTGTGACCATCCCTGACCATCCGGATCTTCTCCAGCAAGGAGACTTAGCACTCCCTCCCTCTAGATAGCATTGGAATATCTCTCATCCTTTTCTCATTCTTTTTTAAATAGCCCCTTTGTTAGAGGAAGAGGGGCAGGCATCTCCTCAAAACTGTAGTTGTCTCCTCAAAGCTGTGTGCCTATGTGACCAGACACCGCACCCATGACTAGTCACCATACCCACATTCCTGGGCAGACATATACAATCACAATCGATGTCAATTGTCCCCATTTCACACTATTTCTCCATATCAATTCCCCCTTTTCTATCAAACTAAGTAAATTCTTTTACTTAAGCAGTCTTCCCAAATTATATAGAGCATCATACATAAGTGTTACCCTTTTAAACATTCTCCAAACCCACAAATATAACATAATGGCTAGTATTAAGGAAATTCCTAAACTGATCAATAAGATCACAATGGGGTGTACCATAGTGTTAAGAATTGATTCATCTTTTCTACCTGGCCACTCGATTGTGGTCGGTATGGGGTATGTAATTGCCAATCTATTCCTAGATGGTGGCTGATCTGTTGCACTGTTCTGGACACAAAATGTGGTCCTCTATCCGAGGACATTACTGCTGGGACTCCAAACCTAGGTATTATCTCTTGGAGTAGTATTTTGGTCACTTCCCGGGCTTTAGCAGTTCTGCACGGGAAGGCTTCTGGCCAACCTGAAAAGGTATCTGTTAGTACCAATAAATATTGATACCCCCCTTTTCAAGGAAGTTCCGAGAAATCGGATCTGCCAATGTTGCCCTGGAACATTTCCTCTACTAATGTTCCCTAGTTTTATTTTATTTGCTTTATTGGGATTATTGCATAAACACATTTCACATTGCTGAGTCACCTGTTTTATTACAGTATACAAGTTTTGCCCTATCAATTTCTGATTTAGACTTTTATATAAAGCATCAGCTCCCCAGTGCGTCTTATTAATAATAGGGCTGTGGTCCATATTAAATTAGATGGTACCACTATATGACCATCCCTTAAATAAGTCCACTTACTTAATTTTATCATTCATGTCCTGAAATACCTTTAAGTTTTCTTTAGAATAGTTTGGCTCCTGATCTGTACTTACAGTTTGGATTTTATCGTCTGGTATTGACGTGCGGAATTAGACTCTATAACTCGAAAGTTATAAAGTAGGTATGTTTATTGTGCGCAGATGCACGGGGGATCGCTCCTCCACAAGCGTGCATACCCGAAGTGACGAACCATCCCACATTTATACAATGAAACAAATGAATATTCAATTAACGCCTATACATATTCGTTACCTAAACCCCGCTTCGTATGTTAATTAGCTTATCAGTCCGTTTCCTGGAATGTGGTGGTCTTGCAGGTTTGTAGGTGATTCATGTTCTTGTGACCATCCGGATCTTCTCCAGCAAGGAGACTTAGCACTCCCTCCCTCTAGATAGCATTGGAATATCTCTCATCCTTTTCTCATTCTTTTTTAAATAGCCCCTTTGTTAGAGAAAGAAGGGCAGGCGTCTCCCCGTCTCCCCTTTGTTAGAGGAAGAAGGGCAGGCGTCTCCTCAAAACTGTAGTTGTCTCCTCAAAGCTGTATGCCTATGTGACCAGACACCGCACCCATGACTAGTCACCATACCCACATTCCTTGAGCAGACATATACAATCACAATCGATGTCCATTGTCCTCATTTCACACTATTTCTCCATATCAATCCCCCCTTTTCTATCAAACTAAGTAAATTCTTTTACTTAAGCAGTCTTCCTGAATGATATAAAGCATTATACATAAGTGTTACCCTTTTAAACATTCTCCAAACCCACAAATATAACATAATGGTTAGTATTAAGGAAATTCCTAAACTGATCAATAAGATCACAATGGGGTGTACCATAGTGTTAAGAATTCCTGTTGCAGAAGGTGACCAGCCAAAGAGAGTATTCCACCAATTATGGTTTCCATCCTGTTCTACCTTTTTTTTTTTTTTTTTAAACTTTCTTGATCCCCTCTACATCATGATGGATCATAAGAAGAGTTTCGTGTCCCTTTTCTTTGGTTTCTTCCAGTATACGTTGTAAATCTGCATGTTTTAATAGTTCTTTTATACTGCTTATATTTAGTCCTATGGGGGTAGGAATTATCATCTGTGATAGGGTAAAGTTGGATTTTAAGAATTGATGAGACACTACTGGGGCTGAGTAACTAAAATCGCATCCTATTAGAGTAGTAAAATTACAAATACAATAATTTGAATATTGTGCAGTCTCCTTTACCTCCCCATCTACGGTTATTGTGTTACACTTAGTTCTCAAACACGCACATCCCTTCCCTGCATATATAATTATTGTTTTCAAGTTTGCATTTGGTCTGGCCTCGAAATGACATATTTTCTGATCTGTATCTAAACAAGTATCCTGAGCCATTATAGTATTGCTTTCACAGAGGAAGCCCTGCTGTTCTCGCATAATACAAGATTCTAAATCTACTGTTTGCCACTTGTCGCCTATCTTGCTGGCCCATGTTCTATGTTCAAAAGGGTATAGGAGCACCCCATTATGGTTAATTCCAAGGGCTACAATGGGGTGCATGGTAATTATTACTGCATTATGTATGGTTAATACAAAAGCTGTGATTGTGTGTGTGTTGGGGTCGTAGGTAAAGTTCACCATATTCCACCATGACTGGAGTTTTCTTTCTACTTCCGTAGCATTGTCCCAAACCATCTTTCGAATTTCTGTAGGAAATATGCCTTCCTCTCCTTCTCTTATTATGGATGCAGCTATTGATTGCATCCACATTTGGGCTTGGATACAACTTAGAGCCAGGGCGACGTCATCCTGTAAACCACCTAATGCCTTAGTGATGAGTTGATGATCTTCCATGTTTATTTGTTCCCACCTGGGGAGTACCTTCGATATCAACCATTGGTGCGCCCCTAATGCCAATAATGAAGATTTTAGTGGTTGTTGTAGTTTTGATAGATCGGCCGTGGTGGCGGCTAGTTTATTCATTATCACCTCTGAGTCTATGGAATTTAATACTCCGAGTCCTGTTCCCAGTATTCCAGTTACATCTCTCACTATTCTGTTTCGATAAATATTTCCCCTTTTTCTTAACCAAGTTGTCCATCCCTCATAAGAGGTTCATAAGAAGGGGGAACAGGATGGCTTAGCATCAGAAACATTGACTTGTATTTGTAACTCTATTCTTTTAAGAGACCATTCTGGGTTAAACAACATTTGTTGCTGACCTGTATTTCTGATTACATATGGTCCAATTGTATAAATTTTTGTATTTGGTTTAGTTAACTTAAGATCAAGCGTTAATGGGGTTGTTGTAACTGTGGTGGTGGTAGGAACAGTGGTTAGCATGATTGTTATTTTGATCTTATAAGTCAGAGCTGGTTTTGAGGATTCCTTTCCTAGGCATATTATAAAGATGGGCTCGGTTAAGGTAAAATTGTGCCAACATTCCCGTGAATTAAAGCACATGGCTGTATTTAGAAGGGTAAATTCCTTATCTACCTTTCTGACATTAATCAGGGTGTCTCCTGAAATCTTGGTGTTATCCTTTTCATTATACGTTTGACACCCTACTTTTCTCCTATCTCCTAATTTTCCCCATAATCGGTCGACTTTGTGTACATCCTCCCGATCCCATTGATTCTTTGGGTACACCTCATTTTCAGAAAAAACCACCATAGCTAGTTTCGTCTTTGAGTCCACCTTTCCCATTATTCCAGTGTGTTTTTTCTGGGCATGATTCCAAGGCCAGTTATCAGGCTCTTGGTTGTAGGCAAGAGAGAGGGTACAAAAACCCACAAATGGTTTAAACCCACTACTGATCATTTTAAGAATCTAAACGTTCCTCATATATACATATAAAATCTGTTTTGATCAAAAATATCTTTGTTTGAGTTGGGGCTTACCGATAACAAGTTGGGCAAGACTGGCCACTGGCTTAGTCCCAGACTCTTTTGTTCTATATTGTTTGTTGTGGTGCCCTTCCCATATGGAGGATCCACAACCGCTCAGGTTCACTTACTTGCCACCCACATTGTTCCCATTTGTCCGAGTAAATTTGAGTTTCAGTTCTTTTTATCTGGGGTTACTCTCCACGAAGTTGCAGGGGCTTTCTTGATCCGGGTATGGTGAATCCAAGAATTCTGTCCCTCAACCTTGATTGCAGTATAGGTGGTGAGTAGGACTTGAAAAGGTCCGGTCCACTGTGGTTCCAGGGTTTTATCTGCAAAACACTTAATGTATACATAGTCCCCTGGTCGTATATCGTGAACAGGTCCATCCAGACCCCTACTGCGTGTTCCCATCACATGCTTCTCAATTCTTATTAATTGTTTGTTTAGTGCCACCATATAGGAAGTCATTGTTTCTTCACCAATCTGTGAAGACGTCCCCTTTTGTACCCCATAGGGTCGTCCATACAAAATTTCAAATGGGCTAAGCCCCTCTTTTGCTCTTGGTCTAGTTCGAATTCGTGTAAGAGCTAATGGCAAAGACTGGGGCCAAGTTAGATTTGTTTCTTGACCTAACTTGACAATCTGTTGTTTGATTAGATGATTCATCTTTTCCACCTGGCCACTCGATTGTGGTCGGTATGGGGTATGTAATTGCCAATCTATTCCTAGATGGTGGCTGATCTGTTGCACTATTCTGGACACAAAATGTGGTCCTCTATCCGAGGACATTACCGCTGGGACTCCAAACCTAGGTATTATCTCTTGGAGCAGTATTTTGGTCACATCCCGGGCTTTAGCAGTTCTGCACGGGAAGGCTTCTGGCCAACCTGAAAAGGTATCTGTTAGTACCAATAAATATCGATACCCCCCTTTTTTAGGAAGTTCCGAGAAATCAATCTGCCAATGTTGCCCTGGAACATTTCCTTTCCCAATTTTTCCCAACTTTGGCCCCTTGGTAATCTTAGGATTAGTCTGGAGACAAAGATCACATTGTTGGGTTACTTGTCTAATAGTAGTATACAAATTTTGTGCTATTATGTTTTTAGTGAGATCCTTATATAGAGCTTCTGCCCCCCAGTGCCTTTTTCTATGTTCTTCCTGAACTACTGACCATACCATGTAGGAAGGAATCACTATTCTCCCATGTGAGATTACAGCCCACCCTTCCTCATTATATGATCCCTCTAGGTCAGAAATCAGTTTGCGATCTTCTTTAGTATAGTCTGGTTTACCTTCTAGAGATATTTGTCCATCGGGTATTAGCGCACCCTCTACCTTGATTGCTTTTCTGGCTGCCTGTTTTGCTTCCCTGTCCGCCAGTTCATTTCCTCTTTCTAATTCTGTGCTCACTTTCTGGTGTGCCTTGATGTGCATAATTGCCACCTTTTCAGGAAGCTGGACTGCATTTAGGAGTTTCAAAATTTCTTCCACGTTTGATGATTTTTCCTTGGGAGTTTAACAGTCCCCTTTCTTTCCATATTGCTCCATGAGCATGTACCACTCCAAAAGCATATTTAGAATCAGTCCAAATATTTATAGGTTTTCCCTGAGCTCTCTCCAGAGCTCGAGTAAGGGTTATGATTTCAGCCTTCTGTGCCGAAGTGTCAGCTGGTAGCGGCCCCGATTCTATCACTTCTTCAGAGGTTGTAACAGCATATCCAGAATGTCGCTTTCCATTCAGCATATAGCTGCTCCCATCCGTGAACCAATGTTCAGCTCCATTAATAGGAACATCCTTGAGATCTGTCCTACTAGAATAAGTGGCTTCGATTGTTTCTAGACAGTCATGATCGACTGATTCGCCAACATTCCCATTAAGAAATGAGGCCGGATTGACGATGTTTGTAGTCACGATCTCAACATCATCTTGTTCCACCATTATGGCCTGGTATTTTAGGAATCTCTGTGGGGAGAGCCAATGCCCCCCTTTTGTTTCAAGGACTGCAGACCCTGTGTGGGATACTAAGACAGTCATTTTCTGGCCCAAGGTAAACTTCCGGGCCTCCTGGATGTTTAGGATGACAGCTGCTACTGCTCTCAGGCAACCAGGCCACCCTTTTGCAGTGGCATCCAGCTGTTTAGAGAAGTATGCCACTGCCCGTCTGTATGGTCCCAAATCTTGTGCCAGTATTCCTAATGCCATTCCCTGTTTCTCACGGGAAAATAGGAAAAATGGCTTACTCACATCAGGAAGTCCTAGTGCTGGTGCCGACATCAAGGCTTTCTTCAGTTCATGGAAAGCTCTGTCTGATTCAGCATCCCACTGAAGATCCTTCTGATTAGCTGCTATCAGGGAATATAATGGTTTAACAAGCAAGCCATAATCACATATCCAAAGCCTGCACCATCCTGTCATTCCCAGAAATGTCTGCAGTTCCTTTACAGTTCGTGGTCGGGGGGCTTGGCATATGGCTTCTTTTCGGGCCTTCCCTAGGACCCGTTGTCCGGCACTGATCTCGTACCCTAGGTATGTGACTTGTTGTAACACTACCTGTGCCTTCTTCTTAGAAACCCGATATCCTTGTAGTCCCAGAAAGTTCAGCAGGCTCACAGTCCAAATAATACAAGATTCTTCGGTTCTGGTTGCAATAAGAAGATCGTCTACATATTGTAACACTTTCCCTTCTCCTGACGGTGGTTCCCATAACTCCAAATCCTTTGCTAATTGGTTTCCAAAAATTGTGGGGCTATTTTAAACCCCTGTGGCAACACCGTCCATGTGAGCTGGGTCTTTCGACCGCTTCTGGGATTTTCCCATTCAAAAGCAAAAATTCTTTGGCTGGCTTCATGGAGAGGGAGGCAAAAGAAGGCATCTTTTAAGTCTAAAACTGTGAACCAAGCTAGGTCAGGTGTCAGGGTGGATAGTAAGGTATAGGGGTTAGCTACTACAGGATACAGATCCTCTGTTATTTTGTTAATGGCCCTTAAATCCTGAACTACCCTATAAGACCCATCAGGTTTTTTAACTGGGAGGATAGGTGTGTTAAATTCTGACTCACATTCTTTTAGTAGTTTTAATTCTATGAATCGCTCTATATTTGGACGAATTCCTTCCCTATCTTCCCTTTTCAGTGGGTATTGTTTAATTCTTATCGCACTCTGTCCTTCCTTTAATTTTACTATAACAGGTGATGCATTCTTGGCACGTCCCGGCATGTCAATTGCCCATACTCCGGGATATACCTGATCAATAATTCTGGTATCAATTTCCCTTTTTATAGGAGTACTGGCCAAAGATAGGCTCATAACCTGTATGTATTGATGATCATTTACCTCCAGAGTAACTTCCCCTTTTTTAAATTTGATTGTGATATGGAGAAATAGTGTGAAATGGGGACAATGGACATCGATTGTGATTGTATATGTCTGCTCAGGAATGTGGGTATGGTGACTGGTCATGGGTGCGGTGTCTGGTCACATAGGCACACAGCTTTGAGGAGACAACTACAGTTTTGAGGAGACGCCTGCCCCTCTTCCTCTAACAAAGGGGAGACGGGGAGACGCCTGCCCTTCTTTCTCTAACAAAGGGGCTATTTAAAAAAGAATGAGAAAAGGATGAGAGATATTCCAATGCTATCTAGAGGGAGGGAGTGCTAAGTTTCCTTGCTGAAGAAGATCGGATGGTCACAAGAACATGAATCACCTACAAACCTGCAAGACCACCACATTCCAGGAAACGGACTGATAAGCTAATTAACATACGAAGCGGGGTTTAGGTAACAAATATGTATAGGCGTTAATTGAATATTCATTTGTTTCATTGTATAAATGTGGGATGGTTTGTCACTTCGGGTATGCACGCTTGTGGAGGAGCGATCCCCCGTGCATCTGCGCGCAATAAACATACCTACTTTATAACTTTCGAGTTATAGAGTCTAATTCCGTACGTCAGTTTTGGCGAGCCAGCCAGGAGGATTTCTGCTCGGCTGAGGGACCAGCTGCGGAGCGGACGCTCCTAGGCGCGCCCTGGGAGATTTCCTCGGAGGAGCCTCCTCTTCTCAGCTGTTCACCCGGGAGCAGAAGAGAACCCCTGGATCCGCGGATAAAACGGTATGTTTAGTAACGGGGCGGCTGGTGAGACGCACGGAGACGTCCGGCGCGCAGCGTAGTCCCCAGGAGGAAAGGTACCTTGGGAGGGGGTTTGCTGACCAAGGGGTGGCCGCTAGTGATCTTGAGGGCAGATCGAGCAAACCCGAGGTTACTGCCATTCCTAAAAGCCCGGAGGCCTCGTGACGGAAAGCGGGGGGCGGGACGGAATAAGGCGGAATCTCACAGGAACAAGAGGGACCTCTTAGCAAAAGTAAAAGGGAAACTTTTGCGTAGGAAAAAAGGGGGAAGCTAAAAACTTCCATTGGGTTGTCTTAAGAATTGGGGAATTCCTAGAATATAACAACTGAAATAGCGCTCTGTGTCTTGTTTGTTCTATGTGTTGTCTTGTTACATGTTCAAAACTTGGAGTTATGAAATGTATGTTGAAAAATAATAATATTCTGGTAATTCATGGCAAATAGCGGAAAACTTAACACTCTGCTTAAGACCAGGAAAAATGTGGGTTTTTGTTTGTTGTTTGTTTTTTTGGCAATTGTTCATTGAAATGCATACTTTGTGAACTGTCAGTGTTCCTAAAAGTTGTACATAAGTGCACGGTACCGTTTAACATACTGCTTGTGTGACTGAGGGCTGCCCGGAGAGTGTGAATGGTGTGATTGAGATGCGCATTTTGATTTTCCGTGTATAGCTTAATTATTTTGACTGAGTGTGAGTGCAAGAGTGCTTGAGACATGCATTTGAGTGCAATACGAGTAAGGAGCTCTATCCGCGTTTCCGACCTTGGGTGGCTAAGGCGGCCGGAGAAAAACAAAGTAATTAAAATTGTAAAATGGGAAATGGAAGGAGTAAGCCCTGTGAAAAATCGCCCTTGGGTTGTATATTAAAACATTGGAGTGATATCGTAGGACATGGTGGTACCGAAAATAGAAGGAAATTGATTAAATATTGTAATCAGTGGTGGCTTTTGTATAAATTGGAGTGATGCGAAATGGCCTCAGGAGGGAGGAACGTTAGATTATAACACTCTCCTGCAATTAATGTTGTTTCTGAGGAGAGAGGGAAAATGGGACGAAGTATCGTATACAGACATGTTCTTCGTCCTCCAGGACAAACCCGAGTGGCAAAAGGACTGTGGATTAGTACCCCCTCGGGATCCTATGGTACTAACACTAGAAAGAGTGAGGGATTAACATCACCTGATCTTTGATTATGGCTCTAGAAAAGGATAGGAAAAACCCCTAAGACCTAAACTAGAAAGATGTTCTTGTTGAAATTTTTGTGTTAAAAGCTCAGGTTGCGGTTCCTTCTGTGGAGCAACTAGAATGAAACACGTTGTAAGATAAAAACTTGTACTAATGTATGTAAAACCTGAGGCGGGGGTGGGTGGAGAATCAAAGACCTTGTGAAAGTGTTAAAGTATTGGGGTGAGTTTGTACAAACCCCCGTACCCCCTCGAAGGTGCGGCTGAGTCACGCTGGACGCATGGCAGGGTGTTTGCTGTTTGCCTGCGAAGGCTGATATGTAATGGCACAGACTTAAAGCAACAAGTAGCAGATTTGCATTCAGGGTAAGAAAGAGTTAAAGCAGAAATGCTGCTGCAGAGGCAGGCCTGTGTAACCTGCAGAGCAGGAACAGCATCTCCTGCCCCGAATCCTCCTGATGGTGGGGAGGAGGGGATTGCTGTTGCTGACAATTGAGCAGAAGGACCTGACAATGTCACCCCAATTGCTGCAGCATTTGCAGTACAACAGGACCCCTAACTGCCCTTTAGGGCAGGGAATGGGTATGAGGTGGAATTTTAGTGAATACGAAACCAACTTATTTGTTGAACTTCAGTAAAAAAATAATTATTTGTTACAGTTGTGGGAGCTGCTGGCCACCAGGAAAACATCCTGAAACCTTTAAAGTACAAACTAAGAAAACAAACAAGAATGCCAAATTCCCCAAAGGCCCTTCTTGGTAGGGACTTATTAGAACAATTGGAGGCAACAATCAAATTTAAAAAAGGGGAAGTTACTCTGGAGGTAAATGATCATCAATACATACAGGTTATGAGCCTATCTTTGGCCAGTACTCCTATAAAAAGGGAAATTGATACCAGAATTATTGATCAGGTATATCCCGGAGTATGGGCAATTGACATGCCGGGACGTGCCAAGAATGCATCACCTGTTATAGTAAAATTAAAGGAAGGACGGTGCGATAAGAATTAAACAATACCCACTGAAAAGGGAAGATAGGGAAGGAATTCGTCCAAATATAGAGCGATTCATAGAATTAAAACTACTAAAAGAATGTGAGTCAGAATTTAACACACCTATCCTCCCAGTTAAAAAACCTGATGGGTCTTATAGGGTAGTTCAGGATTTAAGGGCCATTAACAAAATAACAGAGGATCTGTATCCTGTAGTAGCTAACCCCTATACCTTACTATCCACCCTGACACCTGACCTAGCTTGGTTCACAGTTTTAGACTTAAAAGATGCCTTCTTTTGCCTCCCTCTCCATGAAGCCAGCCAAAGAATTTTTGCTTTTGAATGGGAAAATCCCAGAAGCGGTCGAAAGACCCAGCTCACATGGACGGTGTTGCCACAGGGGTTTAAAATAGCCCCACAATTTTTGGAAACCAATTAGCAAAGGATTTGGAGTTATGGGAACCACCGTCAGGAGAAGGGAAAGTGTTACAATATGTAGACGATCTTCTTATTGCAACCAGAACCGAAGAATCTTGTATTATTTGGACTGTGAGCCTGCTGAACTTTCTGGGACTACAAGGATATCGGGTTTCTAAGAAGAAGGCACAGGTAGTGTTACAACAAGTCACATACCTAGGGTACGAGATCAGTGCCGGACAACGGGTCCTAGGGAAGGCCCGAAAAGAAGCCATATGCCAAGCCCCCCGACCACGAACTGTAAAGGAACTGCAGACATTTCTGGGAATGACAGGATGGTGCAGGCTTTGGATATGTGATTATGGCTTGCTTGTTAAACCATTATATTCCCTGATAGCAGCTAATCAGAAGGATCTTCAGTGGGATGCTGAATCAGACAGAGCTTTCCATGAACTGAAGAAAGCCTTGATGTCGGCACCAGCACTAGGACTTCCTGATGTGAGTAAGCCATTTTTCCTATTTTCCCGTGAGAAACAGGGAATGGCATTAGGAATACTGGCACAAGATTTGGGACCATACAGACGGGCAGTGGCATACTTCTCTAAACAGCTGGATGCCACTGCAAAAGGGTGGCCTGGTTGCCTGAGAGCAGTAGCAGCTGTCATCCTAAACATCCAGGAGGCCCGGAAGTTTACCTTGGGCCAGAAAATGACTGTCTTAGTATCCCACACAGGGTCTGCAGTCCTTGAAACAAAAGGGGGGCATTGGCTCTCCCCACAGAGATTCCTAAAATACCAGGCCATAATGGTGGAACAAGATGATGTTGAGATCGTGACTACAAACATCGTCAATCCGGCCTCATTTCTTAATGGGAATGTTGGCGAATCAGTCGATCATGACTGTCTAGAAACAATCGAAGCCACTTATTCTAGTAGGACAGATCTCAAGGATGTTCCTATTAATGGAGCTGAACATTGGTTCACGGATGGGAGCAGCTATATGCTGAATGGAAAGCGACATTCCGGATATGCTGTTACAACCTCTGAAGAAGTGATAGAATCGGGACCGCTACCAGCTGACACTTCGGCACAGAAGGCTGAAATCATAACCCTTACTCGAGCTCTGGAGAGAGCTCAGGGAAAACCTATAAATATTTGGACTGATTCTAAATATGCCTTTGGAGTGGTACATGCTCATGGAGCAATATGGAAAGAAAGGGGACTGTTAAACTCCCAAGGAAAAATCATCAAACGTGCAGAAGAAATTTTGAAACTCCTAAATGCAGTCCAGCTTCCTGAAAGGGTGGCAATTATGCACATCAAGGCACACCAGAAAGTGAGCACAGAATTAGAAAGAGGAAATGAACTGGCGGACAGGGAAGCAAAACAGGCAGCCAGAAAAGCAATCAAGGTAGAGGGTGCGCTAATACCCGATGGACAAATATCTCTAGAAGGTAAACCAGACTATACTAAAGAAGATCGCAAACTGATTTCTGACCTAGAGGGATCATATAATGAGGAAGGGTGGGCTGTAATCTCACATGGGAGAATAGTGATTCCTTCCTACATGGTATGGTCAGTAGTTCAGGAAGAACATAGAAAAAGGCACTGGGGGGCAGAAGCTCTATATAAGGATCTCACTAAAAACATAATAGCACAAAATTTGTATACTACTATTAGACAAGTAACCCAACAATGTGATCTTTGTCTCCAGACTAATCCTAAGATTACCAAGGGGCCAAAGTTGGGAAAAATTGGGAAAGGAAATGTTCCAGGGCAACATTGGCAGATTGATTTCTCGGAACTTCCTAAAAAAGGGGGGTATCGATATTTATTGGTACTAACAGATACCTTTTCAGGTTGGCCAGAAGCCTTCCCGTGCAGAACTGCTAAAGCCCGGGATGTGACCAAAATACTGCTCCAAGAGATAATACCTAGGTTTGGAGTCCCAGCGGTAATGTCCTCGGATAGAGGACCACATTTTGTGTCCAGAATAGTGCAACAGATCAGCCACCATCTAGGAATAGATTGGCAATTACATACCCCATACCGACCACAATCGAGTGGCCAGGTGGAAAAGATGAATCATCTAATCAAACAACAGATTGTCAAGTTAGGTCAAGAAACAAATCTAACTTGGCCCCAGTCTTTGCCATTAGCTCTTACACGAATTCGAACTAGACCAAGAGCAAAAGAGGGGCTTAGCCCATTTGAAATTTTGTATGGACGACCCTATGGGGTACAAAAGGGGACGTCTTCACAGATTGGTGAAGAAACAATGACTTCCTATATGGTGGCACTAAACAAACAATTAATAAGAATTGAGAAGCATGTGATGGGAACACGCAGTAGGGGTCTGGATGGACCTGTTCACGATATACGACCAGGGGACTATGTATACATTAAGTGTTTTGCAGATAAAACCCTGGAACCACAGTGGACCGGACCTTTTCAAGTCCTACTCACCACCTATACTGCAATCAAGGTTGAGGGACAGAATTCTTGGATTCACCATACCCGGATCAAGAAAGCCCCTGCAACTTCGTGGAGAGTAACCCCAGATAAAAAGAACTGAAACTCAAATTTACTCGGACAAATGGGAACAATGTGGGTGGCAAGTAAGTGAACCTGAGCGGTTGTGGATCCTCCATATGGGAAGGGCACCACAACAAACAATATAGAACAAAAGAGTCTGGGACTAAGCCAGTGGCCAGTCTTGCCCAACTTGTTATCGGTAAGCCCCAACTCAAACAAAGATATTTTTGATCAAAACAGATTTTATATGTATATATGAGGAACGTTTAGATTCTTAAAATGATCAGTAGTGGGTTTAAACCATTTGTGGGTTTTTGTACCCTCTCTCTTGCCTACAACCAAGAGCCTGATAACTGGCCTTGGAATCATGCCCAGAAAAAACACACTGGAATAATGGGAAAGGTGGACTCAAAGACGAAACTAGCTATGGTGGTTTTTTCTGAAAATGAGGTGTACCCAAAGAATCAATGGGATCGGGAGGATGTACACAAAGTCGACCGATTATGGGGAAAATTAGGAGATAGGAGAAAAGTAGGGTGTCAAACGTATAATGAAAAAGATAACACCAAGATTTCAGGAGACACCCTGATTAATGTCAGAAAGGTAGATAAGGAATTTACCCTTCTAAATACAGCCATGTGCTTTAATTCACGGGAATGTTGGCACAATTTTACCTTAACCAAGCCCATCTTTATAATATGCCTAGGAAAATATCCTTTTGAGCATAGAACATGGGCCAGCAAGATAGGCGACAAGTGGCAAACAGTAGATTTAGAATCTTGTATTATGCGAGAACAGCAGGGCTTCCTCTGTGAAGGCAATACTATAATGGCTCAGGATACTTGTTTAGATACAGATCAGAAAATATGCCATTTCGAGGCCCGACCAAATGCAAACTTGAAAGCAGTAATTATATATGCAGGAAAAGAAATGTGCGTGTTTGAGAACTAAGTGTAACACAATAACTGTAGATGGGGAGGTAAAGGAGACTGCACAATATTCAAATTACTGTACCTGTAATTTTACATCTAACTTTACCCTATCACAGATGATAATTCCTACCCCCATAGGACTAAATATAAGCAGTATAAAAGAACTATTAAAACATGTAGATTTTACAATGTATACTGGAAGAAACCAAAGAAAAGGGACACGAAACTCTTCTTATGATCCATCATGATGTAGAGGGGATCAAGAAAGTTTTAAAAAAGGTAGAACAGGATGGAAACCATAATTGGTGGAATACTCTCTTTGGCTGGTCACCTTCTGCAACAGGAATTCTTAACACTATGGTACACCCCATTGTGATCTTATTGATCAGTTTAGGAATTTCCTTAATATTAACCATTATGTTATATTTGTGGGTTTGGAGAATGTTTAAAAGGGTAACACTTATGTATGATGCTTTATATCATTCGGGAAGACTGCTTAAGTAAAAGAATTTACTTAGTTTGATAGAAAAGGGGGGATTGATATGGAGAAATAGTGTGAAATGGGGACAATGGACATCGATTGTGATTGTATATGTCTGCTCAGGAATGTGGGTATGGTGACTGGTCATGGGTGCGGTGTCTGGTCACATAGGCACACAGCTTTGAGGAGACAACTACAGTTTTGAGGAGACGCCTGCCCCTCTTCCTCTAACAAAGGGGAGACGGGGAGACGCCTGCCCTTCTTTCTCTAACAAAGGGGCTATTTAAAAAAGAATGAGAAAAGGATGAGAGATATTCCAATGCTATCTAGAGGGAGGGAGTGCTAAGTTTCCTTGCTGAAGAAGATCCGGATGGTCACAAGAACATGAATCACCTACAAACCTGCAAGACCACCACATTCCAGGAAACGGACTGATAAGCTAATTAACATACGAAGCGGGGTTTAGGTAACAAATATGTATAGGCATTAATTGAATATTCGTTTCATTGTATAAATGTGGGATGGTTTGTCACTTCGGGCATGCACGCTTGTGGAGGAGCGATCCCCCGTGCATCTGCGCGCAATAAACATACCTACTTTATAACTTTCGAGTTATAGAGTCTAATTCCGCACGTCAATTGTTGCCTCCAATTGTTCTAATAAGTCCCTGCCAAGAAGGGCCTTTGGGGAATTTGGCATTCTTGTTTGTTTTCTTAGTTTGTACTTTAAAGGCTTCAGGATGTTTTCCTGGTGGCCAGCAGCTCCCACAACTGTAACAAATAATTATTTTTTACTGAAGTTCAACAAATAAGTTGGTTTCGTATTCACTAAAATTCCACCTCATACCCATTCCCTGCCCTAAAGGGCAGTTAGGGGTCCTGTTGTACTGCAAATGCTGCAGCAATTGGGGTGACATTGTCAGGTCCTTCTGCTCAATTGTCAGCAACAGCAATCCCCTCCTCCCCACCATCAGGAGGATTCGGGGCAGGAGATGCTGTTCCTGCTCTGCAGGTTACACAAGCCTGCCTCTGCAACAGCACTTCTGCTTTAACTCTTTCTTACCCTGAATGCAAATCTGCTACTTGTTGCTTTAGATCCGTGTTCTTACATATCAGCCTTCGCAGGCAAATAGCAAACACCCTGCCATGCATCCAGCGTGACTCAGCCGCACCTTCGAGGGGGTACGGGGGTTTGTACAAACTCACCCCAATACTTTAACACTTTCACAAGGTCTTTGATTCTCCACCCCCCACCACCCCCCTCAGGTTTTACATACATTAGTACAAGTTTTTTATCTTACAACGTGTTTCATTCTGGTTGCTCCACAGAAGGAACCGCAACCTGAGCTTTTAAACACAAAAATTTCAACAAGAACATCTTTCTAGTTTAGGTCTTAGGGGTTTTTCCTATCCTTTTCTAGAGACATAATCAAAGATCAGGTGATGTTAATCCCGCGCTCTTTCTAGTGCTAGTACCATAGGATCCCGAGGGGGTACTAATCCACAGTCCTTTTGCCACTCGGGTTTGTCCTGGAGGACGAAGAACATGTCTGTATACGATACTTCGTCCCATTTTCCCTCTCTCCTCAGAAACAACATTAATTGCAGGAGAGTGTTATAATCTAACGTTCCTCCCTCCTGAGACCATTTCGCATCACTCCAATTTATACAAAGGCCACCACTGATTACAATATTTAATCCATTCCTTCTATTTTCGGTACCACCATGTCCTACGATATCACTCCAATGTTTTAATATACAACCCAAGGGCGATTTTTCACAGGGCTTACTCCTTCCATTTCCCATTTTACAATTTTAATTACTTTGTTTTTCTCCGGCCACCTTAGCCACCCAAGGTCGGAAACGCGGATAGAGCTCCTTACTCGTATTGCACTCAAATGCATGTCTCAAGCACTCTTGCACTCACACTCAGTCAAAATAATTAAGCTATACACGGAAAATCAAAATGCGCATCTCAATCACACCATTCACACTCTCCGGGCAGCCCTCAGTCACACAAGCAGTATGTTATACGGTACCATGCACTTATGTACAACTTTTAGGAACACTGACAGTTCACAAAGTATGCATTTCAATGAACAATTGCCAAAAAACAAACAACAAAAAACCAATTTTTCCTGGTCTTAAGCAGAGTGTTAAGTTTTCCGCTATTTGCCATGAATTACCAGAATATTATTATTTTTCAACATACATTTCGTAACTCCAAGTTTTGAACATGTAACAAGACAACACATAGAACAAACAAGACACAGAGCGCTATTTCAGTTGTTATATTCTAGGAATTCCCCAATTCTTAAGACAACCCAATGGAAGTTTTTAGCTTCCCCTTTTTTTTTCCTACGCAAAAGTTTCCCTTTTACTTTTGCTAAGAGGTCCCTCTTGTTCCTGTGAGATTCCGCCTTATTCCGTCCCGCCCCCCGCTTTCCGTCACGAGGCCTCCGGGCTTTTAGGAATGGCAGTAACCTCGGGTTTGCTCGATCTGCCCTCAAGATCGCTAGCGGCCACCCCTTGGTCAGCAAACCCCCTCCCAAGGTACCTTTCCTCCTGGGGACTACGCTGCGCGCCGGACGTCTCCGTGCGTCTCACCAGCCGCCCCGTTACTAAACATACCGTTTTATCCGTGAATCCAGGGGTTCTCTTCTGCTCCCGGGTGAACAGCTGAGAAGAGGAGGCTCCTCCGAGGAAATCTCCCGGGGCGCGCCTAGGAGCGTCCGCTCCGCAGCTGGTCCCTCAGCCGAGCAGAAATCCTCCTGGCTGGCTCGCCAAAACTGACGTACGGAATTAGACTCTATAACTCGAAAGTTATAAAGTAGGTATGTTTATTGCGCGCAGATGCACGGGGGATCGCTCCTCCACAAGCGTGCATGCCCGAAGTGACAAACCATCCCAAATTTATACAATGAAACAAATGAATATTCAATTAGCGCCTATACATATTTGTTACCTAAACCCCGCTTTGTATGTTAATTAGCTTGTATGTTAATTAGCTTATCAGTCCATTTCCTGGAATGTGGTAGTCTTGCAGGTTTGTAGGTGATTCATGTTCTTGTGACCATCTGATCTTCTTCAGCAAGGAAAGGTGATTCATGTCCTTGTGACCATCCAATCTTCTTAGCACTCCCTCCCTCTAGATAGCATTGGAATGTCTCTCATCTTCTCTCATTCTCTTTTAAATAGCCCCTTTTGTTAGAGAAAGAAGGGCAGGCGTCTCCCCGTCTCCCCTTTGTTAGAGGAAGAGGGGCAGGCATCTCCTCAAAAACTGTAGTTGTCTCCTCAGAGCTGTGTGCCTATGTGACCAGACACCGCACCCATGACTAGTCACCATACCCACATTTCTGAGTAGACATATACAATCACAGTCGGTGTTAAGCGTCCCCATTTCACACTATTTCTCCATATCAGTCCCGCCCCCCGCTTTCCGTCACGAGGCCTCCGGGCTTTTAGGAATGGCAGTAACCTCGGGTTTGCTCGATCTGCCCTCAAGATCACTAGCGGCCACCCCTTGGTCAGCAAACCCCCTCCCAAGGTACCTTTCCTCCTGGGGACTATGCTGCGCGCCGGACGTCTCCGTGCGTCTCACCAGCCACCCCGTTACTAAACATACCGTTTTATCCGTGGATCCAGGGGTTTCTCTTCTGCTCCCGGGTGAACAGCTGAGAAGAGGAGGCTCCTCCGAGGAAATCTCCCGGGGCGCGCCTAGGAGCGTCCGCTCCGCAGCTGGTCCCTCAGCTGAGCAGAAATCCTCCTGCCTGGCTCGCCAAAACTGACGTGCGGAATTAGACTCTATAACTCAAAAGTTATAAAGTAGGTATGTTTATTGCGTGCAGATGCACGGGGGATCGCTCCTCCACAAGCGTGCATGCCCGAAGTGACGAACCATCCCACATTTATACAATGAAACAAATGAATATTTAATTAACGCCTATACATATTCGTTACCTAAACCCCGCTTCGTATATTAATTAGCTTATCAGTCCTTTGCCTGGAATGTGGTGGTCTTGCAGGTTTGTAGGTGATTCATGTTCTTGTGACCATCCGGATCTTCTCCAGCAAGGAGACTTAGCACTCCCTCCCTCTAGATAGCATTGGAATATCTCTCATCCTTTTCTCATTCTTTTTTAAATAGCCCCTTTGTTAGAGGAAGAAGGGCAGGTGTCTCCCCGTCTCCCCTTTGTTAGAGAAAGAAGGGCAGGCGTCTCCCCGTCTCCCCTTTGTTAGAGGAAGAAGGGCAGGCATCTCCTCAAAAACTGTAGTTGTCTCCTCAGAGCTGTGTGCCTATGTGACCAGACACCGCACCCATGACCAGTCACCATACCCACATTCCTAGGCAGACATATACAATCACAATCGATGTCCATTGTCCCCATTTCACACTATTTCTCCATATCACTCTTCCCCTCAAGACCTGCCAGTGTGCTATGATTATTTCCTTGAAGAGCTACCATTTGGAGTCAAATTGTGGAGAAATATTCAAACTTTTCCTTGAATGTTCTTCCCTGATGAATACTGAGAAAGTTCTAGTTATCTGTGCAGGAACAGAACCAAATATCTTTAAACAGTTTAAAAAAATAACAATTAAACAATCATTTTTCTTGTTATTTTTTCAGTGGCAGATATGTTCTGAAAGCCTCCAAACAAGTTCCGCTACTCCAACAAGTACTTAATTTTCTTAAAAGCATCTGAAGGAAAATATCATAAACCTTTTATCAAAATTGGCAGGGTGTTTTTTCAGTGCCAAAGATCCACAGCAGATATTTAGATATGTCAGAAGAAAAGAGATAAAGGTGTCTTGCTTCAGGCTGTAGGATAGCTTACATTTTCTTCTAATATATATTTTTGAAATAGATTTAAGGTCAAGCCTGCCTTCTAGCAGGACCTATTCAAGATTCATCATAGTTATTAAAGACACTGCAATTAGTAAAAACTATCCAATGACTTCTCAATAATGAATGCTGTACCACTTATCTAAAGGATGACACACCTATGTTTAGTTAAAAGTCGGGAAATGTCCAAGGACCCTTATTGCCACATGACGGATGCACAGACTGCTAAGTCCTTGGGTTGGTTATCTTTAGAAGGGACATTTTGTCTTAGATTCCTGTGGTACATGCGATGTGGCGAAGATGGAGACTTTAAACATGACCACTAAGGAATAGAGTCTGCGTAGAGACAACTCCTCAAGGACATTGCGCAGGCATGAGATATGTAAATGGAGTCTCAGAATTGTAATGAATATATAAACAATTTCTTGGAAAACTAATGAGTAGGTCTGAGTAGCTTGTATAAAGGGGGGACTGAAAAGCCCCCTCGGTGTGCATGACTTTGGTGGAGCGCTCCCCCATGCACCCAGCGCTGCTGAATAAGGATAACCTCCGCCCGCCTGCATATTGCCGATTGATTCTTCAAATCACTTCTAAGAAATCAATGAGGGGCTTTAGACCAGTTCATAACATACAAACACATTCCCCACCGGTGATTTCAGCAGTGAGACCAAGGACTCTATTTAACACTGTCCCAGGCCAGCAGTTCCTTCCAGATCAGCACAAAACATACGTGTGGCATAGATAAAGGGCATTTTCCAGCTATGCTTTTAAACAATCTTTTCCTGCTCAAAGCTTAGAATGAAGCTTCCACTCTCATCCTGCTCAGTCTGGCAGCCACTTAAAACTTTTTTGCCCCAAATTCTTCTATTCTTTTAGGTCTTTTGATTCTGAATCCCTGTTCTCCTTTTATATTCTTCTATTCATTGCTTCAACAAGCTGTCACTAACCTCTCCTGTATTCACTAAGATTTTTGTGGATGCTGTATCTGTAAGAAACAATTGTTGTCTACCTCTATTTCAAACTGGATTTCTCTCCAAAATGTCTTGGCCCGTCTGTTCAACGTGTGAAAGTATGACGCACACATGAAGCTCAACACAACTAGGGCAGTGTATCTGATTAATTTTCTTTCCTAACCATTACCCTGTCTCTGCTCCCAGTCCTTCATATTACCAGACCTATCTCCAAAGCTAGAAGCAGATGTGAAACCATGACGGCTACACAGATACAAGGCCAGCTATCCATCACGTAACCAGCAGCACATGCTACCACATGCTTAATAGCCTTCACTGTCTTTCCTCTTACGGCCTCGTGTTTCATGTCCTATAAAGAGGTTGTCTCCCTACTACAGTTGACCAGTTTTATCACATTTCCAACTGCGCCTATTGATCAATCTTTCCGTACTGTCCTTCCCCCTTTTGGAGAGAACTCCTCAGAAACATTCCCTAGATCACTTCATTAGCAAGCTTAACATTTCCCTTTAAATATCCACTCTGACATCTAATTTGTTTTGCACAAAGAAAATGCATTGATAGCAGGCTGCTGTGTGCTTGTACCACACCTAATGGACAGACCAACCTGTGCTTTCTCTGCACTCCATCAACAGCATATACATTTGTACTATAAAATCTTGATAATAAGAACAAACTGACTTTGTGATTTCACACTGTAACGTGAAGGTCATGATTCATGACAGACTCCTGAATTTGTTGGCAAAAATGTTTCTAATAAAATAATAGCTAACCAACCTTCCAACCAGTAAAGACAAGTGACTCCTCTTAAAGAATTAAAAGTAAAGTTTCAACTTAACACGTCCATTCCAAGATATTACAGTAGAAACCCTCTTATATCACACACACTTGCACAGCCCTTAACATTCAAGGAGTGGCACTGTCATCTTTGTCATGCATGCATTCAAGTTTTGGAGCTATCGAATAATAATGCAAATGATAGAAATCACAGAGGAGGGGAAAGGAAGGAAATGGGAAAGCTATTAATAGCTTTCTTCCAGGTGCCAGAGCATTTCATTCCATTAGTTTCAGCAGGACTTTTGAAAATCTAGTGCTTTAAAAAAGGCAATAAAATATTTAGTGGTGATTGAAAACTTGTCTACCTCTATATGGACACAGATAGATTCCTAATCTGTTCCTAAACTCAATCTTTTTGAAGTAGAACATACACCTTTTGTAAATTTATGCAAAGAAAAAATGCCTTATAGAAAGAGTAAGAACACATAAAATCATTTTGATTATATTTCTGGCTGTGCTGTGGACTGAATGCATGACCTACTGTAAAGTCTATAAAATCAATTTTCAAACCTTTGGCTTGAGGATACACAGCACCAGTTGAAGACAACAAAAGTTATGTTTAAAAATTCTGAATCCTTGGCTTTTTTTATTCTTAAGATCTGACACAGTTCAGCAATGTCATAGGAAAGCTTTAAAGTAAACAGATCATAAGTTGCAAAGAGATATGCAGCCCAGATTATGTTACATTACTACTAATTTAATCACAAAATTAATTACCGCAACAAGTGAAATAAACATCATCTCAGAAGTATTGATGAGGGAAGAAAGGAATAAAGGTATTAAAATAACCATTGTGCTTCAGTGACTATACTTGTCTAGTGCTTGGATACTACAAGAGTATTTTGGAAAACTATTGTTTACCCACTTTTCCTTCCACCACATTGCGTTCTTCCAAGATTAACAAACACAGACCTGGCTACACTTACCCTGTATCATTGGCATAGGGGTCCGGGAGGAGCCCTGACAGCAAATGCATTCAGCGAATTCTAAACTCAGCATCAGAACAGCACATGCTGCTTATCTCATGTTGATGTCAGTATCTAGAAGAGGGGAAAATGAAGGGCAAAAATACTGGCTTTTTACAAGACACTTCTCTGACATCAAGGTGCACATTCGGAGTCAGCGGGAACAAAGTCCTGAGCAGTGATGAGATAGAAAAAAGAAACGGTGGGAGAAAGTAAGAAAGAACAGGACAACTTTTGGACATAAGCTAATTGCAGAAGTTAAATAGGTTAAAACTCCTGTTTTATTATTACAAAAATAGTACTGTACACCATTGGGGGTGTGCGTGTGTGTAAAAGAAATCACTCAGTAAGCCTGCTGAGCACAAGCTGCAACAACTCTAAATACCAACTCTAAGTAAATATGCCTCACTTCCCATTTTTGAAGAAGAGATTTCCTATTTTTTTCATAATAATTGTTGGTACTAAGTTGGCAGCGTTCAGAAGTTTGTTAACCCATGGCAGGCACAGCCTGGCTGACAGCACGACAACCTGAAATGTCAGAAGCCAGTGTGCTACATAGTCTTGCAATTATACCTCACAGTGGTTTCCTCATGTTCAGTGCTGTCGCAAGTAATTTCCATAAATCGATGCAATTCCTCTGTGTTCAGTTTGATTTCTAAAGAAATTCTGAAGTGAAAATTTGAAAATTTTTTTAATCCTCTCCACAGCTGAAACAATGGATTTGCTCACCACCCTCCTTTTTTGGTTGTCATTATCACCCTGTATGCTAGACAGTTGCTGATAGTTATGGAATTACTTCTCCTTGTTTATGTAACTCCTACTTGGGTCATTCATTCAGCTCAGCTTCAGCTGTCTCATTAATGTAATTTCTGATGAGCCTTCTTCATGTGAACGTGTTCTACCGATGGCCACTCAAGCAGAATATAAAAATAAATTTAGTCTTACTTCATATGTATTTATATAAATGTATTTATTACTAAACTTCAAAGAGTTCTATGCTCAGCATTAGGGACTGCTGACTTTAATTAATTAACATTGATTCATTAATTGTTTACTAGTGTCTCTTTCTTCCCTGAATCCAGGGACTGAAAAGGCCATACATGTAAACAGTAACCTTGCATAACCATCCTGATCAAAATGACACCCTTAAAATGTAAGGAATATGGTCTCTATTTACTCTGTGTTGCTAGTTCTGCAAGGATGATCTCAAAGAAGAAGCTTCCAGAGAGAAAGTCAGACTTCCAGACCTCCCTGATCACTCTACCACTTGCAGAGGGGCTGAAAGGAAGTTTCCTTCAGACATCTGAGTCAATTGTCACATTATCAAAGGCAAGATGTATGTCTCGTTCCCACTTTTCCACCCAAAAATGTTCACTTTCTTGTTTTCCTTAATCCAAAACCAAGAGTGTTGTGGAACAGAATGTACAACATCAGCTGTTCTTGGACTGAAAGCGTAAATCAGAAAAGCTGCTCTAAAGTTAATTTGAATTCAATTTATAAACATTTTAACAAAAGTATTTTTGACTTGAAGTAAAAAGGGAACATTTCAAATACTGATTATTGCAGTCTTTACAAAAGAAGGTTTGAGACACCATAATATTTTACATTAGGACATTCTTTTAAAATCATGTCTTTCATTCATAACAGAACTTTTTTGAAAACTTTGAAAAGGAAATTGAAAGGAAAAAATAGTTACATTGAGTAGTTAAAAGTATTTTAAAGAATGAGCTGACACTACACATCTCTGTTCAGGTGTAAGGACGGAACTGTTCTGGCTAATCCTGAAACTATCTTTTTCCTTCCATTATTTTTCAATTCTACCATCAAATTGAACACATTCCTTTCTTCCTCTTCTACTGCATTGTGCTGTTCCGCTTTTCCAAACTGCAGCAGGGGGAGCTACCAAGAGAATATTTATTTGAGTAAGCTGTTAGACAAAGGAAGGAAGGCAGCAAGAAACAAAGAAGTAATCACTCTCCTGACATTGGTGGCCCCCAAAATGAAATAATAGCATGGACACAACAGAAGTACATTCCGTTATACCTGCCTGGGGATTTCTGATACTTATTTCAGATCAACGTTTTTTAAAGTTATTAATTATATCCCTCTCAGATAACGATGGGAACATCACACCTAAACAAAACTTTTAAATCTGCCTTGACTCTGTTGTATCTAAACATGGGAGCAGATGCCCTTTATTTCATTCATCAGATGTTTCTGGTCAGGAAGCAAGTGGTTCCACCACATTTCTCATGGAGATCTCCTGTACAGAAAGGTTTCAAGAGGCTTGGTATATCTTCAATGCACTGAAATCACTGGGCACACATGGGAGAGCCGATTTGCACACGTACGCATTCAGAAATTATTTTCAGAAAGAGTAACAGAATATTTGAAAGGAAACCTGGGCATTGGCAGCATTGCTTATGAGGAATCACACCTCTAGAAGGATTTGTTAAGAGTCATCCAGAATGACATTCAAGACGCCAGCTAATTAGAACCCATTAATGAGCCATCATACCAAGAGCAAAACAAGTAAAGGACTGCCTGAAAGAAGCAATGGAGCGGTTAGTGGTCCTGACACACAACAAAGCTTCCACATGTCAGGGCCGCTGAAGAACAGCAAACGTTACTGCTCACTGTATCTGTAACCTTTGTGTGACTCCAAGAAACCCATGGCTACTGGTTCACAATAATGCTTAAGCCAGGCAAAAGAGACTGTGAAACCAAATTCTGAGGCTTGCACTTAACGTAAAAATGAGCAAAGGAAAGACAGGTTTTATGTAAGAGAATAAAAAAAAAGATGAAAAGTTTGTCAATGATCTAAGGCCAATCTTACTGTTTCCCAAGGCTGAGATGAGCGTAGCATACTAGGTTGCAACTGCAATCCAAAAGTAAAAATCCAGAAAGAAATTACCGAAAAAAACCTATAAGCTATCAACAAACCATTAGGAAGCTGCTAAGTAAAGTCACCCAGTCCCAACTGTAACTTACATGGGATAGATTACGATCTGTCACGACAGAGAATTCAAAATGACACAAGAAAAACACCTAGACAGAAAATACGTGAAGCCCAGAAGTCAAAGTCAATACAAACAGCACATGGAACTGCACACGCTGTGACAGTGCCAAGAAAAGTAATGCTTTTCTGTACTGTGCAGGCAATCCAATCACCTTGTGCTTTACAAACATTATTCCCTCTATTCTCTCATGTCTGTCTCGGTGTTGTCGACAGTCCTACACAAAAACATATCTTACCTATTTCATCAGCCTCCATCATTTTATGGTAAATATGCTTTAGTTTTCTTTTGAATTGCATCTTTTCCAGGAATTTCTACTCACTCAATCCCCCACAAGTGGGTAATTTTTCATATTACATTCACCTCGATGGTTGTAACTGCACAAGGACCAATAGCCTATCAGTCAACTACAGAAATGAAAATTTTATTCTGTTTAAGGTTAAACCTAAGCAACCAAGGTCTATTGTATAATTGGTCATTATCATGCCCAGTGTCGCAGTGCTCTCCAGACTATCAAGCTGCAACAATGTCTTTTACCATTTCATACCAACACACTCTCCGTGCCAGCCCCTCTGCTGCCTTCTCCTTGTCTCTCTTCATCCAGGGCGTGTGTTCACTCTCCTCTTGCTTTTTTCCTCTCTCCCTTGGCTGCTCTTTCTTCCTTGGCTCTCAACCACTTCACAGAAACAGCCACAGCTGCACTTTATCTACATCAGCCAACGCACCGCCCCTGAAGCCAGCCCACAGTTGTATATTACCAATGCTAATTAACCCAGCTTCATTCCTCTACAGCCCATCATCTTTATAACAATACCATTTTATAACCCATGTGAGATCTATTTCAGAAGTGAGCCCTCAGCTCTAGTGTACACTCAGAAACATTGACTAAAGTCATGGAAATCAACAACTTGACAGAGCAGGCAGAAATACACAATTTGAAAAATATTGTGCTACAGGTTGAAAACATGGAAACTTCCATGCAAGTTTTAAGGAAAAAACCCCATCAACTATGTTGTAGGGATGTCAGACAAAAAGGTGACCTAAAACTTGGAGAGTGGGAGGGTGGGATACGGGTGGGTACAACACATCACTGCAACTGCATGATTTTGGGGTATGAAAAATCCCTTTTTTTGCAGCTCTGCACAAATACTGTATCAACTTCACTCCATGAGAGGTGCAGATATCAAAGTAAAACATTTTTACCGAACGTTTGTTTAAATGAAAACATTGTTTTAAAAAAACCTCTACCAGTCTGTAATTTTTCAAGATGTTTGCTCCCATGATAAAACAACCTTGCAATCTCAGGGGACAAGGCAAAATGTCCTAAAACCCATACCATTCTTCTACCCAAGTCTACCGAACAGGGCGTACATTTCTGTGAAGTCTGCAAGATTAAGTATCCCTCGCCCCCAACCCCAAAACAGCTTTGATTTGCAAGAACACTTAAGCTAATACAAAGTTCCCTTTCCCCTTAGCTCCTTTACTTTTTTAAGAAAATCGACTGCTTTTCCATCAGCTTTTATGCCACTGTCAGCGTATTAAAACAAACGGTATCCTCTGAAAGTAACAAGGTCATCAGTGGGAAAGAAGTAAAATTAGAGATGACAACCCCTCTCCTTGGCCCCCACTGCAACTTTCATTGCAATATCCTGGTGCAAGTATCATGTTCTGTTGTGTTACTTTAGTTTCTGAATATATACGCTAAGGAAAATTGAAATAATAGACAGCATAATTTTATATCAATCAGTCTAGGTCTGTTAAAAAAAACAGAACTCCAAAACCACAAAAGCACACCATAATTTCATATAAATACAGTTCACGTAAAGTCATCCTCAAAACCCATCCGTAATTAGAATTCTCCAAAGCAGTCTAATGTCTTCCTCTATGGTATATTTCTAGTGAAAAACTAAAGAGGTACCGTATAAGAGACTCTTTGAAAGTAAGAGAGAGGGAGACATAAGTAAACCATACTTCCTACGCACCAGAATCAAAAATTAATGTATGTTTTCTCTGCTTGTATTCAGTTTTCATGCCTTACCACTCCCAGGTGTCCTAAATTTTAAGTTATAGAAAACACTATTTCCCCCACTTTTCCTGCTACTACTCAGTTCTTGCGCTAGTCCAGCAGCTCTTATGTTAGTAAAAGCAATTAAGACTGTTGGTTTCCAGGTTGAGATCTTTTACTCCTACTACTTCCCTTCCCAAAGTCCATATGCAAATCACAGATATAACTAACTCTATTTGAAAGGTTGACTTCTAAAACAAAACTGAGAAAAACCCAGCAAATTTTCTTTTGAATACTAAGATCTTAAGAAGGAACAAGTTAATGCTGTTTTTCTAGACTTCGTGAAACAATTCAGTAAACCACTAAAATCTCAACACTCAACACTCTGAGGCAAGTCCCTGGGCCACACAAAGCATGGTGGGTTTAGCAGGGAGCAACACAAGAGCCCTGGTTCTAAACACACTGTGTGGTACACAAAAGCTTGTCATGTAGGCAGTGTGATACGTGTGGGACACCAGTGGTGTTTCATACCTAGCGCTACAAACAACATTATGATCATTCAACCTATTCCAGATTAACCAAACACAAAGAGAGAAGCAAAATCCTAATAACTGGCTTTACAGGGAATTGTCCTTAGAAGTTTGCAGTGCATAGCCTGTGATAAAACTCATTAATTCCATTCAGTGAAGACATGCTCTGTGAAACAAGGACACACCAATTTCAGAAAATCTCCAAGAAAAAGACTTAACATGCAGCTTCTAACACTCATTTCTACGTAAATAGCTACCAAAAGATAAGTCTCTGAAGGGACGAACACTGTGACAAGACTCAGAGAAATGTGACATTTGAGTGTCATTTTCAAAGTTCATTCAGACTATGCAAACGTCTTGTATTTGAACGGTTTGCTCCAAAGCAAACCTCCCCACGAACATGGTGACTTTCAAAAAGTTTATGCTTTAGTAAAGCAAACAACACCTTCAATTTCCTTTGTGTACTATTAATTAGTAGCAAATAAATTATAGTCAGCATTTTCAAAATTCAGAGTACTTGCACTGATCATGGAGTTCTGAAAGGCAGAGATGAAAGAAAAAAAGAGATCTTCTGTCTTAAAAGATTTAAAGTGTGGTTTCTTGCCAAACTGAAATCTAGTTTAGAGCACAGGCCTAAATGCAGTTGCATTGCCCAGCTGAGTGTAACAACCTGTAGTGGTTGGTAAAGAGAATTAATAGCTTGAGGCATGTCAGGATACTGCCTGTCCCATATTACACATAAGTACCAGCAAACCACTGTTAGCTAAAAATAGCTTTTCTAACTGAAGATAGACTCTGTTAGCAATAAATTCTGCCTGACTCATTTCTGCCCGCAGCTGGAGAGCTAGCAAAATCAGAACTGTGCAATAATCTGTGGGGTTTTTTTATTTTAATTATTTTTTCTAAAATAAGGGATCATACCAGTATCCTGAAGGTGAAGTGAATTATTGGCAGTGGAAGTAGTATGGAATGAGTTTTGAGTAGCTGGCTGGAGAAAGCAGCCATGAGGAAAGGTCTGACTGATTGAAGAAAATCCCTGTGAACATCATCCAACATGTCTGAATAAAAGGGTTTCCCCATAAAAATCTACATTCATTAAGCCATCTCACAGAACACCTGTGCCTAAGCAAACACAACAGCCATAGCAGTGTGAATTCTGTTCCCTCCTCATTTTAATGCGGTGTTGCAGTGAATGAAGAGATGGGATGCTGCTTGATGCAAGCAAATGTCAGTTTATTGCACACACGAGTTTATATACGTTTTCAGAAGCTGCACGCTTTAAACAGATTGGTTCTTTAAGCTAAGCATTGCATTCTAGGCCATCCCTGATTGGTGCTGAACTACAAACAAAGGACACTTTAAGTAAGTGTTTACATCATCAATTAACAGCAAGGTGTTACCTCTCCTTGGCCCATCTGTGCCTCATTCCCTTATCTTCTCTCGGCCTGGCTCACCCTGTTGGTTGTTATCTGTTCACACTCCTTGTCCTCCCAGGGTTTGTGGCCTACAGGCTCGAGCACGCTCCCCTCAGCTGACTGATGGGTGCTTATGGCCCTGATTTCTAGCCCCTCCTGCACGGTGTTAATAGCAGAGCCTGCTAGAGATCGTATAAGTGCTAATATTGCTAAGCAAAACCACAAAAGAAACAAAAATAAGGTCAAATAATGTGAACCTTGTCACCGTGCAGTGCCAGCTACAGGAATGTGAACTGCACTTTGAGGCAGAAAAATCTTGTATCTCCAGTGCTCCAGAAATGACACCACGTGCTTGCCAGCTTCTCTGACCAGCACCTTCCCAATGTCTCCTGTGGTGCCTGAGGACACATCATGTCACAGCTGATGTGACCCATACAACCCTGCGACTGGCTCTCTGCAGCCCTGCTCCCTCCTGCTTGTGCTCGTGGTGTCTGCAGGAGATTGGCACCTGCCAGCAAAGCAGCAGCAGAGGAAAGTCAGAGGGAACAGCGCATATTAAAACCAATTAATTCTATGGTGGAAAGATTCTAGACAGCACCTTTAATACTAGAAGAAAATTGAAGCTTAAACTGAGCTCTGAAATCCACAATTAAGGTACCTAAAAAACATTTGAGTTTCATAATATTTCATAATATTATGAGGAGTATGACACTGGCACACACTGGGCCTGAACTGAGTATATTAAGATTTCTTTAGTAGAAATACAATACTTGTTCTTTTGTCCGTTTTAGAAATGTTATTATAGAATCATGAAATGGTTTGGGTGGGAAGGGACCTTTAAAGATCATATAGTCCAACCCTCCTGAAACTCTGTAGTGAATAATGAATGCCGTACCACTTATCTAAAGGATGACACACCTACGTTGAGTTAAAAGTCGGGAAATGTCCAAGGACCCTTATTGCCACATGACGGATGCACAGACTGCTAAGTCCTTGGGTGGCTACCTTTAGAAGGGACATTTTGTCTTAGATTCCTGTGGTACATGCGATGTGGCGAAGATGGAGACTTTAAACGTGACCGCTAAGGAATAGAGTCTGCGTAGAGACAACTCCTCGAGGACATTGTGCAGGCACGAGATATGTAAATGAATTCTCAGAATTGTAATGAATATATAAACTATTTCTTGGAAAACTAATGAGTAGGTCTGAGTAGCTTGTATAAAGGGGGGACTGAAAAGTCCCCTCGGCGTGCATGACTTTGGTGGAGCGCTCCCCCATGCACCCAGCGCTGCTGAATAAGGATAACCTCCGCCCGCCTGCATATTGCTGACCGATTCTTCAAATCCCCAGGACAGTTTAAAGTTGCTCTGCAGCTTTAACTAACAGGCCTGGGTTGTCCAACCCAGACAATGGTAACATACGTCCTCGGTCCTTTAAAAATCCCTCTACACAGGAGGGGATATTTTGAGTATTGCAATGGTGGGGAAGCATGTGGGGGTCTCTCTGGGGCAATAGGGCATCCCCCACGTGGGAAAGGGGGACACCGGGCTGGTTGTCCGATCAGCATCAGGGATGGGAGCAGCGCAAGCAAGAAATTATGTCTTGCACCTGGAAAAGCGGCCCAAACCTTGTTTTCACCACGTGGCTGGTACAAACAGATTACTCTGCCCCCCTAAAAGCTCCAGGCTTGGGAGTCATGTGCTTGGGGGTGGGCAGGAGGGGGAATTCCCACTTACCAAGTTATCCCTCCTTGTTGCTGGAGGAGATGGCCATGAAAGCCAAGGAAAACACAACTCTACAAACAAGACAAAGAAATGCAGCAGGGGAATGAGAGAGGAGCCTGGATTTTTGCCTCCAACAACGCCCGTCAGATTTGAAACCACGTGGATGCTTTTCTCTACGGTGGGTGCAGGGGGTTTGGTGGTGGTTTAATCCCTCCTTGGCTGGGAAAACCGGGGAGCAGAGAGGAAACAAAAATCTTAATTTGGTTTTGAAAGAGTGCAAGGGTGGGGAATTATCTCTAAATCCTGCCCTCCCCAACACCCGGGGATTTAACCCCTGCCTCTCCGCTGAAGGAGGGAGCGGAGCTGATTTCTGCAGTCTCCCTGCTCCATCACTTCCCAGCTGGTGGCAGTGGGTGGAAGTTCCCGAGGGAGGCCATGGGACCAAGCCTTGGTGCTGGGGGACACCAAGCAACCTTGCGTTGGCTCTGGGAGCGTTGCAGCTCGGCTGCATATGGGAGGACACAGGAAGGGGTTGGATCAGGTGAGTGCTGAAGGCGAAGGGGAGAAGGGGTTGCTCCAGGAATCCTGGATGCGCTCCGAGCAGGGGCTGGGGCAGAGGGTGCTGGTGTAGGGCAGGCAGAGCCCCGCTGCATTGCCAGGTCCGTCGAGGCACGCAACAGCCCCCTGCCCCGGGGCTCTGTCCGCACCAAATACTGAGGCAGAGACTCCAGGCGATGGGCACAGGGAGGGAGGGAGAGACCGACACGGGGTGCCCTGCCTCCCAGTGCAGCACCAGTCCCTTTACTGGGACCAGCGCAAGGAGCAGAGAGAGGAAGCACCAGTCCCTGCCCTTGCCCTATCCCCATGCATGGGGTTGTGCCACGAGGGGGCATGGGGAGACCAGAGCTGCTCCCAGTTCCTGGCTCTTCCCTGGAGCAGATCTGTCCCAAGAAGGTGGAAAAGGTCTGACAAGGCTGAGCTCTGTCGGGCAAGAGCTAGCTGACCCCTTTTCCTGAGGGGGAAACCCTGCAGAAATGAAGGAGGCTGCTTTTTCCCTTGCACAGATGCCCATGCAAAGGGAACTGCCCAGGATTGCCCAGGATTTATCCCAGCTTTTCCCCCCAGGGAAACAGCTCAGCACCTTCTTCTTCCCACGTAGACTCCAGCAGAGCATCCCCATTGCTGCTGAGAGGGGTGGAAAAGCATGGCCACGGCAGAGCAGCCACAGGTGACGGAGAGTCTCTCCTTTGGTGTGGGCAAATGCTTTCTGGCTGACCTAAAACATCAGTACCAGGTACCTTTTGCCCAGTGGGGTTGTACAAGCTTCTCTGTGACTGTAGCTGTGAGTTACCACCTTCCTGCAACTCCTTTTGGCTCAAGAAGTCCCCATATACCAGCAGTGGATGGTCAGGATGCAGGAGAGGTGGTGAGAACCAGAGGATGGCACCCACGGTGGGCATGCTACAAGGCAAAGCCTTAGGTGCAGGATGCCCATCTCAGAAACACAAGGAAGGTGGAAAGTCACAGCAGGGCGTGGGGTTGTGTGTCTCCAAGAGACAGGAAAAGGTACAGAGGTCAGGGTGGAGAGGTTGAGCCCAGCCTGATTGAGCTCCTTCAGCTCCATCATCCCTGCCAGGCATTTCTGAGCATCTAACAACCCTCAGTATTTTGCAGTGTCTTTGTTTTCCCTCCCCATAAGCTTAGCCAGCTGCTCTCTGAACCTTTACCATCTATGATGTCCTCTGTGTGTGTGTGCGTGTGTGTGTGCACGCCCATGGGGAGCCCAGGCACACAAGGAAAGATACCCATGGTGAGAGGACAGGCCCGTGCTACCCAGTTCTACAAGATCTGCTGGGGATGAAGGATGCAAAACACAGTCCATTTTCACCTTTCCTAACCTGATCCACAACAGCCTGCAACTCCAAGGTACCAATGAGGAATCCCAAAGTGACCGGGAGACATCCAAGAGGCAAATAATAAGGAAAAAGTGGTTAATTTGGTTAGGGAATACAAATAGAAAGTAAAACTGCGTTGGTGTTAAATTAAATTAACTTGGGGATTTTACTAGCACCACGAGCATGTAAACATGCATCTTATTTTTTCATCTTTCTCCTAATTTTTCATTTTAGAGGCGCTGACCAAATTGCAGCCAGGATGGCAGCATGTTGCAGTGTAAATTGGGCTGGTCTGGCTCTTCCCCAAAAATAAATCCTTGCGTTATCCTGAGCGGGCAACAGAGGCTGTGCAGCCAGGGATGGAGCGATGGAGTCAGAGGAGCAGAAAACAGCCAGAAGAGGGTTTTACTGCTGCAAAAAATAAAGTGGCAAATTTGGGGGGCATTATAAAGGAGGCAGGAAAGGTCAAGTGGAAGGGTTAATTCTTGAGGATGAGAAGGGTGAAGAAAACTTCCAACAGTGTCAGGATGGCCGAGTGGTCCAAGGCGCCAGACTCAAGGCTCTGCTGCCTCTGCCTGGGGGTTTCTGGTCTCCGAATGGAGGCGTGGGTTCAAATCCCACTTCTGACCCACCTTTTCTCCTGAAAGCTGAATTTGTAAATAATTTTTAAAAATAATCCTTCCATTATGCCTGCACCTGAGTTTGGCAAAACACCAATTCTCCATTTCCTCCCCGCCACCCGCACCCCCCCCCAAACCCATGGTGTGGTACCAATCTCTACTGTTCACCCATCGCCAACTGCATCCACATGTGGAAGAAAACCACATGGAGGGACAGGTGGTGGCAGCGGGGTGCACGCGGCCCCACAGGTGGTGGTGGGCACCAACACCCACCTGCCGCTTCCCTGGTGGTCTAGTGGTTAGGATTCACCACTCCTGCTGCCATGGCCCAGACTCAATTCCTGGGCCAGGCTGATCTTGCTTCTTTTAAAGAATCACTGCTTTAATTGTCATGGATAACAAGTTGATGAGGGATGGGCTTAGCGGAACTCAGTTATCACTGTCCTGGGGTAACTTAGACCGGTGGGACTTCTTCCCCAGCTTGCAGCAATTCCCATCATCTGCTGGTAGTTAAAGTATGCATATTCAAGAATCTATAACCGCCTACTTGCAGCATGGGGGCTGTGAAAGCCTGTATTTCTCTAAGGTAAACAAACACTGACAGATTCTCAGTAACAAAACACTGAGCCACAGCCCAGACCCTCACCATCCTTTCCTTCAAGAGAACCCACCACCACCACCAAGGGCTTCTGCATTTGGACTTTATTGCAATGCTACACTGACTCTTTCATCTGGCAGACTCCCCACTCCACCTGGCGCATTGCTCTGATCTTCCCAAACTGGTGGTTGCACAGATCTTGTCAGCAATTGGGGAGCCTTGGGGGCTTCATTCCTCTCCCTGGAGCCTTAGAACTTGTTTGTCACCCAGCCAGACCTCAAGGGAGGGATGATGTTGTCTCTAGCACCTGTTTTTAGGTCCCACATGGCCTTCGCCTGCATGCACTGCAAGACAGCTTTCGCTTGCTTGAGACTGTTGGCAAGGATGTCCTTTGGCCGCTTGGTCTTGGTCAGCCCCTGTCCATAGGCCATGACAACAAGCCCTTCCTGGTGGAAGAGAAGCCACGTGGCCTTGGCGTTGGTGCAGAGGGATGTTTCAGAGTCCTTTTCCTCTGCTTCTTTGCAGGCCGACGCTTCACCTGGCTCAAGGGCTTCCCTGACTTGGACAGGGATCTCTTGTGCCCAAAAAAATCTTGTACCCGGGTGATGCACCCCATGGGTGTAGAGCTGTAAGGTGCAGTGTAGGAGAAGCGGCAGAACTCTGCGACCAGGAGAAGGGGAGAAGCCATTGATGGTACTGCTCTCTGCAGCACCGGCTGGCATTTAGAGCAGAGTAGGGTATCCCCATACTCTTGGTTACTGTGTCGGGGTAGGAACTGTCATCTAATTCAAGTGGTGTTTTCAGTGATGTGTGTGGAACTGCACGTGCAATACCAAGACAACAAAATGAAGCATTTGAGAAGGGATGGAACTTATTTCAGTAGGGAGGCTAGGAAGCATTTAAATTAATGATTTTATGTTAACCTTGTTAAGGCTAAGATGAGTCATTGCAGACTTCAATGACACGTGGTTTGTCTGATGTAATGCAGACCATTGGTAAAGGAAATTATTAGAAAGAGATGACTTTTTCATTTTTTGTCCTGTGTGTTTATGGCTGCAGTTTCAGAGTTTTTGCTCTAGGAGTCTCATTTTCTAGAAAGACAGAACAAGGAAAACATTGGGGTTTCTATGCAGTCAAGTTCTGACAGGCTGACAATGCACTGTGCGCTCTGTACTGACTATTTAGGGGCACGTCTTTGCTGTAAATGTGAGGTGATTTGATAGATAAGAGATACTTGTGTTTGCAAAGCATCAGTCTGTTCCCAGTGTCTTGCAGAGTGTAACGCTCTGTTAAACATTCAGGAGCAATTCCTGTACAGCAACTGGAGGTTGGTAACTTGGCATCCTGTGGTGTCTTGTTTACGTGTTAGAACTAGATAATCTTCATGTCCCTATCCAAAGGTAAAATATAAACAAAAGAATTTTCATACCCCTGTTCCTTCTCTGTTTATAAATGGTGAAAGTACTGAACAGGAAATAAACGGTCCTATACATTAAGTCTTAGCAAATCTTCAGGGTCAGCTGGTATTTATTTAGTGATTCTTAATGGTTAAATGTGAACTTGCAGAATAATGACTGTATGTTACTGATTTCCTGAATTAGCTTTCATCAGAGGAGTGCAAGAGGTAAATGTGAGGCTATTTTTTAAAAAAGTCCTTTTGAGTGAGAATTGGAAACTACAGGTCTGAGAAAGCCTGGCTTCTAGATCAACCCTATTGACGTGAACCATCCTGAAACTCGTAATTCTCATGGCTAAATGCAATCCTGCAGGGGAGTCACAAATGCAGTAGTTCTTGCAGAAATCAATGAGCACAGGCGTTTGCGGTGTTACTGTCAGTGTTTCCACAAAGTCACCAAAACAGAAGTTGAGCTGTCATGGTATAAAAGCAAATGCCATTTCATGAAACAGTAACTGTCTGAGAGAGGAAACTATAAAATAATAGAGAAGAATAAAAGGAATATCTAGGAAATAACAAAATGGCAAAGTCTGGGATATTTTAGTCTGCACTGAACTAGTTGAGCTGACTGAGAAAAAATTGGCTTTGAAATTTTTTTCTTGACCAAATAAATGACTTGTCATAAAGTACTTGCAAAGTCCTTTGGAGGATTTTGACATTGCCCTTCCCTTAGCTGTTTGTGAGCTGTCAGTAGTGGAGTTTGGTCAAATCTTGCTTTATGATGTCCCTTTTTTAAAATGTATTGTCTGATTTAACACACAGTACTTTCAAAATTGCTTTTGTTTGGTTTAGTGAGTTACTACGCATTTTGATTTATAGCACATTTCTAAATATGGGTAACTTGTTACTGCCAGTTTAAGGAGATTGAATGCTACGCAGACACCTCTGTGTTGGCGCTTTGCTCGTGTGCCACACAGCAGTTACTGCATGCTCGGGTCTAAGAGTACAGTCTCCTTTCTGGGTTAAGTATGCTGGAGCAAAGGCAGTCTTCCCAAATCATGTTGTAGAGTCTTGGCTCCTCATATTGCCTTTCTTTGCCTGTGAAAACTCCTTTCCTTAACACTTGTTTCACTTTATTTTGTACCCACTGCAGGACTGCTGACTGTAGGACAGTTTCATCAACTTTACGGTCAAGGTGTTTTCTCTCCTTACTCCTACATGGCAACCTCGTGCCAAGCCCCCAGCACTTTACCAGCACAAAGATTAGCTCCGACTCCAGTCCCTTCCACTTGGATCCAGCAGGGACCACTTGGGTTGCTGCCAGGGCAAGGGGCTTCCCCAGCTTTTCCAGATAAAGGGGCTGCCTTTCCTGTACTCCAGACACTTCCAACAGGAGCCACGTACATGCTCCAGACTGCGGCTTCTCTTCCGCCACTTCAGCAAGGGACTCAAAGCGTTGCCGCATCCATTGCAAATTGCAGCAGCTCTGCATCTTCAATGCCCTACTCACAAGCCTGCTATCCAACAGGTATGAAAAAAATTTCTGCTTTTGCTTTTCAAAAATAGATTTTAAAGTGAGACTTTTAAATATTTTTCCACAATACTCTGCCATGTGTATATCTCAAGTGAGAATTAGAAAGTGTCAAGTCCAAAAGGAAGTTGGACCTTTAAAGCAAAAGGAGTTTCTGTTTGGTATTTGTGTCTTTCCTCCAGATTTTGCGTGTCCCCTGGTGATCTTCTGGATAGCCTTTCTGTTGAGGTGAAAGGGTGAGGAGAAAACCATTTGTCCAAAATAAGTCAGTGTTAGGCTAACTTTCATATTATTTTTTAAAATTAAGCAAAACTTGGACAATGATATTAAAGCACTGAGACCTTGTTAAAAAGTAGTATCCTAAGCCTTGGTCTCATGTTTCCCCAGGTTAAGGTTTTAAAGTCAAAGATCGGTCAAAAGTATTGTGTACAATATTTCATTCTGCTCATACTATTTTTGTATCTAATTTTTTTTTCTTGCTTAGCTTTTTTATGTTGTATTTTCTATGCACTGAAGGCTAGAAAGTACAAAAGTCTTGGCTCCTTTCTTTTTTCTAAATTATTTCTGCCACAATTGTCAGTCTCACTTAAGCACTCGATTACAAAATAAACCAGTCTCACTTAAGTGTTTTTATTCTTCAGAAGAGGAGTTGAAGCAAATTACTGTTCTTTTCCTTGCCCTTACCTTGAATTGGAAAAATCACATGATAGGTTATTTTCTGGGGAGTGGTCATGTATTTGTTGTGGGTTTGTGGTGTTTTTTTTTAATTTCCCTAAAACTTCTGAAATTCAGAACAGTGACTCTTTCCTTGAACAAACTAAAGCTCAGTTATTATTCCTTCCTTCTGCCTGCTCCTCCTTTGGCAGCCGTACCTTCACAGACAGCTATCTATCCCTGTTTAGAAATCCTACACAGTGAAATCATTACATCTTTTGTGCATGTCTTCTGAGACCTCTGCTGAGAACATTTCAGACAATAATCAACAGTTTCCATAACGTCATTTTTGTCAAGGAAGGGTTCTGAGGAGCTGGGCATTTCTTGTAGACACACTTGAATGTTTTAAGAGACAGGCAACTTCTGCCATGTGCTCCTTGCTTTGTGCTCCTTATGCAAAGATTACTGCGGTGGCCAAAGTGTGGAGCCTGCCTGACCAGCTGCTATTCAGTCTTCTCCCAGGAGCAGGTGTCCTGAGAATCATAGAATGGTTTGGGTTGGAAGGGGCCTTAAAGATCAGCAAGTTCCCACCCGCCTGCCGTGGGCAGGGACACCTTCTATTAGACCAGGTAGCTCCAAGCCTCATCCAGAATACTTGCTTCATTAAGGTGGGAGGTGGTCCCCGCTTTGCGTCTCTATTGGTACAGAGCATAGGCTGAAACTCATCATGATGAATTGTAGTTGTCTCTGTCTCAGCTAAGGCCCCAGCCCTCTCCCGTAGTCAAGGGAAGGAAAGGGGCGTCTCGGGTGCGATTTCACATAGCTCAGTTTAAAGTTTGTCTTGGGGTAAGATTACTCCTGTCCTGGAAGTGCCTGTTTTGAGGTACTGCCTGCAGGGGAGCTGGGGGAGACCAGCGTAGATTTAGACATGAATGTGTAGATCTCTCCCTGGATGATGCTCGTTGCTCTCACTGGATTTGTAGAAGTTTAAAGGATAACTTGGCTATGTTGCTCAGGTAGAATCTTCTGGGGTGGGAGGTGGGTGTGAGAACGCAGTGAAAGTATGCCAAGATTTGCAAGGTGTAATCAGAACTAAAATACAGAAACTTATGGAATCTGAGGTGTTTAAAAACTCTGGTGAATTAATTAGCATTTCTGAGAATGTGACATTTCACTGGAGTATGATAAATCTTTTAATTTTCACTGTCACTTAGGACTGTCTCAGTGGTTTTACTTCTGTGCCTGTGTATCTCTTAATCTCTCCGCTATCCTTTCTTCTGTGTATTATAACATACAGAATTCTGTATATTATAACATACAGAATGCTGAAAGCGTGTTTCTTCAGATGTCCACATGAAAAAGTCTGGTTTCCTTCATCATGAGAGCACAGCAGCAAGATTAGTTTGTTTGGAAAGTGATAGTTAACCTTAAAAGATGTATTTAATAAGTGAGAGGACTAAAGCAGGCATCCTCAAACTACGGCCTGTGGGCCAGATATGCGCCCCCAGGGTCCTCAATCCGGCCCCCGGTATTTACAGAACCCCCCCGCCAGGGCTTGGGAGGGGAACCAAGCAGCCGCAGATGACTGCCTGCCACTTAATCCACGCGCCAGCCCTCTGTTTAAAAAGTTTGAGGACACCTGGACTAAAGAATGTATGTTCAATCTTATTCTTGGCTCTTTTCATTTCACTTTTGAAGTCCCATTCAATGAAATCAAAGTAGAACTTTGTCAAAAGATTTCTTTTTATGTGTGTTCAAACTTGTTTGTTAACTTCCGTGACAAAAAGATTTCCCTGGTTTTTCATTATGATTCTTATTGAAAAGTCAGTAAAATAAAATATGATCATCTAAGTCTTTTTTTCCCCACTAGCATTAGACCATAATTAGTTTAAGGATTTAGTTCTGTTTACTTTCAACTATCTGCAAAACCTTTGACAGTAGTAGAATCGGGTCAAAGAAATGCGTTGAAGCTTTATTATTTGAGAGTGTCTAACAATGAAAAATCAGTCATGGAGACCATGTGAGACATATTAGTTATTGGTGCCACCTGACAGTGCAAGTCCAGTTGCGCCTTTCGAACACATCTGTGCCTGTAGGGTTCATTTACATATGAAAACCTTTCTGGTGAGTGGTAGTTTAGGAGTAGTCATGATATTCTTCTGAATGATACACTCTCGGTCAAGATCATTCATTTTCTTTTTAAGTCTTAAAATTCACATGGTCACAAGTGTGTGTGCGTGTATGAACACCTAGGCTCAGCTATGTGAATATGCTTTCTGTGGTGTATTGTGACAAGAAAGTCAAGCAGCCAGATCAAAGAGGTGATATTAAGACACAAAAGACTGTGACTACGAAGTTTCTGCATGTGTGTGTCTGTTTATCAATACAATATATATTTTTAATATATCTGTACATACCTTAAAATAAATATTTTTAAGATTAAGAAATTGGTCTTAAAATGACTTGGGAGGTAACAATAAATTTCTGGAATTTCATTTACTGTGTGATTATTGAAATGTTTAATCAAAGTAAAGCAATAGAACTCTGCACACGAGACACAAGTTCCGGCAGTCTGATAGCTGTGTTTGAATTCTTGCAGCCACACCACAGAGCTGTTCAGCAGCAGCCCACACAGATCCTCTGGCTGGCTGTGCTGGTCCTGCTGCTTCAGCGTGCACCCACGACAGCTTTGTCCAGGTGAGCGTAGCCTACTGAAAGGAGGTGAAAGCGAGGGAGACTGTATGAATGAACTGCAGGTTTGTACACTTGTGAAATTAAGGATATAAATTTGAAAACTGATCTGCTTGATAAAGTGAAAGTGATGTGTTTACAAATACCTATTTCAAAGAACCACTGAATGTTAAACGGGTAGTTTTGTAATTCAGGTTAGGTTTCAGGGTAGCAGCATAGTGGGTGTCCTCATCAGTGGAGAGTTTTTTTGCTTGACTTCACCAGAATCACTTTTAGTTAATGAGCCTGCATTTGTATTGGAAGAATGTTCTTGCCTGGACAAAAAGAGATTCTTTAATATTATGAAAATACTGAGAAGCAGCTCCACTTCTTTGTCCCGGACAGCTTCCTGCAGTCCTGAGTTTCATTTGATGAACGAGAAAAACTAAGGTGACTTTTTGGAATGGGGCCCACCTCAGAGATCTCTTATTAAAGATAACTCCAGTACTTCCTGTAAATGCTTTATGTAATTCTAGTGGAAACTGCACCTTATTTGGAGTGCCTGGCTTATCAGATATCAGAAGATCTGAAGTAAGAATGCAAGAGCTTCCTTTTTTATTACAGCGTAATGCATATACTTTTTTTTCCCCCTCACAGAGGACAAGCGAAGCAAGTTATGCTTATGTGTGTTGAAAAGGGATTGACCTACCCAAGCTTGATCATCCAGTTTCCTGTCTTGCAAATATCAACCTTTGTCTTTTATTCGTGACTTCTTTTAAATATAAGCTTATCCAAGATGGGCAGGTTATGGCCAGGATAACACGTTAGTGTAAGGCTATAAATAGCCAACAGGCAGTCATGCCGTCGATATTGTAGTATTTATTTTTCACACCGTGCATCTTTGTCCTCTCACTTTCATTGTGAGCTGCTTTTTTCATCGAGGACGTGAGGATCCATCTGAGCGATGGGCAGTCACAATTAAATAGCTTATCTTGGAAGGCCGAGATCCATGGGGTAGTAAATCATTCCAAAGGAGTTGTCAAAGGTGGTGTTGTGGCTAGATTGAAGGATAATATACAGTGTCCAAAGGGTCTAGTAAAAATCAGTTGTTTGGAGAAGCAAGTCCGTGGGCAGTGTGTGGAGTCAGAAGAGCTTTAGGCCACTTGCTAGTGGTTGCTTTGTTTCCTGGAAACCCCCAGCAAAAAGCTGCCGAGCATCTGGGCAGACTGCGGGAAGGCGATCCTCTGCGTGAGAAGGCCAAAGGCGAGCAGTGCCCTGTATCAGTTCCACCAGGTCAGTAACCAGCTGTCTCTGAGCAGGGTAACACAGCTATCGTACCGCGTGGATCAACGGGACTTCTAGAGATTTCTGAGTCTTAGCATAGCATAGGTCATTTCTCCTGGAACGTGGTGACAGGCTGTGCAGGTGGTACAGAAGACAGCAGTTTGCCTGCGGTTCTTGCTGAGCTGTGGGGAATAATCAGTTTGCCTTTTGTGTGTTCTGGGGCATATACTTCCCCAGACTTCTGCTGGGGGATGTGGCAAGCTGCAGTATTGAGCATCCTGCCCTGCTGGTGTATCGATCATCCATCAGTAACCACTTGCACAAATCCTCAAAAGCGGTAAAATTCATCAGCCCTGGCTGACTAAGCATTTTTATTGTTCTTCACAAAAAATAGAACTATTGCATGGTGTATTTCCTATCGTTCCACTCAATACCTTCCACCAGTTGCAGGAATTCAGTGCGATGCTGTTGAAGCGTGGTTTGCGGGGCGTTTTAGGCTGTTTGGTCCTGCTGTGTGCTGCTAGATAGGAGTGGCAAAGCCTGTACGAAACTGCTGGACCAGTCCCGAAGACAGCGAACCGTATCGGCGCACTAGCAGTCAGCAAGCTGGTTACCAGCCCCGTTTATGTTGGATCCAGACGGTGCTTTGTGGTCTCAGAAGGAAAAGCGGGCACTCTTGGACAAGGAAGCCTAAACCTTGTGCTGTTCCTTACTGGGTCTTGCAGAGAGCATCACTTTTAAGCTTAGGAGAGATTAAGACAGGTGGAGTTTCTGGGTCTCGGAGGCCAGCTGCTGGGCTTGTACAGTACGCACCTGAGCTGCTGAAAGTGTTAGGTGACCCTGACTGGAACATGGGCAGACCAGGCCGGTAACTAACTGGTTGGTTGGCTGCAGTTTTCTCTCCAGGAAAAGCTGCAGAGAATTACTGCGTGGAATGGCAAGGGGATATAGGTGGTTATACCCAGACATGGTGGCTGATGGTGGTGTATCTCACCAGGTTTCTGAAATGGGGGTTTCAGAGGTTTGTATTACACTCTCATCACAGTTGGTTACAAAACAGGGAGCTCAGGTACAACTTCTTACCCATTTTTCATTTGGGTTCTCTTAAGTGGGGTTTGGATTAGTGTGATGAATCAGTATCCTTGGGTAGGAATGAGTCTTTTGAGAGACCTCCTGCTGTCTTCTGCAACAGCAGTGCTGGCAGCTCACAACCATTAGCTCAATACTTCCCCGCTGCTTTATCATAGATGTGAACTGAGGCTACATATTGGATTTCAGCTATTTTTTTTCCTGCTCCCACCTCCTTTTTTTTTTTTCTTAATAGCAGCCCTGCTGTTTGATTATTGCTATTACCATGGTTATTAAGCTGTCAGTATTTCCTCGTGGAGCTGAAGCAAGAGGTAACAGGAAATGGAAGAAATAAATGTGCAAGAAAAAAGAAGAAAAACTTTCTGACCTTAAAAGCAGTCCTAAGTAGTTTGCTTTTATTTGTAATAAGGAGTGATAATCAGCCATGTTATTTCAAAAAGAAATCAAGCCTGAACTAATTCCGATTGCCCAAGCACTCAAGCCAGATTTGTGTAGTCCTAGCGGTCCCTGAAAAGGTGTGGTTGTGCTTTAATTCCTGCACACGCTATGCTAATCTTATAAGTGAAATGCCCATCTTCTCTTTCACCACTTTAGCTAAGTTGGACCATTTTTCCTCTTGAGCTCAAATGACCAGCAAACTATTACTCTTTCAAGCCCTGACTTCTCAATCTTTTATCAGTTTTCCTTGTTTCTTTGCTGCCTCCCCCCCATCCTCATCTGTCATATCTTCTCCAGGTGAACTAAAAGGATTTAAATTGTACCTTTGCGTGGCCCTTTTCTCCTGTTGGAAATACATATGAGATCCTGTAGTGCATCCAAGAGGACAATATGTACTAAAACAGCTTCAAGCTGAGGTCCCCTAAGAAGAGGCAGAAAAAGATTCAGTATGGGTGAGTTGGTTGGTTGGTTTTTGGCAGGATGATCTTATTCCTGGACGGTTTGGTAACCCAGATCTTACTTAAAATCCTGACTACTTACGACAGTAAACAAGCAGTGCAACAGAAATGAAACACCTAGTTAACACTTTAAAAAAATTGAACTAAAAAAAAAATCAGATGAGAGGAATAATGTTTGAACCTATCTCATAAAAACATAAAGGTGGCTTACCCTTTAATGAAAAGATTTTGCTTAACTTAACCTAAATTTCTCAAATTCCGGGTTTTATTTTCCCCTCCGTTTCCCCCCACCCTCCACAGTTTGTGGCTATCTACAAACTGGCACATCTACACGAATCCACACTAGGACTTGACTCACACACCCAGAAGACGGGATCTCATCTCTTTGTGGTATCTCCATCAGGGAGAGACCAAGTCCTTCGCTGGCATTTGATCTGATACGGCTTTCTTAGTAGGTGATCCTCTAGCTTCCTGTTCTCTAATTTACTCGTCTCTGGAAGTAGCTTTTCATTAACCATGACCTCAGCTAAAAGGGCTAAGGATAGTCGGGCACTAAGGACTACTCCTTCATACTGGATCTCTTCCAAAAGAAGGCTGTATTTTAAATAGACCTGTTTCTGTTCAACGCCATTGTATGACTTGTATTTGTCAGAAGAAATGACCCTTCTAGTGTCCTTCGACTGAGTCACCTCCGGAAGAAGTAGCAGTACAGACACTGGCTGTTGAAATGCCATCTATCATTTCACTTGGGTAGGACTTGCTGCTTTGGAAAAACTCTTTCATTGTCGTCTTTCTGTTATAAAGGTTATTCGGTATATATGAATGCTACTAAAAAAATCATCACTGGATTGCTGATCGTGTCCTGTCGTCCTGTGATGTCATTACAGTGAAAAATTTTAGTAGTGTTCAGACCTGATCTGTGATGGCAAAGGCAGTCTCTGTAGGTTCTACAAGAAGTGTTTCTGACCTGAAATTCTGTCGGTTTTTTATGCAGATTGATGCAGACTTTGAGTTGTGCCTCTGTGGGACACTGTCATGACAGGAGAGTCCAGATGTGAGGCTGTGACAGGCAGGGCAGTTTTACAGTATTTGCTTTCACCGGTATTTGAACTCCCACTCATTCTGGGACTGGGGCATCCCTGGGGGGCACCCCTTGTGTAGATGTGCCTATGGACAATTGCTTGAGGAGGAAAATGGTATTATTGGTTAAGAAGCGGTGAGTTCCTCAAGTTGTGTTGTCCGTATGCACTTTTACAGCATATGGACCTTTTTCTTTTGCTTAAAAATGTTGTGGTTTATACTGGGTTTGTACACAACAGGAATGCTTGAGTTTCAGAAGGAACTGAAGGCAGGTGGATTTTCTCTCTCATTTTCTATTACGTATGTGGCATGTGAAGAGGGTGGTTCTAGTGTACCCCCACAGGTCCTACTAAGACCAGAAGTCTCTGATTTGAATGCTTGGGTATATTTAACACCTGCAGTGCAAAGGGTGTGCAGACAATGCATCTGCAGGCATACACCAGCTCCTGGTAAGTAACCTTCTCTCCAGGATAGACCATGAATAGAAGAAAGGAGGTGTGTCAAGGGCAAGGTGGTTAATGAAAATCAAGAGAAAGTAGTAGCCTTTTTTTTGCCTTTTTTTTTTTTTTTTTTTTTTGGTTAAACTTGCTATTTTAACTGAGAATAACAGACAATCTTTCAAGCTTTTGGATAAATGGATAAACAGAATCAGTACACATCCTGTCATGGTAATTTTTTGATACAAAAGTTCACTGCATTTTGTTTTTCCCAGGATCCTGGGATGCAGTCATCTTACGAAGCTGAGCTGATGCCATCTGACTGGCTATGTAATATATCTGAAGAAAACAGGAAGGCAGAAGTCAGTCTTGAAGCCACGTTTCAGGTTGCCGCTGAGGTGCGTTCATCATGCAAAGCTGAAAAGGTGGAAGTGGCACCTGCAGAGAGCCAGTATTCAATCCTGGAGTTTAATGGAAATCAGGCACTGCCTGTTAATAGTTACACACCTTCTTCCAACTGAGGAAAGCCAGCTGGAACGTCTCACTCCTCTAACTTTAGACACTTCATTTCTGGTCGCAGCAGATCGAGCACTGAATTTGTCTCCATTACAGCCTTCTGGCATTCTTTGTGCTGCCGATACCACTCTGTCTATAGAAACTGCTGCTGCTGCTGAAAAACTACAAGAACTTCTGACCACACAGGAAGCAGATGAAAAACGGAGTGAAGAACCAGATCACCGCCCAGCTGAGTTCTCCCTCATGTTTTTTCAGGAAGAATTGTTCAGTCCAGAGCAGGTAAGGGGTAAGGGGAGATAAACCATCATCTTCTTGAGCTAACTATATTTGATAGTAATGCTAGGGTCTGGACCGATAGCTTTTCAATATTCTTGCCTGCTTAAGAACTGAAGGCTTCTTTAATTAAGCTTTTAATGGACAGTGAAGGGTTTGCTTGGTAAAGCAAGATATAAAAAAGAAGACGGAATGAAAAAGTATCCCATGTTCATGAGCATGACACGTGTCAGCCTGTTGGCCAAGTTAGGGTGCTCATTTGCATGGGAAACATGCGTAGTGCAGGTGTATTCGTGGTGATGAAGTGGATGCTTTTTTAGGTTGTCCATCTTTAATCTCCAACAAAGAAGGGTATTTTGAGAATTGCCACCGGAGGCAGAGTTTTTGCTTAAATTTAGATAAATGGCTAGATTGTTTCTGATAAATAGTTATTAAGTTTCTGTTTTCTGTGGAAAGTATAGTTTATTGACATTTGACTGGTATAAAGCATCTTCATTGGTTTATACCTTGTGGTGTACAACAAGTTGTAATTGTACTTTGGTCTACCTGTACCTGGTCTTCCCTATATGTAAAATTGTAAGTCTCATGAGGAGTGAGGGGCATTCTAGATGTTACTCTGTTAAGGCAGCAAATGCATGCTCTGCTTTTATTTTGTTTTGTTTTGAAAACAAAGTAAGCTCAGGAGATTGACTGCATCTGTTTCTGCTGCATGAGACCTACCTGGCATGTAGGCACTCAAAATTTCATTTTTGTGTGTGCATTGAAGCTACTGTTTTATTGTTCTATCGGTAGCTTGACGCCTTCACTGAAGTTTCTAGATCGGAAATCATCAGCTGGTGCAAACCTCCCATTGTTGCTTTCAGCGTTATAAAGATTAGTCATCTTCCTCTTGGGTATCTTTCTAGAAAGGGATGTGTATTCTGATCAAGCCTCTGCATAGCTCAAGCCTAGACTAGACTGTTCTGCTCGGTACTGTGTAGGGAAGAGCACATCCCTGTGCTAGTGCATAGAGCTGGCAGTACTCCTTAATTGGTGCCCACTCATTATATTAAGTGTTGACCGCACTTTAAATGTTGTCAGTTTTGAGAATTTTTGAATTGCATTTTTAGAATCATAGGTTGTCCCTTGTTGAAGGCTTTTGGAGTCCGTGACCCGAACTTCCTTGTCAAGAACTGGGGGAATTAAGCGCATGAACCACGTAGTTGTTTGGGAGGGAGGTTTTGTGTATTTGTGAGAATCCTGATGTTGGTCCTGGACTGTAACTGGTTAAATAACTGGCCTCATTTTTTGAGCAATTGAAGAGCAATTCAGGGACTGTTTAGCGCAGGGGTCCTCAAACTATGGCCTGCGGGCCGGATACAGCCCTCCAGGGTCCTCAGTCCAGCCCCCGGTATTTACAGACAAACCCCCGCCCCTCCCCCCCCCCCCCCCCGTGGGGGCTTGGGAGGGGAAACTAAGCAGCTGCAGATGGCTTCCTGCCACTTAATCCACGCGCTGGCCCCATGTTTAAAAAGTTTGAGGACCCCTGGTTTAGCATTTTGTTTGACAGATTCCCTCTTTCTGTTAGAACTACTCTTTAACTAGTCTCCTCCTCCCAAACTCAGGAGAGGGAAGGTTAACTTAACACCCTGCTTGTCCAGAGCCTGGGGTCATGGCAGGTGCAGAACTCTCCAGAGGAGGCTTCTGTGCCTGTACTCCTCACATCAGGCTCCAGCACAGTTTTCTTCCTCATCCCTGTGTTACCGAAATCTCGGAATGAAGAACTTATCGACACCAATGTGATGTAGATAAGCAGACACTTCTTTATTGACGGCCGGGTGCGTGAGCGAGTCCTCTCACGATCAAGGCACGCCAGGTCTCAAAATCAAACACCATATATAATACTTATCATATATATTCATTAAGTATTCATGCATAATCATAACATTTCCCAAAAATCATTAACATATTCTCCTCCCATATCTGATTCTGTGCAATAAAGCTTAGAAAGGTCTAGAAATGGGTCTGGGGTATGATTTGGGTAGGTGGTATATGAGTCGGTGGTCGCGATCTCCCCCTGCCGGAATTACCTTTTACTAAAGTTCACGGTTTCTTGGCAGGCACCTACAAGCTGTTCCAGTCGACTCTCCCCAGTTCCCATTAATCCTACATTCTGACATCTCAATATACTTTCTATATACAGAAGACTAGTTAGATACAAATAAACCTTTCAAACCCTAAATTATTACTTAAGCTTCAACAATGATTCCAACCCATTCTTCTGGCCTTAGTACAAAATGTACAAAGGGTCTCACAACTACTTTTACTAAATAATCATAACTTTCTTCAACATATATTTTTATCCTCCTATATTTCTATTCTATAAAATAACTCTATAAAATCAGATAATCAAACCAATAAAATCAATTGATCTCAACTCTTTAACAAATCGACAACATTTCCTTCCTTTGAAAGTGTTGAAAATCATTATTTCAATACTTTCACATTATTCATATATCTTTTGTTTCAACATATTTTGGTGATGGATCATATCTTGGTGAAATAGTTGGTACTTCTCTCATAATCATACGATTCACTGCAATTCTATTGGTAAACTGTTTCTTCAGACATGCATATACTAGCATGCTCATCAAAAAGACAATCAATAACAAAAACAAAGTTTTGATTATGGATTGTATCCAAGAGCTTAAGTTCCATCCTAATTTATTAAAAATTTTCCCAAGCCAATCTTCTGACATATCCTTTTGAATAGTTTCATTTTCTTTTTCAATTTTTCCCAATAGGTCCAGATCATGTTCCACATCCTGAGTGACATTTGGAATGTGGATACAACAGTGGTCCAGTTTATCCTTGAGATATCCACACACTCCATGTTCTTTAAGTAGGAGCATATCTAGTGCCATTCTATTTATAAAGTCATTCTGGAGGTCGCCTGTAATTATATATTCAATTCCTTAAACCCCTTTTCGTTAACGTTTGCTAATTTTTCCACTTGACCAGTTAACTTATAAAGCCATGCTCTGTTCCTATATGATGCTATAGGATTTAAAAGTGATTCAAGTGCCCAGCCAGTTTTCACTCCTATAAATGGTTCATTCCAAATATCATCATTTATCTCAGATCTCTTTATTCGTTTCAATTCTAAATTCTCTAAGGATCCTTTAAATGGTGATTTCTTCCAAATTGGACACAATGTTGGCATGCCTAAAGTAATTTGTTTCACCTTACCATCTAATGGTAAATGTGTGGTCCAGGTTCCATCACTTAATGCCCAAACTAAATGTCCTGGACTTCAAATAATAGTTTTACTACAACTAAACAAAGTTCCTTTCCTAACTGTAAAAGTGCTGGTTAAATTGAGAGTGTTCTTAAGACCTCGACAAAAACAACCATATTTCAAAGCAGCGGCCAGTGGAGGAATTCTTTAGATTACTAAGTCTGCATTACTGCAATCATACACTTTTTCACATTTCCACCATGGCACTACTTTATTTTCCTTTTCTCCCGATGTAGTTGACCTATCATCTACCCAGGGTAATACTGAAAAAAACTTTTCCCTCCCATGTAAAACACCAAGAAGTTTCTGCCATATACTAAAAATGGGAATATAAGGTCATAGACCAAACTGAATCCTAAACTATTTCCTTTTCCTATAGGGTTCGATTCTTTTTCTCACATTTTGTCTCGGTTACCCATACACTGGTGTTTGTTGTAGCCATTTTAGGATAATAACACCATCCTTTGTTCCCTACATCTCCCTCTAATCCTGGTTTAGCTACAAATCGGCCTTTACATTCTCACATAGTTGAATATACTGGTGATTCTTCCCCAACTTTAACCTTTTGCAATTCCCAAGTTTCTCTAGGTTCTTGTTTACAATCCACAGTCTCATTTCCATATTCCAATTTGGTCAAGTTCATGGTTTACATTCCCCATGGAATAGATTCACCTACTGCCCTCGGTATTGGCAAACAAGCAGTGATCTGCGTGATGTTTTGTAAATTGGCAAATTCTTTAATCAATCCTACCATCAGATTTTCCTCAGTCATTTGTTTGGGAATTTCAATTACTTGTTCTGTCTCTATTTGTCTTTTGTTCCTGTCCACCAAGTCAGCCCATGATCCTGTCAACATATTCAACCAACATAAGATCCACAAAACAATTACGATCTGATACAAAAAATTAGACATATTTCAAAGTCAATTTTAAAGTCTTTGGGTCACGGTTGATAATCTTCCATGGAATAGGTGCTTTCTTCACTCGAATATAATGGATCCAAGCCTCCGACTCTGCTATTTTGATAGCTGTAAAAGTGGTTAACAGTACTTGGAAAGGTCCTTTCCAACGTTCCTGCAAAGGTTCAGAGGTCCAGGTCTTCACATAGACATAGTCTCCTGGTTAGAAATCATACACTGAATTTTCCAGGGGTAAAGGTCTATTCCAAATTACTACACTCCAAATCACAGCCAAAGTTTTCCTTAAAAAAAGCAAATAGTTATACACATCTTGTTTTCCTTTTACATATATGTTTGAATTTGGTTCTGGAGATTCATATGGTTCTCCATATAACAATTCATAAGGACTGACTGAGGTTCCACTCCTTGGCTGTACCCTGATGCGTAATAATGCCAATGAAAGTGCCTGAGGCCACTTTAAACTGGTTTCTTGACAAATCTTGCTTATTTGTCGTTTCAAAGTTTGATTCATTCTTTCCACTTTCCCACTAGACTGTGGTCTCCAAGAGGCATGTAAATCCCAATTAATACCTAATGCTTTGCTAACACTTTGGGCTACTTCAGCAACAAAGTGTGGACCTCTGTCAGAAAAAAATCCAATAGAAACTCCAAATCTCGGAATTATTTCCTGTAATAACCACTTCACCACTTCTATTGCTTGTGTGGTGCGACAGGGAAAGGCTTCTGGCCATCCTGTAAAAGTATCAACCCCTACCAGAATGTACCGATACCCATTTTGTCTGGGTAATTCTGAAAAATCTACTTGCCAATAATCTCCAGGTTCTGTACCAGATTTCAGTCTACCCATTTGAACCTTTTTCTTAATCACTGGATTATTTTTCAAACATACTTCACACTTTGCAGTTATCATTTTAGCTATTCCAAACATCTTAACTGATACCACTTGTTTTCGTAAAGATGTTACTAAGGCTTCTGCCCCCCAATGACATTCTTGGTGTCTCATTTGAATGATCTCCCTCATCAAAAGAGGTGGAATTACTACTTGTCCATTAGGAGTTACCCACCATCCAGCTAAGTTTTTCTTAGCATTTAATAACTGACCTAATTTGTCATCTTCCTCTGAATATCTCGGTTTTTCCCTAGGAAGGGTTACTGGTTTAGAAGGAATTATTGCCATTTGCGATGTTTGTCTCTTTGCTACCTTCTTTGCTGTTTTATCAGCTAAATTATTTCCAATTATTATTTTTATATTTCCAATCTGATGTGCTTTACAGTGCATGATTGCTACTTGATCTGGTTTTTGAACTGCTTGCAATAATTGTAAAATTTCTGTTTGATGCTTAATGTTTGATCCTTGAGAGGACAATAACCCCCTCTCTTTCCACAAAGCTCCATGGACATGCACTACCCCAAAGGCATATTTTGAATCAGTCCAGATATTTACTCTCTTGTCTTTGCTTATCTCTAAGGCTCGAATTAAAGCGATGAGTTCTGCCTTTTGGGCTGATGTGGTACTCGCCAATGCTCCTGCTTCTATAACTGTAGTCTCTGTTGTTACCGCATATCCGGCGTATCGGACTCCTTGTTCCATAAAGCTGCTTCCATCAGTATACAATTCCCAGTCTGGTCTCTCCAATGGTACATCTTTCAAATCCTCAAGACTGGAATAAACATACTCGATGGTAGCCAACCAATCATGTTCCAGTCGTCCTTCTTCCTGTACAGAACTTAAAAACACTGCAGGATTTACCAGGTTAGTTGTCTTTAGAATCACATCATCTTGTTCAGTCAATACCACCTGGTATTTCATCATTCGGCTGGGGGACAGCCAATGTCCCCCCTTCTGTTCTAGGACAGTTATCACCATGTGTGGGACATAGACTGTTACTGTTCTTCCCAAAGTCAATTTCCGAGCTTCTTGTATGAGCATCACTGTTGCTGTCACTGCTCGAAGGCAGTTTGGCCACCCTTTACTCACTGTGTCCAGTTGTTTAGAGAGATATCCGACTGGTCGTTTCCAGCTTCCCATCTTCTGGGTTAGTAATCCCAGTGCCAGGTGTTGCCTTTCATGTACAAACAGCTAGAAATCTTTGGTTAGATCTGGCAGTCCCAAGGCAGCTGCAGACATTAAGGCACGTTTCAATTCTACAAAAGCCTTTTGTTGTTGTGGGCCCCATACAAAGGGAAAATACTTTCGGGTCTCATACAGTGGTTTAGCTATTAGCCCATAGTTCATAATCCAAAAGCGACACCACCCAGTCATTCCCAAAAATGCTCTGAGTTCATGAATATTTCTCGGCTCAGGTATACCACAAATAGCTTCTTTGTGATTTTTTCCTAATTGTCGTTGTCCTTTTAAAATCTCAAAGCCCAGATATATCACAGTCTGGCAGGCTATCTGGGCTTTCTTCCTGGATACCTTATACCCATTTAGTCCCAGGAAATTCAAAAGGTCAATAGTCACCTGTATACAAATAAATCTTTCTTCTATAGCAATCAATATATCATCCACATATTGTAAAAATAAATGTCCAGATCTTGGTTTGTCCTGTTTCCAGATTTCAAATTCCTTTGCTAAATGATTTCCAAAAATAGTTGGACTGTTTTTAAATCCTTGGGGTAATCTAGTCCACGTCAGCTGCATCTTTCGGTTTGAGGATTTTCCCATTCAAAAGCAAACAGTTTTCTGGTTTCCTTTTCCAAAGGTATACAAAAGAAAGCATCTTTTAAATCAAGCACTGTAAACCACTGATAATTCTCCCTCAATGCTGTTAACAGTGTATAAGGGTTTGCTACTACAGGATAAATATCCTTAACTATTTGATTTACTGCTCTCAAGTCTTGTACCAGTCTATATTCACCCGAAGGTTTTCTGACTGGTAAAATAGGAGTATTATACTCAGATTCACATTCTTCCAAAATTTTATACTCCAAAAATTTATCAATCAATTTCTTCAATTCCTGTCTCACTTCTGATTTGATTAGATATTGTTTAATTCTCACTGTTCCTACACCTTCCTTCAAATCTATTTTAACCGGTTCTGCTAGTTTCGATTTGCCAGAAATATCTGTCTCCCATACAGTAGGGATCACTGCCAAATCCACCTCCGGTGGAATTTCTTGTTCCTTTACCTTTTCTTGTATTATCAAAACTTCTCCCGTTTTTGACTCGGGTATTTTCAAGAAAAGTTCTCCTTCGTCAAAAACAATCTGTGCATTTAATTTAGACAACAAATCTCTTCCTAAGAAGGGTATCGGGCATTCTGATACATACAAAAATTCATGTGTAATTATCTTATTTCCAAATTTCAAATCCAGGGGTTGCAGAAATGGCCTGTTTTTGTTCCAGTTTTTCCTTTACAGGTATTTAATAAAAAATGTCGCTCCTGTATCCACTCCCAACCTCACAATTTAAACAACATTTTTTCCACTTTCTTATTATCAAAAGTTATAGCCGTTACCAAATTATCTCTAATAGTTAGCTTACATTCATCCTGCCAATCCTTTCTTTGTCTTAAGTAAAAAAAAAAACAAATCCACATCTGGCATTTTATTCCATTTCCCTTCTCTTTTACAATACAGCATTAACTGCAAAATAGTGTTATAATTCAGTGTCCCATTCGTGGGCCACTTTTCCTGATCATCCAATATATACAAAGGCCACCAATTATTACGATACTCAAATTATTACAATACTCAATCATCTGGCTCTTTTGCAGATCATCCTGTAAATTTCCCCAGTGTGCCAACAAACATCCCAACAAAGAATTTTTCGGGATTTTGTCATTTACAACAAGATTACCCATACTTTTACTTTTAAACAACCGAGTTAACTTAGTTGCCATGGTGTAATTACTCACAGTACAATACACAATCATTCAACTCTGTCACTCCGATCCGCAGATCCACACTCCACACTCGCTTTCATGCTCAATTGCACGTCTCACCCTTACAGCCACACTCACACTTTCCCACAGTTACTTTAAACAAACATATAACACAATATTATACCTCTTAATTTTCTTCTTAATACACAAACACAAAACCACAAACACAAAAACTTCTTCTAACTTTGTTAGAGGCACTACCTTAGAGAACACTATAGCATATAGTTTCTCTTGTTTCCACTTTTGTCCAACCCTGCAATAGCTTTCGCTTATGTCTTACGGGCAGATGCCTAGGCTTCCACTTCCACAAGGATCCTTTTAGTCCAACCCTGCGCAGCTTTCACCGCGTCTGACAGGCAGACTCCTAGTCCTACCCTGCGCAGCTCTTTCACCGCGTCTGACAGGCAGACTTACTCAGTGGGACTCCAACCCACTGGTGGGACTCCATCCCACTCCTTACCATACCCTTATTATAGTGGGACTCCTACCCACTTTCTCTAGTGCACTTACTCACTTACTTTAGTGGGACTCCCACCCACTTACTACAATTAAAAAAAGAAGTGTCTTACCAAATATCCAGGGAACGTCGCGAAGAGCCTTACGGATCGGGGATCGATGGGGATCCCCGAGAAATCCTCGGTGCCGGCTGGAACCGATCAGGTCCCCGACTCCTCCGGTCTCCTTCAGCGAGGTCCCATCTGGGGTGCCAAAACTGTTACCGAAATCTCGGAATGAAGAACTTATCGACACCAATGTGATGTAGATAAGCAGACACTTCTTAATTGACGGCCGGGTGCGTGAGTGAGTCCTCTCACGATCAACGCACGCCAGGTCTCAAAATCAAACACCATATATAGAACTTATTCATACATTTTCAGTAAGTATTCAGGCACAACCATGATATTTCCCGTAAATCATTAACATATTCTCCTCCTATATCCGATTCTGCGCAGTAGAGCTTAGAAAGGTCTAGAAATGGGTCTGGGGTACCATTTGGGTAGGTGGTGTATGAGTCGGTGATCGCGATGTCCCCCTGCCGGAATTACCTTTTACTAAAGTTCACGGTTTCTTGGCAGGTAACTACAAGCTGTTCCAGTCGACTCTCCCCAGTTCCCATTAATCCTACATTCTGACATCTCAATATACTTTCTATATACAGAAGACTAGTTAGATACAAATAAACCTTTCAAACCCTAAATTATTACTTAAGCTTCAACAATGATTCCAACCCATTCTTCTGGCCTTAGTACAAAATGTACAAAGGGTCTCACAACTACTTTTACTAAATAATCATAACTTTCTTCAACATATATTTTTATCCTCCTATATTTCTATTCTATAAAATAACTCTATAAAATCAGATAATCAAACCAATAAAATCAATTGATCTCAACTCTTTAACAAATCGACAACACCTGAATCTGGAAGCACTCAGGCTTTCAGTGGCTGTTGGTACCATGTGCTTTAGAGCAAGCTTGTGACAGAATAGTGGGCGTGCACAGAAGACTGCTCTGTTCCTCTCTATACGAGCAGAGGGGGAGCAAATTCCTCCACTGTTCGTACAAGAGCATCAAAACAGCTCTTCTGGGTCAGATCAAAGGTTTGTCTTGCCCAGTGTCAAGTCTCAAAACAACAGCTGTAACCTGATGTGTAGGGAAGAGCACGAACAAGGCCCGCAAACAGAACAGGGCATTCCTGCTTATACTTTCCAGCTACTTTCAGCCCGAGGACTTGCCATGATACTGTGTACTTCATCTTGGGTTTCTGCTCTGTGGACTGAAGTCAGCCCTTGAAACTGTCGGTTTTAGCATACGGGACCTTTTGACCAAGCTGGTACTTTGCTGACGAGCTATTCCTGCACGAAGAGCTTCCTTTTGTGCATGGCTGTTAGTAGTTTCATGTGATGCTTCCCCATTTCCGTCTCAGAAGGGACATTCAGCTGTCATCCCTGGCTGCTTACTGCATGTCACTTGTGACTTTCCGCATCGCTTATCACAGCCGCCTCAGTAGTCACCTTTCCTGACTGTACAGCCCTGCTGTAGTTTCCTCTGCGTGGCAGCTGCTCTGCACCTCTGGTTAGCGTTGGATTTGTTCTCAACTTTTCTAGTACATCCTCTTCTGAAATGAAGAGAACATTTTTACAGTGACACAAAGATGTTTGCTGTTTTGTTTTCTGTTTCGTTCACAGTATTTCCTAGCATTTAATTACTCTTGTGACCAGCACTGAGCCTTGAACTGTCTTCCTCATAGAAGTAACAGTTTAGTAGAAACCTGCTTTATTCTGCTTTCCCAATTTCCTAAAAGACAGCAAAATAAAGAGCAGTTCTTTACATGAAAAAAGAGTTAGTACATTCAACAGTTCAGATCCAGCGTTGTCCTCTTAGCCTCAGTGAATTTCTGTCCTAGACTTTTACAGGCTTTGGCCTTTAATGGGCATATTTTATTCCACTCCTACTCCTAATGTTTTATTTTCTTCTTAAAGTGGAAATAGAACATTTCTGTAATGCTTGATCAAGAGGAATTTGCCTCCGATTTTGTTCAGTCTCCTTGGCAGCATACCTATGTGAAGGCTGAAACGCTTGCTTTCTTTGGGGAAGGTTAATCCAGCAAACCCCATTCATGCGAGTTGCTAGTTTTAGTACCTCAGCTTCCCATCATGGTTCCAGATGCGTATAGGTATAGTCCAGTCAGTGTCTCCTAAGTCATGTAAGTAGTGAGATGCAGCAGTTTTGGCGTTTTTCAGTAACTGAAGTGAAAAGGCAAAACTTCCACATCTGTCAGCTTTGGTAGCTTTGCTTGATTCTCTGCCAAACAATGTTTCGGACTCTGAAGTTGCAGAAGTATTAGACCTGAGTGGAGGGTCTGTCCACAGGTGCGGTGAATCCATGGTCAGAAACATGTTCGCTTAAAAGACCAAACAATAAAAAAAAAGGGATAGCTTGGGAACCAGGCTTGTGTGGGCTAGGCTGATGCTGTTAGGATGAAAATGTTATTATTACCTATTACATTAGATTACTGAAGAGTTGGTATGTAAGATTCTATAAACACAGTGATAAGGAATCTGAAAGGGGTACTGAGCAGTATGACTACTCTTCAGTTTCCACACACGCAGCTGTAAGGGTTAAAATTGGACACAGCATTGGAAATACAGGTTCACCAGTGAGGGGGAATGAAATTTCCTCAGTTTGCTGGCCACATTCGTCCCGGTGTAACCCAAGGTGTCGTTAGCCTTACTGGGCACTGCAGCACCCCCAGGTCCTTTGCAGAACTGCGAGTTTGAGTGTATAGACTACTTTCACCACGTAGGCTAGTAACAGTTTCTTAATAATGGTGATCCCAATATGCATGTTATTTGCTTTTTCTTTATCAAACACTGTAATTTGGTTTCTACACCCCATGCCTGGTATTGCTCTTCATTATTCTCTTTTTTTTTAAATAATGAAATTTGCAGAATTGTTTCTAGAGTAGTTGTCCTGTGAAATATCCAGTTTAGAATGCTTACTTGAGAAATCTTCCCTTCTCTCACTACTTGATTAAGGCTGCTCACTAATTTTCCTGGAAATTTACTATTAAGTAAATGTCACCAGGAGTAGAGAGTGACTCATCATCACTCATGAGACTTGGATTCTAGCTGGTGAGGGTAGTGACCTACAGCCTGCCTGCCTCCTTTGTTTTTGTGCCTGGGAAGGGGTTGTGGTTCAGACATTAGACAAAAGGCACTGCTAGCCACGTGTTTTTCACATGGCCTTGTTAACAGTACTAAAGCAATACATCCAGACAGCACATTTCAAAGTGGAAAAAAATAAATAGTCAAGTGGCTATCCAGCAAGTGCAGGAGGTGTGTTGGAGGGAACTAGTTCTCCCTGGAGTACTCCATTACTGCATTTGCACAGGCCTTTTTGAATGTTATTATACGACTTTGTTAAGGAATGTATGTGTGTTTCTATTGATATGTATACACGTAGCCTGTTATGTATTCAACACTGAGTAATGACAGACTCAAGGTGGCGAGCGTGATTTTTGGAAAGACTATCTTATTACCAAGTGTGTGACCTCTTGTCTTCTGTAAACTCACACATAATGGTTTTCAAAAGTTTTTTTCCCGTAATAGAAGGAAACATTGCAGGCTCTGAGCAGTCATTCATCTTTAGGTTATTGATGGATAAGATATTTGCAGAAGAGATGAATATTCTAGAACAGGTGATAGTGAGAAAATTTTTCTGTCTAAAGGTAAATTCCAGGTGCTTAACTTTGGGCCTGTACTGCCTCAGTGAAATAGAAACAGAACTTGGTTGTTTGGCCTTTTTTTTTTTTTTTTTAAGCTACAGATTTTTGCCACATGATCATGGAAATGTACCAGTTTGCTGAATGGTTGCCCGCAAAATCCATGTGGAGCAGCAGCAGAGGGCTCCGAAAAGCAAGCAACACATTATGACTTAATGTCTTAAGGACTGGATGGGGTGGGGTGAGATTCCCAACCAGAAATGTGTGATTTACGTGTGGTTCTGCATCACACAGCTCTGTCAAGTTGTTTGAGCTAGATCTGTTGTTGTTAATACACGTGCTGGTAACGATGAGCACGCCTGGATTTCTTCTAGCTTATTTCTTCTAGCTAGTTTGATAACTGAGGGTAAAGCTCAGACTGTGAGGACACATACCCTAACTTTGTGTATTCTAGTTTTCTGATCTCGTATTTTGCTTAATACGATATTTTATAAGAGGTTGTTTCAATTTGGCAACCTTAATTCTGAGTTAAAAACACTTACTATGTCAACTGTCTAGGCAGTGTTCACCACCTGTTAGATGCCCTTTTGGAGTGGAGAAGAATAGCTTTTATTTTGTTTTATTGGTTTATATTAGTTTTATTATAAGATAACATTGAGTGATCTTTGGTTTTATTTCTTTTGTTGTTGTGTTGTGGTTTTTTAAGGAGAATACTAGTGTTAAAAGTGAATCCAGGACATCAGAGACAGAAGAGAGACAATTCACTTCAGGAGCTGAGCCTGTGGATGAATCTGTAGAACAGACAGATTCATCTGTAAAATCTTTCTCCAGGAAAAAACGCGGTTCAGACACAGGCAACTCTCTTGGTAAGAGAGATTCTACGTTTTCTCAGAGATGTCAGCTGGTACTGGCGGGTGGGGTGTCAGATAGTGAGCCATGGAGGTGGAGTCAGTGATGAATAGTGAGCCATGGAGCGGAGCAGGTATGCCAGATAGTGAGCCATGTCAGCCACTACTGGAGGGTGGGGTGCCAGATACTAAGCCATGGCGGCGGGCTGCCAGATATTTAGCCATAGCGGGGGACGTGTGTGCCAGAGAGTGAGCCATGTCAGCTAGTACCAGCTGGTGGGGTGCCAGGGAGTTGCCATGGTGGAGTGTGTGTGTGCCAGATAATGAGTCATATCAGCCAGTATTGGCAGGTGAGGTGGCAGATAGTGAGCCATGTAGGCTGGGAGGAGTGCCAGATAGTGAGCCATTGAGGGGGTTGTGTGTCTTTGTGTGTATGCCAGATAGTGACACATGGAAGGGGGCGGATGTGCCAGATAGTGATCAAAAGCAACCGGTACCAGTAGATGGGGTGCCAAATAGTGAGTCGTAGGGGGGTTGGGGTGGGTGTGCCAGATAGTGAGCCATTGTTCAGCTGGTACTGGCGGATAGGGTGCCAAATAGTTAGCCATGCCGGTGGGTTGCAAGATAGTGAGCCATAGAGGCAGGAAGGGCTGATGCCAGGTAGTGAGCCACGGTGGTGGGCAGGTGTCCCACATAGTGTTCCATTAAAGCCGGTACCGGAGGGTGAGGTGCCAGATAGTGAGCCAAAGCTGCAGGGTGTGTGTGCGTGTGTGTGCCAGATAGTGAGCCATGTTAACCGGTACCAGTGAGTGGGGTGCCAGATAGTGAGCCATGGTGGAGGGGTGTTGGGGGATGCCAGATAGGCAGGCATCGAGGAGGGTGTTTGTGCTATATAATGAGCCATGGCAGACAGTACTGGTGAGTGAGGTGCCAGATAGTGAGCCATGGTGGGGGGGTCAGTGACAAATAGTGAGCCATGGAGTGGAGCGGGTGTGCCAGATAGTGAGCCATGGAAGCAACGGGGAGGGAGGGGGTGCCAGATAGTGTGTCATGGGTGTGTATTAGGGGTGTGTGTGTGCCAGATAGTGAGCCATGTCCGGGCTCATGGGCGCCAGATAGCCATGGTGGGAGAGGTGCCAGATAGTGAGCCATAGCAGTCAGTACCAGTGGTTGTGTTGCCAGACAGTGAGCCATACTGGCGGGCTGACAGATAGTGACCCATGATGGTGGCATGGTGCCAAATAGTGAGCCACAGAGATGCCAGATATTGAAGTATAGATGGGATGCAGGAACCAGATAGTTAGCCATGGCCTTCGGGGGTGCCAAATAGTGATCCATAGTGGGGGGCGGGTGTGCAAGATGGTGAGTCATGGAAGGGGATGGGTGTGCCATATAGTGGGCCATGTCAGCTGCTACCGATGGGTGGGGTGCCAGATAGTGAGCCGTGTGTTTTGTGTATGTGTGTGTGCCACATAGTGATCCATGGCTGGGGGCTGGTGTGCCAGACAGTAAGCCATGATGTGGGGTGGGTGTGCCAGATAGTGAACCATAGAAGCTGGTACTGGCAGGTGGGGTGCCAGATAGTGAGCCATACTGGCGAGGGGGATGGTGGTGCCAGATATTGTGCCATGGGTGTATGTGTGGGTGGGGGTGTATGTAACAGATGGTGAACTATGGCCATTGGCAGGGGTGCCAAATAGTGAGCCATTGTGTGGTGCAGGTGTGGCAGATACTGAGCCAGAGTGGGTTTGGGGTGTGTGTTTGTGCCAGGTAGTGAGGAATGGCAGGGGGTGAGTGTGCCAGGTAGTGAATTGTAGAGAAATGAAGGCTGTGGGTTGATTAACACTGATAATCTGCAGCCCTGGCCTTGCCTGGAAGGCAGTGGGTTGATTGACATGGATGATGAGCAGCTGTAGCTCTTTCGCTAAGTATTTAAATAGCCCTGAGGCATGTGGGGTGGGAGGGGATTGGAGTGGTGGCCTGGCCACAAGGTTGCCTGCTGTTGCTACACATGTGGGCAAGAAGGTCACCTAAAGAAGGACTGTCCAAAGAAATTGAGGCCAGGAAGGGCTGATGGCTCTGGTTTGGTATGCGGTCAATGTAACAAACCGGGGCATTTTGCAAAATACTCTAGATCTAAATTTAGCAGTCAAGGACAGTTACCTACAGGTGGCAACAGAAAGCAGGGAAATGGGGGAGGAACACGGGGAGGAACCGCATGATGATGCATATGAATCCTCCACAGCAATTCCAGGCTTATGCAGCCAACTCACAGCCCAAACTTCAGGGAGTGTCGGATTGGATGTTACCACAGCAACCACCATCAAAATAGAGGATGATAAAGTACATTAGGTCCCACCGAATGCTGTGGGATCCATCGGCAATAAATTGAGTGTGCTGTTGCTTGGACATTCTAGTGTAACTTTGCAAGGGTTGTTTGTCTTACCAGGAGTCATTGATGCTGATTATATGGGTCAGATTCAAGCGATGGTGTGGACCTCCTCCCTCTACGTCAGTTCCTGAAGGGAGCTGGATTGCACAATCAGTTCCTTTCTGGGTGCAAGTTAATTATGCCCATGACAAAGTCCGGGGCAAAGAAGGGTTCGGTTTGACAGGAACACCGCAAATTTTCTGGATTCAGAGTGTACAAAATACTTGACCAATTCTAACCTGTAAAATCACCTTTGCCAAAGGGACCCCTCTGGCAATACGGGTGACCGGAATGATTGACATGGGAGCAGATGTAACTGGTACATCTGCACACATCTGGCCTTGCACTTGGCCTGTCTGCTCAGCAGGTTCCATATTGGTGGGAGTAAGTGGTGTGACAGTGTCCAAAGTCAATGTATGGTGCAAGCTCAAAATCCTGAGGGCCAGACAGCAACAATCTGTCCCTACGTGCTTGATGTCCCTCTGAATTTGTGGGGACAGGACATTTTGGGACAATGGGGGGTTATTATTGGTACCCAGAAGGATTTTGAATAGGGGCCACTGATGGAGGGTGTACAAAGAGCTACCCTGCCTTTGACTTGGCAGATACCCCTCTTTGGGTGGAACAGTGGGCCCTTCCTGAGGAAAAATGTGTAGCCCTCCAACTAATTAGTAGAAGAACAATTAGCACAAGGACACCTAGAACCTTCCCATAGTCCTTGGAATACCCCTGTGTTTGTGATAAAAAAGAAATCTGGCAAATGGCATGTGTTAAAAGATTTAAGGAAAGTAAAAGGTGTAATGGAGGGAATGGGAGCCCTGCAATCAGACATGCCTTCCCCGATGATGATCCCACGAAACTGGGACATTTTGGTAATTGATTTAAAAGATTGTTTTTTCAATATTCCTTTACATGAAGCTGATAAATGTAAATTTGCTTTTTCAACACCTAGCAGAAACAATATGACTCCTTGTAAGCAATACCAATGGATGGTGTTGCTGCAGGGTATGGAAAGCAGTCCTACTGTATGTCAATGGTATGTAGCAAGGGCATTGTCACCTGTATGGGAACAATTTCCACAAATGTATTGCTATCATTATATGGGTGATATTCTTGTACCAGCTGCAAATAAGGCTGAACTTCAACAAGTGTATCCAGTTTTGCAGCAGTTGTTGGTCACCTTTACATCAGAAAAGATTCAGCAACAAGCCCTGTGGAAATACTTGGGAGTTAAAGTGCTGGATCAAACACTTGAGCCACAGTATCCAGCTCCGAGTAAATGTCAGAACCCTAAAGGATTTGCAAAAATTATTAGGGACCACAAATTGGGTAAGGCCATACTTGGGCCTTACAACAGAACAATTGAAACCACCCTTTGGTCTGTTGAAGGGTGACACTGATTTAATGTCTCCCCAATCACTAACTAAGGAAGCCAGCTTAGACCTAGAGAGGGTGGCCAATGGACTGCAACAAAAAAAGAGTACACAGTGTAAACTTAGAAACTCTGATAAGTTTATATGTTGTCATTGTTAACTATCTTCCCATGGGATTGTTGGGTCAATGGAATGAGGGCTGGCAGGCTCCACCACATGTCTTAGAGTGGTTATTTTTATCTGTACAACCATGGAAGACAGTGAGCACTCAGACTGAACTAGTATCAGAAATCATCACCAAAGGACATACACAGTGCGTTTCAGCTCACGGGCCAAGATCCCAATGACCTGATAATTCCCATTGAATGTGCTGGTGTTTGGCAAACAGTTTACTGTTTCAATTAGCTCTGGAAGGATTTAAGGGACAAATATCCTATCATCTTCCCAGTCATAAATTGTTACAAACTTAGTTGGACATACAAATACTTCAAAAGCCACCAGTAGCATATAGCCCAGTGCAAGGCCCTACGGTCTTTACAGATGATTTGGGGAAATTGGGAAAGGCAGTGGTCACTTGGTATGATGGGAAGCAATGGCAAGAATTGATACACTTGACACAGGGGTCACCTCAGTTGGTTGAACTTGGTGCTGTCCTTGTTGCCTTTAAAACACTTTCTCAATGTGCTGTAAACATTGTTACAGACTCTGCTTATGTTGCGGATGTTGTGTGACACATTGACCGCGTGCTGCTTAAGGAGGTAAATTCAGAATGACTTTTTAAATTAAAAACATTATGGGTAACAGTAAACCAGTGTACTCATAGATATTACATTCTGTACGTCTGCAGTCACACTGGATTGCCAGGATTCATCTGTGAAGGGAATGCACGTGCTGATGCTCTTGCAGCTCCCGCTTGGACTCCTCCAGTGCCTGATCTGATATGACAGGTCCTCATGTCTCATCAATTTTTTTATCAGGGGGCTTGGGCACTGGTCTGTCAATTTTAAAATATCTTTTATGGATGCAAAATCCATCATCACCACTTGTCCAGAGTGTCAGTGATTGAGTCCCAGACTGACGTTTCCACAAAGGGTCAATCCACATGGATATCAGTCCTTGGATCTGTGGCAATCTGATGTCACACACGTGCCTTCTTTTGGTCATTCACAGTATGTTCATGTCTCTGTTGATACCATCTCAAAAGTTGTGCGGACATTGGCCCATACTGGGGAGAAGGCTCTGGATGGCATTTCACATCTTTGACAGGCTTGGGCTGCTTTAGGGGTTCTGAAGCATCTCAAGACAGACAATGGACCAGCATATTCACCTGCACGCATGGCCAAGTTCCTTGCCTCTTGGGGGGTGGAACATGTTACTGGCATCTCACATTCCCCAACTCATCAAGCCATTGTGGAATGTGTTCATCATACTTCAAAGCTACTTCTTGAAAAACAAAAAGGGAGAATGGGTTCTGAGACTATGCATGCTCTTCTATGGAAAGCTGCGTATTTAATTGACTGTGCTGACCAGAAAAGACTGTCCTGTGATTATCTCACATTTCTTGTCTTTGCAGGGAGGAGATCTTCTTATCTGAGCAAAGGTCTTAATGAGAGACCTACTGTCATGATCCACTCAGTGGACTGGTGATGGTTCATTTACTATGATCTCAAAGCACAAAAAATCAAGGCGACCATGCCAAGAGGTCATGGTTTGATCAAACACCACAACTTTATTGTTTTTCCATAAAGCTGCATGTGATAGAGTAACAGGAAGGGAAGGAAAGGTAAAGTAAAAAGAAAAGGAAAGAGGATTATAGCTACCACCACAGGTCCAAGGTGTGCCTATGGTCCCAGGTCTAGGCAGCATCCCACCAGTCCTGATCGTTGTGATCCTTGGTGGGGAAGATCTCCAAAGTTCAGTTGCTAAGGAGTCATCCTTTATGCCAAGCAACACACCTTGCTGCTCCTCTGGCCCATGGACTGTTGCCAGTCTCCACCTTCTCAAGCAAGGTTACCAGCATGTCCAAAGAGGGGTGCCTGAGGCGTGGTTTGCCTTAGAGGCAGGTGGCTTCAGACCAGGAGGTGTGGTTTTGTATTATAATGAAGGAAGTTCACCTGGAGTTCAAGTTTTCTGGTTCATTGCTGTGACAACAGTTGTGATCCATCTTCTGGACAGCTGTTATGCGGCCTTACTGTATCAGGGACCAGCAGAGCACTCCTCGTACCGTGCAGTTCTCCTTCCCAGGGTCTCTGGGTCTCGGTGTCCATAAGGACCACACTCCATCTCCAGGTCTCTGTTAGCAATGTTGAGACAATATCATTCTCTTTGGACCTACAGACCCCCGGGACCATTGCAGCTCAGGACTGGGACCCCTGGGACTGGGACCCCTGCGGCTCAGGACTGGAATTAGGAGCGGGACCACCAGGACCAGAAATTTGACCCCGGGACAGGGATCCCCAGGAGCTGGACCCCCTGGGCCTGGGATGAGCCCAGGACTGGGACCCCCATGGCTCGGCACCGGGACTTTGACCCCAGGGACTGGGACCCCCGGGTCTTGGGACGAGACTGTGACTGAGACCCCCAGACTGGGACTCCCACAGCTTGGGACTGGGAGCAGGACCCCCAGGATGGGGAACCCCACAGCTACGGACCAGGAATGGGACCCCTGGGACTGGGACCCCTGTGGCTCGGGACCGGGAGAGGGACCCCTGCAATGGGGACCCCTGGGACCCCCTGAGACGGGACCAGGAGTGGACCCCATGGCCTGGGATGAGACCGGGACCAGGACCCCTGGCACAGGGACCCCTGCAGCTCAGGACAAGACCATGACTGGGACCCCTGGGACCAGGACACCTGGGTCTTGGAATGAGACTGCAACTGGGATGACCAGGATCTCTGGGACCCCTGTGGCTCGGGACTGCGACCGAGATGCCTGGTACCAGCACCCCCACGGCTCGGGATGAGACCACGACTGGGACCCCCATGGCTTGGGATGAAATCGGGACCAGGATCCCCAAGGCTCAGGACTGGGAGCGGGACCCTGACTGCACAGGACCGGGACCTCTGGGGCTCAGGACGGGACTGGGACCGTCGTGGCTCGGGACTGGGATTCCTGGGACCAGGACCCCCACAGTTTGGGACCGGTATTGGGACGAGGACTGGGACACCTGTGGCTCGGGACCAGGACGGGGACCCCTGAGACCCAGAATGGGATGGGGACTGCTACCAGCAAGGCTCTTCCCCATGACTGGACCGGGAAAGGGACCGAGACCCCCGTGGCTCAGCCCATGGATGGGGACAGGGACTGGGACTGGGACCAGGATCGGGATCCCTGTGGCTCGGGAGTGGGACAGTGACCGGGACCCCCGCAGGTCTGCCCCAGGACTGGGACCAGGACTCTTGCGGCTTGGTCTTGGGACTGGGTCCGGGACCAGGACCCCCTTGGCTCTGCCCTGGCACCAGGACAGGGACCGGGACCCCCACGGTTCTGCTTGAGGATCGGGACCGGTACCAGGACAGGGACCCCTGCGGCTCAGGACTGGGACTGTGACTGGGATCAAGACCCCTGCGGCTCAGGACCGGGACAGTGACTGGGACCCCTGCAGCTCTGCCCCGGGACCGGGACTCCCACAGCTTGGGCTCAGGACTGGGTCCAGGACTTGGACGTGGACTGGGACCCCCGCAGCTTGCTCCAGGACTGGGACGGGGACCCCCTCGGCTCTGCCCCAGCACCAAGACTGGAACTGGGACCAGGACCCCCATGGTTCTGCTCAAGGATTGGGACCAGTACTGGTACTGGGACGGGGACCCTTGTGGCTCGGGACTGTGACCGGGACCGGGACCCCTGTGATCGAGACCTTTGTGTATTGGAACCAGGACCCTTGCGGCTCATGACTGGGATTCGGACCGGGACCCCTGTGGCTCGGGATGCAGACTGGGACTGAGACAGAGACCCCCGTGGCTTGGGACTGGGACTGGACCAGGACCGTGACCCCTGCAGCTTGGGACCAGGATGGGGATCGGAACTGGGACCCGGACCGGGACCCCCATGATCAAGACCCCCGCAGCTCGGGACCAGGATCCTCATGGCTTGGGACCAGGATCAGGAGCGGAAGTGGGACCAGCATCCCGGCAGCTTGGGACAGGGGATCCCTGCGGCTCGAGACCAGGACCAGGGTCCCCATGATTGAGACCCCAGCGGATAGGGACCAGGACCAGGATTCCCGTAGATCGGGACCAGGACACCCGCAGCTTGGGACTGGGATCAGGATGGGGACAGGGATGAAGATCAGGACCGGGACCACTGGGGCTGGGATTGGGTCTGGGACCTCCGCGGGTTGGGACCTGGATGGGGACCGGGACCAGGACTCCCGTGGGTCGGGACCAGGACCCCCACAGATCGGGATCGGGACTGGAACACCCGTGGCTCTGGCCCTCCTCCCCTCTCCCTCCCCTTTCCTCTCTCCTCTCCTCCTTTCTGCTCTTTCTCATCCTGTCCCCTTACCCTTCCCGCACCACTCCACTCCTCTCCTCGCCTCTGAACAATTCTGCCCTCCCCTCCTCTCCACTCTCCCCTGGAGAGGAGAGGGGAGGGTTGGGGAGGGGAGAGAAGGAGAGGAAATGAGTTCTCCAAGGAAAGGAAATTAATGCTTGTTCATCACTATGAAAATGTAAAGTATAAAGGCAGTTTTGTTGATGAGTCTTATGATGACATGCTTACTAGAAAAAAGTTGGAATTAAATCCAATACAGTGATTAAAAACATCAAAGTTTTCTTGGCCCCAAGTTTAATATAACTTACAGGAAATATTATATATTTGATGTCTCTCCCAGCTAGTGCAATCTGGCTGACACTGAATAACTTGTTCAAAGGCATTTATGGGTGAACATCCCAGCAGCATATGATTGTCTTTTGTTTCCCCCTTCAGGATCCAGATTAAAACAACAAAACAAACACACCCCCACCCTTCAAAAAAACCCATCAAAGTACCAACTCAAAAAAAAAAAAAGCACCACAGATTACATACTACGACTAAGAAATTATTCCAGTAGAATGTAAGTCAGATTTCTAACCTAATGCGTTACATTGTATTTTGTATAACACCTGCTGTTTTAGTCAACCACTGCAATCTTACTTAGATACAAGGATAAAGACATTTAACAGCAGTCAGATTTGCAGTGCTTGAACTACTTAAATAGAAATCAACTCCTTATGTTCCTTATTTCATTATAAAAGATGTGTATAGACCAGAACTCGCTGATCTGTTTTTAATTCTGCTTTGTCAAGAACCACAGAGGGTTCTAAGGAAAGCTATGTTCTTAATCCACAAGTTGCCAACTCTTTTGCTGTTTGGCGGAATCTATTTGGAAGAAAGATAATATCAGTTATCTCATGAAGGTAGGTCTATATTTCTCCTGGAAAAAAAACTAAGAATTTTTCAAACTGATTTCTTTTAATATATCTAAACCTTTAGCTGTAATTCTGTGGGAAAGAACCATTCCGTTTGCAAAGTAGAATCATAGAATAGTTTGGGTTGGAAGGGACCTTTAAAGGTCATCTAGTCCCAACCCACCTGCAATGAGCAGGGACATCTTCACTAGATCAGGTTGCTCAGAGCTCTGTCCAGCCTGACCTTGAATGTTTCCGTGGATGGGGCATCTACCACCTCTCTGGGCAACTTGTTCCCATGTTTCACCACCTGCATCATAAAGAATTTCTTCTTTATATCCAGTCTCAATCTACCCTTCGTCAGGTTAAAACCATTACCCCTTGTCCTATCGTTACAGGCCCTATTAAAAAGGTCTGTTTCCTTCTTCCTTATAAGCTCTCTTTTAGTATGAAAGGTCACAATAAGATCTCCTTGGAGCCTTCTCTTCTCCAGGCTGAGCAACCCCAGCTCTCTCAGCCTTTCCTCATAGGAAAGGTATTGTATCCCTCCGATGATTTTTGTCCTCTGGGCCTGCTCCAACAGCTTCATGTCTTTCCTGTACTGAGGACTCCAGAGCTGGATGCAGTACTCTAGGTGGGCTATCACCAGAGGGGAGTAGAGGGTGAGAATCACCACGCTCAGCTTTTGATGCAGCCCAGGATCTGGTTGTCTTTCTGGGCTGCAGTCACACACTACCAGGTCATGCTGAGCTTTTCATCCACCTGTACCCCCATGTCCTTCTCTGCAGGGTTGCTCTCAATCCTTTCATCTCCCAATGCCTGTATTGATACCAGGGGTTGCCCTGAGCCATGTGCAGGACCATGCACTTGGCCTTGTTGAACTTCATGAGGTTTGCACAGGCCCGCCTCTCAAGCTTGTCCAGGTCCCTCTGGATGGCATCCCTTCTCTCCAGCATGTCATCTGCACCACTCAGCTTGGTGTGTCATTGCCAAACTAGCTGAGGGTGCACTTGATCCCACTATGTCAATGATGAAGATATTAAACAGTACTGGGACCAGTACAGAGGGCAGCACTTGTCACTGACCTCCATCCGCACACTGAGCCATTAACTACTACCCCTGGATGTGACCGTCTAGCCAATTCCTTACCTACCAAAGAGTTCACCCATCAAAGCCATCTCTCTCTAATTTAGAGAGAAGAATGTTGCGGGGCGCAGTGGCAAAGGCCTTACAGAAGTCCAGATAGACAACAACCTTAGCATTTCCCTTGTCCACTGATGTACTCACTCCATCATAGAAGGCCACTAGGTTGGTCAGCCAGCTAGGCTTGCCCTTGGTGAAGCCATGCCAGCTGTCTCAAATCACCTCCCTGTGCTCCATGTGCCTTAGCACAGCTTCTAGGAGAATCTGTTCCATGATCTTCCCAGGCACAGCAGTAAGTCTGACAGGTTTGTAGTACCCAGCGTCCTCCTTTCTAACCTTTTAAGAATGAGTGCAATGTTTCCCTTTTTCCAGTCACGGGGATTTCACCTGACTGCTATGACTTTTCAAATATCATGGAGATTAAGCATCCAATGTTTGCTTTGACCCTTTTAAAAATATTTGAAATACTCAGTAATCAAGACAGTGCACTGGTACAATTACTGTTGTCTAAGGAAAGGGTGCAGTGCTTGTGGCTCATTAGGAATCTCAACAAGTTCTTAGGGTTGCCCTATCATGTCCTCATCATGCAGGCTGTTCAAGAAAAGAAGTCATGACTGACATTTATAAAAATTAAGATTATTAAAATTAGTATTTTTAAAATAAGAAATAAAGCACAGAATTAATGACAACTGATTCCTGCAGAGCCATTTTGCCAGTGTTCTAAATATTGAGACCAAGAATGCACACAATCCATAATGCTATATTTTCACTAACATTACATCAACATTCACCACAATGAAATCAAACACAGAAACAAATGCAACACTTGAAGTATAAACAGAGAAAAATAAACAAACTTTATTGTTACTACATTGGTATAAATACCATTGACTATAGCAAGAGGAAAAGGAAAGATTAAAAGATACATCACAGTATTTGTATTTAGGCCAAGTGTCCATCAGCCCTAGTGTCTGTCTACCACAATAGCTAACACACAATAACACTAAGACTAAAAACAAAAAATAACGCATCACTAATATTTGTTTGCTTCTGGCAATCATTAACTACAAGATTTCAAGAACTGGAGTTCACATCACATTTAATAGACTGGATATATGTTATAAAACCTCACAGAATTTCCTTTTGAACCTATTTATTAGTGCAGCAGCTCAACCTATATACAAGCAAGAAAACACATTCATGAGAGATTTTCAAAATCATTGCTTTCTAAATGGTTTTCAGACTTGGGTTACATAGGAAGGAGCTCTACAGAGGCAATTCTCAGTAGGTGATTTAGTTTTAGTATATACCAGTTTAATAATATGAATGAGCTGACGGAACAAAACTGATGGGCAGAAGTAAGTGCTTTTTTGGCTTTGCTGTTGGAGCAGACCACTTTATAAACGGCACCAGACAGGCTATTAGTCTAAAGCTTTTAGACATAGTTTTTCTCTACACAAAGCAATAATTTCATGCTTTCAACAATAACATAATAAGAAGCATATGTTCTGGGAGATTAATAACACAGACAAAAAGTAAAACTAATGCAGAAGAAAAAAGGAATTACCTTCTTGTATTTTTTTCCAGTGTATTGTAGTTAGAATGTTTAAGTTGAGACTTTTTGCTTATCCAAGATTACTTCTTTAGCCTAAAATAAAAATAGGCAGAAAAATAATTCTCATAAAAGCTGATATTTATGCTCACCAGCATTTAAATAATCTCTCAAAAATGGAAAAATTAAGTGGGTCTAAATACATTTTCTCTTGTGATATTTACCCTTTCTGTTTGTTAGATTTTAACACTCTTCACTCAGCTTGAAACACATACATAAAACAATGTTAACCCAATGAACTGAATGAAATTATATTAAAATATATACGTGTGTATATATATATACACACAAGTATAATATTTAAATATATACATACATTTCTATTTAAATATATGCTGTCATGTTTAGTACCATGTCAATAATGGACATTACTGATTTTCTTCATAGCTAATTAACTGGTTCATAATGTGTCTCTCATTTGCATTTCAGTCCTGGTGTCCATGTGCTAAATCAGACATTTTTATTGAAGAATTTGCTGCTGAAGAATATTGAAGAAGACTGGACTTCTCCTCCCTCTTTATATAAGGAACAAGTGACCACAAACTCCCTCAGCTCCTTTGCTAAAGTTCGAAGTCCAAGTGAATTCCCTTTCCCAAAGAAAATACATCCATCGCCATTTTTTGGAAGATGTGTTATTGACAAAAGGGTATCTCAGGGCAAAAGAGTATCTCTTTCCCTTCTTAACAACATCATGGGAGAGGGACCCAGATGACAGAAATAAACTATACTAAATAGTTCATTTTATCGAGTATTTCTTAGTGCAAATTATTCAAAAGTAGTCTGTTTCAGAAGCCCAGTGAATTTAAAGCCTCTGTTCTAAAATCTGGAAGAAGTAAGACAGAGCTTGTAGCTTTTGTCATTTGGTTCTGAAATTCATTGTGAAAAGGCTGATCCCCTCTAATTCTGTATATACTCTGGTGAAAGAAAATCTGTTTCTTTGGACCTTCCCTCTGTTCTCAGGAGGCCCTCTGGTGTTCTGTTCTTTTAACAATATTTCATTCCTTTGATCCCCTTGAGACTAATGTTCCTTACTTTGCCCTCAGAGCATATCATCAATGATGGGAAGGAAATTTGCTGATTTTGCAATCAACAAAAAAGACTTCCTTGAAAAGAAGTGATCCTGGAACTTAGGAAAGGGTTAGAATTTGCCTACTAGAACATCTATTATCAATTACCAAATATTGTTTGATGTAAAAGCTTCCCTGTTCAAAAGATGTCCTCCTACCTCTGTTCAAGAAAATAAATAAATTAAAAAAAAGTGATACTCTGTAATTTTTTTTATTCTTTTTGAAACACAACTCTATATGCAACAATGGTATGTGAGCTTCACCAAACTGACTGTCCACCTCCCAGTGACAGTCATCAAGTGAGGATAACTCTTCTGGAAAACAGAACTGCCATAGCTTCAACTGTGGCCAAAAATAAGGTTTTGGGCTCAGTAGAAAGATAACTGTATGAAACATAAAGCCTGTGGTATACAGGAAGATGAAATAAATTAAGATAATGAAGTTTTCTTAAAGTTACTCTACGAAACTATTGACAATATCTGCATTAATCAGAAAACTGAAAGGAGACCGCTTTTAAGATCACTATCAGAGAATTCTAGAAATGGATGTGTTAAATAGAATCTGGAATATATTTGAGAAAACAGAATAAATATGTGAAAACTATATTTTTAAGCTGAGTCGTTTCTTCAGTCCACATGTTTTTTCTACAGTGGCTTTCTTCCTCTACAGTGGGAATTCCACTGAGTAACAATTTCCCTGAAACACATTTAATGTGAAGGATGAATATATTTCTAGGGTTCCACAGCTGTATGTCTCCATGTGCCTTTTATGGTAACAAAATAATTCTGCAGTTACCATACCTAGGATAATTGAGAATGATATAACGTAATTCTATCAAATAACCTTTACACCCACACACATAATACATACCACTCCTATTTCTAAATTCATTAAGGAACTTAACTCAGTAATCTTTACATTTCTAAAGGTTTTTGAAGGTCCAGGCAATCAAAAGCTGTCAGAATTCTTTTGTGACTGCATCTATAATAAAAAAATTAATCAAAAAGTCCAATTTATTCTCTCTGATTCACTGAAATAAAGTTTTAAAACATGACACAGAGTGTCTCGGAACACCAAATAAAAACTGCTTGCTAATAACACCGGGGTTTGAGGTTTGGGTTGTTTTCAGACGTTATTTAAAATGCTACTGATGTAATCTACTGATGACATTTTATAAAATCACCAATGTAATATGCCAATTTTGTTCAAAGTCTATTAAAGAAACGCAGGTTTTAATTTTCCTGCATCATCAGCAAAGATAATACTGCCAGAGCATAGATCCAAAGTTTGAAAAGCATCATGTCATAAATATTTTTCCCAGAAAATGAAGCATGTACAATGTAGTCACTGTCAACTCCTTACTTGTGCAAAATCTCTGCACAGATTATTATTAAGGCATAAACACTACACTTTGAAAGTGTCACAATATCATTTCACTGAATGTTGTGTCCTTCAGTTTGTTTTGATAACCTTCCAAAATACGTTGGTAGACACTGCCTTAGAAAGACACCCATTCTGCAGTGATTTGTTGTGCAGTAAAGTACAAGAAAAATGTTTCTAGAAAAGAAGGTTAGAATTAGTTGTTTTCTTTTACATCATGTGGAATTTAGTATCTCCAGCATCTCTGGTGTGGCAAGGTCATCAAAGAGGCAAGAAAAGAGGTTTTGTTTTTCATTTTAAATGCTAGGGAACTATGAAAGGGCTGAAAGATGAATGGTGAAATGTTTAACTCACTAAAGCAAGTGAAAAACACTTACTGAACTCAGATTTCTGTTCTGTTACTGAGGAGAGAGAGATCTTTTCAGGATAGTGTTGCAAAAAGCATATTACAGGAGATTATTTTTAGTTTAATAGCATTTTTAACATTTTAATTGCCTAAGGAATGTGCTAGGTCATTTATCGAGTTGCAAATAATTTTATGTTTGTAATAATTATCAGCAACAAAAAGGTTAAATACAGTGCAAGGTAGTCATTAGGCTGGTATTATCACTGATACAGCCTGAAAGAAGTTGCATGAACTCTGTTCTTCCAATTATCTTACTAAAAGGAATTCATATTAAATTAATGATCTCAAAATACTATTTTCAAACGTTGCTGATAATCTCAGCCATAATGTTCTGGAAGAAAAATATCTACTGGCCTTCCAGCTTTTGCTAATCTTTATTCATAATACTTTGCTGCCTAGGTTGCATCGTATTAATATCAATAAAATTTGTATGGATAGAGAGCATTTGAAAAGAATATGTATCCCAAAAATATAACTTGTGCACTCAAATTCAGTCCTGGGGGAAGAGAACAGGTTCTGTGACTATAATACAGAACAAAGAAGAATAGGTTAGTGTCTGTTAACATGCAATTGCTGTGAAGTAGCACAAATCCAGCTTTGGTCAGCAAATCCATGGAGTTCACAGAAACTCACAGAATGGTTGAGGTTGGAAGGCAGCTCTGGTGGTCACCCGGTCAGAGAGGGCCACCTAGAGCCAGTTGCCCAGGACCATGTCCAGACGGTTTTGGAATATCTCCAAGGAGGGAAACTCCATTACCTCCCTGGGCAACCTGTGCCAGCACTCAGTCAGCCTCACAGTAAAAAAGTGTTTTCTGATGTTCAGAGGGAACCTCCTGTGTTTCAGTTTGTGCCCATCACCTCTGGTCCTGTCACTGGGCACCACTGAGAAGAGCCTGGCTCCATCCTCATTGCACCCTCCCTTCAGGTATTTATATACATTGATAAGATCCCCCATGAGCCTTCTCTTCTCTACACTGAGCAGTCTGAACTCTTTCAGCCTTTCCTCATAGATGAGATGCTTCAGTCCCTTCAGTATCTTCATGACCTTCATCCCATTGCTGTATTCTCTCCAGTATGTCCACATCTTTCTTGTACTGGGGAGCCCAGCAATGGACACAGTACTCCAAGTGTGTCTCACCGATGCTGAAGGATCAGCTCCCTCAACCTGCTGGCAACGCTCCTAATGAAGCCCAGGATACAATTAGCCTTCTTTGGCAGAAGAGTACATTGCCAGCTAATGTTCAGCTTGGTGTCCACACGACTCCCAAGTCCTTTTCTGCAAAGCTGCTTTCCAGGATCCAGATTTTTTGATCCATTGACAATGAAGCTATTAGAGTATGCAGCACACCATTCATGCATCTCTCTTTGTGTCCCAGTACACAAGTATTTTTTAGCCAAAACAAGGCAAAGCTCAGAACATCAACTCAGTTATTCTACAGACCTTCCCTGTTCTCAGGTCTCACAAATATCTGTGAATCATGAGATTCTGAGATGAAGGAGGCTCCGGACCCTCAAGACAGGTAAAATACGTAGGTGTGGCTAAAATGTTAAGGTAGGTGAAATGTAGGTGAAATATAAACTTAGTCATGGAATAAAAGCAGTTCTCACAATATGAAGAGATAATATTCATTTTTCTGATTTATGTATGACTTTGCTAGGCAGGCAGCAGAGTTAAATATATCCAGAGACTCTTCAAAATATTTACATTTTCTAAGGCACTGATCATCCACAAAGACACCAGCAAGATGTATGAGTAATAAAACAGGTTACAGGATAGAAAACTGATAATACTTAAAATATCCAAAAGGCAAGTAAACAGTAAACAAAACTGTTCAGAAACATTTGAAAATGTTATCCAAAATGGCAAATGTCAAGGCCTTAGTTTCAAAGAAGTAAATTTAGGAATAAATGAATTCTCATATAATTGAATTTTGAACATTAACAAAATATGGATCTTAACCAAATGAGGAAAATTTTCAGCATTCTTCAAGCTCCTGATGAAACTGTATGCTTGATGTTAGAGTGACAGTTTGTGATTTAATGAGAGGCTGTCCATACAGGGATGAAGCATAGAAGAAAACATAGAAGGTGTAGAACCACAAGTGGAAAAAGCTAAAAGCTGAAAAACTTTTTACTTCCAGCTAGTAGTTTCATAGTCTTGCAATTAAATCAGAGCACAAAGAGAAAGAAATGACCCCAAATAATATGTGGCTGAAGGTTCTTCCTTCAGAAGAAAATGTAATTGATATGCCCCGGCAGATTCATATGCAGCACAATTTCCCACTGCTCTTTACACAGCAGAGAAACTTACTAGAGGCCAGAAGGTAAAGCTAGAGCACCAAGAATTTATCTTTTTCCTGTAACTATCCTTGGGCAGGGTTACCTTATTTCTGAAAGCCAAAAATATATGATGCAGTCCTAGAGGCCTTAAAAGCAGCCCAACCCTCCAAAGACATAATGACAGGAGAGAAGACGCTGAAGTTGATTAAGCTCTCCCATGGTTACCAGAACCCCACTATTTAATCCATTCTCATCTCCAGAACTCTACCTTTCTAAAACTTCCAGTTCCCTGTCTACTCCAAGCCCTTCAATCCATCTCTGCTCTTCCTGCCTGTCCAAGAACTCAGTCTTGTACCAGACAACATCAAGCCCCACCTTAAATGCCTTCCTGTTTTTGCCATCGTCCCACCTGCTAAGTCCCAAACATAAAGATACTTCTGCCACTCAGATTCTCTCTGCCCCTTGTCCTCTATTCTGGTTCACGCTGCTGCACCTTCCCTGTGTTTAAGCTCTAATGTCCCCTAAACTACCGCTGGCTGCTGGCTGGCCACCTGTTAACTTTCTCCCTGTCTACTTCAATAAGGCAAGTTGACCTCCATGTCTTCAACTGTTCCTCATTACTGATCATTTCTTCTTTAGTCTCTAATTTTTTGGCAGATGTGTAGGAATGGGTAGGAGGTGTCCTGGTTCCACCTTTGATTCTATCTCATCTACTCATTATGTCATCCCACAAATCAAAATACCACTTATGTATCCAAGGTACACACTACATTTACTAAAACCATAGGGAGACATGCACTGGAGAGGAAATAAAGCAGACATACCTAGCAGGTTGCTTTCATTTACACTGCAAGAACTGGGCTGTGCAGGGGAGAGAGAGAATTAAAAAAACCACTGCAAGCCAATTTGCTTTTAATTACCAGAAGAACTCTCAATTGACTTGAATCCTGATCAGCATCATACCATACAGGCAAATATCAGTGCACAGGTGAGATAGGAGAACGAGGAGTTTGGAATATCAGGGGTATATGACTTCTATCCAGAATTCTTTAAGTACAAGGGACTGCTGTGCAGCATTTTTTCAGTTGAAACACGATGTTGCTACAACCTTTTTGCTCTGTGATTACGTATACTTTGTACAGCTGGTCAGTAGATCCTTTCCAGCCAGGGAGAGGGTGAAGGGAAAATGAATTAAGCAAGGCTTGTTCAGATCACCTGTGACGTGAATAGTACATCATCCCTGCCCTTGAAACAAAACATAATTTTCTTACATATGCATGCCTTACAATTTTTGGAACTTTGATCTATTATTTCACAGGAAGAAAAGGAAAGTAGGTAAATTGCTTATTTTCAGTTATTTAAAAACTCCATTTTCTTACACATTTGCACAACACTGCATGTTTTGCAGAGCCTCTTTTCATATATGAAAAGCTGGTTTTGTTGAAAAGAAAGGAAATACAAATAGCTCTATTAATGCTGATTTTCATAATGTTCTTTTAAAGGGATCTTAATGCCTAAGGTTTGGCTATATGAATAATTGTCTTTCTGGAATGTTCCTTCTTTGAAAAATATGTCCTGATGGGAAAGGCTAGACAGAATAACTTTAGCTAGTCAGATGTTACCTGTAGCTCAGAAACATTCTCAAAGTACTCACAACATTTAAGTATCTTTGCATGATGCCTCCTCAGATTATTTTACATACCTTTGGCATGCTGACAACTAAATGACCAGTTGTTTGTGATCTTTTAGCAGAGCTGCTGTCTGGCTTCACTTCCTCAGGGAGCACCAACTGAAATGGCTATGAAAAAACATGGGATTGGAGAAGTATATCATGCTAAAATATCTTTTGTACATCACTGTCACATCCTTTGATCTTCAGGACGGTATAGTTTAAATCCTCTCACTTTATATGTAGTATTACTAATCCTAATAAATTATTAGCATGCTAAATAGCTTTTACTTATAAGTATAGTCATATGTATATTCCTGAATTGCTGTCATTTCTGAAGTGAAATTTCTAAAGAAGGTTATAAAATGATGCATGACTTACATTAGCAATTAAATGAGAAAGATTATCCAGTCTATTTTAGATGTAAAGTAATTCTGAAGTTTTGTTTATGCAGTTAGCACAGTCAAAAATAGGGATTTTAGTTTACTGCTTAAGTACTTTGAATTTTAAAAAAACCTGATGATAAAATTAAAACCACTGAGAAGAGGGAAAACTGGAATGACATTTTAAAAGCCTTTCAAAAGAATATACATCCACTTGTTTCTGTCAACTATAAATTCCAGATTGTGACGTTGCTAAATTCTAGCCTAGGGCAACAAGCAAGCTCTCTTCTTAAGTGAATTATGGTACACTGTCTGTGGGGAATAAAAGAGAAGGAGAGAAAGAGAGAATAAAATTTCATTTCAGGTTTTGCACATCTTCTGGTTAGGACTTCCACAGTTTATGTACAGTCCAAAATAATGCAAGTGTTTTTTCTGCATTGGTGCACAAGGAGGTAACTCAGAAAAGTCAGATCCAGAGTCCACTGAATAACTATGATCAGCATTAACTCTTGACTTGAAATGAATGTAGTAAAAAAATACTAACCTTTCCCTTCACCAGTACTCGTATGTAAGTTGGCTGGACATCAACGTCAAGCAGCGAACTGTCCAAATGTCTTCAAAATTAAATAGAAATAAATGAATCAATGTACAATCTAGTCCAGTAAATAAGCAGCATGGACCATATAGCTCTTTATTGATGATTTTGCAGTTTATAAACTACAAACTTCAATTTCAGTTATTAAGTTATATGAAATATTAGGATTTAACATATCTGAAAGAAAAACATGACCTTCCTGTGTGATCACAGAATGTCCACTAAAATAATGTCTAAATTCTGTCAAGCCCACCTCATCAGCTATTGTAAAATTGCAGGAATTCAAAATCTGTGTGGAAAGTGAAAAGGTCTTCTATTAGTTTAGTGCTTTACATTTGAGTAAAATGTAAAAAATATGTAAATATGAAAAAAATACAGCAATACAAAAATTAATCTACTTGCTATTTACTATTGTAAAAGTATTTTGCTACTTTTGTTTTCTGAAGGTTTAACTAGTAAGTGTACAATAGAAGTTCCTTTTTTTGCACAGAATTTGCTGGAAAACCATGAACAGAAATACTTTACATTCCCAGAAAACACATTACTTTCCAATTTCAGTACTTTCAAACAAAATTTGTGAACTGTAAAAGCTACACTTTTAACATCACAACTCATGTGAATGCATGAGGATGTATTCTATATTTCACTTTATTATAATGTTACTTCTCAGGTGAATTTTTCAGACCTTTTAGTCTGCATTTCTTACAAATGAGCACAGAATATTACAACATATCCAACATTTTATTGTACCTGAACAGATTTTCTCAGACTTTAAAAAAAACCTAATTGTTATAATTCAGAAACATGGAGCAGGCCTATTTGAGGGAAATTAATGAGTTTTAAGGGAAGAACCTCTGGCATGAATAGTGTTTCTCTGCCATAAAACTAGTTCAAACTTTACTCTAACAAGTTCCTATTATGGGTAAATAAGCTTGTGGGTTTCCAAGCCCTTCACAAAGTAGGGGCAAGGCCACTGTACTGCTTAGTAGTATGTACTACCAAACAGTTATCAGGTTTCCTTGTCATATTTTGGCCTGGTTCAACCAAATTGCTTTCAGGGAATGGCCTGGCACAGTTGAGGCAATAGCATGGACCATGGACTCTTTCCATAAGCAAGGAAAGTAGGACAAGGCTAACCTACTGTCTTGGGGAGAAGAAGAATTTAACTAGAAGGACATGAACTGTACTGGAGCACTGCTAGGGCCAAAGAATGGGGAACCCCCCCCATTCCTTACAATTCAAATCTGCAAACGAAGAATGAAGAATATTTACATAAGTATAAAAGGACAGATGTGGAGGAAACCTGTCTGTGGACTGCAGAAAACATAAATTCCAAAAAGGACTATTAGACACAGTCCTCATTCAGGAGCAACAGAACAGTCTGAAGGGTCTTTGGTTTATTCAGCTTCATTTCTTTGGCACAGGCTTCAGGACTGATTCCATTACCCTCTATGTTATTCGTTTTCCTCTTGAAAAGTCCCCATTACAGAGGGGAGTATAACTGAAACACCGTGTATTAGAACTTAAGGATGGCAAAAATTAAGATACAAAAAAATTCTAACCTGTAAACAGCAAGATCCAAGATGATCTGGTTATTTTCTTCATCGTCTTTCAAAGAGAAATAAAGCCTAATAATAATGACAAGAAAAACCTCCAGGGTAAATACAATTGGAGTGAATAAATGAACATTGCAGCATACTTCAATTGCCAGCAATTTTAGATGAATACAATACCATTTAGACTATATGTCACATGTTCATTTTAGAAACAGTTGCCTTTTCCTCATGAACTGAAAAAATACTGGTATTTCAATCAAAGTCGTTCTTACACTCCTTTTCTGTTCTCTTCACCCAAGCCACAAGAAAAAAACTGAAGGTCAGCTAAAATGAAGATCAGTCTGTCAGTGCAGAGAGGGACACCTGCTGGGGATATAGGTCTGCTCTAGCCACAGCTCCAGAGACAAAAAAGGTTCATGAAAAGCATGAAAAGCCTGGAATTTGGTAATTCTAAACTTAAATGCTTATAAAAAAAAATAAAATCACATCTTTGTTCACAGCAATTAATTTGCCTAGAATATAAATATCTGCCTGTGCATTTCCAAAGCAAAACATGATTTACACAATATCCTTGACTACAAGCTTTATAGTATTTGTTGAAAATGAGACTGTAGATTGTATTAGCTGTGTGCTTGTGATCTGTGGGCTGAGTTCTTACAATTGTGAAAGAATCTTACCAGCTATAAACTCAAAACAATACCTGTTACTACAACTGTAAGATCTAGTCCAGACTTACAAGTTATGCTCATATACCCCAACATTTCCCAAGTATTTGAGAAAAAAACAGAATAAAACCCACATAGAAATGAAATTATTTTTATAAAATAGTTATTAGTATAAAATGAGAGGGTTTTGTTTTAATGCGATTTATCTGAAATATTTCAGTGACATTAAAATACTTAGATACTTCAGGTTCAGGTAACAGAAAGAAGCTCAGATGCTAACTGTTTAGATGATAAATTTTTTTCAGCAATAAAAATATTTGCCAGATATACTTTTCACTCTTTGCTCTCCTGTATTCTGATCCAGTCAATTTGCAAGAAAACTTACGGAGCTTTTAGTTTATGGGTATTTTTTAATGGAAAACTGCAAAGAATACAAAATAGCTTTGCTTCCTGCTCATGCTTTTTTCTCTTACTGCATCACAAATTCTGAGAATTCACTAGAACACGAAGGGTGAAAAAGGGAAAAGAATTGTAAAATTTTCTAGGTGCAGATGAGTTAGAATTGAGGAAGAGAAACATGCTGTTCTCAGCAGCATGCAGCCATTTCTTTTGCTAACCTTCAAAAAGAACATTAGAGAAGCTTGGACATTGCTATGGACATTAGACTTTCGTGTTGAAGCAAAAACTTTGGAGAACACCATCTGTCTACTTGCATCTCTTCCTTTATGTCTCTCCAATACACTGCCAGATTGCACTGAAGAGCTGTGATATTCTTGTTGAAGCCATGACAATAACTGCTCGTTGATCTGGGTATACGTGGGCACAGAAAAAATTCTCATCGAGAAAACTTGGGTGACACGAACAGGACTGCTACTAACAGTGGACTCCAGGGGACCATATTTCTTCTAAAAAGATAGCTAGAGCTTTATTCTAAATGTGTCTGCTTTTTAAGAGGCATTATCAAATTCTATCAACATAAAATTTAAAGTATTATAGACTTAGTTTCTTTGACCTAGAAAATTAATTAAGTTTTTTTCACTCAACAGATTTTTACAAAAAAAGTACATCAGTACAATGGTAAGTATCTCCTGGTACAGATGGAATAAACCCGAATTCTTCTGCCACTACCTTTAACTTTCCCTATACCACTGAAAATTGTACGCTGCTCCTATAATGTAGGTTTTAAAATTCCTTGAATTTGTATAGATTTAAAAATTTCCAAGATTTAGAAAGCATTCTTCATGCTAATGATAAGCATGTTCTTAGCTTTTATTTTGTAGCTATATCAGTCTTAAGATGGAAAAACTTGCTCAGGGCAGCAGACAGGTAAATGACCCTTTGTAGGCCACTTTTTGATCACAGTCTCCTGTTGGAAGCTCGTGGGGGAGCTGTTTATAAGGAAATATTTGCACTCTCTCTCCTGTTTTCCCTTAGAAAAGGGAGGCTTGAGTCAAGTGAAACCAATGGTAACGCATGGCTGATATCCCTGGAAACTCGTTCCAAAACACTTGGATACCCAGGTGCCTTTGTCAATGATAACATACCAGAGACCTCCCTGTATCACTAGCCTGTGTTGCTAGAGACCTCATGCAGTGTCAAAGGACCTCATGCTGTAGCAGTTAATTAAATATCCTTTCCAATTCTGCCAGTTTTACATCTGTCATGAGAGGACAGAATTATTTTGTCCAGAAATATTACTTGGACGTATTTTTCTACATATCTACTCATACACATTTATCTTCAGTAGTCAAACCAGTTAAACGTTTTCCACTATTAGCAAGATGCTTCAAGAAAAAGAGCCTTGCCATAGAAGGAACAGAGTAAAATGCCTTATATCTTTTACAGAAAAACAAATTCTTTAGTCATCAGAGACCAGTATGTTAAATTAAACAACGTTCAACACTTTACTCACTGAAAAGTAATTCTTTTTCCAGCATCAGAATATAAATTTATGTCAGTTTGTCCACAAGGAAAATCATATTCTAATGAGAATTTTTCAGCCCTCTTATTTTTACGGTGTTATATATTTTTATATTATATTTATATATATATTATATAATATATATTTTGAATATAGTTGCCCAAACCAACTATAAAGAGGTTACCCTGTTTAACCTCTTAACCTTACATACTTAGGAACATTCACATTCAGAACTTTTCCTTCTGCAGTGATCAGTGTCCGAAGAGGTTTCTCTCTCTTTTTTGATTCCCTTTAAAAACAGAACAAAAAATGATTTATCATTTCACATTCTGGTAGTTTATGTTTAATAGCAAACAAGAAAGAAGAGGACAGCAAGGGGAAAGAATTATCTGTTTTTTGATACTAAGATTGCAACTTATTTCAGGAACAAAACAGATTATATCAAATGTCCAATTCCACATTAAAAGCATCATGTATAGATGAGTAAATGCTTTGTAATATCACTTCTTACACCAATAATAAGTTCTGTCTGTTACAATGTCCACTATGCCACAGTAATAAATCAGATTTATTTAGTATATCTTAAGAAATCACTGGATTGCTTAAACATAAAATGGGATGTTTTTCTAGTTATGAATAGCCATACTAATCGTGAGGTATCCTTACTGTTAACTGATTTGATGTACGTGCAAGCCATTCTAAAGAATTTTTTATTCATGATAACTTAATTATTCTTACTGAACAAATGCTTAGCCTATCTGTAAATAACATGTCTATCAATCACTATTCTGCACTAGTAAAAAGAATTTTAATGGTCAAAAGATTACAGGCAGTGCCAAACAGGATAGAGCATGACGACAGTGCATACATATAGATTATTTGTTGATAAATCTATTACATTATTTGTTGTGTTCTTCCTTCAAAAAATACAATACATATTACCAATGGAGACTTCAACCTTCACTATTTTTGTCCAGCCATCAACAATGTATCTGGTTTTCATTTAGTGCAATGAACAAGCTTATTAAATTTATCTGCCATAACAAAGCAGATCACTGTCAGATCATTAAGACTTGTAGTACTGATATTTTCCTGTATAAATTACTTGGTCATAAGCAAGTAGAGAAAGAGTAAGGAACATGAAAAATAAAAATCTGCTTGCATGTAGCTAAAAAATGTCTATGCTTTCTTTAAAAATACATCTCTGTAATTGTCACTGTGTTAATCCACTCTTCAGCTGGTCAATCTAGTGTGCATGGCTACTTGCCATGCTGTAAAAAAGCTGACATGTAAAAACCTGCCATTTCTCAAAAAGACAATGCAATACATTGCTTTTTTTTTTTTTTTTGTTACCAAACAGTTTCTTACTTAAGTTCAAAATTATGAGAACACTAAAGGTAAATCACTAATAAGGGAAATAAAGTATGTAAAATTTAGACCAGATAGGGGAAAAAAAAGCATAAAAAAATATTTGGTCTATAAATACAATAGATTTGAAGAAGAAATAAAAACATTCAAGTGGAGCTACTGGAATGACTACATAAAAATAAGTTGAGGTGCTGAAGTGTGTCCAGAGCAGGGCAATGAAGCTGGTGAAGGGTCTAGAGAACAAGTCTTATGAGAAGCAGGTGAGGGAACTGAGGCTGTTTAGTCTGGAGGAGACTCAGACCGGGGACCTTACTGCTCTCTGCAACTACCTGACAGGGGCTGTAGGCACGTGGGGGTTGGTCTCTTCTCCCAGATAACAGGATATGGATATCTGGGATATCTCCCAGATAACAGATAATATGACAGAGGAAACGGCCTCAAGTTGTGCCAGGGGAGGTTTAGATTGGATGTTAGGAAAAGCTTCTTCACTGAAAGGGTGGTCAAGCATTGGAACAGGCCGCCCAGGGAGGTGGTGGAATCACCATTCCTGGAAGTGTTTAAAAAGTGCATAGATGTGGTGCTCAAGGACATGGTTTAGTGGTGGTCTTGGCAGTCCTGGATTGACAGACGGACTTGCTGATTTTTCCAAACTAAATGATTCTATGACTCTATGATTCACAACTATCCATGTGTTAATACACTATTCCATAGTACAGATTAGAGCTTTAATGTGGGATTTATGAGCTAAAAGTTTCTACATCTGAATCACCATTCTTGACACTTAAATGCAAAGTGAATGAACCACCATTCTGTTCTAAACAGGCAGTTCTCAGAAAGACTTCAGGAAATTATATCCTGCCACCTTCCAGCTGTTAGTAATCTGTTCCTAGATAAAATCTGTCTGTTCATGTATACCATTTTAAAGCAAATTCAGTCATGTCATAATCATTAGTTTAAGATGACTTGTCTGACTTTGTGCTGAGATGAGCCAAAAGGCCTTGTTCTGGCAGCAAGTAGCTAAAGGAGATACTGTGCACCTTTCATCTGCAACTGATTTTACATTTGTTTGAATTTTCTGTGAATGAAACCACAAGTATTCACTCATTTCACAACAGCTGAAGCTGCTCAGTTTATTATCAACTGTGCATAACACATCTGGTAAATTTAACATGTGCTAACATGTCATAGGTAGGTTCAAATTTAGCATTAGTCTGATTGAGTTCATGTAAATTTTATACTAAAATAAATATCTTTTTGTACTGAATAACTTATATTAAAGCTACATTTTAGCTCCTGTCCACCAGCAAGAATGATTTGAAGTTGTCAAGGGAGGTTCTCATGCTACCTAACAAAAATCTTACACCAAACTTCACCAAAAGTGAAGTGTGAAAGGATTTTTAACTTCTTTAAAAGCCTTCAAAAATTATACAAATCTAGAAAGGATTTATTCTGTCTTTATTATAACACTATTTGGACTGTCCTTGAATATTTAGAGGGAAGCATTTGGAACACATTTGCTCTTGACTAAAGCAAGGCATGCCAAACGACAAAATTCTAACTAGTTAGAATCTGGGTTTCACAGTAGTTCTTCTGGAAAAATGCTAGACCTTGAATTAATAATAGCAACAAGTTATGCAGATTTCCAGATTCCTTGGAGATTTCCCTAGGAGTGACTTTTTCAATACTTACTCTTGATACATCTTTTGAAAATCATGCCCTTTAAAAGAACAGCTCAAAAAATCTCTGGCACAAATGGGTTTATATAAGAAAAAAAAAACCAAAAAAACATTGCTAACTGTTTGTGGAACTGATAAGACAGCAGCAATAAAGTAACTTTTTTTGCTGGTATCTGCATTAATTTTCCATGTTCAGCAAAACTAATGGCAACTTCAGAAAGTTTTAAAGACATTTCAGGGGTCAGACATTTTCAGATTCAGCGTGCCAGATAGCACAGATAACATGAAGAAACTTATTACTCAGGACAAATATCTTTAATAAAGTATGTAAAAAAATTCCTAAAGTTACATAGAAAAGCTGCTGGCAGTGTCACTTGTGCAAAAATTTTGTAGCATGGCCTGTAAGGAATTTATACAATGCAATCTGCACACTGGATAAATGCTTTTTGCAAGAATTTAAACATTGAACTACATTATTGAATATTGGATATATTGAAATATATTAGTTATCTGACAGAAAATTGAAAGTTCTGAAGTCCATAAAATGGAATTAAAAAGAAAACTTATATTTAAAAACTTTATTTGAGAAAAAACAAAATTAAGGGTATCAAATAAAGTTTAGAAAATTAAACAAACCAAAGTGAACAATCTGAATGTTTCATTTAAATTTTACAAGCATATTTGCTCAGGCAACAGGGATTTAAGCTGCCAGTCTCAGTAAATTTAACATGAGGCAATCACCTACCTCTCCTCTGTACTTTGAAAATTTCCCCTTCTTCAAGTCATAGAATATATTAAAACAAAAACATACCTTATATCATCTTTAGCTCTCCGTTTTTGTTCAATATATCTGTGAGTTTCTAATCTAGATTCTGGAGTATATGGTGTAGGCTCCTCCCAAAACCTTCTGTCTTCTTCATCATCTTCAGCTGTTCTCCACGTTTCTTGCTTTCCATCTCCTTCCTCCTGATGCTTTTCTTTGTCCTGTAGGGAGTCTGGGCTACACAAGATCACATGGAATATTATTCCAATGAAATGAAGAAAAAGTAACAGTACTTGCTAATGGATTCTTGCAATAATATTTTTTGACTCAATACTAATAGCTGTATAATCTCTACCAAGAAGGGCATCTTATATATTTGCATAATGTTCTCTGTTCTGTCTCTTTCATCAATCAAAAAAACATTCAATATAATATTTTTCAGTGACTTAACTAAGAACTGACAATGTGGTTATGCCCAGCCCTCTGAAATCCCTGATAGATAATGCAACAGATTTAATTTCAGGAGCAGAATTTTCAGATACCCTCACAACTTCCAGGTGAAAAAACTTCAGTCTGTGTGATGTTTAAGTATTCCTAATATCAGCCAGCAGCATAGAGATTTATAGGGTAGCAATATTTTATTTAGGCACCTCCTCAAGTGCCAGCTTAGAACCTGAATAATTTTTCCCCCTTGCCCTAAGCCTCTGTAATCTTCAGAAATTCTCTACTGACATATAGAGAAAACTATATTTATGATACAGCTGTGACCTATGAAGACAAAGTTCCATAGCCAGCTCCACGGAACTTAGTCTCTATTGGATTAAATATAGGATGGATGACAACTGTAGTGGAAGACAACCCCAGACAAAAACCTTTCTGTTATCTAGGCAATCTCAGCGATAATAGGTGGAAGAAGTATAGAAATCAACATTCCATAGCCTTTTACGTTGCAAAAGATCTGCAATATTCAATTTCAGTCTTTCTATCTGATAACTCTAAAGCCAGATAGCTGAACAGCTGCTTTCTCTGGAACCCCTGCATTACCTTAAATAACAATTTCCAGCTGTTCTCCTGAAAGAAGCTATCAATTACACTATTTTGGCACTCAGAAAATTTAGGTAGGAGTTTGGAAACAAAAATTCTATTGTACTATCTGCAGGTCAGTAAAATTATGTTTGTAACTAATTATATTTTTCATTAGAGAGAACATGCACGAGGAGAAATAATTCTGCTAGAATCAACAATAAAACCAAAAATATTTAAGTGGAATTTTATAAACTATTTAATGAGAAAAAACAAAATTCTTAATGAAGATAGAGAAGAGCGACATTTGCTCACAAACTGTTCTTGCTTACTGCTACCTGTTACATTCAAGCTCAGATTCCACTTGTTTTTGTTTCTTGTCCTTTTTTTCTTGCATCCTTCTTTGAGTTTCTTCTTTTTCTCTGGTCCTTTTGAGAAGGTAAACTTGCTCCTGTTCTCTGATTTTCTGTTTCACTTCTGGATAGTTTTGAAGTGCTTGAATCCTCTCTGAACGTTCTATTTCTTTACTATCCAAAAACTTCCCAGAGGGGAAAAAACCCAACATATATATGTGAGAAATTTTAAACACATTCAAATCAATAAACACATTAAACTGTATGTTAACTTTGATAGATTACCTTCTCTATAAATTTAAAAATATGCCTTTCAAGCCTCCATAGAACTATGTAAGTTATGCTGTATTAAAAAGAATTAAAAACATGTTGCCATTCAGATCTGAAAATGGTGTTGTGCATGTGAGAGCTGCTTTTTGCATTTTCCAGGGGTTTTGCATTTTCAATTGGTCTTATTAAACTATGTAGTAGAAAGAGTCCCTTCAGCCATTTCTGATATTTGTCTGACCTTGATTCAGCTCATAAAGCTATTACAAAAATAATTCTTTTGATGTGTTAGTTTATTGCCAACTAAGTGAGTTGAATCTAGTCTTAATAAGTTAAGCAGGTGTCTGTGCTTCTTCAAGGGAAATTGTAGAGGCATATTTCAGGACTGGGATTGCTTGTTTTAATAACAGGAAATCATTACATCTGATCAGTCATTGCACAAAACCTCAGTCTCAAAGTACCTATTTACAGTTGATGCAATATAGTGCATTTTTACACCAACTTCTATCTTTTTATTACACTGTTGGTTTGGTGCATATTGTTGGTATGGTACCAACACTGTGGTAACTTCCTGCAGTCATGAAAATAATTTTAAAATACAATGTGTATATAAAAACCAATGAGAAAAAAAGCCATAACCGTACAACGCATTTGTTTTTTCAAAACTTTGTTTAAGGTTCTTGAATAAAAATGACAGAAAAGTTAACAAATGCGTGTGGTTTAGTCAAAACAGAACCAGTTTATTATCACACTATTTACTGTAGTTACTCATTCTTCAGAATAGGATTTAATTCCCTGTGGACAGTAAGAAAAATGATACTAGCTTTCCTATCACAGGCATTTATTTTGTTCGGGATTAGTATGTTCAGTTGACAATGCTCATTATTGATATGGATATAAATTTAATTTTTAAAATCTTACTTTTAACTGGTGAAGAGTTGCCACTACAAATTCCCTGTAACCTTCAAATTCAGTACATGGGTTACCCACTAGAAACAATTCCTTCAGATGTATATTATATTTTAGGGCTTCAATACTGGAGAGTTCACCAATGAAATTTGCTGTCAGGTCAAGTTTCTTCAGTTCTTCACAACCTGTATGAAAAAACAATTTGTCTATAACATAAATGTACACAACATACACACGCACGCACGCGCGCGCACACACACACAAGAGCACACACTTGAATATAAAACTGTATGCATTTATTGTCCATATACTAATTTCATCCTATCAGATTACATCTTCTGCAAGCCACAAGTGAAAAAGTGACTCACAGCTTAAGTTTATGAGGTCACAACATTTATAGAAAGAAAAAGAATATCAATAAAACCCCAAATATTGAATCTTAACACTATCAAAGTTTTGTGGTCAGTGCTGGTACACTAGATAAGCTATGAAACTTACATTTTCAGATTAACTGGACTTAAATTTTCACAGTCTGATTGCCTTGGTACCTCTCCTCAACTGAGTCTTTAGTCAGCTAAAAGAGTAGCTAACTGCCTCAGGAGAGCATGATCAGTTATGGGGTTTATTTCTGTGTAATGTTAATCTTAGCTAACATTATTCAAGTGTAAAGATAAGGTTTTCTAAAAATTGTTTCCAAGTCAAGATTAGGTTTTCCACTCTATGGACTTAGCTATGGTGAATACTTTATCACTGATTATATTGCAAATACTGGGGAGAAAATGTTTGTTAACCAAAACAATTCATTATAAACAGAAACTAAATTAGCTAACAAGATGCCAGAAAATCTGGAGCCAAAATTTATCAGCCTCTGCTTTTGTCATAATCTCTCCACAAATCATAACCTTAGCTCTAAGAATAAAAAAGTTTAGCTAAGAACAAACTCAACTTAGATGCTCATCCCTGTAATAATTTCTTTCCCTTTGCAGGTCTATTTGGCAATTATTTTGTGCATAGTGGAGTGGAAAGAAAATAAACAACTCAAACCCATTTCTTAGGTGATTTAAATAAACCAAATTTTTGCAAGTCTGCCTCCCAAAGGTTCTGACTCCTAAGTAAATGACAAATCACAGCAATAAATAATGCAGTCTGATAGAGAAACTTAAAATTCACTGGCATGAAAACAGATGTTGCTCAACAAATTGCCAAATATGTCATGTACTACCTACTTTTTCAACTTCTATAAATTTGTGTTCAGCCTATTTGTGTATTTTTTATTCGATTTAAGCCATTCTCTTGAATCAGCTTGTAGACTTAAAAATCAAACATATAAACAAACAAAATCCAGCTTTTTTTTTTTTTTTAATTGTTCCCATGTCAAAGTGGACTTTTTAAAGACTCAGCAACTGGAGGAATCAGGATCAAGGAAAACAAAGCAATGAAATCAGAAGTATTCATGTAATATGGAACGTGTTTATGGGTGGCTCTGAGTCTTAGATTTTGGTACTGGAAAATGCTAGATCTTTGTACATGGAACTACAACAGGATAAAGTATTAAACACAGATAAAACAGACAGGACTTCATGGAATGACAGAGAAAAGGATCATGTGAAAAACTCTTTAAAAATACCCCAGACTGCCAATGCAACCTGTGCACAGTGTAGAACCTTCTTGTGTGTGACATTTGATTGCTGAATTGAAGATGACTGTTGAAACATTACACAAGAGACTTTTTACAGCCTGCATAGCATTAAAACCAAACCAACCAACCAACCAAACAGAAAAAAAACCCCAAACCCCCAGCATTGCTCCACCTAACCTACATAAGAAATTATCTAATCTTTACAGTGGGGAAACACCAATTTCATGAAAAATTTGGATTCCCACTTAGTAAAGTATTAAAGAATAGAGCTATTGTACATGGCAACGCTGGTGAGAGAGTATGCAAAAAGTGAGTGAATATACATTTAAGGAAGTTCAATTACATAAATTCAGCAGTAGGGAGCTCTTCCTACAAAAAAGCATTTGTTGAAACACTGCACACAAAAAGGCTCTTTCTGAATGTCATGAAAGTACTTTTACTGGTGGATATACTTAATGGCTTCTACCCTTTTTTACATTAGGTCACAACTTCAGTGTTTCAATACGAAAAGGTTAAATGGTTTGTTTAAAATCTGACCTTCCAGGTTTTCAATCCTTTCAATGTTGTTCAAAGCTACATTTAAATATTCCAGCTTCTTTAGTTTGCCCACATTTTCTGTAAGAAAACGTAGATCTGTTATTTCAGTTTTCTTCATTGGAAAAGACATTATCATTTTACTTGCTGACTTCACTTCAAAGAAACAATACAGCAGAAAAATAGGACGGACAAATCAGAATATGTCTCAGATTACTAAGCATTAATAATTTAATTTTAATGAAAAGACAAACCCAGGAAATTCCTTTGAAAACACAAATTAAAATAAAAAAAATAAAAAGAAATAAGGAAGGTTTTAAACACATTTTTTATCAAAAATTCATGTAAATGTAAAACATATATAATGCAACAGGACTGGCAAAAACCATGGTGAAACATTCCATTTGTCATGAAACTCAGAAAGGACCAGGCCACACTTAGTCAATCTTTATAAAATCAGAATTTTAAACTGACTTATACAGAAAAGAATGGCTGCTTTAGTACAGATTTAGTTTTAAAAGATCTTTTATCTACCGGATTAATTCCAGAAACTTCCTCTCCTCCCTTTTTAAAATTTCTGCAACTAAGTATATATATGGCTTCAGTATGAACAGAACAAAGCCACACACATCCTTCTAATCTGGAATTTAACCTGTATTGTGTTCACCAGAAACTATTGAGATTATCAGGTTCACAGTGTGTAGTGTTGTGTCAGAATGGCTAGCATTTCCTCCTTTGAATACACAAAGGAAGTAAAGAGGGAATAGGGTTGTGGGAAAATCACCTTGAGGGTGGGAATTAAAGAAAATTGGGTCCTAACAGAAGCGTAGTATTACAGAAAGATTTTTTAGAGTAAAATTACAGGTATCACGTTCAGGACAGTTAGCATCCACAGAATCTACATCACCACAGTTCCCTAAGCCACGCATGCTGATAGGAGTGATGGAGGATGGAGTGGAGTGGAGACACCGTGGCCATGCCCTGTTGTGCTCCCTGCAGGAATGGAAACTCGATGGGACCACACAGCTGATCAGCTGCATAGCAGTTGTCACATGAAGAATCCATTAGAAGTCTGTGGCTGAACCAACCGTTGTGGTGACATTACTTTCCTCATCTGAAATAATCCCATTGTAATACTAACGCACACCTCCATCTCAAAGCTGCCTGCTTCCAAGGTACTACTACACCTCACTGGGCACACAACACCAGTTAGTAACAACAATATGTATGACTAGAGTCACTCAATCTCCACCTAAATGTGATGGAAATGGGCTAGTCCTGGACTGAAATAAATGCAAGGGGTGGAGGGTGGGGGTGGGGGTGGGGATTGTTGTCTAAACTCTCAGATTACCCAGCTCTGATTCAGTGTTCACACAGCTAGGTCAAGCTGACTCACTCTCTAAAGTTATCATGAAGGGACTTCTGGTCAAGGTAGTCAGCCTTGGGGAGCATGAGAAACAAAGAACAGATAGTGAAACCACCGTTACCTAAGTTATGCAGAAAGAAGCCTTCAAGTGAGGAAAGTTCTGGCTATGAGAAGAAACAGGATGATAAGATGTTGCAATCCACTCACATCAACAGACAATTAGTTGAAAATAAGACAAAGCTAATTGTGGTAGTGGGAGATCATGACCTCCAACTCAAATAGCCCCCCTGAAAGAGGGCAAAATCCCGCTTGAGGAGCATGCGTAGTTAGCAGAGAACTTCAGTAGTGCTGTCTGAGGGTGCGTACTAATTTGCATTAGAAGCCAGAAACTTGTAACCAATCCTGTGTATGATGAATGAATATGCAATGTGCTATGAAGTATAAAAAGTGGACAGGAGAGGGGAGAAGTTAGGGAAGACTCTGTCGTAACTCCCGGGATCAGTCAACGGGCTAAGCCTGTCTTCTCCCCCATAGGAACACCTATTGGGTAAGAACTTTGCCTTATGCATGCTAAATAACTAACTCATTCTAGCTGTTATTAGTGATTATAGTTTAGTTGTATGTAATTTTATCACCAGTGATCATGAACCTTAATTTGTCACAATTTAATATTAATAGTGTTATTCCCTAAGCTGTTAGTGTGAGTCCTTTGTGGATGCTAGCATTTGTCAGCAGCAGGTAACACATTTAAACAAAGTGGGCAGACCCGCTGAGGGGCTCCCCTCATGCTGTCGGCGTGTTTCCCTGAACAAGGCAGTGGAATTGCCCTCCAATCCAGTGGGACTGTTCAGTGAAGGGTTCTTGTAATGGGACGCTGACAGACTGGTTAGGCAGAAGAGTCTTGGCTTTCCTGAGGTGCTAATAGTTAAAACACCTGGGGTTGAGAGGATTCCTCCTGCCCCCTGACACTTCACATGACAAGGGTAGCAAATCTTAGTAATTTCCAAAAATGTCTGAAAAAAGCAAATACCACTTGAGATACATGACTCACAGGTCAGAGACATAAATCTGAGACAACGTACATAGTATAACTTGTGTCACAATTCACCAATTCCTCCCCAACCACTAGATGTTTCAAAGATCTGATTGGAAAATCTACCCAATGAAGTTATAAAGTTTACCTCAAACTCTAATTCACAAGCTTCTCTGATCAACTGCTGTACAAACTGTCCCTGCTGAGACAAGGAAAGAAATTCAAGCAGAGGGAGCTTCATCTGACCAACTTAGATCATGTCTACAGCTGAGTTAGTTTTCTAGGCTTGTCTATAATCAACAAAGAGAAATAGGCTATTCAAGGTGCAATATGTCTTATCTTAAGTTGGTTGTCTAGAACCAGTGAGCCAAATCATGCTCAAAAATAACGCCTTTTCTTCATCACTGGTTATAAAAGGAGGTTACAGTAACTGCCTAAGACACAGACGTCTAAAAGTTTGGTGACATGAATCCTATCACTTAGTTTACTAAAGCCTTGGAGAGATATTTTCTTCATAATTCACAAATGATGAAATTAATTTCTCAGCAAAGATTTGTGCAGATTAGGCTGGCTGTTCGTTTTTCTTACTATTTCTGTAACAACAGTGCCTGTATACATGAAGATGTGACAGAGACAAGTGTTGAAGCCAATGGTATCTTGTGGAGTTTTTTCTGTGTGCAGAAAAGAACCAGCACCCATCCATAGAGTGGTTGCCTTATAACTTGTTGTAAGTCTGATCTTGAGGGTTGCGTAAAGATTTTCTTCAAGAAGAGAAAAGGCACATCCCAGTAGAGTCAGTATAATCCGTGAGGCTATGCTATTTTGAAGCATACTCAGAACTGCTGTGTGCTCTGCATGGACATGTTGATATCCACTGGGAAGAAATACTTCTCAAATTCAGTACTTTGTAACCCAGCCCCTATGGGCAACCCTTTTGGTCACTACTTATACAGTGCTGCTTTTTGTTTGTTTGTTTGTTTTGTTCATTTATTCCTGATTCATTATCTTGGAAAGCTGTTATAGTATACAAGAATATATAAAGTAGTAAGTTACATACTTTCCTAACTCCTAAAGTTAGATTATGTTAAGATAAAAATTGGATACGCCAAAAAAAAAAATGAGATTGCTTAAAAAATCTTGTGCCCCAAAAGCAATAATCTGAAAGGTAATATGATATACCATACTAACCTAAAGGAGGTATGAGTGTTGAAAAAAGATGAAGTCTTGCACCTTATTTAGGGACACAGTAACAGAGGGAAAACCAATTTATTTTAGTCCCATTTTTGATGGGGCAGAGCAGCATAAACCAGTTTCAACAATCTTATTCTCTCTGGGAGAAGATTCCTCCACTCTAAGAAATGCAGATGTTACCAGTACAGATACAGTTTCCTGATAAGCCCCTCCAGAGAGTTTAAAGCCTTTGCTTACAAGTCCTGAGCACAGAATTTCACCCTAAAACTTCAGAGATTTTTCTTTCTTCCTCTTAAGGGGCTTCAAAGAAATACGCTAATATAATTCCTGAGCACTTCTGACTTTTCATTCTTCACCAACACACTACCTGCAGAGTCTAAGCTTTTCCAGCCCTAGGCTTGATGTCATATCTTTCTGTAGAGAGCACAGCAAACATGTGAACCTATAGCACAAAACAGACCATATGAACTTACACAGTCTCCAGTGGTGCAGGAAGACCATTAAGACTTCATTGTAAAAACTTGTCTTTATGCACAAAAGCAAGTATTTTATCTGAATGAAAATTATTTAAATGTTAACAAAACCCACTATTTGTATAAAAATTGAATTTTAAAACAAACCTGAAGACAGCTAGTCCTATATCATAGTCCACGGTATATGCTAAACTGTCTATCTGTTTCCCACAAAGACAGGACATTTACGTCATACCTTGACTTTTTTAGTTTTTAATGAATCAAGGGTGTTCCACACTCATATTCTACTGACTTGTACCTCAGTACTGTCTTTTTCATTTAAAATTTCCCTTGCAAATTTCTGAGCTTCTGAACAAATTTACCAAAGAGACAGGGAAAGAAAATCTTGTAGGAGCAGATCAACAAAGAACTTTTCTGTAGTTACTTACTCTAAATTCCCTTAAAGTATAACTCAACAGATACTTTTTTCTGATTTCAAAATTATGCATGTAAATCCATTAAAAAAAATATCTAGAAAGCACTTACCGATTTTGGGAATTAGATTATTCTGAAGATAGAGAATTTTTAAATCTCGACACCATTTGTCAAGATACTCTAGTTTTTCTATTTCCTGCTGATGTAAAGAGATCTCTTCCAGTGAAAAAATTTCACAGTTGTTATGTTCTGCACGTCTTCTAACAAGATCTTCAGTAACTGAAAGAAACATTTGATGTCATATTTCCCTTCAGTAATTTTCTGCCATCTGACTTATGAACAACTTATAGAATCATTAAAATCTTTTGTTCCACCATACCAAATAGATGTCTGGTAGAAACACCAACAAAACTAAAATCACCTCGAAAAGACATCAAGTACCAAGTAAGTTCACCGCACTCTGCCACAGTAAACATAATTTGTGGAACACACTCATGTCACCTGTAACATTTAGAAAAATCCATATGAAAATTGCTGAGTCTTCCATACGTGTGATACAACTCTGGCAGAAATTAATCCAGCATCCACTACCTTCAGCACAGCTTGCGTGGCAGATTGATTCACGTCGACAAGCAATGGAGTGTTTTACGCTCTTTTATTTCCTGATGCCAGATGTTCGCCTCATAGACAGCAGGGGGGGAAGTAAACCAGCTACCGTGTGTCATCATATTCTTTTGCCATCATGATGTGCACAGAAATAAGCAGAATAAATGTTGAAAGTGGGCAGGTATTTTTTACTTTTTTTCATGCTTGAGGCAAAGCCATAACTAATTAATGCTTATAAATATTTATGTTAGAATGAAATTTAATCCTCACTACCAGCTCATTAGCAGCCAGCAAAGGAGTTTTTGGCCAATTATCATGCAGTAACATTTAATGTCAGACAATCTTTCAAACAGTGAAAAGGCTCTGTATAATGAAGGTAAAGGAATTCTGAGGACCAGCACTCAATCTTGAGCTAGATATTATTACTTTGTTTCCAGTCCACCGCACCAAAAAAGCCCTAACATTTCCCTTTCCTTGACAAGCAGTGAGCTACAGTGAAGTACGGATAGGGTTTTATCAAATTAGCATAGGTATGTTCATGATTGTTAATAAAAAAAATAAAGAGAAAAGACTAGCCAGCCTTCCTAAAAGGCTCTGAAGAAAAATAAGTAAAAAGAAAAAAAATAATCCAGAAATCTGTGAAAACAAATTTTTCCTACTATGCATTAACTAAAAGTATTATTGCACTGCTTCTTTGTCTCAGGAAGGTTTTGTGAATTCATCCAGTTTTATTTGTGGTCCTGGAATGGCTGCACACATTCACTGGTCTGCTACAAGCTGGGTAAACTATGTACCACAACAGCCCAAACTCACAAGTGTCAGTGAAGCTCCTCTATCTACAGCCTTAGGGAACTGGTTTTGCATATATTATATTATTTGCAGATGAGCAGAGTTAAACCTCCTTTCTCTTCAATAGTTTCATGTGACATGATTTACAAAATTATATAGTGGTGATACTGATACTGATGTAAGAAGAGATCCTGTCTGCACATCAGGCATAATGGGAAAGGTAAGTATATTTCTTTTTTAATCATGTTGGGCAGGCTTGCTGTATCTAACAAACATCTTCCCTTCAATAGCCCATTGATTAAAGCTGATTAAATTAATAGAGAAAAGAGAAAAAAGTGGCAATAATAATGATTAAATATTTTAGTCTTCATAGAAAATATTAAAATACAAAAATATGAAAACCACTGACATTTCTAATAAGTTACTTGGCAAATCTGCTGGAAATAATAATTAGAAAGTCCTGCTTACTAAAGTGTTTGGTAGCAAATCTTTCAGTGCCAGTATTTCCAGTGCAAACAGGTATTTCTGAGCGAGATAACCCCACAATCTGCATACTTATGCATTGGAGACAACATTATAGTCTATATGCTTTATACAAAATGAAGTCATACAAACTATTCCTGACAGTTTTATTACAACCAGATTTTCCTTAGCTGATGAAAAGAAAATTGAAGTGATTGTTGGAGTGATTATTCAAAAACATCCGCTTCCATTACCAGGTGGTTTGCAAAGCAGAGGCCATCATTCACAATAGAAGCTACAGTAGAGCTTTAGAGACCTATTTTGGAGACCTGCTGTAGGAAACGGAATGAATATTTGACATTTGGTAGGCTATCTAGCTCATGGAAGAAAAATGAGGGAAACAAACTTGCAAGAGAAAACAAATTTTAAATATAAGCTTTTACCCAGGACATTGATGAAACACATTGTAACATCACTTCTCACTGAGAAGGTCATTAGCCAGATCAACTGATGTTGTGCACAGTAACAGAACAGACCAGTGACCTGAGAGATCACAGCTACTCCTGTGTTCCCGCGATGACAGGAGGAAATAAGGGGTGGCATCAGTCAACTGGAGATAACAGATCTTGAAGAACTAACAGCTGTGTTTCCAAAAATTACTTGTTTTATTCAAAACAGAGGAGATATGAAGGAAGGCATTAAAGAAATTGAAAGAATAAGCAGGCAGACAGCTGCAGGTATATCAAGAAACAGTGGGGGGAACCTGTATTTCAAAGAAGTGAAGTATGCAACCATTATTTCAAGGCTCTAATTCTTGCCACACTATTCAGGAGATGAAGCCATTCTCCTTCAGGCAGCACCAGCTCAAAGCGGGCCTATGCCAGCTTCATGCAGAGAGAAAGAGTTGCTTTCCAAAGCACTGCTTTAGTCCAGCAAGGGACTGGCAGTCCAGTGATGGTACACAATCAAAATAGATTACAGGGAAAATCAGAGAGAAAGGAAATCCCTCAGGAGTTTTTTTCTTGAGTGATATGTATGAGTACCCAGTCTTTTTGGTCATGTTGCTTTACCTGTAAAAGATTATGTGTTCATAAGTAATAGTATGATGTATTTTAATCTCATTCAGGGTTTTTTGACATCTCTGATAAAGTGTCTGCATTGGCTACTTCTACCTTAAAAAAATATATATTATCACCTGGCGTTGAACGTTTATGACTGCAGGGAAAGGACAGCAAGGGCAGCTCTAGGCCCAGATGCAAGCCACCCTGTCACACCTTCCTCTTGCAGGGCACTGCCCCACACACGGAGGGGTCCCCACTGGGGCCAGCCCGCTGCTGGGCCTCTTGGGGGCTGTTTCGGGAGGCAAGCACGCCCCTGTGCTGTGCTTGGTGGGTTGCTACTACCAGGGAGCAGGGCAACCAGATAACCAAGCAAAGTGAGGAGAGGAAGGGAGGCAGGAGGGGAGAGAAGCTGCTACGGGAGTATGGGGATGGCAGGGAAAGAGCACAGGCGTGGGAAGAGGGAACACGGTGGCCAGGGAGTGGGGCACGTCCTGGAGAGGAGGGAAGGGACACTGGGGAGGGGAGGAAAGCGGCTCTTGGCGACACTCACTCCGCACCATGGCCACCCCTCAGATTCCGGCCGCCGCCGCCGCCGCCATTACAGGACGCCGCCGCGTTGCCTTGGCAACGGGGTGGGGCGGAGACCGCGGCCGCTACGGCAGCTCCGGGCGCTGGGGCGGGCCGGCCCCGGGCCCCGCGCTCCCCGCCCGGACGATCCCTCAGGGCCGGCGCGTTCTGCTCCCGAGGCGGCGTGTCCCTGCGCAGAGCCGCCAGCAGCGCTGGTGTGCCCGCCCGAGAGGCAAACCGGCTTCTGCATACTTCAGAAGTAGGATTTCTACTACTCGGGTTGCTCCTGACTCCTTTATTGGCTGAGCAGTCATATATAAAAGGCCTCTTCCTCAGGCATTTATTTTTTGTCTGTTCTTTGATACTTTTGTCCTCCTCGTGTATTCATCAACTAACTTAATGTATCGCATTTTGGGCTGAAAACATGTTTTTGGTTGTCTATGAAAGCAGCCTGTTCTCATGATTCATAGAATCACAGAATCATTTAGGTTGAAAAAGACCTTTAAGATCAAGTTCAACTGTTAACCCAGGACTGCCAAGTCCACCATGAAACCATGTCCCCAAGCTCCACATTAACACATCTTTTAATACCTCCAGGGATGGTGACTCAACCACTTCTCTGGACAGCCTGTTCCAATGCCTGATAATCCTTTTGGTGAAGAAATTTTTCCTAATATCCAATCTAAACCTCCCCTGGTATAACTCCAGGACATTTCCTCTTGTCCTACCACCTGTTATCTGGGAGAAGAGACCGACCCCACCTGCCTACAGCCCCTGTCAGGCAGCTGTAGAGAGTGATAAGGTCCCCCCTGAGCCTCTCTTTCCAAACTACCCCCGCCCCCCCAGTTCCCTCAGCTGCTCCTCAGAAGACTTGTGCTCCGGACCCTTTACCAGCTCCGTTGCCGGTCTCTGGACACGTTCCAGCACCTCAATGCCTTTCTTGTAGTGAGGAGCCCAAAACTGACCACACCATTTGAGGTGCTGCCTCACCAGTGCCAAGCACAGGGGGATGATTATTGCCCTGGTCCTGCTGGCCACACTGTTTCTGATACAAGCCAGGATGCTGTTGGCCTTCTTGGCACCTGGGCACACTGCTGGCTCATGTTCAGCTGCCTGTTGACCAGCACCCCCAGGCCCTTTCCTTTACAGGGAATGCTCCTGTCCTCCACCTTTTGCCTGGGAGATTCCCCCAGCAGGTCACTGCCTCAAAATATCCCTTGCCACTATATGTAACTCACAGATCAGGTCAAAGAGCAGGCTAAAATTTGTCATGCTCTGGACATGGATATTTTGCCCTCCTGAAGGTTTTTGTGGACTTTCCTTCCATTACCACACTATAACTTCACCCTTGGTGAAGTTACCTTCTAACAAAGCTAATGAGTAAGAGTTATGGCTGGAGGCCTCAGGCAGCTGCTCAGACAGCTACAGAAATTCACACGCCTGACATTTTCTGTTTTGTAGTTAATATAATGATGTAGCATTGCTTCACATGCTTGATTAAACAGGTTCCTAACTGGCAAAGTTATGGCACACTAAACCTCAAAGAAACTAGATGGGACTACATGTTTCAAGACATCACTAATGAGCTTTACGGAGTCCTTCATCTAATCCTGACCTGCTTATCACCAGTTTGAATTCAGTCCAATTCAGCAGTGGAGAAGCAGTCCAATATAGTGTACATTTGATCACAAGATAATGAAGTTGGGCTTTTTTCATACTTAAATTCTTATTGTCTTCTTCGTATGTTCATATATCCTGTTCATTGCTCTGTCATGCCTTGATCACAGCCTTCCTAACAGCCCTGACTGATGACTCCAGAACACGAACTAGCGTAACTGTCACCATTCAAAGTGGAAACATCAGGGAGGTCAGTATGTTTTTCATACCTCTTTGCTAACACAGATCTTCATTAACATAAAAGCCTAATCAAACCTAAAGGTTATCTTCTACTAGCAGGAAATTCACATATAAGTTTAAATAAGGCTGTAAGATTTTTTTTATTATAAAATTAATTTATTAAGTCATTTACCTCTGATGTAATACATGGAACTCCCCACAGCCACACTGCAAATTTCTAACTGTATTGCGATTTAGAGGATAGGATAAAGCAGGTGTCATTGAGTTAAAACTCGTAAGTTTTGTGCAGGTAATGAGACACAAAGGAGCAGAAGTAGTTTATGCACTTTAGCTTAACTCCATAGTATTTGTCCAGGTCTGCCTGACCGGGTCAGTAACAAATCCATGCTGAGGAGAGGGATGTTTATTCAGCTGGTTGAATGGCACCACTGTGTGGCCCAAGGCCACTCCACAGAGCCAGAGAATAAAGGAGGGCCACTGGCAAGGCCTTGCACTACCTGCCCATTTATTTCATATTAAAATGCAGGCCCCTTCAAACAACGACCTTTATAGCTGTACCTTTTGCTAGTACTATTAACTTTTTAGTTGAGAACATAGCTTCAATTCAAGATAATAAATTTGAAGAAGAAAAAAATCCTGTTCTTTCTGTGTTCAGTATTTTAAATGATGTATCTACACCATATTGCACAGAAATACCTGTTATTTTGTTATGCTCAATACCAAGGGGTTTGTCATCCCTTTTGTAGAGATCCTGTGTGATAGTTCTGTAGAAGGAAATACAAAATTCACAATTATTTAAATTGCAGTATACTAAGGTGTGGTGTGGTGACCCTGGCTAGCTGCCAGGTGCTCACCCAGCTGCTCTCTCACTTCCCCTCCTCAACAGGACAGAGGGAGAAAATACAAAGAAAAGCTCAAGGACTGAGATAAGGACAGGGAGATCACACACCAGTTACTGCCATGGGCAAAACAGACAGAACTTGGGGAAATCAATTTAATTTATTGCCAGTTAAACAGAGTAGGACAATAAGAAACACCTCCCTCCACCCCTCTGTTCTTCACAGCTTAATTTTACTCCAAAGCCTCGTACCTGGTTGTCCTGATTTAAACCACAGTTTGTTATAATCAGTATATATGTAGGTCCTGGTTTGCCAAATTCAGTTAAGCTGTAGGACTTCTTGTCTGAGCAGGTAACTTCTCACTTGTGATGAGCATAAAAGAAGCATTCTCTGTGCACTAGTGACTGAAAAGCTCTCAGAGCATATTTGTTTTCCTCTTGTGAAGAACATCTTTGTTTATGACTCAGGGTTAAACTATTCCAGAAAGCAGTACTTTGGAGCATGCGTCTGCAACACACTAGTCCTAACCTGGTGGACTTGAATTTATTGGGCATGACATAGTAATAAAGTGTAATATACCATCCTTGAGTATCCGAGGTATTGGGCCAAGACCCTTGGGTGCTCAAAACACGAGACTATCATTGCAATATGGCTCTCCAGGTTGTGCTGTCTTGTCTCTAACTTCCAATATACTCAACTCAAAGGTTAAGAGGTCTGCCAGATAGACATGTTGCCCTTGGGACACATTGAGCTCCTGCACCCTGACTCAGTTTCAGAAACAATGTCCCTTTTGAGCTTCACTTTCACCACACAAAAATTCAGATAAGCCCAAATGTTTTTAGTCTTGGCAGCATTTTAGATTTTACCAACTCCAAGGAATTTTCTGATACATAGAAAGTGAAAGAATGGTAATTCATAAATCCAGCACAAGCACACATGCTTTCAGCATGGAGCCCTACATGTAAGCTTGCTCACATAATTCAGAACTGAATATGGAAGTCTTTTTCTCCAGGATTTAGAAGCTACAGCTTTGTGCAAAGCTTGAAATAAAGCAGTTTGAAACAGCAACATCAGCACCTTTATTCAATGGATCAGACCGATTTAATACTTCTAAGACATTTACCAGACTAAAATATAAGCCAAAGGCAAGGTCTGACTTGCACCTAATGATGTATTGGGTTAGAAGGGCCAAGTCATATCAGTTCTGTAGTCCCTGAAAGGTGTTGATGGGCCTAGCACCATCACCTAGCTGTTCTGATTTTTTCCAGTGGGGAAAAAAAAAAAAAAAGGCTTGGTTTGTTGGCCTGCAAGTGCACTTCACTTCAATGCAAAGCTCAAAAGCAAACCTCAGGATTCATAAGAATTTACTATACTTGGTTTGTCTCTGCATCTTCATGTTGTGGCATATTAGGTTTATCTTCTTTTTTCTGCAATTGAATAGGTGTTACAACATAAATTGCACATTATGAAAAGGCAGTTTTTCAAAATAAACAGAAAGTTTCTATGAATACTGTCCTCATTTCAGCTGGGATAGATACAGTGCTGTGTTTTGGCTCTGATGTGAGAAAAATGCTGATAGGACACTGATGGTTTTAATTGTTGCTGGGTAATGTTTGTACTAAGCCAAAGATGTTTCTGTTTCTTGAGCCCTGCCAGTGAGAGGGCTGGAGAGACACAAGAAATTGTGAGGGGGCACAGCCAGGACAGCTGACACGAACCAGCCAAAGAGGTATTCCATACTGTATGACATCATGCTGAGTATATAAACTAGAGGAAGAAGAAGGAAGGGGGGGATGTTTGGAATGATGGCGTTTGTCATTGCAAGTAACCCTTAGGTGTGATGGAGCCCTGTTTTCCGAGGATGGCTGAACCACCTGCCTGCCCATGGGAAGTGGCGAATGAATTCCTTGCTTTGCTTTGCTTTTTGTGTGTGTAGTGCTTTACATATTAAATTGTTCTTATCTCAAGCCTCAAGTTTTACGTCCCTTTCCAATTCTCCTCCCCATCCCTCTGTTTGAGGGGAAGCGAGCAAGTGGCTGTGTGGTGTTTGGTTGCTGGCCGAGGTTAAACCATGACAAATACAAATCAGTAACAGGAAAAGCCAAATCCTCCATCAGTAACTTCAGATAATGCCTGCTATCTTTTGACATGAAAATAACAGAAGGACTCTCTCCTTCCTTTTCTTAATGTAAAATTTCTAAATTCTTCTATTCATCACATGACACTGGAGCCACTTACCAAAAGTTAGTTGCTTTGGAAAATGTGTCAAGTCCAAAGAAAGATGACACAGCAGCATCTTGGGACAAAAGAAATGTGAAATTCAAATGCAAAATCCTGTAACTGATTGAAGGTTACATTCTGTCCCCATATGCCAACATACTGCTCTTATAAGCATTAATAAAAGCTGTGGATATACATCCAATGATGGATTTTGGTCCTCAGATGTGACTCATTTAGTAAAATATTTTGTGTTGAATATAAAGAAAATCTGTACTTACAAACTAAAATTATCAGCAACAAAGTGGAAGCCAATGCTCCCAGAAAATACCTTAGAACACAATAATACCCATAAAGGTTAGAAAAACCCAAGAGATGCACATTGGGTTAATAGACATGAAGCCTGGGTGGGAGGAGAGAAGGTTCTTGCAGATGAACCCTCTGAACTCTGGTAGGTCAATTGCAGTTTGAAACTTTAAATTACTTAAGCCATTGAGGATAACTACCTAGAAAGAAAAAACAGCATTCCCAGACTGAAAGAATCACCTATGTTGGTCACTTAGAAACAGATGGATCCATTCTGGTTCTTCTCAGCCTTTCAGAACCCCTGCCCCAAGCACACTTGACATAGTGGTTTTCACATCTGTATACATATTTCTTACTTTTGTGCATATCTGTATAGCTCAGATATTTGCCTGCATTGACTGTTATGTGAAAAAATGTTTTCACAGTAAGATACATCTAACTTTGAAAACGTGACCCTTAATTTATGTTTTATTCACCAGTTGAAACAGAGTAAGTACTAATATCAGAAACAACAAATCAAAGAAATAACAATTACCTTGTACACATTGAAATTATTAAATGCATGATCAGTGCAGCCATCTGAGAAAGGACATTTTGCACTGCCCTGGATTCTAAAAGACAATTCAGAAGGATTATTTTCACGAGTTTTCAGGAAAGTAAATATATGACAGGAGGTGTTTGCAAAGACTGCCTTCAGCCTGTGAGGCCAGCCTCTTCAGTTTCTTTTTAAGGGAGTTTGCTTACAGTGATTCAAAGCAGAAACCTAATTTTCATGCTTTGAGTGTCTCTCAGGAGTCTTCCCACCCCCCACCACAGAGAGACTATGCCCTCCATGCTCTCAGAAAACAAGCCTTTCTGAATAATTGCCTGTTTCAGTTTTTGCTCCCATGCCCTTTCCTCCATTTTCCTCTTCACTTTTTTCTTTTTCCATTTATCACTGAAAATAGGAGAGGCAAAGATGTGAGCAGGAAGGAATGAACAAGTAAATATAAATGCTAAGATTTTATTTTTAATCAGTCATTTAAAAGGTATGTTTCAGGAAATAGGTTCAATTCTGCAAAGGGGCCATATCAGTATTTTTAATGCACTTTATTATGCATTTTTAATGCATAATATTTTAAAATAAGACACATCAGAATAAGAATGTAACATACTTGCATTGCTCGAAGTCTCTTCATTTGCATTAATCATAAATGGAGAGCAGGATTCTGAAGCACAAAATGGTTTCTTGGGCTGAAGAAACTCATCACCTTTGGTGAGAGAGGCTCCATTAGATGCTAGAGTTTGCCTCTGTGGCACATGGCTATTACAGTCAGAAGAAAAGTCCGAATCACCTACAAAAAGCACATATACAACTGAGATTACACAAAAGAAGAGCTTTGAGCCTTTGTGTTAATGAATTGGGGGTGGGGGGTGGATTAATTAATTAATTAATCACAGGGATGTTTCCAAATTGTTAAGGGTAGGGAATTGGCAAGTTAAATGTATGTATGCAGGAGAAAATATGCAGAGTAATGACAAAACTGCATAGAGCATAACACAATGAAGCTATCCCACCAGCCAGGTAAAAGCTGACTGTGCCAGATGTTAATGACAGCAGCATAAACATCACTGGTGACAACTTTGGATCCAAATTCAGTTTAAAAGGGTTTTTTTGGCACAAAGGTCTTTGCGGATTCATACTCTGTTTTAAAGCCCGGAGCTCAATTCACCACTTACAATTCTGTCATTCTTTACCTGCACATCTCGGCAGACAGCCTCTGCACAACCTATAGAAAGAGATACCCAAGCCCCACTAAATACAGACTGTAATGTTGTAGCTCCATTACTTGGCACCCGATCAGGGCTTACCAGTATCATTCTGACTGGCTTTTAGTTTATGGAATCCGTCAAGCCAAGGATCATCTACATGAGAGGAATCCGTATTGCTGAGGACGGTGCTGCTGAGCCATGACCTGGAGGCACTGAGATTGAACAAACTAGCAAGAGAGTGACAGATTTTTTTCCTTCGCCTGAATACACTAGAAAGAAAAGACACATTGTCAAGTAATAGAGTTAATTACTCTTGTTTAGTGGAGACAGAGCTCTAAAGCTTGCAGGACTGACATGAAAGACCCAGGTTCTGGGTGCTGTTCCTAGCCGTGTTCTTGGCCCTGGGTATGTCACCAAGAATGACTGCTGCACCCTGCAATAACGTCAGCAAATGTATTAACAGAGCGGCAATATATCATGCTATTGTGATACTGGATGTACTACAGTTATTGGGCTCTACTACTACTGTGAGCAGTCTCATACTACCCACGAGTTTCACCCTATCGTATCCCATTTGGTGCAGCCTGAATCCACTGTACTTTCTGGAACTACATTTTATATACCTTCCTAAACGGATGTTTTTCTGAAATCACAAGATTTTTCCCTGAGTAAGAATTCCAGGACGAGACCTTTTTCTTACTTTTTTCTTATTCCTTATCATGGTAACACATCATTGGCAAAATGAGCTGTAGCTCTCCTTTTTCGTTATTGCACACAACTCCAATTACAGCAACAACTGTGTGCTGAAGAGTTTTTGGGTAGTAAGGTTAGACATGACTGAAAATCAAGTTATTTCGACGACTGCACTCTCCAAACCAAATCAGTTGAGATGCTCCCATTAAGAAGCAATGCTGACCTTATGCTAAGCAAAATGTAGCCAGCCACACAGATTCCTCTGGATAAATCCAGAGATCTGGAGGCAATTGCCAACACTGAGTAAAATCTGCATATAGGTCACTTACCGGACTAAATTCTCTTTATATGTAACACTTGTCTGGGATGGTGTCAGTGTTATGTTGCCCTCCTCATCAGACAGAAAACTGTCTTCCATCAAAATGTAATAACCATTAGAAAGTAGTCGAGGGCTGAGGTGACATGTGGAAAGGGAGCCTGCCAGAGGATTAGTGGAACAATATTCTTAGGCAGGGTCATTGTCCAAAAAGGTGCGAGCATAACTGAAAGGGAGAAATTAAACCCTCCAATTTAGTGAATGTCTAGACAGAGCATACCCATGATTTGATAATAAAAAATTTACATTACCAGCTGATGGGGGCTGGTAATGACATAGATTTAAAATATGTGGATATAATAATGATATTACTTCTGGACCTAGGGGGTTTCAGCCACCCAGAGTGTGCCTGCATCACACTTTACAGAGCTTCAGATTACAGGAGGGCTTCATGCCATGTGGTGCGTGCCACGAATGCATGGAGCTAGCTTGAATTGAGAAGTGCAAGGTGTATTTCTGTGGCAGTGCACTTGGCCAAGGAGTCCTGCTAGATCTACACTTACCTGGAGCTGTCAGAGTATTAGACTATTTTTTTGCTTCTCTGAGTTACTCTGCATGGCACAAACCTGAGTGCCTCTGAACCTGGCAGGATTTGTTTGCTTTTTATAATCTAGCCATACTTAATGAAGATTTGAGGATACATGACTTTCAATTCTCACAAATCCTAGAACACAATGCAGCTAGAACAACATGGGATAAAGTCTACACATGGTGATAACTTCATCCAGCACTGCAATATAATTGACTTTGAGATGAAATACAGCACAGAAAAACACACTATGTGGTATTTAAAATAGGGGTACCTCAGAGTACTGTAACGACAGAGGTGAAAGGATCTAAATATTTCAGACATTTAGCTCAAGTAAAAATGGGTTTATGGATAGTCCTTTCTCCTCAAGATCTTTGAGTTCCAAGTGGCCATGCAGTGACATCTGTGGAAAGAATAGACTGGATTGATTCAGTGGCTGACGTGGGTTTCAGTAGCAGTTTAACTATCCCATATGGCATGTCACACAGGGAGACTGTAATTTCAGTGGAGGGAAAAGCAGGTGGAACAGAGGTACTCCAAAACCTTGTAATTGCCAAGCTAATGCTTCCAATCTCCACAGCAGTATTTCTGGACTTTCATTTAAAGCAGTAATTAAATTAAAATCAGCACTACAAATCTAAGTATTTAGTTTTGTATAAAAAAAGCCCCAAAGGGATTTTACAACATCTCCAATGAAATAAAAATAAAATTAAACAAGTATAATTTTCCTCAATACCTTGGAAAAATATGTTGTGAGAGGCTGCGTCTATGTTCACCATTAAACGCTGCTGAATCTGCAGAGGCAAAGGCCAAGTAAGAAGGAGTCATTATATCCAGTGACAGCTCAAACAGCTGATAGGTCTTCACTGACAGAAACCTTATGCATATCAAAAAGATCATAAAAGAAGCTAAAAAAGAAAAGGACATTAAGGGAGACATTAGAGGAGATAAAACAGATGAAAGATTGTGGGAAAAATGTAGTGTATATAGGAAAGTCATCTCAACCAGGACAACACAGAATCAGAGCCAATCATAATCAGACACTTGTACACTGCACAGCTTACAACCTTGAGAAAAATAATTATGGACACAAATGCAATAGCTGCAGTAATTTTATGTGTTTTCCCAGAAACCTACTTCATGCAAAAATTAGTACATGTACTGGTGATAGATAAAGAGTAGAATGGAAGTACCCCCATTACAATATATTTTTCAGATGAAAATTGCAGATATAGCACAAACAGGCATAGGGATAGCAACACTGACAAAGATTTGACAATAATACTGTGGCAGGATACTAAGGAAATAGGATTTGTCTGGATTACCATGGATCAAGTCTGCAAAGTGCTACCAGATGTTCAGCATCTGACAGAATCAATCTTAAGAAATATGAGCAATGGTTATCCATAGAAAGAATTTATGTCTGCAATTACATGGAAAGATAAAAGATATTATCTTTCCCTGTAATACCTTGCCTCTGCTGTATCTTTAGATCTTCAAGCTTACAATAGCATTAGTAAATGCCCACCATTCACCTACAAGAGGAGATAGGTCTAAGAGAAACTTTTTTTTTTTTTTAAAATGTTCAATTACGAGCTGAGGTAAAGAAAGGACATGAAGGTCAGTGTTTCCACTTTGGTACTCTTTTTTATTTTTATCTGGAACTCAATTGTCAGTCACAGCCTAGATGTGAAGGCTGACTGAGCCTTGGGACCAGGCAGGGTCACCAAAGATAGGAAGTAAAACCTTCCAGAGTACTTTTTACCACTCAGTCCTATTACCCTACTCCCATACATGCTGTTTCTCCTACACTTTGGGGAAAAAAACCCAACCCAAACAGTTCACTTTACCATGAGAAAATTATGCTCTAACCCTTGCAAAAACAACATGAGGAAGAGACAACTGGAAGAAACTTGGTGGAGGTACAAAGAGATCAAGTAGTATTAGTCAGAATGCCACACAGCCAGTTGTACAAAAAGGGAGAGCAGTGGTGTATTTCATAGACTGACATGTTGTAGGCTTATTTTTTTCATATACAATTAGGTCCTGAAATAATTTCTCTTATTTTAAGTAAAATCATTATGTTAAAACTGTGCAAACACAAACTGAAAACCAAGAAATTAATCCAAACCCTACAAGAAAATACAGGCAGAACTCCATAGGTGGTTTTCAGATCTGGATATAAACTAAAATCAGCAAAATTCCAAATCTTATCAGTCAGACAAGATTTGTTCCACTACAGAGGTTTTTATTGAAAGCTCTGACAAATATGCACAAATTTACTTGCTCCTTGCGTCGATGCAACATGTGATACTCCATACATCTTGAAAAGGACTGTTTCATACATGCTGGGCTAACAGTAATATGGATTGTGTGTAAAAGCATTTACAAAGAAACAGAAGTATGTTTTATTTTGTCTTTTCTGAAAATTAGGATGTGTAAGATAGTATCTTCAATTACATAATTAGTTGTATTCTCACTTAGGCAAAAATGAATGATTCTAGGGCAGATTTGTTTGTAAAGGGATATAGAAATATACCTCACCATCAGTTATACCTGCTACAACTCTTCTGAGAGTGAAACTTTCCAGCAACTAAAACCCACAACACAGTTGTATTGCATGTGGGTTTTTTTCAGTTACAATAATATAAAGTAACAACTGCTAAAAAAGAGTAACTTTTAAGAATAGTATCTTACCTATGGGTAGTGCTTACACTTAGAAAGTGTTGGCACATACTAATCCAAGTGGCCATACAAACCACAGTCCTTCCTTTACTAATTTGAATTGTCTCCTAAATTTGCAAGTATGTCTCTGCAGGATGCTTATTTATCTGCCAGCCTCCAGAGAAGTAAAATCTAAGGTAAAATAGAGTAAATACATATGTTTATAAAAGAAAGCAAGAGCTATACATATGCAAATATATTACTGGGGAGGCGATGACTTTCCCTCTGCTGAAGAACAGTTAATAAGCAGTTGTAATTTGCTTTCAAACTGTTTTAAGTAATAATAATACCAAGCTTTTTTAAACATAGAACAGGCAATCCTATAGATTCTTTTGCTACCCTTGATCATGAATTTTCTTTCTTTCTTATGCATTAATGAAGAGGGTTCCTGAAAATCATAATTCAATCAATGCTGGAGAAAGCATGGAAACATTATGCTGTAGATAACGCTGCACAGTGTTCTGCTTTCATTTAATATTCAGTCCCATTTCTGGGCAATTAATAGCATGAGAAGCTATGGTAACAATATAAGCAAGCCAAAACAAAGCAACTCAACCACCACTGTATGATAAAGCAGTAATATTATATCTCTAATCCACAAAATGAGCATCAGTACAGAACCTTTAAACTATAACAGGAGAAAAGGCCAACAGCTTTAAGAAATCTCACTAAAAGTGAATCTGAGGTGAATGAAGCAATATTTTATGTCAAGAATTCAAATAAAAGTTTATGGAAACAATTCCCCTTGAATTTCAAAACAACCAAAAGCCCATGTCATAATATAAACAAAAAGTCACTGTCCAAAATCGTTGGTTTTAATTTCCTTTTCATCCAAAAATCAAATAAACCTCAGTGCCAATGATGCCCTCAATTGGTAGCCAGGAGTCCCCTGCCTATATTTACATTCTAAATACTTACATTAGTCTGTACCAAAATACAGTGCTAACTATTAAATTAGCTGAAGCCCAAGCAATCAGTTTAATTCTATTGTACCCATCAAACAAGTATCTACAAAGATAGGTTTTTTTGTTCGCACAGATCAGTCATTTTTGAAGAGTAGTCTAGTCCTTCCTCCCTGCAGGTTATGATAACAGTATTCACAAAAAAACAAAACTTCCTGAAGAGCGATATAGAAATTAATCCAAAGCTTAGTTATTCCTCAGCTGACAAATACATTAAGAGATATATATGGGCAAAATCTTCCAAACCTTGAAAATCCATTTCACTCTTAACATATGTATGCAAAAAAATTTCACACCACCAACATGAGAGCCTCTGAGATGTTAAGTGGAGGGTGCTCTTTCTGCAACTTCGTGGAAGAGATTAGCCCTGAGTCTTCGGAAAGGCAGTCCTATGAAGTCCCCTGTTTCCTTTTGAAAACACCCTGTGCAATCGGCGGCACAGAGGCAAAATGAGGTCATGCTTCCTGTAAAGTAGCCTCACATCAGAAGCATTCATTTTGAAAAGCAAACTGAAGATTAAGATTAGCCCAGTGAAAGCTTTTGCAGGCTGTTGCGAAAGACAAGATACACTATAAATAACATCTCATTCCAATGATGAAATGGAGAACAAAGACCGAACCTTTTCTCATAAAGAAAAGTGACGCAGATTTTTGTTTCAGCTTTACTTTTCTACCTCACCCAGAAAACCCTGAAGTGGTATACCCAAATCACTCAGTTTGTTGAAATACTTGTGAGCCTGATGGGCTTTGATGTAGGAAAATGATCCAGCTACCAAAAAAAGCTGTGTATGGTAACAAGACATTTTGCAAAAGCACTATTATGTGCATTTGGTGAGAGTTCAGAGTTGCTTAAGTTTCACGGTCAAAAACATTATTGTGAATACATACCATGCAATGTTAAGGTACATTCCTTTGAAAGGAGAAAGGAATAAAGCCATTTGTAAACATATTAATTGTTCCACTCTATATGTTTCATACTTATGTAAGGTATCGATTCATCATACCTTAAAGCATACAAAAATAAAGTCAAATCAACATAAAGGAAATGGACCCTGAATAAGATGTCCTAGTAATCAAAATAATTTGTCTATAGAACTCTTACAAATGTAATATAAATCAGCTGCTTGACACTGAAGAATTATACAACCTTAGGGAGCAAAACTTCGTCTCCAGACAAATAGGTAGAACATGCTTGTAGGTATTTCTCCTGATGCTTGTATGTAACAGTGACAAAAAGAAAGCATAAATCTAGTAAAATATGATTTATTTGATTTAACGATAGGGTTTTTTTTTCCCCTGGAGAAGGAAAAATACTTCCACTGATAACAAAGGAATGTAAATTCTCACCTCACAGAAAAGGGAACAAAAATAGCAATTAGGCAGTTAGGATGCTACAAAAGACCTTCTGTTTGGGAGCTAAACTAAAATAAATATTTTAAGGTCCTTTTGCTCAAACTTGAAATACAGGGATATGTTTGTTCTTCACTCCTTTTATTTTAGTGGAATTATGCCAATGAAGAAATTTAGTCCAACACTATTTCCATGCATGCATGGGCTTCACTACAGTAGGATTTCCCTGTCTCCCTGCCTCTCTACAGGCAATGGACATAAATTCCCCATGGTCTTTAAAACTAGGTCACCTACTGAAGAATGTCTATGCATACATTAATTTACTTCTCGGGTGTATTTCTGGTTTCTTTTTATATTTGACTCAACAGGAAGCAGTTAATTCTGAGCTTGGGCTGCGTTTTTGTAGGAAAATTGGCATTTCATTTTTGTCTATATAGTTAAATTATATTGTGTCTATATCATATTTAGACTTAGAGATGTTTTCTTTTTTAATCACTACCATTCATCACTATTCCACAAGTTTCTGACGCATAAACTTTGTGCATTAGTGAATATTTTATTGGTAGATGTTAGCCTATAATTTATATATATACACACACAGAGGTTTATATACAGCTTTTTTTGTTGTTGTTGCTCTCCCTGTTGCTTCTCAAACTGCCCAACCCACCTCAAGCCCCACCTCAACTATCAGATTTCAAATTTGAGAAAATGAATATGCTAACAAGCTTGCTGTTCAGTAGTTTTATGCTTGTTGCATAAAGTTCAACCCACAAAAGGAAGGAAATGAGATTACAGTCTGGAACACTGCATATCTTTCCACTCTTCTCCTAGGCTTACTCTGCTTTTGACACTGCTAATAAAGAAGAAAGCATATTGCTAGTGGGAAACATATTGTGTGGGTTCTGGCAGCCCAAGAAAGGCAAGGCTGGTGGGACCTCCCTGCCTGAGGTTCTACCAGCTTCAAGCCTGAGCATGTATACATGGTAGGCACATGCACACAGAACAAGTGTATACACCATATATATACATACATACACAGCTGGCCACACAGATAACAAAGGCAAAAATAGAGAGCACTCACCCAGACAGCACTGACGGCCTCATCCTTCTCACCTCTCTGGCTGAACAGAACAGAGGTCCACTAGTGAGAGTACAGAGATACACACAGCTGCACAAGCTGGATCCCTTCAGCAACTGAGCTCAGACACTCCACCTGCCCAGCAGTTGCCCCAGATCCCAGTCTCCCCAGTTGCTGGCACCTGAACATTTGAGACCTCAGGGACACAGCCTCACTGCAGGTGTTGGTACAGACCACCACACACTGAGGTACAGCTGGTCAGGACCCCCTGGTCCTCAGCAGCCCACTCCCTATGTCATTGCCCGTAGAGACACCCCTGGCCATAACACGTCCCATGCTCCCAGGCAGTAACCCCCCTCAGTCCTAAAGGTGCTCTGGTGGTCACTCATCTGGGTGGGTTTCATGCCTGGACACAAGGACTGAGGTTCCTCTGGGACAGCCCTGGGAGAGGCCCACACAGGTTGTTCCTTCCCCTGAGTCCTTAATTTGGGTTCCCACTTGTCATTGTGCCCTTATGTTCCTCTGGCCTGATGCAGAAGGGCCTTTGATGGGTTGACAGCTCCTGGAATGGGCCTGGGAGCAGCTGCAGTAGGGTATTATTTGGGTTTCCCTCCTGCTGTTGACTCTCTGTGCTCCTTTGTGGGTGTGCAGATCAGCTTTTAGCACTATTACTCCATAAGTCTGACATCTCACCAACCCACCGTGACGCACTGCAGTGCACTATTATGCTAAACATGCAATTTTCAGAAAGGGTGTTTTGCCTGGTAGAGTGAATTGAGTGGCTGTGTTGGAGGAACTAGAATGCTTATTGATAAAAGGCAGTCAAGAGCAATCTGACACTTCACTAATTCTCTGAATCTCCTGGAGAGCTCACAGCCTTTAGCTTTTCCACCAGCTTCAGTGACCATCAAATCAGGCCATTTGTCCATAGCACAGCTCTTTTCTAATGTTGTTTACATAGTACTCAACAGAAAAAAGTATTCTGAGATATCTGAAAATTAATTGAAACATTAAAAAAACTAGCAGGGGAAAGGCTGGTCGTGAGAACGTCAAAGCAGACACACTAGGTCAAACTGAAGGTCTATGAAACTCTCCCTGACGGCAGCCTTGCTGCAGGGAAAACTAAGACTCATTTTAATTCACCTTTGTGAATGATAACATTTTAAGCTAAGTGCATTCCTTTATGTAGCAGAACCACCTAGCAATGTTTGAGGTACTCTGGTAATTAAAAATAATCCCACAAATCCAGGCATTTTATTTCAATTTGAAGAGAAGGATGACCCTGCATAAAGTTAGCACTGCAGTTTACAGAACTGACACACCATATATGATTTTAATAAGCTTATCAAGTCAGCTGTATGAACAAAAATTTATTTGCTTTTAAAGAGGAACAAATTAATTTTTTATGTTATCAGATGGAAATCCCACTCCACCCTATCAGATACTTTCTTAGTTTCAGGCTTGATCAGGCAACACGGGTCATTTCTGTTTTGCTTGGTGGAGTACAATGCATAGACTTGCAAAACTTAGAATTAGCTCTGAGCTTGCTGATACATCCACACTGCTTGGATCTCAACAACAGCGTACCTGCAACAATGCTATGTCACCTACCGCTGCATTACAGTACACACACAATCTAGACAGACAAAAAGTGTTTAGAAAGGATCCAGATCAAGCAGACCCAGAATGTGCAATGATACTGCTCTGTGCAAAGCCATGACCAGTCTGTATTGCATCTCCTTGCTCTGACCATATCGTATCAGAAGGAAATTTGGTTGGTATATAACTTGATGTAGACATGGGAATATGCTTGAGAGGAATTTTACACAATTTCACATGAAGATATAAGAGCAGTATAAAAGCATACATGGGGAAAAGAAGTGCTTCCATTAGAATCTGCAACTCCCTCACCTTGCATCCAAAAATACTGCTTCTTTTAAAACTATTTTATCAGAGAAAGAAAACAAAAAGAACAGGCTAATACTCAAATCCATCAGTCAAGATAGAAATTATTTGAGGTCCCTAATCGACCTTGGCTGGGTCCTCATTAGAGTTCTTTGTGAATTTCCTCACAAGAAGATCTGACTATTACTGAACAAAAAGGTAGGGACACTAAGAAAAGCAACAAACACATCTGTGCTAAAAGCTGGCTGACATGATTTTATTAAGGATTACAAAAGTTAGAATTGGCACTCCATAGCATCTACAGTGACTAGAAGCAGCCAGGATATGGACAGCTGTTGGCCAGTTATGTTCTAGAAGGATCTTATTTGCAGAGAATAGAAACATTAATGCACTGATCACTGATCTGAATGGAGAACAAGTGGGAATCGGGCTTCAGGTGGCAGAGGAAGTGCTGCATGAATGGTGTGTTTGTGGTGCCAAGGCTAGCAGGTTATCAAGCTTCCAGCACAAACCTACATGCAGCATCTTAGGACACCCAGACTGAGAAGGAAAAGATGGGGACTAAGTTAGGTAGGACTGTATGGGTAGACTGATCACTTTCAGCTCTAAAGGGTATAAAAGGGCATGTCCACACCCAGCACAATGTGGCCAAACTAGGAAGAACCCATAAGACATGGTGAAGACTCGACTGCCCACATTCCTTGTCTTTCGTGTCACCACAGTTAATGCTGGACAGATCACCTGCACAGCAGCACCTTGGTGGCTGAAAGCTGAACAAACCACCAACATACACACAGCTTTAGGGTACCACCTAGGTGCTCTAACTAGACACATAACATTTGAATCTTTGGTTGGGAGCTTCCTTGTTACATTATGAGTCCCAAAGTGAAAATTAATGTTCCTCTGGTGGCAGTGATGTGCTGTTGATCAGTGTACCTGCCAGTCCTGAAGTGATCTGCACGGACAATGGTGGAAGGTCTTGTACTGATGTGCAGTAACGCTTTTGGCCAACATATAATTCTAAAGGTTCATGGTACGTTTTATACCTACTGAAAATCTATAGTTGAGAAGGTGTTGGAACTGCTGGTTCCTGAGACAACAGTACTGGCAAAATACTGATGATATTGATGTCATGGTCATTTCTATGACAAATCACACTGACTGATGCATAAATAAAGACAAATAACAATTGACATTTATACTCCAACAACATTCTTTTAAATGCCTGTCTCCCATGTGCTGTTGTACACGGTACTCTTATCAGTTGTCTTTCTATCTGTATGACTACCGTAACCTGACAGTGACTGAGCTCCTCTCTCCTTGTATGCCAGTAATTAAGCAAAGTCTAAATTGGTGAAGCTTCTACTGAGAGCCTGCAGGCCTTTGTGGAACCATTTGCAATTTTTCCAGCTACGCCTGTGCCATACCTACTTTTTGCATTTCCAGCTAGATTGAAACTGATGTCCTGGACTAATTCAACTGCTAGGGAGAGGAAAATCACAGGCAGCCCTGGTATCCAGTGGAGGATCATGATATGCTAGAGCTATAGTGGGTTTATAGCTTGGATGCTCTATAGCATTGCATAAAGATCAAGGATTTGAATGTGGTCTACAAGGCAATTGAGGACAGAGACCAGAACTCTGATAGCCTTCCAGCAACCTGTCCTTGCGATGCCAGCACAGATCCAGTGGCCAAGTATCAAGAAAGAAATTATTCCTCCCATAAACAAATGTTTTGCAAGCATTTTAGAGGCAGGGTTGGACACTAAGGGCTAATCTCTTAACTGACAACCATCCTTAAGCCCTTGAGAACACCCCAGTTTTCACAGGATCACAAAGGAGACAGGAAAATATCACACTAGTTTTACAAAGTGATTGGTATTTTCTGCTGGCAGATGTGATGTTTTGTCATTCTCACTCTTGGACTCCAGGAAGCTGGTCAGATATGAGCTCTGGTTTTCTGTTATCCTTCAGTCCAAGTTGCAAATTCTCTCCACACATCCATGTTGGCAACCTGACTACAAAACTATCCTTGCTAGACTGCATGATTTGCAGTGATTTGCCCGTTAGTCTCTCTTCTCCTCTTCCAGTACTCCACAATATCATTATGATGGCAATGAACATCCAGATGCTGAGTACTCAAACAGTGACTCCAACACAATTGTTGTCTTGGCAGGACATTCCTTCTGTCCCTTTCCCTTACTCACCCTGAGGTCAGCTCTCAAAAGTGGGAGACCATGAAAAACTTACCACTGGGATATGTTTGTGAGTCCAGTGCTCTGTTGATTCACCATAAAGTATATGATGAATTTCAGTCTCACAGGGAAATAATCTAGGAAATCAGTGCATAATGAGAGCAGGTATTAGCACAGCTTTTGCTCAGTACTGTAATCAACAAGGCTCTGAAAGAAACTTCAGTAAAATATTTACTGATGTGTTCTAATCTACAGAACATCCTCTAAAACCAAAACACAGTCCAAGACACATGGCTGCAATATGTAAGGCAGAAGTAAGCAACACATTGCACAGTACTATTCCTGAGACAAAAGCATGATTAAACCTCCAGAGGTCTAACATTCATTGCAAAACAACATTCATAGCACAGCGAATGTTGAGTATGCCCCCATGAAATATCAAACAGATACACAGAAAGTGGTATAACCAGGCTGTAACATGGCACAGCAAAGCTGCCTTCATCCCTAATGGGTAGTTGCTCCCTTCCAGCCATGCAGAGTATCAGGATGTACCATTCTGCTAAGGGTAACATTCTGCTAACTTCACCTGCCTCCCAGGATTTCCTTTAACCTCCATCAACAGTCACTGTTTGCTCTTTCTTCTCTTTCTTTGTGTGGATTTGGGCTTCTTTCACTAGTGCTGGAACTGCCTGTATAAATACAAATCTCATTATCCACCTGGACTTAGCAGATTTCACCCCTTAGCATCCTCAAATTAACGTACTTCACTCTTACAATTCTGCTAGTAGCAGACCTTAGCTCTGGTTTAGAGCTTCATGTCACCTCTGCAGAATGCAGTGAAATACAGTGCTGTGGTTGCAATACCTGTCAGCAAACATACAGCTGTCTGGGAGAAACTATTTAGTGAGTTAAAGGCATTTTGCAAAGAACCAGTGAGCAGCTGAGCAAAAAATGTTCAGCTTCAGTGTCTTTCAAAACTGGAAAAGACTGGGGTTGGTGTCCCAAACCCAAGGGGTTACTATTTTGTTTGGTGTCCATGGCAATGGATGTCAGCTACTTTATTTTCCCATACAAGGCCAGATGCTCCAAAACTCAGCCACTTTAGGATCTTTCGCAGCATCTGGAAAATTTAGGGCTTTAAAAGGAAAAGAGAAGTGTTTGGTGAAAGAGTGGAAATCTTCACAAAAGAAGGGCAGAGAAACTGAAGAGGAGGACATAGCAACTGATGAGGCAAGGTGTCAAAATGGACCAAGGAAGAGGCATGAAAAGGGTAGATCATGACAGAGCAGAGCCAGGTTGTGACCAAGGCACATGGATAGAGCAGGACAGAGGTGCTGCTGCACATTTGCTAGGCTGAGGCTGTGCAGGCACCATTTAAATATGAGCACCAGCAGTCACTTTATATGTGTCTTCCCACTATAATAAGGGCAAAAGCAACGATGTAGTTTTATTCCATTGACTGTTACCTCATGATTGCAGTATCTGACATTTAAAATAGTTCTTTTATGGACTAACCTGATCGCCCACAAGAAAAAAATAAATTGCAAAATAAAAAAAGTGATGTCTGGGTCTCTCGCCATAGTATCTTTTTTTGCAGGTGTTTGATCATTCTCCCAGATCCTTCCTGAACACTTCCAGTTTTTTGATGGCTTTTCTGAACAGTAAGTTATTTTAGTATCAATGTACTGGTGCCAAGTGCAGAGATAATGTCACCTCTCTACTTCTACTCAGTATTTCCATGTGCATGTGCTTTGCAAAGACTGCATTAGTCTTTTCAGCATCAACAGCACATCATGAGCTCATGCTCAGCTGATTATTCCCCCTCCAAGTCTTTGTGAGTCACTGACTGGCAAGATAAAATCTCCTATCCAGTTTGGTTTTCAGTTTATGGTCTGCATAACATTAACAATGTTAAAGACATGCTTCATGACATCAAATTTAGTGAGGAGCAGAAGTAACGAAATTTCCTTTCCTGCTTCTCTGCCTTGTGATATTCTGGTGTCTGAAGGAGAGAGAGCACTGAGCCTTTCTATCATGGAAAGGTCGACACAGTCACTCTTCCCTGCCCAGTTGAGCATTTTAACAAAACATGTTGGGATAATGTCATGAGACCTCTGTCTCTGTCAAGCTTCAAGAAAGGGAAAACGGAAGGCAGGCATGCAATGCAACCATCGGAGATGGTTTAGTGTTAAAAGAATAAAAAAAGGTCTCGGCCAAATTTGCTACTCGTTGGCTTTATGGTGGAACATAGTAGCTGAAATGTGGTCCTGGACCATGCACAGGGTGGGGGAGGCACTGGGGTAGGCAGGTCAGGGCCAGTAAGGGCTCTGGGTGCCCTCAGGGGTACAGCGGGGCAGGGGTGAGTATACCTGGAATTGCAGAAAAGAAACAGGGACACTGGCTAAGCCTCCTTGATTTCCTAACTGTTCTGACAATAGTGCAACAAAATGTTGCCTCATACTGCTGGACCACAAGTGGGCTTCTGCTATTCTCAAGACAGCATGGTAGGAGTCACACCTAACACCTTGCACTGCAGTGTCCCTCCCTCTGAGTCCTTAATTTGGGTTCCCACCTGCCATTGTGCCCCTGTGCTCCTCTGGGCTTGAGGAAATGGGCCTTTGATGGGCTGATGGCTCATGGGACCTGCCAGGCCAGGGTATTATTTGGGCTCCCTCTTCTGCTGTTGTCTCGCTGACCTCCTTTGTGGGTGTGCAGATGAGGTTTTAGCCCATATAACCAAACATCTGGGGTTTGCTGCACCTCTACATCGCACCAGCAGCTCCACCTCCCTTTCCTGACAGCCTCAGCAGTGAGGTGATGCTCCTGGTGCCACACACTGCTCTGAGACCTTCTGATACCACAGCATAATCCAGTCTCCGGCAGCCAACAGAGCATGACTCAACCACCCACATGTACTCATCCCTATCCTCACTACCTCTTTTATCTTTCTCCCATTTCCTTCTTCTTTGACAGAAGCACCTTCACTTTTTTAACAGCATCCTGATGCTGCATGTTCATTGCCACTCGGAGAGGTGTCACTGTCAACACAAAACTTTCACCATCAAACCCTTTAAACAAAAGCCTGCATCAAAACTGCTCTCAGTGTAGTAAGAGCTGGAAAATTAAAATAAATGCAATGGCAACCTTTTTACTAAAACGAGATAATAGTGTTCCCCCCCCCCCCTTTTTTTTTGTTTTGCTTGCTTTGTTTTTTATCAAGCTTTCTTCCTCCTTCAGTCTCTTCTGCTTGCCACCACCATCTAGAAAATGGTAACAGGGAAAAATTAAAGGAGGAATAAAAAATCCCACAGCAAGTAAATACTCTAAAATATCTCACTGCACAGTCTCCCTATAAAGACTCTTCAAGTGGGAGGCAGCCTCACAGCAAACTAACCAAAGCGGATGGGTTGACCTCAGACAGCAGCCAAACACCCACACAGCCACTTGCTTACTCCCCTCGCAGTGGGACAGGACAGAGAAGAGGAAGAACAGAAGAGAGAATGTTTGTATATCCAGATAAGGACAGTTTCGTAAGTGAAGGAAAGCAAAAAAACCCCAACCCTAAACCAAACACTTCCTACCAGCCCCCTGCCTCCTCAAATAATGCAAAGGCAATTACTCACCACCTCCCATCAGCAGACCCAGGCCCAACCAGTCTCCCAGCAATGGACACCTTGGAAGACAAAACCCTCACCATTCTTATTCCTCTGCCCCAGCTTTTCTTGTCGAGTTTGACATTTTCAGCATAGAATATCCCTTTTCCAGTTCAGATCAACTATGCTGCCTGTGTCCCCTCCCAGTTTCTTGCCCACCCTCAGCCTACTTGCTGGGGGTGCAGACTGGGAAAAAAAAAGCAAGCTTTGATGCTGCACAAGTGTTCAGCAATAGCCAACACACTGGTGTGTTATCAGCACTGTTTTAGCCAAAGATCCAAAACATGGCCACCATACGAACATCTATGAAGAAAGTTAACTCTATCCCAGCCAGACACAGTCCAATCTCCACTCCTTGCTTTCACAGCATGTCTACCATACCCAGGTCCTACACTCTCCAATACATTCCATCAATCATGGATGCCTTCTCATCCTTTGACACAGATATCATTCCCTTAATCTGTGGGACATCCTCCAAACGTCCACAGAAGTCCAATCAATTCATTTGGTCCATGACTTGTGCTTCACGAAGCAGCTTTCCACTTCAGACGGTGTCACACAGTACAACAGGTTCCACTGGTAAACAGAGCATTTTCACTGCAAAAGCAATGCTTTTCACTTTCTGCTTATTTATTATACTCTTGGGCCCGAGCCGCCACCTCAGGTGATGCTCTGAAATCTCTGCCTCCTGGCCAAACTGTGACCTCTTCCAGGATTCATGGGCACTGCAGGTTCCCCATTTGAGCCCACTGTGTGATCAGTGCTACCCACTTACTCCACATAGCTTCGGTTGCATAAGGTACAGAGGGGACCCTACCTATGAACATCCAGCACAGCACAAGTACCTCAGACCCTTGATACCCCCAGTTCCCACAACCCTATATGTTGATCTTGGGTCTCTCCAGGTGTTTTCTGACAGAGGCTCCAGGTGAGGTCATGCTCCCCTGTCTGGACAGGCCTAAGGGCTACCACACAAACTGTACTGTCTGTCCTGCTGCTCTTTAGGGATGGGGGCGGGCTGTCCCATGCCGGGGGCAGGTGCCCCCCTGCCCGCTCTGTCCCTGCCCTCCTCAGCCGGGCAGGGGGGAGAGAATGTAACGACAGGCCCGTGGGTCGGGGTGGGGGCAGGGAGAGATCGCTCCCCAGTGACCGGCACAGGCAAAACCCAGGTCCGCCCCGGGGACAGTCAGAGCGGGACGGTGAGAAATAAAGCCGAACCTTAAAGCCCCTTCCGCAGCGCTCCCTTCTCCCCGGGCGCAGCTCGGCTCCTGCCCGTCCCTGCCCCCTCCCAGCAGCAGCGCAGGGCTCTGGGCAATGAGGGCCGCGCTCAGCTTATCGCTCCTCGTCTCCCCCGCTCCTCCTTCCTCTCTTTCCCTGCCGCAGCGTGTCCCCCCCGCGGGCGCAGCCCCCCCGGCCCGGCCGGCCCCAGCCCCCCCGCCCCCGGGGGCACAGGCCCTGCCCCAGCCCGGCCCCGGCCCGGGCTCCTCCCCGCGGGGCCACGGGCCCTGCCCGGAGCTGCCCCGGCGCCGCTGCCCGCGGGTCACAGCCCCCTGCGGGCACCCCCTGCCCCGGGGGGGGCCCTGCCCGGGCTGCGGGGGGGGAGCCGCTCCCCCGGGGGCTCCGCGGGCCGGGGGCGCCGTGGGCTGGGGGGGAATCTCTGCTCCGGGCCGGGAGCGGCTCCGGCCCCTCCGGCGCTGCAGGGCAGTTTCTCTCACGTACTCTCACTCCTCTCTTCAGCTCAGTTGTGCAGCATTTTTTCATCTTCTTAAATACGTTATCCCAGAGGCACTACTGGCTGGCATTGGCTCCATGGACGTTCTAGCAGCTTCTTACAGAATTTGCCACTGTAGCTCCCCCATTACCAGAACCTTGCCACCCAAACCCAATACACTTGAACAAGGTCTTCTTTCAGGTTACTCAAGGGAGGACTCATAAGCCGACAGTGACCCAGAACATGCAGTCTCCATACACCCAGTATGCAAAGGAAAGCCTGTTTTTTTGTTAGCTGGTAGAAACTTGACTGTTGTCTTAGCAATCGCATCCATGGGGATGTGATGATGCTGGTCTTGCCATAACAAGAACATTGGCAATATCTATCCAGGAGAAAAGGAGGAAGGGCTCCATGAGATGGTTCCCAGAGTTCTGGAATGGCTGCAATGCAGGGGCCAAATGCCAGGCTTGGCTCAAGGCCAGCACTTTGGCAAAAGCGGAACACAGTGATAAGCAGCACAGCCAACAGCTAAAGCTAACAGCAGCTATTAAGAAGCCTTGAGAGTTTAACCTTCAGCAAGAAAGGGAGCAAGTAATTCTCCACTGGGACAAGCAAGTAGCAGCCAAATAACAGCCCTAAGCCTAGTCTGGCACACCCAGACCAAACCTGTTGCTGTCTCCAGCCCCATACCAGGTTCTTCAAAGGGAAGGCAACAGGTTGGCCCCAGCAGCAGCCGAGCACCCACCTAGCTGCTTGCGCTCAACAGGGAGAAAACCTGGGGGCTGAGATAAGAGCAGATATCTCTGTGGGCAGGGAGATAAATACAGGCTACTGCCGTGTGCCTCCACCAGCTGCCAAGCACCCAGCCAGCTGCCAGCTACCCCCACTCCACCTGCCACCTCGGAGGCTATTCTTCCTTCCTTCCCCCTCTGCCCCGTTTTTATGGCCGAGCTGGCGGTGTGGGCGGGCGGGTCGGCCTCGCCTCACCCGCGGCCCCGCAAGTACCGCGCACGCGCGCTGCTGCTTCCCTTTGTCTCCCTCGTCAGGCCGCCCCCCCGTCAGGCGGCGGAGGCTCCGCAGTCACGTGGCGGGGGCGGTGGCATGGCGGCGCCGAGCCGCGCCTCGCGGGTCTGTCGCGGGGTGGTGACGCGCCGGCGGGGCGCGGGGAGGATGGGGCTGTGAGGGTGGCCGCCGCGCCGGACACCCCGCGCCGCGCCGAGCGGGAGCAGTGGGCGCCGTGCCGGGGCTGTGGGTTGCCGCAGGCCCTGCCGCTGCCTTGCAAGTCGGAGGAGACGGTAAGGAGCGCGGAGAGGGCGCGGGCGGCGGGGCGGGCGGCTGCGGGCGGTGGTCCTCTCCGGGCGGGCCCGGCGCGGCGCGGGGCTCCGGCGCCCCCCTTACGGCGCCCGGGCTTGGCGGGGCGGTGCCCGCGGCCCTCCCCGCGCTGGGCCCTGCCCGCGGGCCGGGGGCGTCCGGTGGGCCGCGGCCACTCGCGTCCTCCCTTGGGCCTGGGGGAGCGCTCAGCCCTCGCCGGCCGGGGGCCCTCCCGCGCTCCGAGCGCGGCTGGGCTGGACCCCTTTGTGTCTTCCGTGCTCGGCAGCGGCATGGGCTTCCTCGGGTCGGCCGCTGCCTGCGAGGCAGCTGCCCCGGGTCGCCTTCGCGGCGTTAGGGGAGGAGCCTGGCTTAAAAGCGGGGGTCCGGGTGCCGCTCCTGCCGCGGTGCGGACCGGGGCGGCTGTGGCCTTGCAGCCTGGCACCCTTGCTTTTCAGTCGGCATGGGGCAGGCGCCTGCGGCCCCGACGGCTGGGGATGGTAAAGGTAGTACGTCAGAAAGTCACGGTAGTAGTCGGACAGAGAAGTGATTTATTTGGACGGTGATTGAATTACCAAAAAACCATTACAAGGCAGTTGCGAATGGAACTTACTGGGTGCTATGAATGAGATTTGGAGTGTGTAGAAAGACAGAAGATGGCCTTTTTGCTTGTTTATTTTTGGTTTTGCTAACTTGTCTTACTTGTCCTTTAGACCGTGTTTATGTTTAAGTTTATGTTCTCAGTAAGGTAAGTTTTTCTTTTGACCTTTTCCACACCAGAGGAGAGAACACACGTTGACTGTTAACTCTTACAACTATACTCCAAATGGATGTCCAGTAATTACAATGTAGTACAGTTCTAGAGATGGACACAATGTTTTTTAAAATTTTTTTTGCCTAAGATTGATAAATGTTTTTTATTTGGAAGGGAAAGAAATCTGAGTAAAAATATGTAATTTTTTTTTAATGCCTTCTTTGGACCTTGGTTATACTTTTGAAAACCAAACAGTTAATGGGAAGTCAGGATAGAAATTTTGCATCATTTTCCACCCTTCAGAATATGTTTGCTGTCAGTGACGTGTTTTAGACAACAGTATCTGTTTTAATATATATATATTTTTTTTATTCCTCTCCAAAAGGTAGTGAAAAAGAAAATACCAAGATGAGTAAAAAGCCTCCAAATCGTCCTGGAATCACATTTGAGATTGGTGCTCGTTTGGAGGCACTGGACTATTTACAAAAATGGTATGGAAGACATTGTGCAATATTCACTAAGAACATAATTCTTTTGTGTATATTGTGTGTTTTGATGTCTAATTATAAAACTCAGCGCACCTATTAACTGACTGTTTCACATGTGAACTTTTTGAATTTCCACAAAAGTCTGTTAAAACTTTTAGCTTTTAGGAAAATATTCTGTCTTCAGGAATGAAAACAAGCTTCTCTACAGGTTTTAATTTGTTTGCTTTTAGGTGCTTTTGTACAGCCACAATAAGCAAAGAGCATTTCCAGAGTAGTGTGGAATCAGTGTGTTAACGTGGCAAACTTCTGTGACTAAAGACTTACTTTGTTTTAGTTTGAAGGTGTTCAAGTGAATTTGTGTTGTATTCAGTTACTACACTTCACAAGTTTACAAAACTGATTTTAAAAAAAGAAAACATCCTTAATCAGAGATCATGGAATAGGCGAGTACTTCTGTATTCTGTATCAAACAGTTGGAGGAATGAAGTGCTTACAGCTGTGATTCTGCAACCACCCAGTCTTACTGTGAGTTGGTCAAGACTATGAAATGGAAATTTGTGGGCGCATGGACCATACTACACAGCACGTGTACTGTAAAAGGAGCTGTTCTTCCAAAATAAATTTAGTCAATTTTATTAATGCGAGTGTGCTAAATACTGGCCATGCTACTTCAGTTTGAAAAATCCCTGGTTTTGTTGAAGCAGATGACTGGGGAAGCTGATGCTTCTACCCAGAAGTTTTTTCTTAGCTGCTCTCTGATTAATTAGGGCTGGGAAATGTAGTGGCCTGTACCTGGTTTTTTGTTGCATTCCTGGAGAGCTAAGCATGTTCACGTAAATAACTGATCCTGCTAACTCGCAAGTTATGTGATAGAGAAGTCTGTGTATTATTTACATATTTACTGCAGTAGTTACATGCTCTGTACAAAACTTTGGGTTATTTTTTTTTATCTGTAGAGCTTTGATTTTAATTATAGCAAAAGCGTCTGTTACAATAAATGGATTATTCTGTAAACCATATTTTCCTTTAGAGCCCTTGTTCTTATCTGTTGCTGTAGAGTTGGTTTTGAATATACAGATTCTATAACTGAATGTCAAGATCAGGAAACTGAATAGTGCTATAAAAATAATTTCAGTAGAACTTTTGATAGCGTCTTCTGTGACTAGAGATAACTGGTTAATGTAGCTAGGTAACAAAAGTTAATATGTAAAAATAGCTTCAGCTTAATTACAACAGTAAAAGATCACTGATTATCCAGTGTATGGTTTATATTGCATCTGCCCAGCCTTTTCACAGGAAAGGGTCACTCGTCAGTTCTAGAGTGCTTGTCTGGGTTTGGCCTTGTCAGGCATGGACCCTGTCGGAAGCTCTGCAGCTGAGTTGCTTGGTATTTTCAGGCAGAATAGAATTCATCCTGAGCTTTCTAGGAATTGGTTCATCATCTAGACCACCAGGTAAAACAGGTCAAGTTCATATGCATTTAAACTTTTGTGTGCTATATACAGGAACAGAAAGTTAATATTAAAATTCTGCAGTTACAGCAATGCTGTAAACAGGACTCTGTTTTAAATGAATTCACATTGATGTACATAACTGAAGACCTTTTTAGAGAAAGCCTACTGTTACATTATTGTTAGGGTGACATTGGCTGGAATAATAGTTCATGTGAGTTTTTTTCCCTTAGCTTTCAGTTGCATAACGGGGTGGTGGATGTTTTTAAAATTCTTTCCATATATAAGCTGTATGCATTCCCTTCATCTGCAGGCAGAGACATACTTTGAAGAAAATAAAGTTCCTGAACTTACATGAAATCTCTATATTTTTTAACAAAACCGAAATTGAAGAGCAGTCGTATTGCTTAGCTCAGTCTTTATGCAAGTGACAAATTGAGAACACTTGCTGAAAAATAGCCTTTGAAAGGGTTTTACTTCTCTTGTCTCCATTTTTCTGAAAGTCTGCTGTCATTTAAAGATCCAGTGTTTTCATGACCAGTTAAAGCGTTAATGAAGGCAGGCTTCTAGATGGTGGGGAAAAAATATATTAAAAGTGTGTTTGCTTTCTGAGGCACTTTTGCAGGTCTTAAATTTTCATCTGCGTAGCAGTTGCTGAAATTCATCTCTTGGAATCTGGTGTTTTGTTTGATTTCTGTAAAATTTGGAGAGGGTATTGTATGCATTGACTGTTGCTTAAAACTCCTGTGGTTATAAATGAGGAAATTTTTACAGACACTGTTTGGGTCACTGATATAATTTGGCGTGTGTGATCATGGGGCAGAAGAAAGCCTGATCAAACTCATCAGCAAAGACAGGCTGTTAATGAGCATGTTTGGTGTTGCTTTATTGTGGAGGTAACTGCAGTTGCTTCTGTATGAAGTGCAACAGTGTACTGTTGCAGTGGACATCATCTTACATAATAAATTTGTACCACTTGTTAAATTGAAATTCACTAAAGCAAACTATGAAATGCGGCTCTAATTGAAATCAATGTGACCATCTGTCAGCAGATAGTAAATGAGATGGATTGACTGGTAACAGAAAATTATTGAGGATTTATGCGGTGATTAGAGGCCTGGACTGTGTGACCTGTGAAGAAAGGATGAGAAAACGGGGCTTGTTTAGCTTGGAGAAGGCTTCAGGGGATCCACTAGCAGCCTTCCAGTACCTACAGAGATACCATCAAGAAGGCTTAGCCATACTCCACAGTGGTGCGTGGTTAGAGGATACTAGACAACAGGCACAAGTTGAAAAATGAGACATTCGAGCTAGGTACAAGGAGAGTCTTTTAAGCTATGGGACAGTCAAGCAGTGGATCAAGTTGCCCAAAGAGTTTGTGGAGCCTCCAATGCTGGAGGTTTTCAAGACTGGGCTGGATAAAACTGAGAAATCTGATCCCACAGCTGACCCTGCTTGGAATGGCAGGTTGGACTAGAGGCCTTCTGAGGTCCCTTCCAACTTGAGTTATTCTATGGTCTTATACAAAAAACTGATATATGTGCACCCCCTCTGTGCCTCTCACTGACAAAAGAAACAGCAGTAAAACTGTACATACCTGCAAGTATGTGCCTATGTGTAAAACTGGTTTTTAAGCCTTTAGCTTCTACAACTAGGACACAGTCTCTGCAAAGCTGATGTTGTTAAAGATGTATCTCTTTCTTTGCCCCCTGTTTTCTTGTCTCTTGTGTCTCTAGCTTTCTACTGGTTGTCCCATAAGTACCAGATAATGCTTTGAAAAAACCAAAAAATCCAACCCTGTTATTTTTCTGAGACCATAGTCTTTCTTGATCTAAACTATGTTAGGCAAAGAAGGAAGTACAGATACGTTGGGTACATAGTCCTTGTTACAGTTCTGAAATGGAAACAGCTCGCTAAAATGTTAGTTGTCAGAACAGCAACACTTTGACTTGGTATATTTGATTATCTGGATGGAAAATTATTTTTTTTCTTCAGTATGGAGGTGATCTTACTTTGTGCAGTCCTTGCTTTGGATTTCAGTTGACTGGGTTACCTGACAGCCAGGTATTTGAAAGGGCTGTGAAGACTCTACTTTATAATGATATAATACAATACACACAGTAAAACCCGGGGAGTTAGAAATAGGCGTTCACAGATTTCACGGATACTGGAATACTATTTGTGGACAAGTCAGAATGGAGGGTATTTGGTTTTATATCCTTTATGAGGTAGAAGAAAAGACTTCTTATACCATTATTGTGAGGGCAGAAATTATGTGTCTGTTTCTAGATTTTGTAGGTGCAAATTTACAGACATTTTTGCAACCTTTTTTACAGTTTGAAATAACTTGTCCCATCTCACAGGGCAATTTACCAGTTCTTGGTCGCTTTTGAAGGGTCAAAAGGAAGATGATGATGTAAAAATGAATAATACTGTCCCTGTGGCCATTAACATAATTCAATGTATTAACATTGAATACATTGGAGAAAACGGTTATTTTTTAGGCTTTTTTTTTACACTGTCAAGAAATGAAACCTGCAAATTTCCCATTATTTTTTCCTATAGAAATGTTGGAGAATTATTATTTTCTGATCAGTGTAAATTTTGTAAGCCATATTAAATTTTGCAGCTTTACAATAATCTTCCATAATTCTTACGGGTTAGAATCACTGGAACCTGAAAATGGAGAACATGGAATACGTAAACTGGGCAGATACCATCAGCTAACATAATTTTCCTGTTCTCTCCTTAAAAAACAAGAACAAACCCACCTATAAGTTGAATGAGACTTTATTTGGGATTATTAAATATTATTTCCAGCATGCTATTAAAAAGCCACACCCAAAACTTGCAGGTTATTGTTTCTTTCTGCAAAAAGAGTACTTTCATTATTGACCTGGAGTGTGGTGGTCTGGTTTGGTTTTGGTTTTGTTTTTTTTCCCTCAATTTTTTGGAGTGTATTTTTCTGGTTTGAGCTGAACAAATGCTGGCAAATCTGTATACTTCTGATCGCTTAGTGTGGAGTACTTGCTGGGGGAGAATGGGAAGAATTAACCTGACTGGAATGTTGTTTGGGCTTTAGACATCGTCATGCTTTGGCACTGTAAAAGTGATGATCGTATTCCCCTTTGTAGTACTTCTTCATAGTGCCTACATGTACCTTTGCGATGGAAGGAAGTTCTACATAAAATTTCTCATGTGAATGAGATGTAACCGTCTTCATATTATTCTTCTTCCAACAGCATAAATATAAATATTGCTCTTAGCCATAGTAGAAGCTTTCCTATACACATTGTTGCTAAATTCTGTAAAAAGGTATATAAAAAAATTTATGTTGCCGTTTTATGTTTCATTAGAAGGAAATGCATACTTGCCTTTGAAATAGTTATATAATTCTGCGATTTATGAAATTGATTATTCTTAGTAAAAGTGCAAAACCTATAACGCCAGAAAAATATTTGTGTGGTGTAAAATTTGTAGTAGTAAATTCTGCAATATGTATGCTCTGCTCTTTTCCACTGTGGGATCAGTATTGTGAAATATTACTGTTTATACATATTTGTGGCACATTATGTGGCTAGATTTAGTGGATATTGAGACTCATAGCTTGTTGCTAAATCCATACAAAGTTATTTTTGTGTTGCATAATAACCCATTGTGTATAACTTGGGTGTCTACTATAGTTCAGAGGTCTGCAAATTGTTCCATGTCTGAGGATTGGAGTTGAATGCAGGTTTTGGCAGCATTCATCTTGCAACCATGGTCCTAACATACATTGAAGAAACGTGAATTATCAGAATAAAGCCGTTATATGATGATGTGATTATTGCAAGATTTAACTGTGCAAAACCAGTATCACTGGACTTTGATTCAGAGCTGATAATGACATTTTAAAAATAATCTGATACCAGAAATTGTATTTATCAAAGAGAAATTAATCAATAGATACCTGGTGCTACATTTCCACTGTTGAGTGATCCCTAATGAGACTTAATATTTTGCATATCACCTCTTATTAACTGATGTTAGTTTTGCTTTTGTATTCCCACCACCCCCCCACCCCCCCCCCTTAATCTCTTGATTCTGGGCTTGCAGAATTTTTCTTAAAACTATCTTCATTTTTATGTATTTGTCTCTAAACTGTACTCTGTATTTTCCTTCTCCCTCTTACTCAGTTTTCTCTTTCCAGGACGGTGTACCATGTTTTGCCAGATTATCCCTTCTATTGTCTTCTATGCACAGTACTTGGAATGATGACTTTGATGATGATGACCAGTGAAAGCTGCCAGCCATAACAACAATAAAAATGTAGCAAGGGAAATGCTATAGGGTAGTGCCATAATGGGAACAGAATATTTACATTGTAGATGCATAGAAAACAAAGAATTTTATCTCTTGGTTGATGTTCCCTGAATTTGGTAAAATGGCCGTAGTTTTGCATCACTACCTGGCTGGCATGTGATAAACCTGAAATTTCCAGCTGCAGTGAGAAAGCATCATCCTTCTTGTCTTCCATTTCATTACTACAGCTTCAGCGCTTGCACAGGAGCTGTCATTTTTGGTCGCTACAAAGTGAGCCTCCTGTCCTCTTGCTTTTTTGGTTTTTTTCCTTCCACCCCTGTGTTAAATGCTTTGTGTGTCTTCCTTTCCTTCTATTCAAAACTCTTGTGGGTAATATGGTTACTCACACACTTGCTGTAGGAACAGTAACTTTACTTTCTCCTCTGCTTTGCTACTCTTCCTGCTTTTTCTTGACACTTGCTGTTTAGTTACAAGAAGTCTGAAATTGGAAAACGCAGTTCCAAAAAACAGTAAAAAGTTTTATAAGAAAATTCCTAAATGTATCAACAGGTGGACTTGAAAGGAAAGCATCATCGGAGGCAGAACCTTAGGAAGGCCCTAAGGGTGACCTGCTTTCTTGAAGCTTTGTTCAAGTTAAACTAGGATGCTGATGATGGGATTTGGGTATTGACCTGGGAGTTTTACTTTCTGTTTTGATACATGTATCATCAGCTTCAGTGTTCTTGTTGGACTGTTCTTGTCAGTCTGCTTGTGATGGGAAAAGGGAGTTGATCTTGTTCCTCTGAAAAGTACCGTTGAGTTCTATCTTGAAAAAGATTTTGTTAGTAGGGTGGCAAATGAGAATCTGCAGTTTGAGACGAAGACATTGTGTGTTTTAAAGTTCAGTGAAAAGAAGTTGGGAACTTTAAGAATGGCTGTGAAAATACTTTGCATTTCTGAAATGTATGGGTGAGGGAGGTGCAACAAGAGGTTGAACTGTGTGCGTTCTGGTGTGAGGATGAAATGTGGCTGAAGCAGTTGCAGTAGTAACCTAGAAAATCAGGGAGTTTTTCCTCATTCGGCAGTTCCTGAGATACGCAGATGTTGGGAAACTATATGCATTACTGCAGCTGGAGCAATGAAGGAGCAAACTGAGATTGACACCTTTTGTTTTAATGCCTTGTTCTCGTCACCAGGAAATAGGGAAAGCCTGTACCTCCTGAGAACTCAACATAGTTCATAATCAGAGCATAGTGTTAAAGATTCCTTTATCAGCACCATCAGTATTTTGCAGAGAAAGTTTTCAAAATTGAGAATGTTGACAGGGTCCCTGTATGTGCCAGTTTTGTTTCTAGATGAAATTTGCAGGAGAAATGGAAATTTGTTGCTCAAGCCCTGATGTCTTACTATTGCTCCACAGTAAAACTTTCTTAGAAAAAACAGATTGCTTCTTAATGAAAGTGAAAGACAGCTGTCCTTTTGCTGTGGTCTTTCTTCTTAATATGTTTTGTTAACTTTAGACTGTCCTTGATATGAACTTGGGAGAAAATTTGATCTAATTAACTCCATTTTTTGGCGGGATATTCTTTGCACTTTTGAATCCATTTGCATACTTTTGTGAAAGGCAGAAGGAGCTGAATTCTGCCGCATTCCATTTTTTTCTGCATTCCATACAGTGAAAGTAATGGGATCTAATAATTTTTAGTGGAGAAAGTAGTGTGATGAAACCCGGTTGTGCCTTGCTTCCCTGCTACAATTTTGTCAAATATATCACTTTGGTGAAACAGGAATAGTAAGACTGAATGATAATCACTGAAGTTAAGAAGAATTTTTCATTCTTCCCTACAAATGAAATTTCAATGTTTATGGTTCCTAAACTGCATCTATGTCACACCCAGAATTAGATGCCTAAGACTCAATCTGGTTGCAGCTCAGTTGCAATTAGTTCTACTGAGCACATACAGTTTTTATTAAGAGTAAAATCCACATGTTAATTAAGACTGACATTTATTTTAGTGCATGTCGAGCTAGAGAGATGACTGCTAAAAATAGTTACTATGACTCAAATTTAATGGCAGTGAAATCATGGCAGCTGATCTATAAATTAGTAAGCTTAGAATAAGTAGGAATTCAATTGATTTCTGGGTCTGATTAGTTGCTTGGATTTGCCTGGAATCAATGGTATAGTTTGATGAAACATTTTGTATGATAAAAGTAATGAACGTACTCCTAAAACTATTTTATATCCTTTCCATCCCGAAGCAAACAAAAACTCTTACAGGATTTTGCTTTAGACAAACACAGGTTTTAAACTTGGTAAGCACAAACTTCTAACGCCAATTTCAAGCAGCTTTGGTTTAGGAGTTTGAGGCTTAATTTTGTGTATAATCTGACTGGGATGAAGCTGGTGACATATCACCGATGTGTATAGATAACTCTTAAACTAAATGTTATACTACTATCAGTTCATTAAATACATCTTTTTCAGTCTTGAACTGTGTTAATATAACTTTCTGAGTGGTGATTTAAGCACTGTTGTATGCAAAAAAAAAAAATCGAAACCTTTGAGATTTATCAATTTACTTTTATCATTCAAGGTATCCATCTCGTATTGAGAAGATAGATTATGAAGAGGGGAAGATGTTGGTCCATTTTGAACGTTGGAGTCATCGCTACGATGAGTGGATTTACTGGGACAGTAATAGGTTGCGACCCTTGGAGCGACCAGCATTAAGGAAAGAAGGGCTGAAAGATGATGAAGAATTTGTTGTAAGTGGCACATTTATTTTGACACTTTTTTTTTTAAACTGTCCTACTTGTTTTGCTATATTAAATCCCTCTAGCACATAATGTTTAATTCTTAATAGGAAAAAAAATGAAAATTATTATAATATTAATGACTACATTTGTATAAAATAGGATTTTAAACCTGGAGAGGAAGTCCTAGCTCGTTGGACAGACTGTCGGTATTACCCTGCAAAGATTGAAGCAATTAATAAAGAGGGTATGTATTCACAACTGGTGCACTGATAAAGACTGTTTGCATATGCTATGCTGTAGCTGTAGTCTTCTTGAAGTGACATGCATATGAATTTTTCCTCATTGCATCAATACTAAGTGAAAATGTTTCTATTCTGCCAGATTTAGTAAGAGATTTGTCTTTTATCTGTGTGAACTTTAAAAACTGAAATTTCTCCTGGAAGGCAAAACGCTTAATGTTTCCTCAGTGATGAGAAGAACGTCCTGTGCACAGTTTTAAGACTATTTTGTACTATTGTTGATTTGGGCTAATACTATTTTAAAGTTTTGGTAATTGTTTTAGGAATGGTAGGTCTCTTCTGAAGTTATGTTTATTGAAGAAAAAAATGGAAATGGGGAAATAAAGGAACACCTTGGATGCAATACATCACAATGGGGTGATATTTTTAATGAACCTATGTTGAAGTTGAAGGTTTTACTGTAGGTTAAAGCAAACAAGAATTTGTAAATTGAATTGTTTCCCTATTGTGGCAACTTAATTCATTGAAATAATTATGTAATATTTATGATCAAAAGTGACACAGTAGCCTAAACATGCTTGAAATTGTCCAAGGGGACAAAGAGCAACAGTGTAAAAGCAGGGCTTCATTGAGGCTGTCATTTATTTCTTCTTAAAATTCTCAGTCTTGACTGTAGGTAACACCTGGTTACTTGGTTCATCAAGCCTACAAAACATTTTGCTAAAGCTTTCACAGTAACAAGGTGTGTTTTTTTTCTTAACTACTCAGTGATTACATCAATCCTTTTCTAGGAACATTCACAGTACAGTTCTATGATGGTGTTATTCGATGTCTTAAGAGGATGCATATCAAATCTATGCCAGAGGATGCAAAAGGGCAGGTAAGAATACTTCAGGTATCTCTTTGTTAGGTTTTATTCAGATTTTTTTTTAAATGTCTTGATGTAGTAAAAATGTCATCTAGTACAACTAGTTTTAGATCGCAGTCTTTATTCTAGGTCTTGCAGTGCCTTGCTTCACCCGTTTTATGGATGGTGCCCCAGAGTGTGCTGCTCAAGTAGTCTTGCCTCTATCTGGAATGCCTGGCTGCTGTACACTCCATTGCAGACTAATTTGTTCTCAGAGTTTTGTCTTGCAGTCTACAAAACCAGTGGCATGCAGAGCCTTTTTCCTCTGGTGTCCTTTCAGGAAAAAGCTTTAGCTTGTTAATAGACTGTGCTGCTGATTTTTTTTTTATTTTTTTTTTATTTTTTACCTTTTTTTTTTTTTTTTTTTTCCTTCCTCACCCTCTGCCCCATCTCTTTTGTTTGCTACTGTGGTAGATTTTTGCCCACGTGTTCCTATTAACATGACTGTTCTGTTGGGGGTTTTCTTCCCTGTGTCAGAACTTTTGGGGATTCAGACAGATAAATATTTCCTTATCTCTTATAGTGTCCAGTTGCTGTTAAAGAAGAGATGCCGAGTAGAAGTTGAGGGAGGCTGTGAAGTAAAGGACATGATTTAGTCACTAGGCTTATCCTTACTTGCGAAACAAAAACAACATCGAAAACTGTTACAAGCATTGAGTGGAAATGCCGTTGCATGTATCTTGCATGGTAACTGTATTTTCATAGTTAATGAGAAAATACTCCACTGAAACTATTAGAGACTTGGCGGCAATAAAATGTGGAAAAACTGCTCTTACTTGCTCTGTTTTCTTCAGAGTACTCCTTCTGACTTGGCAGAAATAAATAATTAGGTATTACTTTTGTAACCATCCATACTGTGACAAGGGCAGATGGATAACAGAATTGGCTTGAAAACATTTCTGTGTCCTGGCCTCCAGATAACAGGTAGCTGTATACTGAGTTTGATCATCTGTGCAGAGAACATTGGAACTTTGTGCAGGTGATACTGCACTATTTAAACTAAATTTCCTTAAAGAGATTAAACCAAAATCTGTAGTCATGCTAACACTGTCTTCTTGCTGCAGTCTTGCAATAACTGTTGAATCAGTATGTAATATTTCAAACAATACTTTCAGTATGACAGTAAGTTAGCAGGCTAGAGTATTTCATTTTACTTCATAAAAAGGAAAACTTGGGTAATGTGATTGTGACTGAACTGAGATAGCCCTTTTGTGACAATGTTAAGAAGTCCAGTGCTTTTTCCAGGGAGCTATGTTGTGTCTAATCTTGAGTTACTATTCTTTGGCCACAGGCATTTTCAGCTTTAAAAAAAAATAGTAACTCTATTTCTTAGTAACCATTTTGACATCCAGACATGCTTGGTGGCAGTCCAGCTCATCTATTATTTCTGATTTTTCTCAGTAGTTATGTTGTCAGTCTCCTACATCTCAGGGGCTGGATGTGGGTGGCTTCAGTAAAGTCTCGAGAAAGAATAAGGGGGCCAAATTTACACTTTAGGATGGGTTAGAATTTTTAAGTTGTCTTGTAGCAAGAACACCACCAATTATGCTTTCTGTAATGCTAATTGTTACTAGTCATAGGTTTTCATTTTGCAAAATCAGAGATAGGTATGAAGTTCTGTAGCTTTCAAAGGCAGAGATACTTTTTTTCTGCAACATCTACATCATGCTGTGGGTAAAATGTTTTTCAAAGTGTTTTTTTGTGGTATTTAAGAATAAAAGCGCAATCTTAAGATTTTGTTTGAAAATCAGGTATCTGAAACTAAGCTTTGTCTAAGCCTAGAACTCAAATGGATGTGTTCTGCTTTTTTTGCATTTATTATTTTATAACAAGACATTTACTAAAAATTATGTAAAGCTTAAAAAAAAATGCCAAGACTATAACTTGATATGAAAAACAGTGGAGCAGACAGATCCAATGCTTCATGCTTAATTTAAACCTATCACTTGGTTTTTTGTCTGTTTCCAAAGCAAAAAAATAAAATCACGAGTTGGGTATAAGCTTAAGATACCTCAAGTTCCGTACATTATCAAATTTAACAAATTTAAGATCTGTTTGGAAGGTGTGTGCTAAGCATGCAAAATTTAAATTACATGGAGAAAGAGATATACAGACTGGTTAATTCTTTGATTTGAGCTTAGCGTGTTTTAAAGGAAGAGATTGTAAACACCGCAACACAAACTATTTTTGAGTTACAGCAGAAGTGTACTTTAGTAAGACTCAGCTGTGAGGGTGGAAAGACAAAATTTTTAAAGAGTGGAAAATATTTGTGTGGTTCAATGCAATGGGACTACAGGTTAGGTTGCTGTGCAGATAAGCGCAAATTAATTGAAATCACACAGAAATGTGGCTAACAGTACAGAGAGAAAACAAAGAAAGATGGGGATATTGAGACTGCCCTTATGAGAGCACATATGAAGTATTTGGATAACTTACTTTTTCTGTTTCATGTTTTTTGTTTTATCTTCGATGTAATTAGGCGCGCGAGAGGGAGCAGATAGCGCCGGAGCTGAGATTAGTGACGGAAATCGAACCAAAAGAAGTGAGTTTTGAGGAGGGTTTTGAAGGAGAGGGAGGGGACTTGGCACACAGGAAGAGGAAGCTGAGGAAAAAGCATGGATTTGCGATTGGGACAGAGGAAAAAAGAAGATGTGACAGGAGACAATGTGAACCAAGATGTAGGTGGGGCAGACTGTTTAGAATTGAAAGGTGAGGGTAAGGAATGCAGGCTTGCTGTGGAATCAGCCAGTCAATAGATTGATGATGTGTTTTATATATATGTGTGTGTGTGTGTGAGAATGTGTGGGAGTTGGGAGTTGTGATGTCCTCCTGAGAGAGGAAAAACAGCTGAATCTTCTAGAGAAGCAGCAACTGGTGGTGGTTGTAGCCAGGTGAAAAGAGGACAGTGTGTGTGTGAATTCTGCTGTTGGCGCAAGGGTTGGATTTTAGGAATGATGCTGGTTTTGACTTCCCACTGTTGCAGGCTTCAAGTTACACAAAGGAGTATTTTAAAATACAAGTGTTTTGGCTAATTGATGTGTAAGGCTGTTGGGTAATTCCTACTAACTTGTTTCTTGATTGTGCAATTTTCTGTGCTTTGATTTATGAATCCAAGTAACATAATGACAGTTTTCCTCAGTAGTGATAAAGTAATGTTTTGTCTTCAACTACAGTGTCCCATTACTTCTTTCCTGTCAGTTTTCTCAGCTTACTTGAAAGGTGAATTTTAGTAAGAATAAAAAAGAAGGAAATACACATTTTTATTTTTTTATGTTACATGTGTAAATGAGAATCTCACTGGGGTGAGATACCGTGGAAAATGGGAAATCAGGCTGGATGGTGAAGAGTTACAGAACCACAGCCAGTAGAGGGGCAGTGTCAGGACACAAAGGAGAAGTAGGGAAAACTTCTTAGAGGATTTTGCTTTTACATTTTTAATTTCTAATGTGTTCATATGTGGGCCCTTGGATTTGTGTATACTGAATGCTCTGGGGAAAAGTGTTGCTATTAAAGGTTTGCAACTAGTTTCTGTGGTATCTATGATACTTAGTTCCATGCTATTATGGTTGACAGAGTCTTAATCTTACAATGACCCTGAGACAGATTTCAGAATCCATTGTGCTTTAGGCTCCCACTGTTATTCTTCCATATTTTTGTTATTTTTTCTAAAAATTCTGAAAAAGGCACAAATGTATCTTTTTGAAGGAGTTCCTGTGCTCTTCAAAAGAAATATAGTCGCCTTAGCATCTTAGATGCTAAACAGTTTTCACACATCAGAAGCTGTGCAGCCGAGCAGTTGCTTAGCAGCAGTTCAAGGTTAAAAAGCAGGAATTACCTGTATCACTTTAGTGCCTAAAGGTTTACCCCAGAGCCTAGCTAGCAAATGGACCCACAGAGTTTCTGGCCAATTCAGAATCTCAAAATTGTTGAGGTTGGAAGGGACCTCATGAGATAATCTTGTCCACCCCCTCACTCAAGGTTCTCTTCAAGGAATTTAAATTTATGTGTTAATCTAGGAAAAAAGTATTGCTGTCCCTGTAATTAATGTCTCTGCTCTGACTTCTGAATGTTTAACTTTTGTTTGCTTCATCGTTGTATGTGTCCTGCTACCCTTTGTAAGCTCCATGTCTTAAAGAGAGTACACAAACAATGAAATAAAATGCAAACAAAACCCCACTTCACTTTGCACCAGAACAACTGCTGTTAAACAGGACACATAGTTCAGTGTGGTCCTTGAAGCATGATGTCTTCTGAAATTTTCTGATTTCAGGGAGGCTAGTTTGACTGAAAATTAAAATGCTGTTTTAGAAGCTCTGTTGATGCAGGCTGCACTTCCTTTGCATCCCGCCTCTATCGTAAGATCCAGGCTCCAGCCGCTTTGCTGATCCTCTTGGCCAGGGTACAGTCTAAGGCTTCTACTCTCAGGTCTCCTAACTCCTCACCACCACAAATAGCTCAATCCTTTTTTTGTCCTGCTGGATGGGCAAGGCTCTGGATGGACTGGAGCTAATGTGTGTGCTTGTTTTGGCTGGCCAAAAAAGAGGTATGTGTGGTTTTGGTAGACTGTGCAGCTGGCAGTTAGACATGCTCTTTGTGGCTGGCATGTCACCAAATGGCCTTGGTAGTTGCCAGTTGTGTAGGCATTGCCAAAGTGCTTCCAAACTTTGCTGCTGCTAGCTAGAGTGTATGTATCTTGCATTGACAGTTTGGACACAGAACACTTTTATCTTAAAGGAAACTAAACTGTTGGTGTTTCTAAGTACATAGCTTGACGCGAAGTAGAAGCTAACAAGTGCAAAGCAGTGATTTAAAAGTGTTGAGCTGTGGACAAAGAAAAGTGTTAATAAAAGTAAAAGCAATGCTTTGTATTTTGTGTTATGCTTTTCTTGTACATCAAAGGTGACAAAGAAACCCTCAGTAGGACAGAAATTTGAAAGACACAGAATACATAATGAGTTGGAAAAACTTGCATAGAAAGAAGGTTTATAAAATTCCGATACTTTAGGTCCTTGTTTGATAACATAACAACAGGGAAACACTCCAGAATAAAATATGGTCTGTCTAGAGTTGGGGGGAAAAAAAAGATGTTACGACTTGTAAGGCACTCGTGTGAAACTAGGCGAAAGATAGCCTTTATCGTACCTTTTTTATATGTGGTGGTACAAATCTGCAAATAGCCTTGTAGCCAAATTGCCATGTAGCAAATTAATATTTGTTCAAAACACTCAGATGCTTAATTCTTACTGGTGGAGGCTGAACATTGCTATTGCTTTTTATATCACATATAACTTCTCCATGGAAAAATTCTGTACCTTCATGTTATAGAAAATTTGAAAAAATACTTTGGTACAAAGGATCAAGTTAAAATTTGATCCCTGATGCTCCAGAGACATAAGGCAGGAGTCTGATCACTCCAAAGTAGTGTAAAGAGCTTGGCTCAGCCTTGGAAGTATTTAGTTCTCTCCGTTGACTTACAGGGTGGCTAGACTTCATCTACATGCTAAAAAGTAGATTAATTTGGGCTGTGTGTTCTGGTGTTCACTCTTTGGATGTTTCTGTATAGTCAAACAAGCCATTAGCTACAATGACACTTTTATATCCTTAAATGTGGATTGTGAAATTCAGTCATATGATAGAAGACTTTACTGAGATTATTGAATGGAATTTGTAATGTAGTACAAAGAGAGTGCTATCTGTAATTACTCTAGAAACACAGATATAATAAGATAAGAGTTATCCCTGCTTTATCAGTTTAATTCAGGAAGACCTCTGGCTGGACCATGCTTTTAGTTGATTGTAGTTTTGTATAGTGTGTGTGTATATATATATATATATATATAAATTCAAGCAACAATGAAATTGGTGTATTTCACAGTCAGAAGGGTAAGAAAAAAAGTCAGTATTCAGGGTTTGGGAGCTCTTGGGTTTCTAAGGCTATGACAGATAAGAGGTAGCAGGGAACGTGCTGCCAGAATTCTATACACAGTGATTTTTTTGAAGTTTTTTTTCTTTTTGCCTTATATCCATGTGGTATACTGATAATACTTAAAGTTTATTTAGGCAATTTAGGAAACTCATTTTACCGCTCTTTGAGTAGTAGCCATAAAAATAAATTTAACTACTCTTGAACATTTCTAGATGAAATTTCACTGCCTTTATAAGTATTCTATTTGAGTCTCAGGCACTTTTTAATACTTACTTACCATTGTTTCCTTTTTGGAGGATTGGATAGCTTTGGTCAAAGCTGCTGCTGCAGCAGCAGCCAAGAACAAAGCAGGAAGTAAACCTAGAACCAGCGCAAACAGCAATAAAGATAAAGAGGACAGAAAATGGCTAAAAGTTCCTTCAAAAAAGGAAGAAACCTCAACTTCTACAATCATGCAGGAAGTCCAAAAAAAGGAAGAGGAACCTACATCTAGTGACACATTTGGTAAAAACAAGTTGTATACAATAGCTGTAATGTCGAAGTAGAATTCCTGTTGATAATTTTGGAATTAAGTAATAACGAGTATTTTTAGAGAAAGATGTCAAATTTGTTATTATGATCATAACTATGAGACATAACATAAATCGGTTCAGAAACTATTTTTATTAGATAATTCCGTTTCAGTCAGCATTTACTACTTGTGCAATACTTCTAACTAGCTCTAACAAGAGCAGAACATAGGTTTTTTTTTTAACGATTGTTGTATGCTTTTGTTCGTATTCCTGTATCTTCTGTTATCTGAGAATCCTTGATGTTGTATATATCCATATTCAGGGATGTTTGAAACTATTTCTGGGTTGATAAGAATTGTTCTTTTTAGTAGTCCTTAATACAGATTTCTTATAATGTTGAGTAAAAATTACAAATTTTGAGGTAATCTACATCTAATGCTTCAATGTGTAATACTAAATCTTCAGAATGTGTCATTTTCATTTTTTTAATAGAATTTTAAAGTTTCTTTGCAGCATTCTAATAACTCTTCTGAAATAATTATTTTGGGGAGTGTTAAGGATTTGTGAAATGTGAGTTTATTAGATTTCTCTTTTGTTTTAAAAGTAGGATTTCCTGTAGTGGATGTTCCAAAGATGACCTTTGTGCAGGCAGAGAGCACGTTATCAAACAAGAGGAAAAGTAATCTAGGCAACTCATTTCAGGCAAAGAGAGCTCGTCTTAACAAGATCACTGGTAAAATACTTCTTTTGTTGTTGAATTTTTTCTTTTTTTAGTTTAATGAAATATACATGTTTATGTACAAAGTACTAAAGTAGATGGCTAAAAAGACATTCATGAAGTGCATGTTCACTACAGTCTTTTACTTTGGAATTTGAGAGGAATCTATAAATGGTAATAAAATCTACCTTGTTCACAAATCTACCTTGTTCATAAATTTAGAGAATGGTCTCAGACTTGACTTGCTATTTTTAGCTTTTTAGGAAGGTAACCATCCTGAACTGATGAATTTTTTGAGTATATTTTAACTTTGGATGCACATTGTTCTTCATTATTGGGTGATTTTGGGGTTTGTACAACTTCTTAATGTGGTCATGATTTAGATACCACCACTATAAATGAAAGGTTTTGTTAGCTGTGGAAAAACTATATGTTTTGTCATAGTATCTCATAAAGTAAAACTGTTGCTGAAAAGAGTTTATGGTATGGCATTTAAAAGTATACAAGCCTAGCTATAAATCAAAGCAATGAAGATCTGAAATGTTTGGGGTTTTTTTTGGTGTCTAAGGTATTCATTCCCTACGTTTATTACTCACAGGTATTAATGGAAAACAGGTATACAGCTTTAGAATACACTTCATACAAAACAAAATGGAATAATAGATAATTGGTCTTATCTTTAAAAATTGAAACCCACATTTTATTCTAAACATCAATATTAAATTACTTAATTGTGAAGAAATATTTCAATTTATATCCATCCTCCCCCATGCCTCCCAGTAAGCAAACTGTGGTGTCAGCATTGATCCTGTCAGTATTTAGGATGAGGTAATATGTTTGTACCTGTGCTGGGAAAGTATCAGATGCGTTTCAAAAGCTGGGTGGAAAAAGGGTATGAAGTCCCCCCCCCTTAACAGAGGGGCCCTTGGACAGATGGTAAGATAGAAATTCCACTCTTTATTCTAGTAACTAATACTTCGTGTGAAGTCTGGCAAACTTTTCTGTGCTACAGAGGAGGGTTTTTTTTTTTCCTTTGGTTGTTTTTTTGTAGTACATAGAATATGGTCATTGGTCATTCATACAAAAAGTCTTACTTGTTTCTGTAAGATAAAAATAACCCGATTGACAAACCTGCACAATCAGGTTTTTTCAGACGTCTTTTGGCTGATCCAACCTTTCATAGGTCAGCAGTGAAGCATGTTTAGTCACTTCTCCTGTAAGTGTGATTCTGATTCAGTCTCAATTAGTACTTCAATCTAAAAGAGAAAATAAATTAAAAGGGCCAGTATGGAATGTGATATGATATGAAGGAAGCAGTCTTTAGAAAAAGCCATCTTATGCCTCCAGGGTTTTCTTTCCTGAAAGGCTTCTTATTTGGTGTACCAAGTTTAGTTAACAGATGCCTGATTTATCAGCCTCGTTTCTACTTTGCTCATGCTGCATACACCCTCAGTTAAGTCTCAATTTAATTGCTGTTGTAAGCAGTAGATGTATACAATATATATATATATACTGGTGTTAATACATTTGGAGAGCCCTGTTAATTTCTTTCCAATAGCAATTAGTTGCAGAAGATACCAAAAATACCTGAAAAACTCGTAGCTCTAGAAATTATATTTTTCTGTGCTTGTGGATAGATGCTCCTTTCCTAAGGAGCTTTATGAGAATAATAGCAGTTAGACTGGCTTATTTAGACCGAACTGAATAATCAGAAGACACAATATTGCAGCCGTTGACTGTGTTATCATTCCAAAAACAGTGTCTTTCTGTCTCCATGAAAACATACTCTGCGAACATAGAATGTTATCTTTCAGTGAAAATGAATTAATCGTTTAATTGCAAGATTAAATTTGCCGTGCTTGGTAGTTACTTTGTGTAACTCTTTTCAAATTAACACACTTCTGCAGCTCATACTGTAGTGAGGGCTTTTTTATAGTTGCATGTAATGGAGTGTTTTGAAAATGTAACTGCTGGTAATCAAATTTTCTCTTGCTACATGCTTATTTCTTAAGCTTGAAATACTTGTAAATTGTCATTTTTGTCTCCAGAATGAGCTTTTAGATATGAAGGAAGGTTGGGAATCATGCTGGTGTACTCATCAGAATGGCTACAAAAGAGACGTAAAGAATTGTAGCTGTTAGGAAAACATTAGTTTACAAAGTGCCTTACGGCTGTATTGGGACAACAGAGCAAAACCTGTGGCTGTAGGAGACTGAAGGGAACTGTTTTCTGGATTTCAATTCAGCGTTCAGTATTTGTTGCAGAAGGTTCTGCTCTGCCACAAGGGCCACTACTGCATCTGGTGTCCTTTCTCAACATTTAGCAAAATAAAGTTGATTCCTTTGTGCATTTTTGTTCTGCTGCTGCCACCAGGGGAAATCACATTTCCCAAAGGTGAAGGATGTCTCCTGCTAAGCATGTGTTAACGTCGTCTTCTAGTTTTTGCCTCTGCAGCGCTTGCTTCCACATCTGCTGCTGCAGTGTGGATACCTAAAAGAACATAACATCTGCAGCAAGCTTACAGAACAAACCACTTCTGGTTCATTATGCCACCTCGCATTTTTTATTTGTTACATGCTTTTACTGATGGAGGATGATGAACCTGTAGTCAGTCCTGCAGCTGTGGTAGCTTGTAGACTTTTTTTGTATTTCTACAGGCATGGTGATTTCTTAGAAAGATTCTTAATGGAGTAGAAGAAGGGTATAACAAGGGTTATGTATCACAGGTGTGACTGAATCTACGTTCATTTCATGGCTTTGCTTTCTGAGCACTGAGCATCTAGAAAGAAATAAAAATCATAGAATTATAGAATGGTTTGGGTTGGAAGGGACCTTAAAGACCATCTAGTTCCCACCCCCCTGCCATGGGCAGGGACACCTTCCACCAGCCCAGGTTGCTCCTAGCCCCGTCCAGCCTGGCCTTGAACACTGCCAGGGATGGGGCACCCACAGCTGCTCTGGGCAGCCTGTGGTATGTATAACCACAAAAGCCCCCTTATAGACTGTAGTTTGTTGTTTAGTATTTAAAACTCTCCTTCACTTAATTTTGCAAATTATTTTATGCTTTTCATTTTAGATGTATGATTGTCAATATAAAGATCATTGCTAATTTTGCAGCTTGATTTAAACAGTATGATTCGAGTCACAAATGTTTATTTAGGTCCGTGAGACCTAAATCTTTTATGAAGCCAAACGCTGAAATATTTTTACCTGATAAACTTACTTGTATTAATGTAATAGGGCTAAGTAAGTTTCTGCTTTTCAATTAACCTATTTAGCTGTAAAATCCATTAGTTTACACCTCTTTTCAGAACACCATGTCTATAACAAAGTTTATTTAAAACAACTAGTTTCCAGTAAACTGAAGCATAACTTAATCTAACATAAAGAGTAAATGAAACAAAGCACCTAGTGTTTATTGTGGAATGCTGAAATGTGATAGCTCTCTATCAAAATACCACACTTTTTTTTTTTTTTTTTTTTTGGTGCCTGTTTTTTTTAATGACCCGAGTGCTTTCTGAGAGGCTAGGCTTCACTAATTGATAATTCCTTGGGCATTGTGCACTGGAAATTAGTTTTGAGCATATCTAATTTTTCATGGACTCTTCTGTGGATTTGTCAGTTCAAGTTATTTTTGATGATTTAAACTCTTCACCCCCAATATTGACATTCCCAGGGATTATAATAGAAACTTCTATTCAGATTTGTGTTTTTCAGGTTTTATCAGTTCTGCTTTGTTTTATGGCATAGAACTCTTTCTTTCTCTGCATACTTAGGTAATTAAAGTTACTGTGTGAAGTAGAACTGAAGCTATTGTTATATGCTTAGCTAACAGGAAAGCCTTTTCATTTATGTGGCCTTGTCTTTTACAGATTTTTTTTTTTTTTTTTACATTACTGATATTGTATATGAGTTCATGAATGAAGTGATACATTCTGATAATATTTGCTCCCAATGTAGTCTTGTTATTGAGATAATTTGGGAGCTCCACTGCTGGGAATATTCATTTGGAAATTAAATCCCTTGTCCTAGTTTATCTAAGAAGGGTTTTCATCTGTTAGAATTAAGAAGTAGTAATACAAGTTCTCATGGGAATTTCTTAAAAAACTGGAAAGGGGAGAGAGAGAAAAGTTTTTTGTCAATAATTTTGATCTCTCAAAATTTTCTTCAGTATTATAGGCTTGGTTTTAAAGGCCGAGTGCGTGGGCTTCAGAAAGGTGGTGAGGCATTATTTTACAACTGATAATTTGGTTTCATGATGTTAGTGGAAATGCTAGAGAAGTATCTGTTGTGGAAGGACATGATCATGGAAACATCCTTTAACTTTTTGATTGTTCTAATTTAAAGTGTTTAGCTTTGTGTGGAGCTGTTTCAGAGAGCATTATGTTGTAGATATAAGCAGTTCATATTTCTTATCTCACTGTTTTGTGGGGTTTTTTTTCCACAAATTCTTGTTGCAAGCTGCTTCTAACTAAAAATATCTGCAACTTTTCTCCTAAGGTTTATTGGCATCCAAAGCTGTTGTTGCGGATGGTGCTGAAAAAAAGGAAGGCAACAAAGAAACAGCTCCAGTCCTGGAGCAGGTATGAAATGGTAGAGTTTGATTCTTTTGCAAAGTTCCCACTGGAGTGTGCCATGGAGATGTAGTAACTACAGCATTAAAATTTGCCCCTTCAGATATAACAGGGAACGGATAATTGATCTTATGTTTACAATTCTGGCAGAGCCAGAAGTACGGAATTTAATTGTCTTTAAACACAGTGTTGACTTGAATTTCAGTAATGAGCTTTTGTGTTGGAAAATTAACAGAAAACAAGAAAAATGAAATCTCCCTGCAACAAATGTGAGGAGACCAGTGTCCCCAGGTCCAGTTTCATAGCTGGAACCATGACTGGCTTAGAAAAAAGACCCTTACACAAATTTAATTTGTGTTTGAAACAGGGTTTTTGACATCACATAGAACTTCTTTTAAAAGAAGTTTCTTTTATATTGTAAGAATTTGGTGTTGTAGGCTTGTATGTGTTATATGAACCGCTCAATGAGCCATACATTTTGCAAGGGTGTGTATTTTAATAAATACAAAAAAGAAACTTTTAAATAATGTTAAGGGTCTGATTTTTAAGCCTGCATATTTGCAGGACCTGAAGGCTGCCATTTTGTCTTTGGCTTATTCTGTTGTGTTCAGGCATTGCTTGACTCCAAGTTGTGCATTATCTTGCATATTAAAAGGGCTGAATGCCTAAGCATGGTAAAGCAAGCTAAGGATGAACAGTAGTCTCGATTCAGGACATCTTTGTTTTCCAATGATTTAAATCAGAGCCTTAATGTAGTTTTAATACAGCTTTTTTGTATTCATTTTCATTCTTCTTTAACAGCAGTGTTTGAATGAAATAGCCTTGCTGCCCGTAATTCTTAAAAGAGCACTTCTGTTCTTAAGCCCCGGCACACTCTATGAGCAGTCCCTACCCCAAACTTTTATTTGATATTTTGATTGTACTGGTTCTTTAGAGCTGATACATAATTGCATTGCTGTGGTTTTTCCATTGACAGTGCACTGGATGTTCAATGGAACGTAGTTTTCTGTTCTTAATGCTGTCACTGTAACGGCTAACTGAGCCACTATGGTGTCAATGCATTGACCGATATTTTGCATAAAGGTTTACAATGTATTGACATGACATTCCATTTCTCAAATTTTTGCATATTAAAGATGCTATGATTTTATTGCTACTGTGTGTGATATTTTCAATGTGCAAAAAAATGTGAAATGGCTTACAGCATGTTGTTTTTGGAAGAATCATTACAATGTAAATCTTACCATGCAGAATCCCATTATGGTGAATGGGACTTTGTGGTTTACATAGACTGTGTATGCAACAGTATAAACTACAGTGCATATTTACTAAAACCTTTTTGTTACTTAGACTTAGTAACTCGGCTGTTTCTGTTTTATTGATAGATAGAAAAAAAGATGTCTCTGTCATTGTTTACATGCTAATGGTCTGAAAAACCTCATTTTTGGAAACACTAGTTAAGCTCATTTATAGAGGCATCTAAAATCCCAAATTGCCCTATTCCTTTGCTTCTAACTAAAACCAGAAACCTTACACATTTACATGATTAACTCTGGGGAGGAAAAATTTTGAGCTTAAAGCTTTTTTCACCGAGTTCCTGCCCAAACTCAATTTTAAATGGCCGAGTTAAAAACCTCCCTAAAAGGTTTTCCAATAGCAAAGCTGACATCCCTTAGAGGTTTTGTCTGCTACTGCTATAAAATTGAATGAGTAAAGTATCTTGTAGGTTTTTTTAATAATGTAATACAAAACATGGTAGAAGTATTCAGGCCAATAGCCGAAAACTGACTTTGTTGATGGAAGTTTATTTTGTTTATATTTATATATTTTTAGTTTACAGTTGTCTTAAACCCAAAACCTCAGATGATTAGTTACAGATACAGTAGTTTATTTAACTGTATTAGGGTATGTCATGTTATATTTCCTTTTGACCGAGACCTGATTAGATGAATAACATAATTCATTAAGGTTTTTAATGTTAATTTGTCCTGTTAAGAGGTTAAGCACCTTATCAAAATATTAATTTAATTTTTTTAATCTTGTTTAAATAACTTTGTAATTTGAAAGTAATGGATGCTGTAGTAATGTCTTTCACATCTGTGAAGATGAACAATAAAATTGTTTATTTACAAGTTACGACTCTAATTAATTTCTGGTAATACCTCTCATAACCAGCATAGGTATACTCTACAGTTCATGGAATATTTAAATGAATAAACTGCACTTAGTACATGTGTAATTGAGTTGTTCAAGGTAGAACTGATGTCTGCTGAATGGGATGTTTTGCACCGGATCTTTACATGATACTTCCAGCAAGCTATTCATGTAGCATTCAGGGGTGCCCTTTTACAAACATAGAATGTGCACTTGTGGTTTTTTGGTTTGCTTTTTTTGTCCCCCTCCATTGGAACATGGAAAGTTTCAGTGGAAAATAAAATTGCAATTTATAACAAAACCCAGTAATATATTCAAATAATCAGAGATGTTATGTTTTTAGCTTGGATAACACCTTCTAGAAATATATTTCTACCTAGCTATGGTTTTATTAGATGGTACTATGCTGTGTGATGTAACCGGGACAAGAAAGGGGACAGGTTTAAGAAATTATGTTCAGATATTGTAGTTTCCCATTATTGGGCAAGTTGTAACACATGCACAGTTTATTCAGTAAAGCAGGAACAACTAACTAACTTCCAGTTAAAAATCTTAAATGCTAATGTCTGTCAATGCATGCAAAAATTCTATAAAAATAATACTTCAGTATGTGTGTTAAGAAGGATGAAAATTGATGAAATTGGAAAGCTGCATTATATGTTGAATTTTCTTTTTTTCCTCAGAAACTGTTTTAACTCTTATCTGCTCATTTTTCCCCAACAGTTAGCAATCTATTTAACCCTGTGGTGCTAGAAGTTGTGATTTCTTCATGTGTTTGCACAAACTTATAATGTGGTGAAATCCAGACTCCCAGCACTGAAAGGGGTTGTGTGAGAGTGTGTTCAGTATTTGGAAACTTTTTCTTGTTGTCAGGCATTTTTAAAGGAGCATTATCAACTCTTTCAGGTTCTGCTCTAAAAATGAAATTAATGTTAAACAAAGTTTTCCTGAGGCACTTCCCCCCCACCCCCCCCACCCCCCCCCATGGTCAAGGAAATGACTGTGAAGGGAAGGTCCTGGCAGTGCTTTTTTTTAGAACTGCAATCCTCTGAACAAGAGTTGCTTGCTCACAGCAGTGCAAAAGCCTGTCAGGAGTTTGAGAAGCATCTGGATGATGCTCTTAGTCATACAGTTTAGTTTTAGGTAGTCCTGTGAGGAGCAGGCAGTTGGACTTTACGATCCTTATGGGTCCCTTCCAACTTCATATACTCTGACTTTGTATGTCAGTGTATATATTCTAGCTTGTAGCAACTGTTCTCCAAGTTGTACTTTAAGACAGTGCTGACAGTCCTGATCTACTGAAGATGAAAGAGACAGAAACTAAAAGGACTTTGGTGAATCTTTACAGTGGTATAGAGGAAAAATGTTTTGTTCGCAGGTTTTTCAAATAGTAAGAAATTAGGGTGTTCTGAATACTGAAAATAATTGGTAGTGCTCCTTTAAAAAAGAAAAGTTTAATGTGATACATTTTAAGTAGTTTTTATTTGTACTGAAAATAATGTTGCTTTAAAATGTGTTTTGAATACTAAAGTTGCTTTTAAAAAGATCAAAATAGAATACAAGAACTACAGCGAAGAAACTGAAATAAAAGTTTCAATTTTTTATTATTTATTCAGGAGATTTCACCTAAACCACAAAGTCAGAAAAAAAATGAAGCTGATATTAGCAGTTCTGCCAACATTCAGAAACCTGCACTGTTATCCTCAACTTTGTCTTCAGGAAAGGCTCGCAGCAAGAAATGCAAACAAGAATCTGGAGATTCTTCTGGGTGTATAAAGCCCCCTAAATCACCACTTTCCCCAGAATTAATACAAGTCGAGGATTTGACGCTGGTCTCTCAGCTTCCTTCTTCTGTGATAAATAAAACTAGTGAGCACAGACATTTTAAAAAAAATACCGTAATTACTTATAAGAGATATACAGAGATTTTTTTGGTTGTAAATGGCTATTGCTTTTAAAAATGAATCTGCTTTAAATAAAAGGTCCAAGTGGGAGAATTAGGGGTAGCTCAGTATTTTAAAAGTCAAGTCACATAATAAGGCATATGACTTACTCTACCAGAAATAATACATTTAAATAATACCTTTATATTTATAGAGTCGTGGCTTTTCATGGTTGGCTTTCCCTCCAGCTTAAATCTCCACATTAGTATTAACAGTGATACAGGAAAAAATCAAACCTCCCTTCTGAAGAGGCCTGATTCATTAAAAAGATGCACACCTTGGTTGTGGACCTTTCCTTCTCTGAGAAATTCTGCCTTCAGCAGGCTGACGTGCTGTACCTGTAGGCTGTGGCATTTTTCACCTTACATGATATTTCTCCAAGTACGATGTGAAAGAGAAGATGGGTTCAAGATCTGTGGTGGGGACATAGAAAAACATTTGGTTTCTTTGTCTCAGAAAAATACCATAGGTGTTGACCTCCTTAATGTGTAACTGATTTGCAAAGTACCAAAATACCGGTTATCAGAAGAACAGGGAAGGGTTTATGCTGCATCCTTGGTTATGCTATTTTTTGTGAACGTTATAAAATATTTCTAGAATTTTTTCTTGAGATTACATTAGGTTTTTAGTGTTGCTTAGGGTCAGGCTCCTTGTTGCCTGAAGAACATTAAATGCTGAGGCTGAGAGTTAAAATAAACACAGGTTCCACTAAGTCAAAAGGAGCATGTTTGTTTCACGTTTAGAATAGTGATTGAGGATGGAAGATTAAACCTGGATTGTGTGTTCCCCTTAACCTCGATTTGATATTTTCCCTTAGGCAATAAGTTTCTTCTAATCTTTTCACACAGATAACTTTGAATGGGAGAGGGAGAGGTGCAAATTCAGTCATCTGTATTTGTTCAGGACACATAGGTACAGATTGTATTTTGCCCCCACAAAATATTAGCGGTCATCTATGTTGTAATACGCTTTCTCCCCCCCACCCCTAAAACAATGGTAAGTAGTTTTCCTTGAGCATGTTTGTATTTTGGATTGTTAGATTTCTCTCTAGCAATATTTTTAGGAAGTAGCTTATTTAGAAACTGATTACTTAATAGCTTAAGATCTTGTTAGTGCCGTCTTTTAATCTTCAGTTTCTGAGTGTTTTCCACCTCTAGTGGAAATTTTAATTTTTCTTTGTCTCTATTTTTAAATCTTGACATCTTTAACTAAAAAACTTTAAAGAAAAGGAGAGAACAGTGATTTACAGTGTGATAATTACTTAAATTTTGTTTTTTTAAGGCAGAAGGTTGTGAAACTGGGTGATATTTGAGAGCTGTAGAGGAGTGCAGGTGTTTTGTTTTTAATGAATCAGGCCTGTGTTAACCTGTATCAATTCCCACCCCCCCACCCCCCGGCTTTTTTTTTTTTTAGTGTAATGTTCTTGAACCTTCTTACTGCACCATGTATTGTCAGTGTGCGTTTGAATTATGGGGTATTGATATCAGGTTAGCAGAAGACAGGAGATGGGATATAAAATTTGCCACTGCTTTTGATTATCTTTTTTAAGTTGTATATTAACACTATCCATGAGTTTTTAGATCTTTAACTGTGATCATTTGTTCTGTTTACCGTTAAATCCTATTGCCCCCTTCCATTATAAGTAGCCTACTCTCATGGGTTATATGGGGGGGTTGCTTACTGTAAATACACTGTTTGCCTAAAACAACAGCCTTTATCAGTGGGGAAGTAGGTGCCCTAATAATGTATAATACGCAAAAAGAGAATCATGTCTTGAGCATAACTCTTTTTTGCTCCTGGTAATCACAGTTTTTATTTAATTACCTTCACCAGTTTTGCTGTAATTACCAGCTTTGCAAATAAGAGCTATTTAAAGCACTCCCTGTCTTTAGAGCTCAAATACTGCGGTAAGATTTTGGTATATCTCTGCTTCATGAACATTGAAAGATCTCTTTTTAGGTCCATCACAGCCAGTGAATTCCCCTAGATCCTACAAACATAGCCAACGGAGAAGAAGATCACAGCGTTTAGCCACTTGCTCCTTGCCTGATGATTCTGTAGAAAAAGTTTCTTCTCCCTCTTCAGTTACTGATGGAAAAGTGTTCTCCATCAGTGGTCAAAACCAACAGTCATCAAAATTGGAGGGTAATGTATCTTAATCTAATAAAGAACTGCCCAAGAGAAATTGAATCATAAAAATTAGACCTTTCACGGTTTTCATCTAGTGGGATATTTTGACTTATTGTAGCTAAAGCTGTATGCCGTTTCTTTGTTATGTAAACGCTACAATCCAAACTGTTGTTTGTTGGACCTATGTATCTTTTTTTAATATTACATTTTTTCTTTTATGTAGTACCTGATGTTGCTCATATGTCACTTGAGAAGCGTGGACCATGTCTCCCTCTTGATTTAAGCCGTAGTTCGGAAGTCACAGCACCATTATCCACAGAATCCACTTTCCGTAATGAATATCCCAGTAAAGACAAGGAAGATATTCAGATGATTACATATCTTTCTTCCAAAGCAGTAACTGATGGAAGAGTAGCTACAACAGCGTCAGGTAAAGAGACTCAGTATACAACCAGTTAGGTTTATAGTTGTAGGGTTAAACCATGTATGTATTCAGTCACACAGGAAGAGAGGGGATGCTCTTTTTTTTTTTTTATTTTAATCCTTTCTTCACACTCAAAAACCTGCTGCTCTTCCTGGGGTCCTTCCTTCCATCTGCATATTCTTCATCTTCCACTGGCTTTGAGCTGCATTAGCATTTTTTCTAACACACTTTAAGGAGGATCTGAGAGTGTGGAGTACAAAAAGCAGTGTTTCAAAATATTTATATTGTGAAAACTTGTAAAAATAATTTATGAACTTGTTACTAACATATATGTACTAAATCTAGATGTACTCATTTTTCTGTGGCTTCAGCTTCAAAACGGTACCGTTTTCAAGGGCAGTCAGCATTCCTCTACCTTTGCTTCTGTTTGCAGTGGAAATACTGTCATTTGCTTGCTACAAAAACATTACTTGAAACTATTTCTGAAAAATCCTCTAAAACTTACATAGACTTGGTTCACCCTCACAGAGTTAGCACAGAGCCCAGTGCTGGAACTCTGTGCTGCCTCTCACTTGGTAACAGTTTACTGGCTACTGTTGTTTGAGTAAATCGCTTGGATAGAGGCAATTCAGATTTGGGGAAGGGTTGACATAGTGGTTTGCACACCCTAAAGATGGGTAGTTTTCATTCAGTGTATGTTAACTGTCCATAATTTTTTCACAAATAAGTCTTTCTTATGGGGGTGAGTATCATACCATTTTTCATTGGCTTTCAGAAAAGATTTCTCTCACAGACCTTTTTTTGTTGGTGGTGTTTTTTTGTTTGTTTTCTTTTAAACGAGAAAATTCTTCAATAAAGTAAGAGGAGGAAAAAATAAAGTTATTGTACTCTGGGGAAGCTTTTGGTAAATGTGATCAATAGAGGACAACATGACCTTAAAGTATATAATTATGACACTCCAACTGTTACTTAGTCCTGTGTGGAAGAAAAAACATAATGAAACCACCAACTTTTCATTAAGATGATAGAATAGCTGCAGTGCTCAGTAGGTCAGTGAAGCATTTGCTTACTATGTACAGCCCCTTCTTGAGTGTCTCCCCACACACGCTCCCACTGAAGTTGTAAGGTGATTGCTTCGTTGAGTTGTACAATAGCTATTTAACCTGCTGTAGCAAAAGCTAGGTAGGATTCTTGGATCAATATTGCATAGATAAAAATAGATGATTATAATTGTTCTTAAAAAAAGTACCTCTTAGACTAGTTTGTTAAAAGTGCTACAGGAATTTCTAATGAGCTGCCACTTAAGCTTTTGAAAATTACTTAATTTCTCAAGTGAAACCATGTGACAGTCTTCATTTGTGTTCGATACATTGCATAGCAGTAGAATAGCAGATTCCTGGAAAATTACTTATGTAAAAATCCTTTTATTTCAAGTCTTCTGCCACTAAGAAGTGCTTTTGGGAGATACATATTTGCCCACTCACAGAACAAGATCGTAACAGCTTCAGCTTCTGTCTGTTTCTTGTTTGTTAAAACTCATTTCAGTTACTAGGAATTTAACTTCTGGCTTTTCTGATATATTTCTTGGATCATTTAATGTATAGTTGGTAATGCTAACAGGTATTTATTTTGTTGCCTGCTTCCGTCCCAGGACTGACTTGGAGTCTAAGTGAGCTGGTTCAAAACCCAGCATCCATGAGTGGACTTCCAGCTGTTGATTTGTTGAGCTGGGTCTTGGCCAGAGCTGAGTCTAATTAAAGAAATATGTTTCATTTTTAGCCACCTTTATGTCTCAAAAATACTTGACCTCTCCACACATTTTGTGTCAGGGGGAGCCATTCCCTGACAAAATTGTCTGGTATTACTACTTGAGTCCAGAAGATGGGAGCACTTGCAACCTGTGCTAGAGGGTATAGTTTATACTGTTTTTAAAGCTTAATGGAGCTTTTTTTGGATGTACATAATTTTAAGAGTTACAAGCTCTCAAGGAACTGATTTGCCAGCTACATTTTTGTCTTCTGGGTTTTTTCCTTCTGGACAGATGTGTGTTTTGTTCCTAATTTTCATGTATTAGAGTTTTCCTCCCTGCTATCCAACAGAATTCTTGTCATGAGCTTTCATACTGACTTTTTGTCCAAATGTTCTGTTTTCAGAAGTATACAGTCCAGCATCCACTTGAACAGTATAAGCTTTGTGGGCATAAAGACTGATCTAAGTAGTTTGATATCTTTAATTCAGAGATCTCATAGAAAGTTTTTGGACCTAGCTGCCTCTGTCAGTAGTATCTCTAGGACTCTGTAACTGAAGGCACCTAAGTCCTATAGATGATCCTTAGATGATATTTCAGGTCCATTCCAACTCAAACCGTTCTGTGGTTATGTGAAGTTCATATATCTTTTGTGTTTATCTCAAGCTTCCAACTGAAACTTCTGCTGTTTTCCCTGCTTTAGAAGGCATCTTTTGCTTTTGAAATAGCACAGTTCTCAGGTCATGTTATTAAGCACACATAATTACACCGAATTCTCCCATGCTTCAGGAGAATTAATAGAATCCACTCTATCACTACTTCTCCTTTTCTAATTAATCTATTTAAACAATAGTAAGCTACTATATAGAGGTGAGGCACCCAAAGCTTTCCTTTCTCATTCTTGTAGATGCTTGAAATTATTGAGAAAAGTTAATTTGCATTATGCAGGAGCCATCTGCCTGCCTAAGTGTAATTTCATATATTGTGGTTTTTAGTGTGTGTATTGTGACTCTATACATTGCCATTTGAGAACTATGGTGTAAAATCCAGACTATTCTGTAACTGTTTTTTTCAGTCTGAAAGGACTTACAATCTAAATCCTTTTATGATATTTCTGCTGCTTAGTTTTTATTGATGCAGTTTGGACAGATCTGGTGTTCTAGATTTTGACAACACTATGGAATTTGCTAAGTGCACTTAAATTTGACCTGCTATCTTGTAATCTTTGAAGTAGAAAACTGTAGATAGTTTAAAAAATTATGGAGGTAATGGAAGTATTTAGCCTGAAACAGCTTATTATGATCACCAGCCCTTTTGTAAAAGAACTGTACTGGTTTAGACCCAAAGATGCACTTTGTGGATTTGGAAGTTTAGACATCTGATGGAGGCTCTCAGCTGAGTCAATTGAAAAAATAATTTTATGTTGTTGAAAATGATGCATTTTAATGACTTCTTTATTCAAAAGATGCTAATTTGGCGTTTTTCATAGGGGAGGGGTGAGGTGCACTGAAGTGCAGAAGCACAAACGGCAACTCATACTATTAACACATAGTTCTCAAAAATCATTGCTCAAAATGAACAACTTCTCATTTTGTAAAGGCAACACCAAAGCACTGTGAGCCATTCCTTCAGTCCACAGGCTACATGGGAGTACTGTTCCCGTTAGTAGACACTGGTACACTACCAGTTAATTACCGAACAGAGGTATTGCTTTGCCTGTACTGTTGTATGGTCCTACTTGTGATCACCTGATACTGTACACACTTAAGTAAGAATTCTCCTTGCTTTCATTTGTCAGACTGCTTAAAATGTAGATAACTGACCTTTTTGTCACTTAGCCTGTCATAGACTTTAAATTCACAGTCAGTAATTTTCCACTTCTGACTACATGAAGTTCAGATCTATCTGTAGTTGTAATTTTCTTTAAATTTGTGATCATTTTTCTTGGTTTCTGTAACTCTACTCCATTTGTATTATTTTGTTAGATACTGAGCAAACAATTTCAGCAAACAGTCTGGGTTTTAATATTTAGGTAAAGAAAATACTGTTACATGTAGTAATATAACAATATTATCATTAGCTATTATTTCCTGTTCTGTTCAGTCTAGATGATTTTGCTTGGTAGTGCAACATTACAGGAACTATATGGGACGAATATGCACTTACGCTAAAAGAAAAAGTATACTTTTACGTAATTCTGTTGGTAAGATTTACTGAAGCAGGAACAAGAAATGGATGATGTACAAAATTTTCAGAGAATGAGACAGGTCACTTTTTAATAAACTCTTGCCAGTGTTACTGTTTGCCCTGCTTTTAAGAGATATCTATGTTCTAGCGAACTAAAACTCTTGTTACTTTGGAGCTGTTTGTTTTATTCCAAACATCTACTGACAGGTTTAGTCCCTAATTTGAGTGTCTGCCGTTCACGTCTCTGCCCTGAAGTTCCCAGCTGATTCTTGGGTAGTTAGCTGAAGGCAAGCAAGAACCTTCCATGTCCTTATCCTTCCTAGAGAGATTGTTTTGCTCAGGATCTGGTATTAATTTTTAATATGTATTGAAAGTGCATTTAGATGTAAAATTCATCCTATGCACTGGGAATTCAGAACACAAAATTAATTATGATAGAACCATGAATTACGCTGGTCATGTTAGGATGTAAATTGTATATTAATGCAGATGAGGGTATTTCTGTTATTAGGAAGGCTGAACCACGGAAATCCATGGAATAGAATATCACGCAACAAAATAAGTTGCTTCACATTGGTACAGTTTATTTTCATTTGCTGAACTGAAATAAGCAGTGCCACTAAAACCCCATCTGTGCCACTCTAGCATCCTGTTCTGTGCCAGTGCTGCCGTGAGGGGGGTTTGGGTCACTTTACCGTGGCAGAGCAGGAGAGGTAGTATTGGAAATATGTCATGAACCAGACTGGAAACTGCTGTGGCTTGTATTGTATTTGTTTTTAATCTGAAATCAAGTCTTCTGCTGATAAAATTGATCTTAGAACAGTGACATATTCAGTAGTTTATCAAGTCTAATCTCTAGGCATCTTTCTGTCTGCTGAGTGTTAATCGCAGACCTCCCACGTTTCACTGTGTGGGAGGTGGCTGACTAGACTCTTCAACAGGAATAAAATTGCATTTAAAAGTAACAGTTAATAAAATAGATGGTAATATTTCCATAAAGGAAATTTCTTATAAACTAGTATTTTTCTTGCTGTATTTGGTACTTGCCTTTCAGACTGTGATTGTCTAATTCAGTGATTACTTGTAAGGTGTAGTGATGGCATAGCGGAAAACTAGACTTTGCAAACCATAACACTTTATTTAGGATTTGAGAATTTAGGATTCTCAATCTAGAATGATTTCTCATTAATAACAGTAAAAGCCAAGAGTAACACTGCAGTGTATGCAGGCATAATATAATTTCTTTTTTCAGGTTACTATAGAAAAACAGTCTAGAGAGCTCTGTCACTGAGATGGGTATCTGTGTGACTAGGGCAGATTTCTGCCAATCTTAAGGGTTCTCTCAAACAGTTAAGTTACTGGCTGATTACCTTGCCAGATGTGCTTCTGTTGAAAATTATTGATACCGAAGTTTGTGTTGTGGCTGTCAACAGTGGAGCACGTTTGAATGTCTGAGGTCAGGATTTTCTTCTGAATAATGAAGCTTAAATACTAATTAATCTAATATTGAGACTAGATTTCTCTTGAGATTGTTTGGAGGGGGTATTCTCACATCTTTTCATCAAAATGGCAGTGACCTAACCAATTTCCGTGCATTTGGGTGATCCTTTTGTGCTCTTTTTAGAAACAAGACAAGATGTTGATAGCATAATGATGTGGAGAAGTGTCGCTTTTCTTTTACTGAGGTGCTAAAATATACTCATTGCTCCACAGATGGCAAAGCAGTTCAGTCCTGTAACGCAGACAAATGTTAATTAGGAAACCCAAGAAAAGAGTCATTTGGGTAGTGTTTTGTGTTGATGATCAGTATCCCAGCAAGCTAAGTCCACTTGAAATACAAAGGTGAGAGCCTGGCTAGTAGATCAGTCTTGAAAGGATGATGGTCTTAGGTGAGATAGTTGATTTGAAGTAGTGGAAAGGCTCAGGTGGCTTCAGCTGTGCTCATGCAGATTGTGTTAGAAGCTGGCACACCGAACTGAGCGGCTGCTGCTGGCTGGATTGCGTGGTGTGGTGATATCGGGCCATCTTGCAGCTGGGAACATCTGGTATTTAGAAGTGCTGTGTGGTGTGGCAGGTGATGTACCACTTCCTATTGCTCTTGCTGCCCCTGCGGCTTTCTCACTCTCTGGCATCTTGATGGTTTTCCTGAGAACGTTACCCAGGAGCTGAAGCTTTGTGTAACTTGTATGTTGTGTCGTAGTAGAATTGGCTTGGTCTGTCCAAGCCTGGAAGGTGGCCTTACAAAGTCAGCTCTGAAATGTTCTTGCCTTTTCCCCAGAATCCTTTTATGACTGATGAATTCACTAAATTATCTTAACACTGCTTATTCAAAGGCTTTTTATTGTTTTATTGCCGAGTATTGAAAAAAAGAAGAGGGGGGGGGGGGGGGGGGGTGAGGGGTAGCTCAAAAACTCATTCCAGATCAGCTTCATATTTTGTCTTATTTAGTATCTTGATCACTAGCAGGTATTTTTGAGGCTTTTCGTTGTTCTAACACAAGAGTGTCTTGTTACATGCTGATACTTTTGTTGGGCTTATGTGGTGAGAGGCACCAAAGATGACTGGTGCCTCCAGGTGTTTGCAGCTGGCATTGAAAAACCTGAACCCCTTATGACACTGCAGAGCTGCATCCTCTGCATGGTCCTGAAGTGTCCTCAATGTCTGATGAAGACTAGGCTTTCCTAATTACATTTAAACAAAGCTTAAAGCTCTCACAATATTACCAAACACAGTAATAGAGGGTTTTGAGTGACCTTGATAATGTTCTTTATAAGTAACTTTTTTCTAGTTTGATTATTTGAAAATTCCATTGTCCTATTTCACTGTAAATATGAGCAATGAAAATTAGAATTTGAGTTTAGTTTTTGCCATTTTATGTCTTAATTTGCATCAGATGAAGATTAAATAACAACTAAATATTTCACTAAATAAACTTTTCTGAATAGTGCAAGGTAAGAGTTGTCAGTATATGCTGCTGAGTTCTACACAAATTATCACAGTGTTTTGCATGTAATTCAACTGTGGATTAAATACACATATGAAAGACAGTGAATGATTTAATTATTATTAAAATAAATGAAAAATACAATTAGCAGAAGTGTAAATTTTATGCATACCACGAAAAATGTTCCAGAGTTTAGTTTCTCTGTTCACACAATGAACAGAGAAGTTGAGTGCAAATTGCATAACAGGGAAGCAAACCTTCTGTGGCATGTATTGTCTTGTATGTAAGACTAAGACCTAGGCATTCATATGCAGTAATTATTATGTTAAATGTGATGATATTATTACCAATACTTGAGATTTCAGTGATCTGACCCAGCCAGTGATCTGGCTGCAATCCTTATGGAATGCCTAGTAAATCTGTCTTCTTGTTTTCAGCACCCTCGTCCCATGTACATGCCTTGCATCTGGAAATGCCTTTAACCAATAGTCTAAAGTTACCCAAAGGGAATAGTAAAAAAAAGAGGTCTTCCACATCAGTGAGCTCTGAAGGGACAGAGCTACAGTGCTCTGTGCCCATAAAGGAGAAATGTTTTGAGAGTCTGAAGGAGAAAATATTAAAGAACGTGATTGAGAAGGACAAGCATTCAGAAGTTGGTAAACTACAATACTTTTTGTTCCCAGTGATTTAGACAATAAAAATAATTGTAAAGTGACATTAAAAATAATTCTATTATATGTATGTTTCTTCTGTACCATTAGGACTTTATACAGTCTAATGACTTTTATAAGAAAGTCGGTCATCAGCCAAAAATTGCTCTTATGACGTATATTCTTCTTCAATTTGCAGGTGCAGTGAGAATGGAAAGAAAAGGAAAACTGGAAGACAAAGGGGCTTCAACATATGGTATGTACAGAACAATAATATTTTTAGGAAAAAAGGAAAAGATCTCTAACACTTGATTTCTCTAAAGAGCAAATGTAAGAGTGTAATATATTTCCTGGGCCCACCTGCACTTCTTTTGTTTGTTTAGTTCTTAAAAACAGTTCTTATATATATGACAATTTTGTAGTAGAAGAGTAGTTTTATTAGAGAAAATGAACATGCCCGTAGCAATGATTTGGAATAATCCAGAAGTTCCTACTAGAGGCCTTTAAAAAAAAAACAAACAAACAACCCACCAAAAAAAGGTGGTATTGTTTGTTTTTTAGTTGAATTACTGACAGTGCCTCTATGTCCTTGTACTGACAGATTTGGCAGGGGAGGAGAAAACAGTTAAGTGTTCCTAGGAAAACATGTGGTAATTCTTGAGCAAAAATATGATTTAAGAGAGCTTTGGATGATTTAAGAGTGCTTTGGTTTTATCCTATGTTTAAAAAAAATATATTAGAAGTGGATAAGAATTCATAAGCAATCCTGCCTTATTTTTCCAGGAGGTAAGAGTTCTTTTTCTGTATTCCCCAAGAAGATAACAAGATAACAAGAAGACTCCAGTCTGTGTGCAGGAAATAATCCTTAAACACTGACTTTAAGGATTTGATTTCTGTAACAAGTCAATTTCCTTATTATTTATCTCACTGCTGATTACTCAGTATTTTGTCTGGGGAGAATTTTTCTGAAACAAAAGCACTTGTCCTCATGCATATACCAACAGTAGTTAGAACTGTAGTATAAAAAAATGTATTGGAGATTTTGGTCAGAATCAGTTTTCTGCAAGGAAAACCGTTGCCGTGCAGTAGAAAGTGCTAACAGCATCAGCATTTTTTTGATACTAAAACTTCTTTCAAATTATTTTCTGTAGGCCTAATGTATGTTTTTTAAGATAGCTTTATCTTTTTAGCTTGAAATGTTGCAGTTTTGAAACCTTTTTCTCTTGCCCAAACCTTTTTATCCTGAACTGTAAGTAAAATAGATGTTATAAGCTCTTTCAATAACACCACTTGTTGTGCGTGCTTTGCTGTATCTTCTGCTACACTATCTCGTTTGGAAATACACAAAATGGTAAAATGTTAATTTTTGAGAGAGATTACTTTGAGTCATTCTACAATTAATAAGAGACATGCCCAAGATATCAAGTGAAATGACTGGTTCATTTTGATTTGACTAGGCAACTGGAATACTTGATTTTGAATGTCACGTTTAGGTTAAGCCAGATGAAGCAAGCAATTTGGAATGGTACTGCTGTTTTAAAATTATTAATTTTTATTTCAGGTAAAAAGAAAGAAAAGGAAAAGGAGAGAAAAGAGAAAAAAGAGAAAGATCATAAATCAAAACAGAAAAAGAAGAAGAAAAAAAAGAAGAAATCTAAACAGCATGGTAAGTTCAACTTGCTTATTTAAAAAAAAAAAGGAAAAGTAAAACCACTTTATTTCTGGCTTTAGATACTAAGATTTGTTTCTAAATAATATGAATGTCAAATTAAATAACTGTCAAAAAAAAGTTTTGGCCTTAAATATTGAAAGGACACTTAGGTCTATGACGTCTTTTTAGTGTTTATAACTTGCCTTTTCTTGATAGACTTAGATGTTTTTTCTTACCTCAGAAGATATGCTTGCTCTTCTCATCTCTTCAAATTCTTCATTTGAAGCTCTGTATACACATCCTACCTATTTTGCTTGGACATTAAAAGTATTCTAGTATCACGACTGTTGCTCAGTTTCAGTGGTTTACTGTATAAAATGCAGCCCCTCCTTAGCAGTTAACCTTTAACAGCTGTGTTTTGCGTCCCTGTTGAAACAAAGTCTGTTGTCTTGACAGGTGGTGATACCATCTTATTTCCCTATTCTGATTCTTTGATTGTATCACTCACCTTTTTGTTCTGTTATTTTCATGCCCTAGAGGGACAAAAATAATTTGTTTTTTAGATATGAGGCTCTAGGTAGCTTGTGCATTTTAACAAAACAACCCTTTCAAACCACTTTGCTTATTTCTTCTTGTTGGAGAAGTACTCCTGTAAGTGTGTGTTAAAGCTTTAGCGCCATCCCTTCTGTAACGCTTCTTGGCATGATTTCTGTGGAAAAACTGGACAGTATTTGGGTTGGTTGGTTTGTTTGTTTATAATAAGATTACTATCCTGCTGACCAGTACAGTTTTACTGTTTCTTTGTGTTTCTTCCCCTTTTCCACATGCTTTTTCTGTTTTAATCTCCCATGAAATCACAGTACAGGCTCCTTCATTTACCTTTTCTTGCACAGTGCAATTTTAGTTGCAGCATTATGGTAATAAAAATAACAGCATGGGCAAATGCAGACTCATTCTGTCTCTTCTTCTTGCCAAAGACTGAAATTTTTTTGTGTACTATGCCTGCTTCAGAAAGTGTTTCCAGACTTAAAATAATGCTACTTATTTTTGTCTTGCTGCTGGTATTATTATTATTTTTTTGAAAACATCTTTAAGTATTGAAAAACTTAAAAATGAGAACATAGGCTGTCCTTCCTATGCCTATCAGATTGAGTTTACTTTCATGTGCTTTGAGAGTGTACTTTAGTAGATATCAGTCATAATAACTTGTACATAATACATAACCATTTGATTAAAATTTCGTAAAATGTGAGAAGGTGAAAATGTAAAACCTATCAAAGAATTTTCTAGAAATTTTTCCTCGAGGAGCATGTAGGAAACCCCTGTGCATTAAAAGGAGCTTCTGACCACAGACATTTAAAGATGCCTTGTTGATGTCTAGAGTGATGTGTTTGCCCGTCAAGAATTTGTGCTATAACGTGAAAATGCTCCTAAATCATGCAGTGCTTGAATGTGAACTGCAGCAACCTAGGTTTCATGTACTTCACCTTCTTTATATTGGAGTAATGTAATTGTTAACTATAACCTTTGAATGCTTATTTTACTTATAAGTTATTGAGAGCTTTTTACTTGCTCTGGGAGGACTTCGAAGTATTTGCAAGAAGATACTGGTAAATGCTTAGTATACAAGACCCTAAGCAGTCCTAGCCACTTCATCTGTGATGAAACATCAATGATGAAACATGGCAGAGTGAGTTAATACTCTCCATGGGTTGCATTTTTAGGAAGATGTTCAAAAGTAATGTGTCATCACCTTGGGTACAGCAACATCCCCGGCAGCATTCTCAGTGCCGTTTGATATTTATAGCTCTTCTATCCTTTGAATATATGACACTTGAGTGTTGTTGTAAAAGTGTCTGAAAAAGAACTTGCATAGAAATAAGCAAAACAGTGATTTGAAGTATTTGAAAAAAGATCTTTTGAGCAGAGCTAGTTTTAATAGGTAACAAGCTACAGATTTTAAATAAGGTCAGAACTAGAAATGTTTATTTTGTAATGGCGAAACATTGGTATAGTATATCCCTGAGCCTTCTGTTTCATGTATTTACAAAAAAAGAGGTAAATAGAGAAGTTATGTGTCATACTTGGTGTTAAATTCTAGAATTTAGAAGAATCATCAGAAAAAGCTGTAGTGCACAATTTAGAAGTTTTGGGAGGAGTTGGTCAGACTGGTGGCTCTTACCTGAGCCTGTGATACTTGGGTATTTCGTGAAGCACTTGCTTGAGAGCAGAGAGTCTAAGGCTTTGTGCTGTCTGGTCTGCCCTTGGTTCTCTGGTTTCATACAGCTCTGACATGCAATGGGTTCTGAAAACCTTGCACTTTTCAGTGATTCAAACAGAGTATCTCTTGCAAATTAACATCAGAGCTGTGTTCTTGCACCCGGTACTGTTTTTTGGTTTTATCTTGTTGAGGTCATAAGGTGGTTTGTTGTGGGTTGTTTTTTTCATTTGTTTTTTTTTTTGTTTGTTTGTTTTTCCCAATTCTTTTTATTGCTTTGGTCTTTTTGCCAGCTTGTCTTGAAACAGAAGCTTGGCAGAGGTACCATGATTAAGTTCTAACTTCTAGGGGTTATATCCAATGCTTGTAAGTATTAGGAGAAAATGATATAACTCCCAATGCCCTGACAAATAAAAATCTGAAATCCAGATGTAAAAGTTGAGCTTTTTATTCTTTGCAAATTCATCTTGTGAAACTCTGTTTCTAGTAATCCAGAGGTATTCTGCCTGAATTTTTTATTTTTTTTAACTGGGAGGAAAAAAGAAAAATGCTTCGTCAGATTCTGACTTTGGTGTCTGACCCTGAAAAAGCCCATTGAAAAAAGATCTGTCAAAAGAAGCTGTTTTCTCTTTCTCCAGGACTAGCTCACCCTACTCAGGGCATGGGCAGAAATGAAAGGGTGTGAGGTATGATCTGTTCCTTTGGAATCAAATTGAGGCATCTTGGGGAAGAACAGAGAGCAGATAAGTTTTGTGCAAGGCTTTAAAACAAACAAAAAAACCCCAGCAAAACATACTTTTTTGTGTGTACTCTGGGCATATATGCATGATTGACTGTTGATATAAAATCCATATAACACAGAAGGTAGGTAATTTCTGTTAATTATACTGTTCCGTTACAGTGAGGTTGACAGCAATACAACATGAAGTAATCAACTCAACTACTCATTGAGTTGACTCCCTTACAGTGAATATACTTAGAAAATATGGTAGATAAGTCTTTTTGACAGAAGGAGAAAGTAAATAGGAACAGTGGCTTTATGGAAAGTATTTAGGAGAAAAGCATATTGTGGAACCCATTGCAAGAAAACTGTTGATAAAGGTGGTAGGGGGAATGCTTCCTACAGAAGGATGAGTGTGGAAATCTGATTACTCATATTCAGAGTAATAAGTTTTAAAAGGAGTAAATGGATAGCTACTCTTAATTACCATTTGACCCACATAAAGACATGGACCTGCTCAGGTGGGTCCAGAGGAGGGCCACAGAGATGATCAGGGGCTGGAACACCTTCTGTGTGAGGACAGGCTGTTCAGCCTAGAAAAGAGGCTCTGGGAAGGCCTTACAGCAGCCTTCTAGTACTTAAACGGGGCATACAGGAGGGGTGGGGAGGGACTATTGGGGAGTGTAGTGGTAGGATGAGGGGTGACAGTTTTAAACTGAAAGAGTGTAGTTTTAGATTAGATGTTAGGAAGAAATTCTTCACTATGAATCACTTCACTCCGGTGCTGAGGCACTGTCCCAGGCTGCCCATGGAAGCTGTGGGTGCCCCATCCCTGGCAGTGCTCAAGGCCAGGCTGGACGGGGCTGGGGGCACCCTGGGCTGGTGGGGGGTGTCCCTGCCCATGGCGGCGGGTGGGAACTCAATGGCTTTTAAGATCCCTTCCAACCTGCCTGGGACAGTCTCACCAGTCACTATGATTAAGGATAGACTTGCAAATACATTCCTTGACACTGTTGCAAGTAGTATATGTTGGAGGAAAATATATCATGCTGGTATCGATATAAATGTCAATTCTCCTGTATTACCAGCAGGCAGAAGTGCACAGTGCTGTCTGTGCTGGTGTTTGTGCTCTGACAGCCTCATCCTGCTCCCTTCTTTGGCTGAGCAGGAAGGAGGGTCTACTAGTGAGAATATACGGGTCTTTATACGTATGTACAGTGTGTATCCCTCCAGCAGCTAGGCTCAGACACTGTTTGCCCAGCACCCGCCTCTGGATCTCAGTCCGTACATGGACGTATGAGCCCTTGGGGCCACAGCCCCACTGCAGTACAGACTGTCTCACTCGTGGGTGTGCTCCCAGAGATGGCCAGGACTCCCCAGGTTTCCATAGCCCCCCTTAGAGAGGGACCCACACCCAGAGCTGGCCCTTGCAGACCCGCTCCCCCCTTGCTCCAGGCTACCACAACTGCTCACCAGCTGGCCTGGCTTGATCTCTGCTAACAACCTGACACCTGCGCTGGCTCCAGGTGCTGCAGCAAGCACTTACAGGCCTCTGTGACCAGAGATCCCTTGCAAGGTGGCTGGCACTTCAGTCACTCCAGTCATTCCACGTGCTGTCACCACAGACACGTGGGCCCTTTGACCTGTGGTATAACTCCATTTCCTGGGACTCAGACCCCCATGTAAACACCTGCACGCTGAATAGAGTGCCTCTCACCTGGGTAAGAGTTAGAGATGGGTTTCAGTAAGAATCACAGAATGGGTGAGGTTGGAAGGGACCTCTGGAGGTACTCTGGTCCAATCCCGCTGCCCAAGCAGGGCTACCTAGAGCTGATTGCCCTGGACTGGGTCCAGACAACTCTTAAGTATCTCCAAGGAGGGAAACTCCACCACCTCTGCCAGCACAGATAGGATAAACTGTGCTGATCAGACGCAGGGCATGGCCCGACAAGTATACTGACCAGCAAACTATTTATGCACAACTAGCCCTTCTTATCCCCTTATTCCTGTTCTCTCCATGCTTGTTGCTCCCCAAATCACTTAGGTCCATCCATTTTCCCTACCTTTTGTTCCTTCCCTGAACGTTCCATAAGTCTTCTGCAATCCCCAAATTATTTTTTCCTACATCCCACAGTGTGCCCCACTCCTGGGCTGCAGCTGCCCTTAGTCCAAAAGGTGACCCAAAGAGCTGCTCTGGGTAACACAGAATCACAGAATGGTCAGGGTTGGAAGAGACCTAGAGATAGTCTAGTTCAACCCCACTGCTAAAGCAGGTTCACTAAGAGCAGGTTGCACGGAATTGCATCCTGGCAGGTTTCGAATGTCTCCAGAGAAGGAGACCTCCCAGCCTCTCTGGGCAGCCTGTGCCAGGGCTTTGTCACCCTCAAGGTGAAGAAGTTCTTCCTCATAGTCAGATGGAACTTCATATGCTGCAGTTTGTGGCCGTTGCCCCTTGTCCTATTGCTGGGCACCACTGAAAAGAGCCTGGTCCCAGTCTCTGAACACATGCCCTTTTGTAGACGTTGATAAGTTCCCCCCTCTGTCTTCTCTTCTCCAGGCTAAACAGCCCCCGCTCTCTCAGCCTTTCCCCAGAAGGGAGATGCTCCAGCCCCCTCATCATCTTTGCAGCCCACTGCTGGACCCTCTCCAGCAGTTCCCTGTCTCCCCTGAACTGGGGAGCCCAGCACTGGGCACAGCACTCCAGATGCAGCCTCACCAGGGCAGAGCAGAGGGGGAGGACAACCTCCCTCGACCTGCTGGCCACACTCCTCCTCATGCCCCCCAGGGTCCCACTGGCCTTCTTGGCCCCACGGGCAACCTGCTGCCCCCCAGAACTCCCAGGTCCCTCTCCGCAGAGCTGCCCCCCAGCAGGTCACCCCAGGCTGTACTGGTGCGTGGGGCTGTCCCTCCCCAGGGGCAGGACCCTACACTGGCCTGTGTTGAACTTCACTGGGTTCCTCTCTGCCCAACTGTCCAGCCTGCCCAGGTCTCGCAGAATGGCAGCGCAGCCTCCTGGGGTACCGACCGCTCCTCCCAGCTTTGTATCACCAGCAAACCTGCTGAGGGTGCCTCTGTCCCTTCCTCCAGGTCACTGGTGAATAAGCTGGGCAGGACTGGAGCCAGCACTGACCCCTGGGGAACGCCGCTGGCTGCATGTTGTGTTGGGTTTCAGGCCTGGATGGTGGGGATGATGGTGCTGCTGGGAGCAGCCTGGGCAGGGTGTGTTTGTTGTTTGCCCGCTCATCATGCTTCTCTGGGCTTCTCAGGGCATCTCCTTTTGGGATGCTTCTAGGCCCGTCCCGGGAGCCACTGGCTCATCAATGGATGATGGCTTCTGGGATGGGCGTGAAAACATCCTAGGATGGTTGATGGTTTTCTCTGGGCTCCCTGTGCTCACCTGCAGGTATAGAGACAAGCTTTCATTGCTTTTTATCACAGGACTGTCTGCAGGTACTTCTAGGTAGCAATGTTGGTACTGCTACGAACAGACCTAAGGCAAACAGCTGTCAGCAGCATCTCAAGGGTGGCAGATGGTACAGGATGAATTGTGGAAAAAGATGACTGTGTAACGTTCTAGGAAAACTTTTGTCTCTGTATATTCAGGGATGGGGGGAGGAAGTGGTTAAATGGGTAATGCTTGTCTTAGCTATTAAACTTTGTTATGTTTGTTACTGGATTTTTTTTTAATAAACTATCTTTATGAAGAGCTTTTGCCATTTCATATTTACAGTTTCATCATCCTGTTACCTCAGTGTTGATATTCTTTACTTCTGAACTTCATATCGTAGTATACTTAAATGTTATTCTTTTTTTTTCTTTGGCATTTGTCATAAACTTTACTTCTGTAACAGCAACTTATTTTCTTTTTAGATTATTCAGATTATGAAGATAGTTCTGTTGAGTTCTTGGACAGATGCTCCTCTCCATTAACAAGGTCTTCGGGGAGCTCTCTGACTTTGCGCAGCATGTTCTCAGAGAAGAATACATCATACCAGTATCCAAGAGCTATCTTGTCTGTTGACCTTAGTGGAGAAAGTACGTTGGCTGACAGCAACTTAAAGTTTGTTTGTTTAATTCTTTAAGAAAGATAATTTTGAAGGAAATGCCTTGGTTTATGTTTGGGAATGTAGCTATAAATATGGTGACTGATTTATACTTCATCTATTTAAATCCAAATGTTTACACTCCCCAAGCTGTTCTGCATTGTACTTCCTTTGGTTAAGCGTCGCTACTCTGATTCTGAGGAGATCACATTAAAGGCGTTTTGCAGATTTCATAAAGAAATCTCATATTTCAGCAGTGTCTTTGAGAGTGCTTTATTTTTTTTCCTATACGCAGGTTAAGATTTTTAACTGCCCTAATACCCTATATTTCTGTAAAGTATTGTATGTCTGCACACACAATTTCACATGTATTTATTTTTACTAGACCTTTCAGATGTGGAGTTCTTGGATGATTCCTCTACAGAGAGTTTGTTACTTAGTGGTGATGAATACAATCAGGATTTTGATTCAACTAACTTTGAGGAGTCTCAGGATGAAGATGATGCTCTCAATGAAATTGTTAGATGCATTTGTGAACTGGATGAAGAAAATGGCTTTATGATTCAGGTAAAGAAATTGGGGGGGGATATATATTTTTACATGTGAATGTCTTGCTTGTGAAAGTGCCCTTTTGATGTGTGGGAGACCAACATTACATAGAGTGGTAAATAAAGCAAACAATAAGAAAATATTTCTATGTTCTGCCCTTGGCATGGCTCTATTTGGTATATGCAGAACTGTTACTCTAGGATGGGGTTTCTCTAACAGTTTGATATGTAGAACAGGTTTGTAAGGGAAGTTAACTTTTTTCTTTATAGCCAGTTTATAATTTGGAATGAACTATCCTTTCCTGCACACAAATGATTGCTTCTGTCCACAGACCATCCTGATTATACGAGCCCTTCTGGTTTAGCCCTTGTGGTTTGCAGTACCAGTTGTAGAAACCATTCTGCTCACTGTAGATGTACCCCAGCTGTATGCGAGACCTCTGCTACACAGACGTTAATGTCGTCAGTAACTGCGGGGGGTGTGTGATGGGCTTGCTTCATCTATAGAATAGCACTTCTCAAACTAGGTATCGCTAGCTTGTTTTAGAAACTACTAAGAATTTAAATCTTACTTGGTACTTAAAAAAGGGAAGAAGAGTATATGGTGTCTGCACAGCATTTAGGTGCTGACAGATCGCAACTCCTGCTGCTTATCTATCTGTATTCCAGTGAGGGGAGCATTTCCCATCTAGTAATGCTAATTTAAAGTCTTTATCTCTGGGAATTCATAATAATATCGCAATTAGATCAGATGTCAGCAACAGTGAGGAAGAAAGTTGTGATAAACTTTAACAAAGCCATGAACTTCCTATGGTTTTTTTTCCCCACTCAAAAACCAGGTTTGTATTCAACTGTTAAGGTGGTACAGTTTCTGTTGAAAATATGGAACCTTTTTAGTTGAGATTTGAAGGAAGCAAGTGTGGCTGTCTTGTGTTAGTGGACTTAATCTTTTGTAAATGACAGGAAGACCTGAAAAGGAAGGACCCAAAAACTGTCCCTGGGAACATGCTGAAAAGCAGTGTTTTGTTAAAGGAATTAAGCAGGAGTTCAGCTATGGTAATACTGTGGGGAAAAAGGGACTGGTATAGAAATCTTTGGAGAGAGGAGAGAAAATTGTAGCCATAGCAGTATGACAAGAGGAAAGGTGACTTCAGTGTTTTGAATAGATGCATGCTCAAAAGCATGTCAAAGCAAAGAGGAGAGACTTTCAGCAGCAAAACAGCATATATTTAGAACACAGGCAAATGATGAGTTGAGAAAAGGAAATGTATGTTTGAGTGGTAGTTTCCTGCCTGTTGCTAGAGTCCAGTGACAGCCTGATTTTTTCCTCCACATGCCTTGTCTCACTGAGAGCAACCAGCTTGCTCTTTCTAGGCCCTCATGTCTTACCACTTCTATTTTGCTCTCCTATTCTCTTGTTTCTCCTCTTTCATTTTCTCTTCATTTTCTTTTTCTTTTAGATTTTCCATTGGTGCGATATTAAAAACACATCTTTCTAGCGCACTGGAGAGATGCTTTGTAAATATAAATAATTAAACTGAAGAGTTTTCTACTTTTCACTGTTATGCTGTAATGTATTACATTATCTTTCTACTTTACTGTAATATTATACTCCTGTCTTACGTTTCAGTTCTAAATATTTAGGTGCTAAAATACTGAATGTTGTAATAAAATATTATTAAATATTACGTCTTCACTTTTTTTTTTTTCCAGTCTGGAATTTGTGGTTGAGGTAACTTTCAGAACTAGACCTCTTTTTTAGCTTGGTGTCTTTGCCTACCCAAACACAAATTGCCCAACTATAATAATATTACTCAAACCAGCTATTTAAGTTAAACTGCTGTTCTCTGCATTTTAACGATACAAGAAATAGCTTCTGACGTTTTGAATCTACTTATCTCAGTTTTAGTTTTTGCTTTTGTGTTTTTTCTGATGTCAGTGTGAAGAGTGCTTGTGCTGGCAGCACAGTGTATGCATGGGACTGTTGGAGGACAGCATTCCAGAGCAGTACATCTGTTATATCTGCAGAGATCCACCAGGTATGGGTGAACCACCTTTATCTGCAGCTGTCTGCTTGGGGTTGTTGAGCAGAGATGTTATGCATTGCTTAAATTGTTAAAGCTTTTTCTGTTTTGTGTTGTGTTACACTTCTTCGGGGCAAGCGATTCTAAGTTTGGCTCTGAGCAGACACTTAGTTTCCTGTAAGTAATGTCTTGTTCAACTATGCTAAATCTTAGTAGTGATCTTAATTACCCTCATTTTAGTTGTTGAAACTTAATTCCCCCAATACCTTAGTGCTTTTTCATGTCAGTGTAATCTGAAAAGCCTTTCCAAACAAATCATTCTTGTACAGCGGTCTGTTTTGCCTATATTTTGAATCACATCTGTTCATTTAAATATTGGAGTTTTTTTTAAAGAAAAAGGGCTCATTACTACAGTACCCTCGAATATGCTGTGGATGTAATTTCATTTTAATTGCAATTTTATGATGTTTGCATTTTTCCAGAGTTGTAAATAAAGGTGTGGAACTGAATATGTAAAATATGAAAAAATCTAGCACTTCCTATGGTAAACAGTAGTGCACAAATGACGTATCATGAACTTGAGATTGTTAGGATAAGTTTGAAATGGTAAGAATTAGGAAGAGTCCATTTACTTTCAAATGGCATGCCTTTGTTTAGTAAGATTGTGATTTAAAAAATGAATACATCCATAAACCCATTTTTCTTAGCAGTTATTTGGAAAAAAACCTATGCGATTTGGAACAAACTTCTTAGTATTGTTCGTGACAATTGGTACAAACACATATAACATCTCTTCTGGGGAAATATCCAGCAGTCCAGTTCTTTCAAAAGGGGAATGAGATTGCGTGCCCAAATTTACTTTCATTCAGAATTTAAGAAACAAAATCTGAAAACTGTTGGCAGGGGTATGAAATAGCACAGGTTTTATTAGTTAGTTTGGAGAAGAAAATTTAGGAAAAGAGAGCTGGAAAGATGTGCCTCTTTCCATCTGCCTCAATCTTAATCTAAATTGATGCTATAGTGTCTTGTTTGATAGTTCTGTGTGGTGTACTCTTTGAGCAGTCAAGCTTTTTCTTATTAAAACCAACTAATTTGTCTTGTGTTCTTTCCCTGTGCTATACTAGGTACTTAGATATCCCCTGCTATGCAGAGACTGTGTCCCTAATTTTTATCTTCTCTCCCTTACTAACCATTACTTCTTTTCTTACTATGTCAGGAGAAAAAGGTCATTCACAATGTCAGTATTTTAAAGTGTATTGGGATAATGGGCAGAAAGGAGATAGACAGGGTATTCTCCTGAAAGGTATGAAGGGCTTCCATCAACCCATTCTTTGTTCTGTATATGATGATAGTCTGATATGAAATTGAGTGTAAGATATTGCGGTCAGTCTGTTTGTCTGGGTTCCTCACTGTAAACAATAGTACTGGAATAACTAGCATTATAGATTTCTAGTTTTGGGTTTTTTTTATTATTTTTTTTTAATAATTTTTAAGTTTCTATAGAAGCATTAGCTAAATATACTCCTTCATGCCTGTTGGGTTAAGACTGTAGTTGTTACCATAGCATGGGAGAGCAAAGGCCCACTCACATCAATATCCTGTCTAGTAGTGTCTCTTAAAAGGCACCTCAAAGGAGAGTGTAAGAACTCTGCTGTCAGATAACTCTGAAATGTCTACTGTTCATGAAGCCTTCTCCTGCCTTCTAATAAATAGGTATTGACTTCAGTATTGAAGCAAAATATTTGTCTTTTAAAAACAAACTAGGTGTTTTGAATATGTCCATGTAAGATCCACTCTCTAACATGTCTCTTGGTAATTTAGATTTTTTTTTTGTTTTTTTCTTTTTAAGGTAAGCTGCAGTAGTTACATAAATAAAATGCCAATTCAAACATTTTTTTACAGTTAGATTGATAATAGCACAGTTCTTAATATCCTGTACTTTGATTGCAAAGCTAATTAGATTTTAATTTCAAATGCCATTTAAAGAGGCCTTGAGATATCAGGTTTATTTTTGTTTTAATAAGTGTTAAGAGTTTCCTGTTAATCCATGAAAACTAGATTTTAATATATTAATAGCAAGATCTTGAGTCATTCTTTCATGGATTTTAGGAGACATTTAGGAGAGTACAGCATATAATTATAGCATTCTAGTTTTAAATACAGTTCTGCTGTGGCTTTAGATGGCCCTCAATTTGTTTATTTCTTACCCCAGGTCAGAGGTGGAGTGCCAAATATCTTTATGATAAAGACTGGCTAAACAATGGACACATGTGTGGATTATCATTTTTGAAAGAAAACTACTCTCATCTTAATGCCAAAAAGATTGTGTCAACACATCACCTACTGGCAGATGTATACGGTGTAACTGAAGTATTGCATGGACTGCAGTTGAAGATTGGGATATTAAAGTAAGTATAAGTCCAGGGTTTATTCTCAGTTTTTATATATCTAGGTATTGGAGACTACCATTATTCCATGTGTATTATTCTCTCACATTAAAGTTCTTTCTTGTAGAATAGTTTAAATAATTCAAATACAAGGTGTGGAATACCTGCAGCTTCAGTGGGAGTTAGGTGTTCAGCACCTGAGTGGATCTGGTATCTTGGGATTATTGGCAGTGATTATTGGGTTTTTTTAATAGTCAGTTTTGTGTTAAAGGGAAATTCTGGATTTTTCTAAATTAAGTGACCTAGGAATGCTTACATGTTTGGTACTGGTGCTTATCAGTAGCTGTGGTCTAGCAGAAGTGTATGCTGAATAGTTCAGTGCTGTAAGTGGCGGTGTCTGTAACTTGCTCTTTTTCTTCCCCTTCACTGCAGAAATAAGCATCACCCAGACCTTCGTCTCTGGGCTTATTCAGGGATGCGAAAAGAGCAAGAGCAAGTAACTATTGGGATAGAGAAAAAAATAGTGACTTTGCCAGATGCTGGTAACCCAACTGAAAGGACGTGTCACAGTCAAAACCATAAAGAGCCACCCAGTATACCTCAGAAGATGGAAGAAACATACATCACAAGTGAGCACAGTTACCAAAAACCACAGAGTTTTGGGCAAGACTGCAAAGCAGTCACTGGCCCTATGAGCTCAGATGATGAAGATACAAGTAGTTTTGAGGAAGATCAGGAATTTCACACAGAGAATAAAAACTGTTTACAATACTCTTTTAAAGATGATGGCATGAATGAACAGGTAAATATCATTCTTCATCTCAAAATTTCTTAGCTGGAAAAACATTCAGTCTTGTAAATGTTATGAGTTGACATATTCTGTCAAGTAAGTCAGCAGAAATCACTAGAAGCAAAGTTGGATCACAGAGATAGTTGCAAGGTGAAGGATACAGATTTCAGCTGGTGAATGAAATTCCAAGTATAGTTAAAGTATTGCCCATGCTAAAACTGTGTATGCTCAGTCCAGTGTTGACGGGGGGGTGGGAATCCTATGCTTAAAATGCAGGTCTTGAAACAGAAAGTACATGTGTTTTTGCGAGGGGAGGAAAATGGGACAAGTTTCCTTCTTTCTCTCAATTCTGTTTTGTACATGTGGGAATGCTGCTTGTTGTTTGTTGAACTGAGATTTGTAACAGTGTTTATTATTGTATTGTACTCTTCTTTTAATAGCAGCATTATCTAGAATTCTGTCCACAAGTAATGATTTATTGACCAACTAATTTCACTTCCTGCAACTTCTTTTGAGTCTTTTATATTGCATATTTTTTCTAATATAAATGTTTCACAGGTTTTTAGTCAGGATTATATTTGCCTATTTAAACATCTCTTTCTCATTTTTGCATTAATGGTTTGAATCCATTACTTTGTGGAAAAGGTCTGAAACTTGTTAGTCTGGTTTTAGAGAAGAGTTCTCTTTGAGCAAAAAACAAAGTGAAACAAACCTTTCTGTTTTCTAAATACCAACTGTGTGAGAATATATCGCCCAACTCATCCCCCTTTTGAAATACAGTTTCTGGTGTGAAAGAAATGAGTAAGATACATCTTTTTTTCTTCTAATTTTAGTTTAACAGTGTGACACGTAAGCTATATAGCCTCAATGGGAAACTTTGGCTCATTCTAGTTAAAGTAACTGCCAAATCGCATGATTATATTCAGTTTGTATAGTAAGGAGACGTGCAGACATGTGACGTACGCTTCCAACTGTAGCTTAAATTGTCATTTTAATTAATATAAATACATTCAGAATTAAAAGAAAATATATACGAGCAGTGAAACAAAACTAATATTTCCTACAGAGACTAAAGCATATATCTAAAAAGCTAGGTGCGCTCTCTGTTTCAAATCAGAAAGAGGTCTGTCTGGGGCAGTGTCAGAGTACTCTTTCCTTTGGGACACCTTTGTTCACCCTGTCAGTAGTCAGCCTTGATACCCGAAATAAGGCTTTCTGCCTAGACCTAATACGCATAGAAAAGCTCTTCTTGGTTTGGCCGTTAACCTGTTTGTACTTACCTTAAAACCACGATGACACTGACACAGAAGTGCTGTTTTTACATGAACTGACTTCTCTGTAAGGTGCCGCCTTCACCTCTCCTTGTCAAAGTTTTGGTTGAGGTTTTGCATTCTCCTTCCCTTCTAGTATCTTGCAGAGGCTTGGATATTCTGATTTTTCCATACTGTTTCATCTTATCCTAATGTGCATTCTGTTACATATCTTCTTTTCCCTTACAAACATAGTTCAGATGGACTGTTATCAGGTCCCTTTTTGGAATAGGCATCATCCTTAAAATTGTATTTAGTTTCCTTGTACTTGCTTCTGCAAGCATGAGCCTTCCCCATCTGGACCTTCCATTTATTCTTCACAAGCTGGATCGTGTACTCTGCTTCTCTTCTTACCCCTGCCACTGCTCCCCGATTGCCTACATCGATCTCTTAGCTTAGAGGAGGACCTGTTTGGTCTTAGGCTTTTTGCCCCCCGAGAATCATGTACCCCCCGAGAATCATGTACTAGCCATTTGAATAAATATGGAGAAAACAAAAATCTTTGGTTATGCTAATCATATATGAAGTTACTTAGCTTTAAGATTTTCTCTAATTTATTGCATTGAGCATCTAAAAGTTTCACCTAATGATGATCTTGGGTTTAGAATTATGGACTTGGGTCCTCATACAGCACAGGAAATACGGTGTTCCTCTCTTGTGGTTTTACAGAGGGTCTGAAAATTGTAAGATATAAGGCGTTTCTTCTTTTTCTTGGAAATATCCTTTATAAGATTAATAACAGTTTTGAATAGTGAAAACGCTGTGGAGGTAAACCTGATATCTTGAGAGATGAAAGATTTTATCTGAAAGGTTTGGGAGTTTAGAGGCTTTTATGACTCTTAAAATCAATCTTTGATAAATAAATTTTACTCCTTTAATGAATATTGTGTGTACTTACAATACTTGTCCTCCAGGACTTGCTCATAAAGCTGCCAGCAGGTCAGTCCAAGTTTGATTTGTCATTTTAATTTATTATTAAGCCTTAAAAAGAAAGAGTTTTGGTTCGGGTGTTTTTTTGTTTGTTTGTTTGTTTTTGTTTTGGGGTGGTTGTGGTTTTTTTGCTTAATAAGTACTTAAAATTTGTCACTCCCTATTTTCTTCTTCCCCTCTTTTCTTGGTTTTCCCGTTCTTGACTTGAGGAAGAGATAATTCAAGAAAAAAAAAAAAAAGTTGTTCAGTCTGTTATTATGTAGCATGGGAAAAAATTAGCTGAGCATGTCATCAAGAGAATTCACTCCTTGTTCTAGCATTTGCCATGAACTGAGATTGTGTGAGCACATGTATCCAGCATTCTAATTCCTAAAACAGAATTATCAATAGTGAAAGAACTTCATCAGTTATGAAGTCATAGTGGGTATAAAATGGAAACCGTGAATCCTGCTAATTAACGGAGATATTTAACATTTTAACTCCTTAAAACTGGTATACTTTCTTCGGTCATTTCCATTAGCTGAAACATGAAATGCTGGAGGATGAGGAACTCATGTATTATCTATGACTTGCTATAAAGACACTAATTATTTCAAGGAAGTTAACCTTCCTCAGATATGCTTGTGTAACTGTATCTTACTGCCCTTGTAATGATCCCCAAACATGTTCAATTCTATTCCAGACTTGTGCTTGAAAGTTACATGGGACCATAGTGACAGTAAGAAGAGCAGGCTTTTGTCTTAATCAACAAATAGAATGGCCAGTTTATTTGTGCAAATAGCGACTTTTGACATCTTGGATATTACTGCATTTTAGGGAGTTTTTCTTCATTCTCTGACTAAACTTGAAACAAACCTTAGGGTTTTGCCCATTTTTGGTGATGGTGGACTGATGATGCAGTTCAGCACTTCATGATATAAGTTACGATTTATAAAAAACGGCACGGAAATGCAGTCTATTTTACTGCATTAAACAAAGTGCTTGAGCTGGTAAACTTCACCTCTTGCCTCACTCTCCCAGTGCTATGTATACAAATTCCATTTGTATGGAATTTGCATTTTTGTTTGGTTTAGTCTATTGATGTGCCCTGGTAGTTTTTGAGTATACTTGTTGTCAAGTTGACAGAAGCACAGCTCTAAACCGGCATAGTTTATCATGTGACTCAAGTGTTGAGTGAACACCAGAAATTAAAAGTAAACAAAACAAAGAAAACCCTCTTAAATGGCAATTTTTTTCTTTCTGTTGCTCCTATGGAGAAGAATTCTGCTGAAGGAAACACTGTGTTTGTTTGTAATGAAAGAAAAGGCTCAGAAGAACAAGTGGACACACATCTTCAATGGCAGCTAAATCTCCTTACCCATATAGAGAATGTACAGAATGAAGTCACCAGCAGAATGGACCTGATTGAAAAAGAAGTTGATGGTAACTGCATTGCCAGATACTTGTTAATATACCTGTAACAGCATCTTTCATAGCCATTGTGTTGAAGGTGATCTGAGGCACTGAGGATAGATTTTTAAAGTATTTATATCCAAATTTGGGTACCCAACATTATAACCAGAACTTGTATCCTTGATCCCCCCCTGCTCTCTTCCACAAGCTTTGAATGCCCAGTAAAGTATCTTAAGCACTTAGGACCCCTGAAGATTTAGCTCAAGATTATGATATTAGGCAGACTTCAGAAAGCCTAGATAACTTGCCTAGTTTTTGTCCAGATACAGATCATAAAGTTGATGGATTTTTGTATGCCTGGAGTATTTTTGGCCTGATTGTTCAAGTAATTTAGGAAAAATAAAAAATGATCATTCTGCCTTCGACTTTTGTTTGCTATATATTAATAAGTAACTGGTTGCAGGAAGGCAAATCAGGCCTCATGAGGAAACTGGAATGAAATTACAGTGTGGGAGTAGATATTACTTGCCAATCATAGAAATTAAGAATGAGTGGAGCTTGTGGTCTAATCGTAGGCATACTTAATCACCTCTGACAAATAAAGTTGTCTTGTTTCTATTTGCAGTTTTTACTTTCAATATTCCTGCTTGTACTGGTGGTATTTCTAGGTTAACAGGGTTGAACTTTTTCACTTTTCCCTCCTCTGTCTCTGCAAACATAGAAATTCCTTGAAAACATTTGTTGAAGATCGGCAAACCATTCTGTAATCTGGACCGTGTGAACAGGAACCTGTTAAAGTGACAGAAGCAAGCCTTGCATTTAAGGATTGTGTTTTCTGTTGCAGAGCTGTCGTAGCTAAAGGTTGTGAACTGAGGTTTCTTTTGTATGCGTAGATGGTAAATTGTTAGCCAAGGGTATAATTTGCTCCCAGGTACCTTTTTATAGTCATAATCAAATCAGATATGTTTGGATTGAGTGAAACAGGGAATTAGTTGGTGTTTCCCTAATAAAACTTTCTTATGTTAAATAAAAATCACAGCCTCAGTATATTTTCCCGTCTTATAAAAGACAGAGTAAGAAAGAAAAGTTTAATTTTTGAAAACTGTTTCTTGAAGACTTACTCTAATCGCTTCTTCCTTTTCCTTCTGTAGTTTTAGAAAGCTGGCTTGATTTCACTGGAGAACTGGAACCACCAGATCCTCTGGCAAGATTGCCTCAGCTCAAGCGACGTATCAAACAGCTCTTAATTGACATGGGGAAAGTACAGCAAATAGCAACACTTTGCTCTGTATGACAAAAGGAAGAATAAAGAAATAAAAATAGGTTCTTTACAGTGAATTTTCTTACTAGCCACAAGACGGACAGGAAGACAGCAAAAAAGCTGAGCATTTATCTGGTTCTTTGCTGATTACATTAATAGCCTGAAGCTTTAGAGAGAGGAGAGGAAATTTATATTAAGGAATCTATTACATTGAAAATCTGAATGTTCAGTGTCCAAACTTCAAAATGTAATATATCACATACTGAGAAGTGTTGATAGGATTTTAACATGGTAAACAAGAAAATCCCCACATAGAAGAAAGCTGAACAAACAAAAACTCTATGAAGAACAATGCTACTGTTTTGAAACCTTTGGCAAAAAATCTTGTTAGCAGAATTCAGCTGACTAAAAATTCTTGGGAACTTTTTTAATGAATTCCTCTTGTCTTGCTAGTGAAAGATAGGCACAGAGAGAGCTGTATCCTCTCTACAAGGGAAGTTTTAAGGTTATTTCCTTCTCTCATGAATGTTCAGGAAAACAAACATACTAGCTTCGGTTTTTGAAAGAAATTACTTATCATGGTCTCCTTTTAAAAATATTTTTTTAAATAGAAATCCTTATTACAGCACCCTTACACTCCTTTAAAACATAAGTGGCAAATAGTGGTCAGATGTGCCAAATAATAAAACCACTGGGATGAGAGTTTGATTGACTTACATGAAGGTTTTTTCCAAAGTCCTACTCAGTGCCAGCAATCCATCCAAAATTGTATCTAGTTTATATTTTTTTATGTTCTATTGCAGTATTCAGAATTCAAGGTACAATTTTTGTCCTGGGTAGCTCAGTTCTGGTGTTGGCCCTCTGAAACTTTACCATCCTCAGCTGGGATGAGGAGTGACAAGAGCAGCAAAACTGTCTGTGGCTGTGAATATACTAAACCACTAGAATAAATATCTCAAGTATCCAAGGTGTTTTTATAAAATCTTTCAGCTTCAGTGAATGAAATATCATAAAACCAAAGGCAACCTACTTGCTGTGTTAGCTCTTGCTGGATTTTTGAGCCCAGGACTTTCCCTGTGCTTAAAGTTGCCGCTGTACCCAGTGCTACATACATATTTGTATGTGTATGTATATGTGTATAGATACACATGTACATATATACATACTATATACATTTATATCTACACATACCTAGTTTTATTACAATAAACTATAAGAACTGGTGGTTAACATGAAATGTTACCTTTTAACAAGCAGTTTCTAAAATTGAAAATAATGTATGTACAGGTTTTGAAATTTGTAAAATATGACTGTTAAAAGGAGGCTATTTAACTGATGACATTAAGTTACTTGAACATTTTATGCCTCACATCTGTTTATCAGTTCTAGTTATCTGTATAAATGCATTTTAGAACCGATAGACAGTAAACTTGAATTTACCTTTTGATAAAGAGTACAAGCCACTGTACATTCAAAAATTATTTAAATTTGCAAACACACTGTTCTATATGTAAGGTACTGTATGTAAAACTGTTTATTAAAACTATTCTGCATACTCTACACTTTCCACTTTTCTTCCTGATCTACGTAAAAATATATATATAAAAATGTGATTGTTATAATGCACAGACCATCTCAAATCTTGGAATGCCTTTTGAGGATGCATAAAATTGAAAAATGTGCCAAAGATGGTTTATCTGGGAAAGACTTTGCAACCAGTGCAACTATTACTGAGAAAGAAAGTAGCATGGCTGGTTCATTGCTAAAATAAAGGTGCCCTGGCGTTTCCCATCTGTCTATCGTATCTGAAGTGAGTTATCGCTCATGACGTCCAAAGCAACGTGTAAAGCCCCGTTACAGAGTGGCTGCTATTTAAAAAGTCTTGCTATATCAGGCCTGTAGGAGACATTGCAGAGCTGCATGGTAACATGGAAGTTAATTACGGAATCATGATTGGCAACTTCATGATGCAGAAAACACAGGAGCTGAGGAGTTGTTGACGTTTTTATAGCAACTGTTAATAAATAAAATACTCTGTGTTATATAGTTGGGTGCTTAAGTAAGTGCTTCAAACAATATGAGTAGTTGAGTGACCTACTTTGTTTTGGATATGTGGGGCTTTAATATATTATTCACTTGCTGCATATCCTTGAATGTGGTACTGTGTGTACTGTATAAGAGAAGTGTAAATCCAGGTGAATTACTTTGAAACAAAGTGGAGTGTATTTACATAATTTATACAGCATACACTGTAGCAATATTATGCAATGTGTGTGCATGCGTGTGCTGTAATATAATTGTAAATGTTACTGAAGGTGGGCAGAGATTCCAGGTGGGAGGATGGAGGTTTCATTCTTGGTGCACAGATGGAGGAGTGGTATCCTGAAAAGGAGATCGTAAGGTCAAAGTTAGTTGCCCTTGCAGCTTTAACTTGTCTTTGTTTGTATATGAAATGGTCTCTAAATTTACATGAGTGTGGAATTTTATCCCTCAGGATCCTGCCTTATTCAGGATGAATTGTGCTTACAAAAACAATCTCTTCACTATTTTTTTATCTTCATTTCTTGTGTAGTCATGGATTCTAAAAATTCCTGCAAGCTTTCATATCTTCTAAGAAATACAGTCTCAGTGTCCTTACGGACAGTGCTATGATATTGTGTGTATTGCTTGAATGCTTTACAAATTTGTCTGAAGTTGCTTTCTCAGATTGTGATGTTAGTCTAATGTAAACATGAGTTTTGGCCCCAGTTTCTCAAGTATTCAAACGTTTGGGAAGCTTTTGATTTTTTTTTTTCTTTAAACACTTACAAGTCAAGTGCCATAAAAATGCCAAGTGTTTTGCACAGAATGTAACCTGCGGTTGATTGCTTTGCTCATGTGCCAGTCAAACCCAATGTGATCCAACTCAGACCAGTATTTCTTCTCATTAGCCTTATCGAGAGAATCTTTTTTTCCTGTAGGCATCATTTTCCATCTGTCTTCCTGCTTCGTCTAAATAAGCAAGGGATCTACACGCAGTCTGTTGGCAGCGTCATTTATCGGGGTGTGAGTTGCGATTCCTTGTGCTGTGAGGAGGCTGTGTGAGGACTGGGTTTGATGTAGGTGCTCAGAAAGGTAACTTTTTAAAAAATTTGCAGCCTTCTTTTAACTTGAATTCTTAATAGTAATAAACAAAAGCGAAATGCCACTGTACAGAAGCCTTTTGCGATTTCACAAGGCTAAATGGCAAACTTGTGGAGACTTTACCTGCCCAACATTTTGTCCGAGGGTTGTTTGTTCTTTCTTGGAGGTACAAGAATGATCCGTTCCGAAGCTGCCTCCTTCTTGTGACCGTACCATAGGCATCTACGTCATGAAATCTGTGTTTTCAGTCACAGTGATGGCTGAAGGATGTCAGTATTGCAGTCATAAACAAAACATAGTCTTGGTGACGTGATCGGGTAACACGTGGTAGGGCTGTCTCAGTTACAAAGTGGAGGTGCTTCAAGTCGTACGGCAGGGAACGGGTTGGAAGGCACTTCTCTTGGGTAGCTGTAGGTTAAGTAGTGCCCACATTTTGGATATTCTGGCCTTAGATGCATAGATCTCTGTTCAGCTATGGAGTGATTTACAGTGATAGAGAAGCCTGCTGTGCTCTTTAAAATGGTTGAAGAAGATGGGTTGCGATTTTCTGGTAGAGTGGCAAAGAACTGAAACTTTTTCTATGGATGCAGGCCTCCTCTATGGCTGGCATTCACCTGTCTCTCTTAATTTTGTCTCTTGAGCTTCAACATGTGCTCCTCATCTGTTTGTTCTGTAGCTTGCATCTGTTTCTCCTTTTGTTCTTCAGTTTTCTGCACTGTGGCTTCTTCTGTGATGCCTGGAGGGTTTCACTCCTCTGTTCTTGTTCCCAGTTCTTTCTGGCTGCTGTGGGAGGCAGTTGCAGGGAAAGTTCTCTGCTCGTCTGTCCTCAGCCTCCAATGTGTCCTGTATAGTTGGAGTGTGTGTACCATGATGAAAATCTTCAGATGTCTTTTACTGCCTTCCTTTAGCAAGCCTCTTCTGATCTTGTGCAAGTGGCGCTCTCCCTCTGCTCACATCTGACTTCTAACTTAACTAGACTTCAACAAACATTACAGCAAAACCCCTCTGGCACTGCTGGGCTCCAGCATTCCTTACCAGACTGAAGGCCGGGATGTAAAGGGGTCACTCGAACATCAGAGTAAAATCGTAAAAGTATTTCGATGCTTGCAAATCAGAGTATTTTTTTCCTTTTTATGTGAAGGGAAACCAATTACTCTGCTTCACTGGAATTTTATAAGACACAAAACAGATCCTGAACTGAACTGGAGCTTGCTGTAAAAATCAAGAGTGAAAGTAGGGGGTGAGAAGTACTCCACAGACAGGGGCTTCCTAACAAGAAGTTGTGCAATCGAACCATCTTGACTACCTTGCCCTGTTAGTAATTACATGGAGGCGCTGATGTGTGAGGGGGGGTGCATGCAATGATGCAATTCATTTGCAAGCAGGGCCCAGCTTTGCCATGTCGGTTTAGAACACTGGAAGTGTAGGTTTTCTCTGCACAGCTTAAAAATGTTACAGTACATGCCTCTTAATTTTGGAGTGCTTATTAAGGTGAGACTTAATCACTTTCAAAATGCCCATTGCTATTCTCACGTTCTATTAGCTGACACTTTTTTTTTTTTTTTCCTGTTCTACTGAGTCCATATACCTTTCAGGTGATCATTTTACAGAGTATGTTTGAAATACTTTGGTAATGGTTTTTATTATACTATGTTATGTCTTGGGCACTGGGTGTGGGGGTCTGACTTTAGCAATAAGTGTTATACACTATGTGTATATCTGTTTATATATGGAAAATAAATACGGAGCATGTAATGATGGTGAAAATACACTGCACAGAGAGCAGATTGTGCATTTGGAAGCCATTATGCAACAGCCTGAAAAACTGAAATAAAAAATTGGGAGACCACATGGAGAAAATTAGCATGAAAAATCATTCAGGAGTGAATTTCCCTTTCTATACACACCGGGCCTGTGTGTGAGCAGTAGATGAGCCAGCCTTATTCTATGGAATGAATAAGTAAAGCTAGTTCAATTGCTAGTCACCTCGAAGAGCAGCCTTCCTTTCTCTAAAACTGGCCAGAGCCACCTCTGTTCAGCTGTAGCCACGTGTGTCAGTGTATTGTCACTAAACACTCTGAGAGAGGCAGCAGTGCACTATTGAATCTTCTGTGAGAGAAGCAAAAAAACTTCTGTGATTTGTTTTTTATAATAGCAATAATGTTGACTGCATTCTAATACAATAAAAGTCTGTTGAGATTGTTATGTGCCTGGGCTCCCATTTGGTGGATTTTTTTATTTGGTGAGCTAGTGAGTGCTTGTGTACGTTGTAAAGCATAAGGGAATCTTGCATTTTTAGCCTGTTAGTCAATAAGTTAAATACAGTCATTGATACTCATTTATTTGTTTAGATTGCAAAGCTTTAGGGAATCTTCTGTATTTTAGCCTGTAGGCAAATGTAGCATTTAGTAAATAATGTACAGTACTGAATCGCTTACTGTGTGGCAAAGTGTTTAGAAGAATTTTCCGTTCCTTATCTGCTTTGGTGTTTTAAACAATTTCAGGGTTTGAGTTTTGCAACGCACTTGGTTCTTAAAAAATGATGTCTTTGAACAATGGGTTGGTGGTGATGGCATCTCTTTTTGTGGGCAGCTGGCTGCCTTCTAAGGGTGTTTCTAATTTTGTGCCTTTGTACGATGTCATTGCAAAATAACTTCCATTTGCTTTTAGTGGTATTATTTTATATTGTCTACAAGCTGTTGTTCAGGACTTTACTGTAATAGAAAACAAATAAGCAAACAACGTTAAGAAAGTTCTAGACACCCCATGGACCAGAACAAAAACCATAAGCAGCAGATGAATGAAATTGGACAGAATCTCAATGAGTTCCTGATAGAGAGAAATCGTTCTGTTCACAGCAAGAATCGATATGATTGTAAACATGTAACATTTCAGAGTTTTATTCTGAATCAGGTATTTTAATCATTACTTGAAGGGACAATCTCAAAGCAATCTCTCAAATTTAAGATACAAGTTCAAATTCAGATCTTGGAGTAATACACTGAAACATTTTTCTAATTAGAAAGCTTTTTAAAGAATAGGTTTCCTGAGTCAGACCAAATACCTAGCCAGCCCAGTGTCTTGTCTTCAGTAGAAACGCAGTGTTGGCATCTGTAGAAACATACTGACTATAAAAGATCTGTACAGATTGGTTTTTCCCTTAATGTATCTTTCACTTTGGTAAATTGAGGTTTCCTTTACCAAAATCTTTATGAAGACCGTCAGTTTTATCAATCACTGACAGCTGTCCATGAGTTCAATCAATCTTTTTTCATTCATTTCTCTCCACAACATCAGGCAGCATACTGAATTCCACAGCTTTGTTGTGTGGCTGAAGGAGTTGTGTTTGTCCTTGAACTTGCTTTCTGACTCTGTTAGCCCTACGCTGTGGCCTTCAGTTCCGAGAAGGTTAAGTATTGCATTATTGAACAGACCAAAAGTAGTTTTGTCCTGCCGACACCAGGAGCGTGGCACCCTGCTGCTGTCCTTGTGTGACCAGCAGTACCTTTTCACAGTGCATTAGCTTGCTTTCGTCAAACACTGAATTGATTCAGTATGCAAATTTATCCTTTGCACCACTACAGGTTGCAGAACTGACTTCTATTTGGGGTTTCAAAACAATCTGCATCTCAGATGTAATGAGAAAGAAATATTTTTCTACCTTGCATCACTGTGGTAGTATTAGAAGGAGAAAAAGTTACCTGTAATAGATAAGGAAGAAAAAACATTTTACCTGTCCTAGAAGTGGTTCATTTCTGCAGGGACGAAGGCAAATTCAAATGTTCTTATGTGAGCTTGTTTAGTTTCTTTTGTCACCAAAGGCACTTTGCTAGCTGGTGAATTGTAATACAAAAAGTTGAGAAGTCCTCTGCCCACTCTTCTGATCTAGCCAAGTTGAGTACAGAAGATACTGGAATTTCATCATTCTTTCAATCTGAAGAACGTCATGCATGAAGCGACTGAAACTTGTATTGGCTGGTAGAGCTATGCTTTTTTCCTTGTCATCTTTTAATTTTGCATCGAATGAGAACTGAAAATTTAATCGGAGATGATAGAGATTATAAGGGCTTCACAAGGTCTTGTTATATTTGTCTGTGCCAAAATCATGTGAAGACTGAGATGTCTCTTGCTTCAGAAGAAAGGTACCAAATGTAAAACAGTTCTCTATCTGTAAATGTGGTGTTACTAACAAATGGTGTTAGTCTATACTTTTACATAGTTTTCTTACAAAGTGCGAGAGGATTGTCCAATATTAGTGATTTATTTAACACAGAAAAGCAGTTTATTATTTAAACAATAAATGAACTCATTGATATGGGCCTAATTTGACAATGTTTTCTGTTCTTAAAATTCTTCCTTCCAATTTGCTACCTCATGTAGGAGGCTCCTTCAGGGTCGTTTCTTAAACTAAGTTTGACTTCTCAGATTCGAGTTTTATTTGGGTGAGAGCAACTTTTCTGTGGGTATAGAATTTTACGTATTTATATACAGGAACTGTTGGGCTTTTCGATAAGTAAAAAATACAGTTGCACAAAGTCTTTTCTGCTAAGAAAGTGTATGCAAAACTGGAACGTGAATAAATGGTTTGCTTCCTTCTTGAGGTTTGTGATTTCAATGTTTCATCACACTGGCGTTTTTCTTTCCCCCTACAATTATGGTCTACATTGAGTAGCTTTTTGCCAGTGCATACAACAAATAAAACCCTCATTTCCAGCACTAGAGCAATGATTTTGAAATGTTAATTTTAAGGCCATATTGGTCACAGGGACCTTTTCTGCTTAGTCCTTTTCTCACTTTCATTGATAAGCTAATTTAAGATACTCTTCCAACTTTTCTCGGGTGCTAAAAGTAGAGGGTAATTCAGTTTTCCCTTCACTGAAAGTTATGCAGTGAAGCTTTTCTTGATTTGCGTTTGACCAGCCATGGAGGACAAGTGCCTTTTTTTTCTCTTGACTAAGGTGGATTGCACATATTGCTCTGTAAACTACTAATTTATTTTTTTTTCTTTTTAATCCACGGGCTATTGCATCCCATTGAACTTGTGTGTACCAAGATGCCCATCTTGGTTTGACGTACATCTAGAAGTGGTTGAAGTGATGCCAACTGCCAAAACTCACTTTCTCACTTTGTTTCTTAAGAGACTTTTAAGACTTGGCTGTTCTTCCCAACTTGCATAGTTCAGAGGTTGCTTTCTGAGTGTTTATGAAGGAGATGAAGTAAACTTGGGCATCAGCGCTATGTAGATATTGCAGATTTGTGCTTGTTAGTTATAGTGCTTTGATTCCTGTCTGCCTTACTCTGTTACCAGCTACTAATAGTAGCAAAGAATAAAGAAGGAAAGTGAATAGCAACCTGAATGAGCTTGCTTCTCTCCCCGTTTGCTGTGCAAGGAATCTGAATGACACTTTTCTAACAAGTTTGGAAAATGGGACTAAGTCAGTCTCACCTGCACCCCACAGCACACACTCTGGATATGTGTCTCAGTGGCTTGGAAGTGTCATTGTCCTTGTAAGCACTGATCCTGCTGCCCCCAGAGAGCCCTGGGCACCGGGCTGGGCTGTCTCTTGTTGCTCTCCTCTAACTCCACACCACACTGAGGATCTGGCACAAATCTGGGGCTCCTGAAGCATGCTTGAGTCAGAAATATGTGTCATGGTCAAACTTTTCATCCTTCCTAATACAGCAACCCTAGTGCTAATGCTGGTTATTCTTTGTTTAGTCGGATTCCTTTGCTCTGTGAGTATGTTTCCTTACAAATGCTATGTCAATCCAGAAATTCATTTTCTTTCTGTGCCTGCTTAATCAGGGATGTTACAGGATTTTTCCTCTTCGTGCCTTTGAAGGTTGCCTTTTTTGGTCTGTCCTCTACACTGTACACATTCTTCATCTTTTCCCAGCTTTATCTTTCTGTGGGCCATTGACTTTCCTCAAGTCCACAGCAGATTGCTTGAAAGTAAAGTCCAGATATAGTCTCGCTCATTTAAAAAAGACTAGTAATGCTAAAGCAACCTTGTATTGCTGTTTGAGCTCATTTTTACCATATGTATCATACGCCATAGCACTACGGTGACCTACAGCCCACACTGAGGGATGCTTGGATCGCTGTTGGTACAATCTTGGTCTGTAAGACAGTATCAGTAGAATTGTTTCTAGACTGTGTAGCACCCATGAGTTGCAAAGTGCTGCTGTCACTTTTTCTTGAAATCAGCTTAAGTCCTGCCTCAGATGTGTGCTTCTGTTATCATTTAGGTAATTATTCTGGGCCCATTTGTTCAACCACCTCTGCTTTTGTGACAGTTCTCATAATTCCGGGTGCAAGTAAGTGCTGAGTAACAATCACAAGAGGTGGACAAGTAAGAACTGATACTCTGGAACCAACGAAATAATATTTCTGGTATGTTTTAGGTTGAGGATCCTGCATGTAATTAGTACTATGAACCTTGATAACATGCTTAATAGTCATACTGATCTTATGCTTGGAGGGTGAAGCCCAAGAAGCTATACTGCTTCCCATCAGATATTTGTCTGTATTAAAATGTGTGGTGCAAGTGGGAGTAAAAGCAAAAGGTCGAGTGCATTTGGCTCTGACCCTCAGTTCCCTTCAATAGAATGGATGCAGCTCCACTGACTGTTTTTTCACTTAATAAACAACCACATTATGCATTGTATTTACTCCTAGTGCTACTTGGAGGCCTAACTCTTGTCTGTCCCTCCAGCAGGCTAGGCTCTCTAGAAACAGATGCAAAAAGGTACTGCTAATACAAAACACAAAGCCTGGTTGCACCACACTGCAGGCGAGAGTCCGAGCTCTGGCCAGCACCGTGTCAATGTGCTTGATTTGCGTGTTGGTTAAACTAAGTCCCCTCTGCCACCCCCTGTGCCTGCTGCCACTTGTTCTCCTCTCCGATGAGCGGGCTGGGTAGTGCTCCCTGGAGCAGGGATGAGAACTGGCTGAGGAGAACCACGAGGGCGGTTCCAGGTGAATGGGCCTCTTGTGGTTTTCTCAGAAGCGTCGTATGCGTCACTTGCCCAATTTCATGGCCAGTCTACCAGCGCATAAGTGAACCCATCTGTGCGACGGTTGCTACAAAAAGGCAGGTGAGGGCTACCAGGGTGTGCTGGGCAGCCTCATTGACAAAAGGGGATGGAGCTCTCCCATCGCAAGACGGGCTCCATCCCGTTTTGCACCCTTCTTTGCTGCTTTATTAGCACAGCAGCAGCCAATATATTTGGTAAGTACGGTTGTTCTTTTTCTTTGTCTGTGTCCAGTAGTAACTGTGCTCCTGTGACCTCTGTGCTGCTCTGTGTATTATTCTGATGAAGTGTGTCATGATCTTGAATCTTGCACGCTACAGACTTGGCTAGTTATTGTGTGTTGTGCAAGCTGTGTACAGGCTCCAGGTTGTATGCTAAGCTGTAAGGATCTTGAAATGGTCAGGGTTGTCCGAGTTCAGTGCACCTGGGTTTTGGGTGGAAAAAGATGTTTTCTGGAAGAGTAGGCTGGGCTAGAGAAGGAACTTGGGTAAGAAAAGGTGGTGCTGCAGGGAAGTGAATGTCCTAAGGTTATATCTTCTACTTGTACGTGCAATGATCTAATTTAGGCTTGAACCTTAAGATACCGAATAGTCTGTCATCCCCAGTTCTTTGGTCTGAGTTTGATAGCCCTGCACAACAAGCAATTTGAATCACTGACTTAATCTCTTAACTCAGATGTCTTACAAGGCCCCCTCTAGCGCTGTGCACAGAGACACCCACACATTCCAGAGCAACTGGCTCAGAGTCGCATTTGAGATGAAAATGGTGAGTCTGCCTACATGCGGATGTATCAGTCAGCTCACCTGAAATCCTTTTACAGTCTCGTAAAAATTTTCATGTTGGCTTAAGGTGACACAGTGAAAACTCGCAGAAACAGAAGTGATTGAGAGGTCATAGGTGCACAGGAACCATCTGTGGTTAAAGAAGTCCCTGAGCTGCAAATTGTTGGGGGCTGAAAAGTGTTCAGAATACTTACGATGTATTTGCGTTACCATGTGTGGTCACGCTCAGACCAAATACTGGATTAAATGAACTTTTGGTCTAAATTGCTGTAGCTATGGTTTTGTTTGTTCACTGTATTTTATAGAACTAGTCAATGGAATTAAGAGCATGGCATTCAATGGATTTTGAGGGTGGGGAAAGTGTCCAATCAACTAATCTGTTCTGTAAAAAAACCCCACACCCTACTGAATTTCATCATTCTCCTCAAACAGCATCCAAATGTGGTTTTGAAGTTGACTTGAGTGTTTCCTTGCTAGAGGGCTTCAGTAGTTGATCACTTGCCCTGTAAAATTTGAGATGTACTTCTAAAATGAATTAGTCTGATGATAACTGCTAGACATTGATTCTTTTCAGGTCTTTCATGAGGTTAAGAAGAAATACCTTTCCTTTTGGTGGAATAGTGAGTGACTTAGCTTCAATAAAGAATAAATACTCAGAAACAATAACAGTGATGTATGTAGTTATGGCAAAGGGCTGTTTTGCGGTGATAGGCACAACTAACTCTGAGTAATTAAAGTATTCCAGGTACCAGAAAATGATAGCTAGAGCTGAAGTGATTAACAGAGCTGAGACTACTTAAATACAGGCCTGGGAAAAGGGTTCATGAGCATCTCCGTCATGTGTGTATCCTGCAGCAGACAACAAACCAGCAAGATTTTTCAGTACCTCCCTGTGCTGTCCCATGCAGAAATGTACAAAATGAGCAATGGGGAGACAAGCAAGGAGGGCCCATGAACCTGGGGCTGCCACCACACAGGGCTGGTACTAACAGGGTTTTGATAAGAACAGGCTTGTGGGGAAACCACCCTTAGGCGTTTGCTTTCTTGCTGCTTTCAGAATACCAGACAGATTCCCAACCATTGCGTCCATGCGAACTTCAGAGGGAAAAGGCTTTTTCAAGAGGAGATACCTATGTTCCTCAGTGCTCAGAAGATGGCCAGTTCAGGTAATTCATCCCTGCTATTATTTGGCTGTTCTATACAACGTGACCTTTCATTACATTAGTAATGTAGCTTTAGCCTCTGTTTTGAAGAGCCGCTGTGTCAGTGGACTTGGAGGGTGAGGGGTGCAGGAGACTTGAAATGACTTTATTGAGCCATGGTGCAGATCCAGCCTCTCCTGAATGAGTCTGCTGTTGCTGGAAATAATCCCTGGGTTAAGAGGTCAATCTAAGATTAATAGGCAAATCCTAGCAGCATTATTTGTATGTTAAATACTTGGTGCAGGTTATTGTGAATTGTTATCTTCCTACTCATGCTCATGGGTGCATGGTCTGTGATTAGTGTGCTAGATGGCACAGCTGAGCCAAGTTGACTTGGCGAAGTTATCCACCCTGCTATAAGTGGCACAGTTGGACAGTTAGATTTCCTTCTAAAGGTCTTAAAGGAAATAAAAAGCACATGGAGAACAGTGATTTAGAGAGCAGCATGTTGCTTGAAGATGGAAGAAGTTAATGAGTTAATGCTGAGGGGAAGTACAGATTGTCATGTTATCTGCTATTTTCTTACTGTCATTACCTAGGGTGGAGACCTTGACCATTCTAGATTTAACTTAGAAAATGTCTCAAAATGTGTGGTAAATCTCAAATACTTAGAATTAGGATTCTGTCCAACCTACTTGCTTCTTGAATGACTTAAAGTCACTTATCTGCAATTCCTGAAGACTTCTGAGAATTGCTAGAATTAAGAGCTCCCATCAGGTAGTCTCACCAGAAACACAGCCCTTTATGATTCCATTATTTAAAGTACTTGAACTTGTTTGGCTTGCTTTATGTTTTTGTCTATGTCCTGTACTGACTGAGAACACTGTCACTGAGAAAATAAAATACTTGTGATCTCCTTCAGGACGGTTCAGTGCAGTAGGAACGGTCTTTCCTGTTGGTGTGTGGATGTCAATGGCATTGAGGTACCTGGCAGCAAACAGAATGGATATCCCATGTCTTGTAAGTTACAAGTTTCTGGTTCTGTTCAGATTGGGTAAAGAACCATTTAAATGTGCTTATGAACTGCTGAAATCAAATCAAGTCTTAGATGGACTCTAGTTTATTGTAATTTGCTGAGTCTTTCTAGTGGGAGTTCTGCAGTTTCTTCAGGGCTGATCACAGACATGTGATACACCTGGATGGGCTGTGTTTACGAAGGTCACTGTAATGTAAATCATGAAAGAAAGATCAACTTAGTGTATTGTCTTTTGAGTTGGAGGACTTCAAGCCCATTTGTGGTGGGTTTCTCTATACCAATTTTCACAGCCTCAAGTCCATCAATGTCCTCATGCCACCTGGGTGGCAGAATCAGAATTTGCAGCTCTGAGAAAACTCAGATGTTGCCTTAATAAATGATTCAATGCCCAACAATTACCTTTGTCTAACAATACCCCTTTCTGCTATTACAGGCTTATCCTTTTGCCAGCTGCAAAAACAGAGGGTCTTGCTGAGTCGATACATCAACAGCAGCAGCATCTCCTACATCCCTCAGTGCCTGGATTCAGGGGCTTTTGATGTGGTGCAGTGTGACACAAAGCTGGGCCAGTGCTGGTGCGTGGATCCAGAAGGAATGGAGATTTATGGTACCAGGCAGAGAGGAAAGCCAACGCGGTGTAAGTAATATTTAACAAAACTGTGGGGTTTGTAAGTTTGAAAGGTTTGGTGTGAATAATTTAAATGTGGTGGCAGATCAGGAGCTTGGACACTGCAGCCTACACTTATCCTATAGAAGTACAGGTGCTTAACTGGTACATTCAAGTCCTTGTTTCATAGACTCATAGAATATCTGAAGTTTAAAGGGACCCATAAGGATCACAGGGTCCAAGTCCCTGCTCCTCATAAAGACAAGAGGCACCTAGGTGCCTGCGTTCAGTGTAATGAATCTAACCCCTCTTCAGACCATGGGGTGGCTATTCAGCTGTTTGTGGGATGTTAAAACACAATAAACATTACCTTTGTTTCCCATTAGGTCCGGGGAACTGTGAGATCCGAGACCGTCGCATTCTGCACGGGTTTGGGGAGAAGAGCCCGCCACAGTGCTCAGCAGATGGAGAGTTTATGCCTGTCCAGTGCAAGTTTGTCAACACAACAGACATGATGTTTTTTGATCTTCTTCATAGTTATAACAGGTAAGCGCACAGGCTTCTGAAACAGAAAAACAATCCTTCATACCTCAAGTCACTGTCTTACTGGCTTTTTCTTCTTTTCCCCACACAAAGCCCTTCTCTAACTGCACATGATGCTTTTTTTCTATTAATGAATGGACCAAGTGGAAAAAAAAAATTAAAGCCTTTTTTTCTGAATTCTTCTTCTTTTTAGAGAAAACTGATGTTCTCTCTCTGCAGTCTAACTAGTGTGTCCTCACATAGCAGTGGATACCACATTACAATCTGTACTTGGAAAAGTAGCCAGGGCTACTTTTCAGACAGAAACACAACAGAAAATGAGACAAATGCACAAGGAACAGAGGAATTCAAATGTATATATGAGGTAGCAAAGATGGCTCCATATGGGAGATGAAAGCAGATGGAAAGACAAGTGGCAACATGCAAAGAGCAAGTTCCACATGATGTTGGGAAACTCTCATCCATTTAGGCAGTGCCAGGGTTGCTCACACAGGTGAAACAGCAAGTGATGAACGGGCATGCTGACAGACAACTGGCTTTGGGTGGTTGGAGATGGCTGGGGAAGACTTAAAAATGCTGGATCAAATCCTTGCCCATGGGAGCAAAAAGCCGCTGTTCTGTGGAGGAGTTGGGAATTAATGCTCAGGTGGAGAAACAAGGGGTGGGCAAGGGGAGTTTGTTTTGACGCAGATGTTCAGACTCTCCAGAGAAACCTTTTGGTCTCTTGTTAAGTGCTGTTATCATGGTATCTTGGTCAACACACTTCTCTGGTGGAGGGCAGTGGAGTAGATGTAATGTTCCATTCTGACTTGGCTCTGTAGTAGCAAAGGCATTTTATTGTAAATGTCAGTTTTGCTGTTTTTTTTCTTTTTTCTTTTAAGCAAAACTGAAAGGCAGGCCCAAATGCACAGTGCAAATTTGTCAGAGCTTTGGCAGAGGTTATTTTGGAAAAAGCAAAATAATCTGGCTTTTTTTTGTTGGCCTGTGGAGTGTGGTAATTCTGAAAGAGCAACTACAGAGGTGAAAGCAATGCTTTGATTTGATGTGTATGGTTTTTTTTTTTTCTCTCATTGGGAGATTTGTTTGCAAAGAACTGTGAGATTGGGCTTTTCTTGTGTCCATGTCATGTAATTAATCACAACAGGATCATTTCATTCCCAGCTGTCTACCTTTCCAATTATGGCATTGACTTAACCTATTACCATCATACCTGAGTATCTCAGGTCATTAACATATATATTTTCACACTGTTCCTGCCTGAAATGTCGTTATCCTGCCCCATAAACAGGTTTCCAGAATACAGAGTTGAAGGGATGAGTTCCAGAGCAAAGGACTATGGCAGAACAGGGATTTAAACCCAGAATTTATGTTCTTGTAGAACCAGTGGACCAGCTTTCTTTGGTTTCACAGACTGATTTATGAAATCTGGATATGTCACACTAACTGCATTCACAAATTGTTTCCCTACACACTCTTAAATATTTCAGAATAAATCAGTATGTTAAAAAAATAAATGGAGAAATTCAGAAGCTTAGAGCTAAGACCTTCCCAACTGGAAGACTTTTTGGAAAGAAAGATAAGCCCAGATTTCCTACCTCACTCTGGCAACTTGGTTGCTGTTACTTCTTTTGTACAAACTGTGCCCTAGTCCTGTTTGGATGGGTAGCTGTGTAGAAAGTCCTGTAGAAGACTGATGGGAATGATGAGAAAAGGAAAAGTCAAGGAGGATCTTTTCCTTTTCTTGCTACAATTTTCATCAGACCGAAAACCTTGTGTCAGTGCCTGTCCCAGCTCACTGGAGGTTCTGCCCTATTATCTATGATTTCATTGGTAATGGGGAAAAAAAATATCTGTTTTTTCCCCTCTGTTTCTTAATAGTCAATGAGAAAGGCAGCTATAACTTGAGCTGCATGTATGAAACACAGAAGGGGTTACTTGCAAACCTGCTTTTGAAAATCAGTTATGAGTTGTCTTTGCTGGAAGCTATAACAGTTTGAAGAAAATGTCAACAACCTCACATTTATTTACTTACCCATGTTTTTGAGTGTGAGCATTCTTGTTGAAACAGATGGATACACTATACATTTATCCACAATTTAAATGTAGTCACCTTTGCTTTAAGCCATTGTTTTAGATTGGGTCTGGTAAACGAGGTACTTTGTGTTATTGCTACTCGTCTTGAGGGCTGTAATTAAAAAGAGGCTGAGAAATAATTAAAAAAGTGATAGGAAGTGAGTTTTCCAAGTAAGGTGAGAAAAGTTCTGTCCTCTTGTTTCTGTGGGCCTAATTTATATCTGTTTCTACTTTATTTAGCTGTACGCTCAACGTGGAGCAAAAATAACCAGCATGAAAGGATATGACTACACATCTGCTACATGTAAAAGTATAATTACGTATGTGACTTCTCAGCGTTGAGGGTGAAAGCAAGCAGCATGCAGAATATTTTCATTGCGTCCTGTTTCACTCAGCTAGGTGTTGAGATGCTGAGGTGATGAGTTCCAAGGCCATGAGCAGTGCAGAGGTCTGCCTTTGAATGCATTGCTCTCCTAAGAAAAGGTCATATTCCTGATTGGGCAGTGGTTACTGCGTGATAATTCAGGGGAGCAGAAGGCTCTTGAGGTATCCCAAGCTCTCTATGTTTGTAAATTGAAGACCATAGACAGATGGCATTTAGGTGTTTATATCTTAAATTCCATTGGTTTAATGCTGGCAGAAGTCCCTTTGTGCCCTGAAGTATGACATTTTGATTGTTTTTAGCATGCCTGTGTCAGCAGTGGAGTAGGATTTTATGATCCTAAGTGAAGGGAGTCCATAGGCTTTTAATTTGAAGACGTGGAAGAGTGCCAGAGGGAAGCAGCTCTATGCAGGGATGTGCAAGCTGTGAGGCAGGAGAACTGCTGGGTAACACTGGGACAACCACTGGGTTGCCAGCCCCTTCCTCTGCCCAGGGGTTGCTGTTGCTTCATGCATTGCTCAGCTTGCACTTCGACGGGCTGAGGAAGCAGTAACATCTTCAGCTCTCCTGGCAAGAGGTGACAGAGCACTCGGCCAGTCACCTGAAGGTAGCAAAGGCCTCTTGCTCCACTCCTCTGACCTGAGCACTGACTCTGAGCCTGACAAGTGTTTTGCTGTTTCTCAGGGCCCCCGCAGACTGTGGATGCTGGAGCAGCCCTGGGGCTGCGGGGCGATGGCATCGGTATCGAGGCTGCTCATAGTCCCAGTGCCACAGGGTCGCTGTCAGCTGCGCTGGCACGTTAACCTCTTTCCCAGTGGATCAGGGCCTAATCCACCATTACTCCTACTGCTGAGTCTCCTTCCTTGGTAAAACCCTGATTTGTGTCATTGTCTGAATGTCTTGAGCAGAAAATTCCACTTCCCCTTTGCTAGATATCCCAAATAAGCCACATGCAGCTGGGACACCAGTCCTTCATCGTATTTCAGGGAAAGGTATGCGCCTGTAAAATAATAGGATTGTTTTGGAACTTGGCACTTTGAATCTAGAAGAACTTAACTTCTGTTTGCTTGGAGAACCCCCAGAGTGTCTGTCACTTAAGATCACATTTATTGTGTTTTTTTCTAACTGACCCTATGAAGTTTCCTTCCTAAATCATTGCTTTGCTGGAATCTGGCTGTTCTCATTCCTAGAATATTATACTGGAAACTAACATCTCATTGATCTCCAGAAGAGTCAGTCTTACTCGTCATATGTTAAAAACTCCCTTCTCCTTAACCTGTTGAGCCATGCTCTGAAAATGAAAAAGATTAGTGAGGTTTTTATCAGCTTTTGTGCTTAATTCTATGCAGAAAGTCTACGTAGCATGTAGGGAACAGGAAGCAACCTGTTTGTTTAGGCACTTTGCCATCTTGTGTAGATCTGTAGGAGCTAATGAAAGGGTGTTGTAATAATATTAAACCAACATTGGTCTGTTTTATATTCTTTGACAGGCTTTCGAAGATGAGAACAGAATAGAAAATGGGTGTTAGATACAGAAGCTGGGTACCTCCTTAGGAAGAGTCAGAAATCTGTCTGAAGATTGTCCTGTGTTTGTTTAAAAAACGACATTTAGGAGACTTGTTAGCCTGCTGCAACACTGATCTGGGTCACATCAGAGCCTGGTTGCCACAGGGGGACCAAAGGGTTTTGTCATGGCTTTGCGCTCTGCAGACAGCCCTACTGTACCTGTCTGGGAGGGAAGCACAGATGATGCTTTGCCGTTGTCAGTGGCCTCCCAAGTATTCACAGGAGGCTGCTTTTCCTTCCAGGCTCCCAGGGGCTTTCCAAACACTCAGCTCCTTGCGGGAGGCATTCCCGGAGGTCTCTGGGTACTGCTACTGCGTGGACAGTCTGGGGAGAGAGTTAGCAGACACTGGTAAGTACCCTCCAGCATCTGATCCTGTAATTTGAGTGGCTTTGAATTCCTGAGGGAAAGGACAAATAAGAAGTATCCGCCTTCAGGCTCATTTGGAACTTCATTTCATTCTTACAAGGGGTAAGACCACTGGGACCAGTGTAGTGCTCATGGGAAAGTCTGGAGCTTAATTACTGAATTCCCACCCTTAGGAGCAGCACTTTAGTCAGTAGCCAGTGGAGTTGCTGCCTGGGAGCTGATTCTGTCCTCTTTGAGGATGGTGGTACAGGATTTCTGAGTGTCCAGCCTCTGCCTGCACTAGAAAGCTGTGTCACGTTCGATAAGTCCAATTAGCAAATGCAGGGGAGTATAAAGGGCCTGGAGACCAAACTATTTTCTTCTTGCTCAGGTAGAATCATGAAACGGGTTGGGCTGGAAGGGACCTTTAAAGATCCTCTAGTCCAGCCCCCCTGCTATGAGCAGAAGCATCAGATGGTCCTTCCTTTTCTCTCAGTCAGGATAACTTGTAGGCATGTTAATAGGTGATGGGACACTTTAGGATAGAGAATGTTTTTTCCAACAAGGTGGAGTGAGGACAGCTTCCAGCTCCTCTTCATTAGATACTCTGTTTTAAAAAGTAAAAAAAAAAAAAAAAAAAAGGGGGTGGGTGGGGAGCGGAATGCAAAGCATGCTAGCTTAAACTTTAGATGGTAGATGAGAACTTCAACATTTAATTCTCACGAGGCTGAGAAATTCTCAAAAAAAATTGTGCACTCAGGGAAACCACTGCACTGGATGTCTTTCTGTTATACAGCTGAAACAATTGGGAAATTTTTTTGGCACCGTCAGTTTCCAAAATTGCATCAATTGCTGTACTGCAGACTCAACCTAACAAAACCACAGCACAGTGCCAGTTATGGCATATGGCTTCTGCTTGCTTTGGTAGGTGTCAAGGCATAAAGCCAGCGACTGGGCACTCAGCAGTGGGATTTGTGGTGTGGTACATCAGGGTTACATGGTGTAAGTTCACGTTTGGCCTGTTTAGAGGGCTGGTTTTCTTCTTCCTGACAGGCTTCCAGTTATGCTACTCTGGTGTAAAGTAGGTGACTTCTGTCTTAAAACCGGGCTCTGTGCTAAAAGTCTGTCTTTCCCAGGCTTGGAACTGCTGCTCGATGAAGTTTACGACACAGTTTTCTCTGCGCCGGAGCCTGCCCGCACATTTGCAGAAACCAATATATATCGGATCCTGCAGAGGCGGTTTCTAGGGGTTCAGCTCGCTACCTCTGGCAAGTTCAGGTGTAAGTAGCACCCAGGTGGTGCCTAGTAAATAAGGTGACAATTTTGGAGCTTGTATGTTACAGCTGCCATTGGGGGAGTTGTTCTAGGAGCCTGTTGCACTAAAAGCATAAAATACCACTTTCAGTGCAGGAATCAAGGTCCCTGAATTGCAGCTGGCTTTTAACCTCTGGATTGTACATTTTTACCAGGGGATGGTACCTGTCCTCGGATCAATGCTTTCCCACGCACTTGAAGAACACATTAGTTGAAATCCCATGAACTCTCTGTATCTTTTGCCTTGAGATTCTGGAGATGGATCTGATGATTTATTAGATTAAAAGCCTGAGAAAATGCTCCCTAATTTATGTTGGTACACTGAGAAACAGGAAGGAGATTACGTTGACCACAACACACTTGATTCCCAGAAGACTACACAAAAATTTGCAGTGCCTTAGCCAGCAAAGTTGAACTTCTGGTTCTGCCCTTGGCTGCGTTCCCTCCCTGGTCAGGGCAGGCAAATAGGAAGAGAGTTTCTCTGCCTACGAGCAGTGAACTCTGTGGGACAGGAGGGTCAGGTACCTTCTTCTCTCTCCTACATCACAGCCCAAGATGATTGCCTTGGCTGGGGAGAGTGAACCCCCTGGTGTGAAACTTCCATCTTCCCATCCAAATTCCTCTGACATTGCTGTCTGACCCTCATTAAGGAGTTGCATCACCAGAGTTATTAAGCAAATACTGATGTAAGTATTCTGGCCACATAACCACACGGGTTTTCTGGTTTTGGAACAAGCTGATTATTCTGGGAAGTCTGAAAAGCACCTTCCTCCTTCTGCTGCACAGTGTTGTTGAGTAAGCTCTGACTGTAGCGAGGGATGCAGCGGCTGTCAGCAAAAATGCAGCTGTAACAGCCACAAGATGGAGATGTGACCACATTCGTCAGCCACCGAGGGGGACTGCTTTGGTGGCTTACCCAGGTCTCACACCACCACCTGAAGCCCCACACCTTGCGAGAGTTGTCAGACTTCCTTGATGAACAGGTTGCTCTGATGTGATGCTCTCGCTGCCTCAACCTGGTAGCTGAGCGTAGCTGGAAAGCTCTTGAAGGTGGGAAATGTTGAGAAATGTTTAGGCTGTAGGGTTGCAGGTTTATATAAACAAGCAAAATTTCTGTTGGCATCTGGTATTGGAGAGATCATAGCTCAGAAAATTTGCTTTATGGAGTTTTGGCTTCTCTGCCATTAAGGCCAGTTTGACAGCAGTAGGGCCTTCATATCCCTGTGAAAGGAAATAAATTGGGTGGTCCCAGGCAAAATCTCCACAGACAGGTGCAGATCCTTTTGCAGGAGCAATGCCTCATTTCTTCAGCAACATTGATGATTGCCTTCATCTCAGTCTCCCAAGCTGCACTTTAACTCTGGTGACCAGCTTTGCATTTACATTAAGGGCCAGAGCTCACCTTGCCCCCAGCACGGAGCTGCTGCTACTCTGCCTACCTGTGACTATGACTGAAAAGTGTGTTGAGGGTTTACTTTCTGTGCGGTTTTTAGAAATGAATGCCTACAGTGCAAAATCCTGGAGACAGTTCTCCAGGGGAAAAGAGGATTGGCAATTCACATTTTGGGCTGGTACTTGAAGTGTTACTGAAAATGGTCAGGAAGTGAAACTTTTTTTTTCTCCCTTTTTTTTTTTTTCTCCCAAATAGGCGAACAGTGGGATCAAGCAGAGGTGGCTCTGCAGCTTTAAGCTTTCCCCCCTAATGCATACTGGTTTTCTTCCAGGCCCCTCAAGGTGTGAGACCGAGCGGTATGCAGCCCTGCGTTACCAGCACACCTATGTGCCGTCTTGTGATGCTGACGGGGGCTACACGCCAGTGCAGTGTCAGCAGGGAGGACAGTGCTGGTGTGCGGAATCCAAAGGGCAAGAGGTCCAGGGCACAAAGAGACGAGGACAACCCCCGGCCTGTGGTATGTGTGAGGTTTGGAAAAGGAAAAGCAAGCACATCTCTTAGTGTCTTTAGAATGAAACTCAAAGGACCAGTTCAGTTCTCAGCTCTGACAGATTCTGGTGTTCAAAACCGAAGATCCAGAAACCTCCCTGGGGTTAAAAGCCATATTGTAATAAATTATTAAATATCATTTCCTTTTAGTTTCCTTTATGACCTTTTTTTAGCCTTTTAGTTTTGCATAGAGCAAGGCTTTTCTTTGCAGCTGTGATATCTGTCTCTTGACTCCAGGAGCCAGGGGCATGAAGTCAGAATATCTGGGATAAAGTAAGGAAGGCAGCGATGGTGGTTTTGGGTTTTACCTCCTTCCTTTGGTGATGCTATGGAATTTCTAAGGCACTTCTCATCCCGGACGTATTTTTCCCCATCTCTGTCACTGCCTATTTGGCCATGAAAATTGACAAATCCAGTAAAAAATACCTGAAACAATTCAGAAAAGGTGTATGGGTTTGGGCTTGGAGAGACTTCATGAAGAACACACCATCAAATCAGTGCCCCCAGCAGACATGTCCAAGGGACAGAGGGGAGGATGGAAGTTAAAAACCTTCCCTCTGGAGCGTGCCGCCTTAATACTGCGGATTGCGCTGGAGGCTGGGACACAGCTCAACGCGGGGCGCCTCGGGGAGGGTGATCGCGCTGTTTGCAGGCACAGTCTCACCACGCAGGTAAAGGAGGAGGAACCTGCTCTGGGTGTCACGGCTCCAAGTCGCTCAGAGTGCTCTGGGCACGGACAGGCTTACCGTGAAATGAAAATGTTAGCATGCCTCCGAGGCTGATCACCAAGGATATTGCAAGGAAACCTCTGAGAGGCCTCGCCATATGTTGGGGCTGGTTGTTTTCTCTTTGAATGTGCTTTTCTGAGCCCTCCTGATTTTTTTTTTTTTTTTTTTTGGGGGGGGGTGGGGGTGGGGGGGCGATGACTGGAGGCTGCTTACAGCTTTTATTGGCAGACTCAGGAAATTTAAGCAGGGAAAAATTTCTGCAGAGGTTTTGCAGACTGACTCCTGAAAAGATATTTCATGAGGGTGTAGCTGCAGTCTGCGTTCAGACAGCTATATGCCATGTGCATGTCTCCAGTTCTGCTCTGTTGTTTTGTTTTTGTTTTTTTTTTTTTTTCTTTTTAATATCTTTCACACTCCACCGCATGAACACTGGAGGAGGCAGGGATGTAGGTGTGGGTAGCACGCTGGGTACTCATGTGACCTGGTGCACCAGGCAATCCTGATAGGGACATGCTGCTTTTCTGACCTCTAGCAGTAAAGCCACCCCAGCAGTGCTTTTCTGTTTATTCCTTCTCACTCCTGATTTGATTCAGCAGTGGGTAGGAGGGGGGAGCGTTTAAAGACCATGATCCTACGTTTGTTTGATATTAGCCTACTTGTGGGCTTGTGGCTTACACTAACTTATTGGTCCCCAGAGGAATGTTCTCCATCCCTCTTACCAAAAGCCAACACTGAAAACAGAAGGGGCCCATCTACAGAAAATGCCTTTACAAAGGAACCATGTGAGGGACCCTGAGCCCCTGCCAGGAGCTGCGGAGCAGGACAAGGGTGGAAAAGGTGGAGTGATAAAGATGCTGATCACAGAGCCTCCCTCAGATTTCTTGCTGATCTATTTTAGCAGCTTTGAAGATTTCCAGCTTTCATCATTACTGTTAAAAGTATTTATGACTGCTTTATCATATTGCCTGGATGTATGATAAATAGGGATGGGGTGGGAAGCCCAAGGGAGGCCATGCTGAAGCAGACCAAAGCTGTTTGTCCACCACCCTGTTCCCTACCAGGGACAGCAGTGGTGCTTAGAGAGAAAGTGTGAGAAACATGGGAAATGTATATAGCTTCCATACATCCTACAGGTGGGAGAGATCCCAGACTGGCAGTTGAACCCACATCATTGTGTTCAGCCCTCCCCTATAGAGTCATCTTGCAGGGATTTGTCTAATTGCCCTTTAACCTTTTATCCTTTCTAGCATTCTCTGGCAATACGTTTCATGATAATGATTATGTGCTCTACTTCTGGACAATTCTAATTCCTGTACTGTGAGAAACAGTGAATAGTAATTGTCTATTGTGAGTGATGTGGAGAATCCTGTTTTTCAAAAATGTTTATTGTATTTTTTTTGTCCAAGCCTCAATAGTCTTTCCTACCAGAAAAGCTGTTTTGTCCTCAAAATGGTTTTGCATCCCTTCTCTATGATTCTGCTACTTTTCAAGGAAAAGTAACCACATGGTATATGATGGAAACTGCTGCGTCTGTTCCAGAGATCCAGTCAATGTCATAACCATACTGTCTGTTTGGTTCTCAGTGTTTTTATATCTACTGAGTCTTTCCTTTTTTGATGTCTTTTGAGCCTTAAGCTAACACTTTCAGAGATCCTTCTTCGGTGATATGTTGCATCCTAACTTGGAGCCATTGCTTTCTCTGTATGAATGTACAGGTGCGGCTGGAGGCAGATACACATATGACATAGCTTGGCCCAGGATATGGGTACCCAGGAACCCAGGAGCACAGTTGGTACCCTCAATACCCTGACATTTGACTGCTTTTGTTGAAATTTCATAATTTCTTTTCCTTTACAGCTCATTTGTGAATGCCATCTAGTCCTTAGTACTCTATTACTGGTAATTTTAACAAGCCCAAGGAGGTTGCGGAATCACCATCTCTGCAGGTGTTTAAAAAACACATACATGCGGTGCTTAGGGACATGGTTTAGTGATGGACTTGGCAGTCCTGGATAGGCAGTTGGACTAGATGATCTTTAAGTTCTTTTCTAACCTGAGTGATTCTGTGGCTCTATGATTTACGTTGGGAAACAATAGGACCAGAAAAAGGCCACAGAGCAGACAACTTAGATGTTGTGAAGGAATGAATGTTTCCTTTCACTTTGTGTCTTGACTGGAGAGTTTAAATTACAGACCGTATTCAATAACAGTTCAAATTTCCTTATCAATGTGCCTGATGCATAGTTGAACTAGAGACAAGTTAAACTACACTTTCATGTGGTTTCTGCTGAGACTGCTTGAAAGATAGCCATGAAGTTTTAAAGGTTCCAAAATTTGCTTTTTTTTTAACACTTTGTTTAGGTGAAGAACAGACGTGCATCTCTGAGAGGCGACGGGCCTTGTCGAGGGTATTTTATGGCCCTGCTGGATACTTCACTCAGCCCAATTTGTTTTCTACACCAGATATGCAGTTGGAAAAAATAGCTGGCTTCTCAAGACCCTGCCCTCCTTCCTTCAAGGAACTATTTCTGGAGTCTGGATTGTTGTCTCTAGTTGCACAAAGCCTGTATGTCAGCCAGATTCCTGGGCTAGAAGCCACCCTTACTGAAGCCATCATGGGGATGTTCCCATCAAGGGAACTGGCTCAGTCGGCACTGAAATTTACTGCCAATCCAAAGCGTTTCCAAGAAAACCTCTTTGGAGGACCGTTCTTGAAGAATTTGATCCAGTTTAACTTCACAGGGGCACTTGGCCCTAGCGGGAAATACAGCATTGGCCAATTTTTCTCACAGGAGGATGTGGCAGAGAGGGATAACAGCCAAGGGTTTCTGGAATCAGCAGAGGCATTTTCAGCAGAGGTATCAAAGGGGAGCTCCATTTTGGGTAAACCTCTTGTAGGCAGCTTTGGCCGCATAGTAACTCTACAGGACAATCAGAATATGATGAAATTCCTTTCCTCTGTTCTGGAACTACCAGAGTTCTTTGCTTTTCTTCAACAAGTGATTTCTGTCCCTGAAAGCGTTGCTGAAGATTTAGGTGAGGTGGTGAAACTAGCGCTGGGATCCAAAGAGTGTGGTGAAGAGCCAAGGAACCTGTTTGTTCCAACATGCACCAAGGATGGGAGGTATGAGGAAGTTCAGTGCTATGGAGGAGAGTGCTGGTGTTTGGACTCTTCAGGTAAAGAAGTTCCAGGCTCGAGATCTCAAGGCAAACATCCAAGGTGTCCCACTGATTGTGAGAAGCAAAGGAGAAACCTGCAAAACTTGAAGCAAAGCTTGCCTGCAGGATCGGATCTTTTTATTCCCTCTTGTACTGAGGATGGAGACTTTCTGCCACTGCAGTGTCACGGGGTGGATTGCTTCTGTGTTGATTTGAACGGCGAGGTTATTCCAGGAATAAGGGGGAAAGCTGGAAAGCCGATGCAGTGTAAGTCCTAGGGACTGGGAATTTAAAGATGCTTCCTTATTCTGTTGGAATGGCATCTATCTGATTATATCTGGAAATGTGTGGATAATGTATACAAACAGTATTGCTCCCTAACAAGAGAGCAGGTCAGCCCTGCAGTTGCAGGGGAATAGCCAGAAATACAGTGTAAGTAACCTTGATGTCCTGAGTTTTAAAGATGGTCCCTTCTTCTTTCAGCGCACAGGCTAGGCACACTCAGAGCAGAGGAGCCCCAAAGCTTGCCTTGTTGGTGGGCACACCATTGGCATATGTCTTCACCCATGAGTGTAGCTAGCGTGTAGAACATCCATGATGCTCACGAGACCTGAAATATCTGTGTAACTGAATGTAACTCCTGCCGAGTGAAAAAGCCCTTTTACTTTCAGGAGCAAGTCACGTGGGCATGGTCACTGGCTCATCCTTGTCCTGAGGACTGAAGAGGTTCAGTGTCTTAAGCCGTGAACCTCTTTTAGTCTTTTAGCTCAAGAACATATCCTCAGCTTGGTAGGATGTCACAGGAGTTGAAACATAGGGGAGGGATTTGAAGGCTACTAAGTTTCTCATAAAGGCCACGCAGCCAGGTCAGAAAAACGAGTCACAAATGACTTGTCCGACATCATTTTGGGCCTGGAACTTGCTTAGGGGCTATGAACTGCCTCATCTTGCCTTCTATTAATGTAATACAAAGGGAGAAGGAATCACATAGGCTGGGAACATTTACCTTTCAAGTTTCTGTGAACTGAAAATGGCACATCAACAGGGAGAACAGACCAAGAGAAGAGCCTGCTTCTCATTTTGGAAGGAATAGCCAAGTATCTAGCAGGTGATAGTGGTACATAGTGAAAGAGTTCCTTTGAATAGCAGTTTGCAGAAGTAGTGGGGAATTTATTGCAATAAACTGAATTAGTAGGGGATTTATATTTAGCAAGCCATCTGTAGTGCAATCAAAAATAAACAGGTTCATGATTCTCTGGTGCTCAAAGGGAGATGAGCTCCTATGTCTTGCTAGGTTTATAGAGCTGCTTGGTGGCAAAATGAAATTTGGCCCTAGAGAGGGCAGAAAAGCTTCCAAAACAAACTCACTCCGGCATTTTGAGGATGGTATTTTTATATTCAGCTGCAATATGGGGATTCCTTCCTTCCATATTCCTCTAAATAGGAAGGGAGGACAACAGAATCTGAAAACTCTGGTTAGGTCCAAGGGGAAATAAAATCACTATTATCCTGCTGTTCTGATGATTACTTTTGCAAGGATTAGCTGAATAAGTAACTGCCAGATTACCAAGTGTATCTGAAAATACCTAGTTGGTGTGAACAGATTCAGGGAGGCATTTAGTGGTATCAAGCACGCATCCCTCTAATGCACTCAAATATTTTAAAAAATCATATCTATACGAATCTTTCAGTGTTCACATGCCTTTGGAAATCTTACTCTGCTTCAGCATGGGAGCTTAATAGAATTAGCCCTCTTAATAACAGACGGAAATGTTGTTGTTAGTATTGTGGTAAATGACCAAGTTTTAGTAACGGTGTTTGTAGTGCTGGGGGGTGGGAGGTATTGTGCATCTTTGGTGCCTTCGTAAGATTTGCTATGCGTGGCTTTTCTCTCCCCCAGGCCCAAGTGCTTGCCAAGTAACGGCTGGTCAGGAGTTTCTAAAGGCTGTGAAACTCCTGTTGTCAGATCCCAGTGCTCTGCCCCAGCTCTCCAGCGTTTACCTCCCACAGTGTGATGCTGGCGGTGCCTGGAGGGAGGTGCAGTGCAGTGGCCCTCCTGAGCAAGCCTTCGAGTGGTATGAAAGGTGGATTGCAGAGAACAATGAAGGCAAAACGCTGCCTGTTGCTGATCTATTGAACATTATAACTGGATATAAAGAGGTATCTTCCAAAGGCTTTTCAGCTTTCATTAAATCTTTGTATGAGGCTGGGCACCAGAATGTCTTCCCAGCATTCACCCCATATTCCTCCTTCACTGATCTCCCACCTGAAGTGCTGAAAGGAAACTTGACCTATGCATCTGAGAACATTTTACTGGATCCATATATGTTCTGGCAGCTTCTGAATGAGCAGCTGACTTATTACCCAGGACCCTATAGTGATTTCAGTGCTCCATTAAGCCACTTTGAACTTCGTGATTGTTGGTGTGTTGACAACAAAGGAGAAGAGCTGCAAGGAACAAAGGCAGAAGTGAACCAGGTCCCAGCATGTAAGTAACAGAATTTCTGGCACATAAGTAGCAGCGTTTCTGGTCTTTGCTTTTATGCTACAAGAGGAAAGTCCTTTCAGTTGCTGTGAAGTAAGAGACAATGACTTGTCAGAAAGAGCAATACTACCGTTGTCACTGGCCATCAGAGGTGGGGTAACTAATTTTTTGTAAATAAGTGGTGTCTCAGCTTTGGGAATAAGGAGGAATAAAGTTCCATATCAGGTTTGTGTAGATTTTGTAATTTGGAATTTGGACTTATAACGCTTTTGCAGAAGATATTTAGCCAGACGGCAAAGGACGTTTTGAAGTTAGAAAGAGTGTGAGGAGCTATATGAAAAATTCAGGATTGCACTGTGCTGTAAATGACTTTCAAGAATGCCTTAAAATGAGCCAAAAGGAATTTTATTTCCTATTTCTTGCTATGCGGTCAAGAGTAACACATAGCCCCTAGAAGTCACTAGGAGAAGAGCGAGGCCAGCGCTGAAGTTTGGTAAGCCCTCTGTCCAGACACCTCCACCAAAGGTGGTGGGCCCTCTTTACGGTTACTTCAGCAGATGACCTATATTATAGATGCAGTCACTAAAGCCATTCTAATCACATAGTAATTTTCCATCTGGGAGGAAGTCACAGGACAATGAATGGCAAACCTCCTTGCCCGAGATGCCAATTCTGTGGGCAAATGGGGAATAAAGGGTATGAAACAGATTAGCAGAGGGTTATTTTAGCTGTGAAGCTTTCTCTGAGCTGGTTCAGTGTGTTGAACTGCCATTTCTGAGTCAGTAGATGTATGGAGAGGACAGGCCAAGTGTCAGCTGCCCCTCTGGAGCCAGGGACATTGGGTGATTGCTGGTACTCTTGGACTCTTGCTGTTATCTAGCTAAGCACTGACGGATCTTGTTTGTTTGTTTGCTTCATTACACAATTCAAAACTGAGCAAGTACAGAAGGAAAGAGAAGATGCTAATTAAAAGACCAGCTAGTTTTGGCATGCAAATCTTTACTGGAGTTAGATGAAAGGCATTAATATACCTTCTGGTTCTACAGGTCCTGGTATATGTGAAGGTGTGAAGCAGGAAGCCCTGACATTTATGGAGGAGGCAGAGCAGCTCATACTGGCATCAAATCGTTCCCACTTTGCTTTTGGAGAGAGCTTCTTGATAGCAAAGGGAATACAGCTCACAGACAATGACCTCCTACGTTCTGCCCAGTCCTATGAGTCAGAGGTGGTGGTCTCTGAAAAGCTGTTATCGGGCGGTGACTATGCTTTCCAGCTGGCTGCACGGTCAGGTAGGTGAAAGAGAAATGACAGCTTAATTAAATGGATAGATGCCCAGAATCTGTGCAAGAGTACTCTACGTCAAATGCAACGTTGCTGAAAAACAGGTGCAACTCAGCAGGTATAATTAATCTGTGTAATTAACCTGTCAACCCAAGAGCTGATTTCAGTTGTCTTCTATGTATGACATGACACATATATAAGATTTGGACACTTACCAACCTTTACATGCTTGCAACACTTGTTAATTTGCCTATTAAAGTACAGGGACATTCAGGTGTTTGCAAATGTGCATTTAAAATATCTTCTATTGGCCACTAGTAGCCTTTTTTCTTACTTGTCTTTTATAGTCTTGCATTTCTATTGGCGGAGTCACTTTACTGCAAAACATTCCGCTGGGGAAGCAGCACAACTGGGATTTCACCCCTACATCCCACAGTGTGATGGCCTGGGAAACTGGGAGCCAACTCAGTGCTACGAGAGTACAGGTGAGCGGTTGCTAACAAGATACTCTAGGCTGTCTGAACAAAGAAAAGCTAAGCAGAATTCTAATGAAAGGATGGAAGACCTGTATTCTTGTAGCCTAACTGGAGAAAGGTGAAGTGGTCCATGAGATGGGTGGAAAATTGGAGTGAGGGACTCAAGTGGCAGTGCACTGGGGCTCAAATATCAGTTGGTGTTCATTTGCTCACTGCTAGTAGTGTTCCTTGGGGGTCAGTTCAGGGGCTGATATTGCTTAATGCCTTCATTAAAGACCAGGACAATGAGATGGAGTGCACTCTCAGCAAGTTAGTGGATGATATCACATTGCCAGGAGTGGATGATACGCAGCAGGATAGGGCTGCGATGGAAGAGTCTTGCTAGAGCTGCCACATTTCTATTCTCACCATTGTTCTCAGGTGTGGTCTACTTATCCCTGGATAGCAGAGTTAACTGTGACTTAGATTTACTGATCACTTTCTATAGTGCTGCTGGGGATTAAAATCTTCCCAATATGCAGCAAAGCATACTGCAGTACAACATTGTTGTGGTTTAACCCCAGGCAGCAACCAAGCACCACGCGGCCTCTTGCTCACTCCCCGCTACCGGGAGGGATGGGGTGGAGAATCGGAAAGGAATGTAAAACTTGAGGATTGAGATAAGAACAATTTAATGATTTAAACAGAATAAAGAGGTAAAACCAACAATAATAACAATAAAAATAGTAACAATTATAATGGAAAGGTGGGGGAAAAGGGGAAAAGGAAAACAAGCGATGCACAGTACAAGTGCATAACCACCCGCTGACTGATGCCCAGCCAGTCCCTGAGCAATGATCCCCCTCAGCCAACGCTCCACGTTTATACACCAAGCATGACGTCCCCTGGGATGGAATACCTCTTGGGCTGGTTCAGGGCAGCTGACCTGTCTGTGTCCCTTCCCAGTCTCTTGTGCCCCCCCAGCCCTCTGGCTGGCAGGGCCCAAGGAACTGAAAAGTCCTTGACTTAGTACCCAGCAACAACTAAAAACATCAGTGCGGTTATCAGCATTGTTCTCACATCAGAGCCAAAACACAGCACTGTGCTAGCTACTAAGAAGAAAGTTAACTCCATCCCAGCCGAAACCATTACAAACATCTAAAATTAAGCTGCTTTTCTTCTCTGGCCAGGTCATTGCTGGTGCGTGGATGAGAGAGGACGTTATGTCATGGATTCCTTGGTCTCACGCTCAGCAGAACTTCCCAAATGTCAGTTGGTTTTTCTTCATAAATATTTGTCTTTACCTGTTCTTGCAAATTTTAGTATTTATGGAAAATTCTAGTATGATATGCATGAAGCAAGACTTGTTTCTAACTGTTGCAAGAAAATAAAAAAGAATGTTACGCTTGTTTTGCTAATTCATTTCATTTCACGCTGCATGTGATGTTGGTTTGCATGGTTTAAGAATGGGCCCTTTACTGTTGGTGGCCTTGCTTGATCAGGGGAATTGGACCAGATGTCCAACCAGATGTCTCCAGAAGTCCCTTCCAACCTCAACCATCCTGTGATTCAGTGGTTATCAAACACAGATTGGGAATTCCCTACCTGAGGTTGTAGCAGACCCTAATGAAGATGTGCAAAAGAGCTGGGGATGTATCCCTTTCTCTCTAGCTTAGGGTTGAGAACTTGATTTTATTTAACATGCATACATGTTTTTCCTCTTACAGGCCAGACATCATGTCAACGATCTCGAACTAATGCCATAATTTCCAGCTGGAGACAGAGCGGTTCAAAGCTGGATGCATCTACAGCTGATCTGTTCATCCCCTACTGCCTTGAGGTGATTTAACATGACTGAGGGAGGAAGAAACAAAACCTCTGTGGTTTTGCTTACACCATGCCAAAGGCCTGTACAGTTTCAATCTATGCTCCTTAAGCATCCTTTGTGTGTTCCTGTTAACCTGAAAGAAAAGGGTAAGATAAAGCTAATAGCAGGCATTTCCCTGCATAAGGCAGAACATAAATACATTGGAGATGGAAGACCGAGAATAGGAAGCTCTGTCCCTGCCTACGCTTCCCTGCTACGGGGTGGCTCTGCCTACTCCTTTTGCAGGGCTATGCTTAAAAAGCACAACTTATTTGAATGACTTCTGGGGGACTCTCTCCTCCTGAGCTGTGAGAGAATGTCAAGATGAGAGGGGGTTGTATGTAGGTATCCCAAAATAGGGTCCGTGATGCTCTCAAAACATGGTAGCGAGCAGGATAGAGCCCTGAGATGAGCAAGGAACAGACATTTCAAACCAAGATTATATCAGAACTTCATCTCAATGGACTTTCTGCCTGTTTCCCTCTAGGTCTGGTCTGTGTATTAAATTAAGTAGACCTTGTTTTAATATTGTGTTTCTTTTCAACATGTTGTATTAATGGGCAAATGTAAATATAATCAAATATTCTTAACCAACTTTGGGGTACGGGTTGTGGTGGGTCTGTATTAATATCTGTTGCTCTGCAGTGAGATGTAACTGATTCTTTGTAGACAGGAGAATACGCCGTGCTACAGAGATCTGACACAGATGTTTGGTGTGTAGATCCTGTTTCAGGAGAAGCATTTCAGCGTGGCAGCGAGGATTTGGATGGCAATCCTGAGTGTGAGTAATGCTTTACCCACAGCCTGTGACACTAGTGGCAGTGCCTTGCGGCATATGTACTTTCCTTCTCGGAATGATGCCCATGAAACATGGGGGCCTTATTCATTTCTCAGTGACGTGGTACATGCAAGCACATCAAGATTGAAAGAGTATCTGAAAAGTGTTATCCTTTACTTTCACAACACCAGAAATAAACCAGTTGAGACAAACTGATGAACAGGCTTCTATGCATTTTTTACCTTCCATTTCTTGCCACCATAGAAATTTCTTTGAGCACATGGATGAATTTTCTAAGGCAGTGAATACTGAACTGTGGGAACTGGGCCACATGTAGTCAGTGAATTCATTTTACATGGTCCGCAACAGCTCCATGTAATGCAATTAGACCTATAATACCTTTTTATTGTCTTCAAATAAAGACAGAGAACTGTTGAAGTCTCATAAGAGATGGTTGATTGAAAAAGTTGAGGAATCCCTGCTTGCAGAATTGAGATGCAGTGCAGTGGCTCTGCTGTTCCGAACAGTACGGCAGCCCCAAAGCCCTCAGTTCTGCTGCGCTTCTTTCTTCAGATCTTTTGCTAGTGATTTTCTGCTTGTCATCTGCCGTAGAAAATTTGGGAGAATAATCTGCTGGCTTCAGGCAAGCCTACTCCTGGAACATCTGTAACAGAGCAGAAAACTTCTCAGGAGAGGATAGTGAGTTAGACAGTACTTTCATCTGACCCAGCAAGCCTGCTTTCTTCTACTTGTATATGGGCTAACGATTACAGTCCACGAGGATGTGCACCAGGCCTGATGAAGGATAAATAACTGCACGTTCACTGAGGAATTAGTTGTGGAGTTGTTCGTTACACAGGTTTACAAGCTTACTCTGACATTTGCAGTTCAACAAAATTAGTAAGAACCAGCTTTGTCTCGAGTTTGGGTTGAGCGTTTTGGATCTCTTTGTCAGCGGGTGGTTCTGCCCACTCACATCCCTGTTTCGTTCGTTTGTGGGAGACCATAACTGTTGCTGTTTTGTGGCTGGGGGTTTTTCCCCAGTTTTGAATGTATAGAACTGGGGCATTTAAACTATTTTAAAATGTAAATAATCATATTATTACATTTTAAATTACCTTGATAAAAAATTCTTACTAAAATGATTAATTTGATTTAAAAATAATTTAGATATCTGCATCTAAATGATACGCTATCACATTTATAGCAAAAAATAAGAAGTAAATGCAAAATACATGTCAGTATTTCTTCAACTATTTTCTTGATGCAAACCCATAGAACTTGCACTTTAATCTTTAGAAAACATGTGAGGTTTGTAGTGGAAATAAATTCCCTGTTTTTATAATGGTTCAATTTATTTATGCCTTCATGATCACTCATCTTTCTTCCAATAAACAGGCCGAAAGCACAGCTGTTAAAGTCTTTAGGACAGTCTTTTGTTCTGTATCTTGCAATGATTTTCTCTCTTTAAAGGTCCTAGTTTCTGTAACATGCTGAGGTCTAAAACTGGTCTGCGAGAAGCTGGCAAAGGCTACATCCCACAGTGTGAAGGGGACAACGGGACTTTCTCACCCGTGCAGTGCAGCCAGGACCAAGAGAGCTGCTGGTGCGTCTTTGATAATGGAGAAGAAGTGCCAGGGACACGAGTAAGCGGACGAAGACCTGCATGTACAAGTAAGTTCCTGCTTGGGGCGCCTTGCTTCTGAGCAAATCCAGGTCTGGAACTTGACCCAGCTCCTAAATTTTTCCAGTATTTAGTTGTGTTTAATCTTCTTTGTTCAGACCGTTATAGAGACTTTTGCTCAAGCAGTGTGCTTATCTTTGTGTTATGGCAGATTTCAGACCTACCTGGGCACGATGTCCAGTTTTCTTCAAGTACTTTGTCAGGGAGAAGGAACGGAATGGATCTTTGATTTCTCCTTATTCATAAAATTGGTTAAACCAAAGCGGTTGAGCTATAAAACTTAACAGAAGTCCATCTGAACAGCTTGCTGCAAACTTGAACATGTTCCAGTCTGAGCTGGCTCTGGGATTAAAAGCCATTCAGCTGACTAAAACAAAATGTGAAAAATGTATGCTTCTGCCATTCCTACTCTTGGCTTGTGACCAGAGTTGTGAAAAGGATGTGCCAAAGCACTACATATTCACAGAGTATTTCTTGCATGACCAGGGCTGCAAAGCACTGGAATTCACTCATGGTTTCCAGTGAGATGTCCAAATGGGAGAAATTTGGATAAACTTAATTTGTAATGGCCTTTATACATCTTCCCATCACTGAAGTGAAGCAAAACAAATTAAAGTTGCTCCAAGGCCATGCTCCAAAATGTAATGGTTAGTGGAAACTAGAGATTTAAAAAGAAAACCGTCAACTAGTGCCTGCAGGACAGTGCTGTTTCCATGGTTCTTTTGTGTTTTATTTATTTATTTATTTATTTATTTATTTATTTATTTGAGAGTTGTTGATAGATTTAGGAAAATGAGAACACATGATAAGAAATTGCTTCAGTTTCCTTTTGTGAATCTGCTATATAAAGAGCAATACATGCTCACCAACCAAATACCTGGTTGTGTCAGCCCAACTGGCTGTAAGGCATTTTAATCAACTAGATAACACCTCAGACAACTTGGAAACCTTTGAACTGTCTTGTACCAATGAGAGCTGTGTGGATAGAGTTTTCTGAGACGCCACAAGGAAACCCCCCGGCGTTGTATCTGCCCCATGCATTGTGGTGTGTGGAGATGTGCAACCGAGCTCTGAAGAGATGAGCTGCAGAGCTAGGGTGGCATAGCCATGTGAGTGTAGCGGTCCAGTACAAGTTTCTAGCTATTCAGGGAAGCAGAACTGGTCAGTCTGAAAAGTACAGTGCTGCTGCCATCCTGCTTTCAAGTTATGAACTCATGTCTCTGTGGGACATAATGATTTTGTTTGGACCAGCTGTAGGAACTCAGAATGACACCCGGCACTCAGCAGCATGGGTTGATATTCCCATAGACTCTGAAGGTGAACAGAGAAAAGTGGAAGCATTTCTAGTATGCCAGGGAGAAGTCAGAATTAGTTGTAAATGTTAAGTTCTTGATATCTCCTTCTCTTCCTGAAAGCTCATTTTCTAGATTTCCCCTGAAATTCCACAGGAATTTATGGAGTATATTCTAAGGGGGTGTGTGTGTGTGTAGGTGTACCCCAAGATACACCTTTAAGATTATTTTACATTTCGGGTGCACATCTCATGTTTCATGGGATCCCATAATGCTGTACTTTTGCTAGAGGAAATAGTGACTGAATGATTAATGACCTTTCTTTTTTAAAAGACTGAGCTGAGAGAGAGAGTTGCTTCAAAAATATATTGGCAACCTGATTTACTGAAAGCTATTTGTTACTTTCTGCATAGAAATACCATTGAAATCATCTTGAATTATTTTCCTGGATTTTGAAATAACAATGGAACTTTTTCATGCTAAACAACTTAGTTACGGTGTAAGATTAAAGAAGCAAAAGTTATTTTTCCCCTCAGTCTATCCAGTCTTGTATCTCTAGTCCTGAGAAGTACTAATAATTGTTCAGGAAAAAAGGAAAGGAGGGCTCTCTCACTATCTTGGAGATCTTGTCTATCAGCAAAAGAAGCTGTTGTGGTGGGAAAATACAATAAAACTTCTCCTTCAACATCAGAACAGACAGATGTAAACAACAAGTAATAACTTCACAATGCCCAGTGCATGCAATGAGGTTTTCATTAACTTATAATTTCTATTAGAGGTAGAATCCAACTTTTTCTAGTTGACATGCACCGGAGAGATGATGCTAAGTATCCTAGAGTCCGCACACATATCTCCCACCCTCATGCCCACTTTCCACAGCCCTCAATAAAGGTAAAGGAGAGAAACTCTTCCATAGAAGGCCCTGGAAACAGTAATTTCCTTATGGAAATCTTCAGAAACATATGAAAGAGTGTCAATATTCAGCTGGATTCTGATTCACTCCTACAGGACTGAGAAACTGGGGGAGAAATAGAAGAACGACAGAATGGCGCAGGCTTGATAATGATGGTAAATCCAATGACATCTGTAGAGGGATAAATAAGCAAATTACCGATGGTGAACTGAAAGGTGTGAACCACACCAGGAAACCATCCATCACTTACAGTTTGGCGGCTGGTTATTTCCCTAGTTCACACACCAGCTCTCTTGGAAACATACAGTCTTCGAAGACTGTAACAGCATACAAGCTGAGAATGGATTAGACTTACTGGATACAGAGATGTGCCAGAGCAATAAAAAAAACCATAGGCTGATTTTTATGTACTTTGTATAAAGAGAGATTAATGTAATTTACATGTAATGGTGGGTATAGTTGCCTTGGTCAGGTTAAGTATTACTCTCTGTTTTACAGTGATATGTTTTGGTCCTAAAATCTCAGGAGGTATATTAAAAATGTGTTCACCTTTACTGAACAAAAGACTGGAGACCAAGTCAATAAGTGAAGAGACAGAATGTAATGGACCCATTTAGAGAGTTATTGCAGAAAAAATGCTATAAAGGAGACTGGAAAAAATGCATCGGGCAATTCAGTGAGACAGATATGAAATCCTTTTATTTTGGCATTGAAATGCTCAAGGTTGGGAAACAAAGGTGTACTGTGCACACTGGATCCAAGATTCATCCTGTGATGCTTTAATCTTTAACTGCAGTGGCTACTAAGTTAAAGGAATTAATCTTCATATTTCCATAATAAGGGGAGAGAGAGTCTGCTGAGACCTGAACCATCGACAATGTTTGCCTTCCTCCAGTGACTAGAGAAGCTGGGACTGACCTGAGCATTGCTATTTGGAAAATGTTCTACGTTTACACCACTGAAGTGAATTGTACAATATGAGAATATCTTTATATTTATTTATCAGTGAGGAATTGTTTTTTTCTTCTTATGTTTTGTAGCTCTAGAACTCAGAAGTGTTTAATTATTGCTAGCTATACTCAGTAATTGGGTTGGGAGTTGGCTAATATTGAGTGGAGTGAAGCAGTTAGTTTGTCCTGATTGTTAGAAATTGTCATTGTAGTTAGCCTGCTATTCTAGTCTTTTACAGTGGGCTGGCAGGGTTGAAATGACTGCGCTGATACAGAGTGAGTTGAAAGGGTAAACTTTGTGCTCCAACTCCAAGGCTGTATGCTACTGTTAAGGACCTGCCTGGTCACCAGAGGCATCCTGGTGCTGTTGAAGACACCATAGCCATGAGCTCCTGATCCTAAAGTTTTCAGACTTAACTCCAAAGGGAATTGAGATTTTGGGTTTTTTTTTTTGCCCCTGCCTATTTCCAGTGGCTATCTTTTGTAAAAATTTGTTCTGCTGATGGTTAAAAAACTCCTCCTCACTTCCTGCTTAAATTTATTCATGACTATTTTAAACTTACCTGTTCTTAGAAACCACACGTGTAGCTTTCTGGACCCAATGCATTACCCATCAAAGTCAATACGTGTCTTTTCCTCAGCTGTAGTAAACTAAACCATGCTGATATCAAAGCAGATCCAAGTTGAGATGAGTGGGAAATGCACAGGGTGCTGTCTAGGTTTTCTCTGTTGATATGAGGGGTTTGCAGAATTTTTACTGGAAGTGCTTCATAGGATGCCACTAACGTATTCCTTTCCTCATGTGCCTAAAGGTCCGCAGTGTGCTCTGCCATTCGGTGCCTCCTCTGTTCTCAACGGAGCTGTATTTTGTGAAAATGTTTCTGAGCAAGCTTCAAGCATTCAGCAGTGCTGGCTGGTGTGTCACCAGGGCTTCCACAGCGCCGTTTCCAGCACATCGTTTCAGTGTGATGTGCAACAGCGTCTATGGGTCTCGGCTGCCCCGCTCTACCACGCCTGCCAGAGTATGTCTGAACTGCTGTGGGTTGGAAAGGGTGCAGAGCAGTGTCCCTAAGTGTACAAAAATCTGCTTTCATCACGAAGCTACTGTGTGAATGACAATAATAGGACACAACAGTTATATGGGAGTTGCTAAATTAAGGTGCAATAGATTAGTCCTGTCTTCTGCCATCTTAATCTCTGCCTCTTGGCTGGCTCCTATGCCAGAAACAGTCTCGCTTTTCTGTGATAATATAGCTATAAATAGTTATTCAATCTACATGCAGATTTTTCCTTGTTAGTTAACAGATGCTGGCACCATGAAGTGATTCTGATGGAACCACTTAGTCCTGGAAGAACAGATGAGTGCCAGATGTTGAAATCTGGCAGAACTTGATTGTTTATTTGCATAATCAAGTCACTATTACTCCTGCATCTTTTTGCAGCTGTCTGTTCTTTAGGATTGTTGTAGTCTTTGTTGGCTGATTTGTGGTATTTTTCAAACCATTTTTCTTTCAGGAAAAAAATGGTACTTTAAATCATGGAAGAATCAGTTCTCTATTCAGACCTCATGTAATTGGCTATTAATGTTGGCCTGAAAAGGTATTATTTCAGGTAGAGAGATATTCTGATCAAAATGGCAATTTGTAGCAGAGCTGAACTTCGAGAAATGTGGTTCTTGATGCCAAATTTGCAGCTACTCTTCATCTCCAGAATAGGTTAAACCCATTCTGGAACACCCTGCATTGACACATTTCCAGTTGTATCCCAGGTCTTCTATTCCAAATGTAAATGTTTTTTCGAATTTTAAATTTCAGACTGAAACTTTTGTCTGTCTGGAATCATGTTTGCTAGGTTTTTGTAGCATGTTATGAAGTAACTTCCATGTTTGCCTGACGGCAGCTGAGTAACTGCAAGGACAGAGGGGAGTGTGTGGCAATCTCGTATAAGCTGCGATTTAATGCAAGCTAAGGATGTCTCCTGGTAATTTGTGTTTGAAATTGAGCATGGTTTTAAGCAGAGAGAAAAAATTTCCAACACATCAGAAGGCAACTGAATAGACTTATAATAATGGTGAATTCACCACGACACTCAGTAATTTGTTCCAGTGTTTAATTACCCACATTCTTAGAAATCTCATTTCCTGTTTTGATGTGTACGCTTGAGACATTGTGGCAAAGTCAGCTCTTAAGGACTCTCTGATAAACCAATCAAGGGCGTTGTGCCTTGCAGGAGGAAGCAGGCTTTTGTGTCCTCTGCTTCCTTCTACCATCCTCCTTGGAACCTCTCTGGGCTTTCTCACGCTTGTTTTGGGGTGAGGGCAGGGGAGTTGTGCTCCATTAGTAACACTTGTGTGTGATGCAGCAAGGGTCTGTAGAGGAGGTGAATGACGGAGAGCTCTGCCACTTGTCCAGGCTGGTGGGATAAGACACAGCTCTGTTTGGAGGTGGCATGACAGCATGACTGTTGTGCTGAACCTGAGATAACAAACCCTCCGTGAAGCCTGTGACCAGCATAACCTACTGGAGACAAGAAATTTGCACCTTTTTTTTTTTTCTTGGCTAAAAAGATTTTCATTTTGTGACTGATGAACTCGCACGTTTGTCATAGGTTTGAGTGATGTATGTCACTTTGGTTTGCTACCAAAAAACTGGAAGGCCCTTGTAGATGTCCATGTCAACACCATTATTATGCAATCAAATTTATTCCCTCCTAAACTTTATGCCCAGTTAATTTGACAAGCTAGGTTTCTGAAAGCCCATTTGAATTAGTGTTAATTGCTTTAAGCATTTAATTCCTTTTTTAATAGAGGTCTTTTAATGATTATGTCTAAGAGAAGTGGAGGTCGACAGGTCAATAATTCCTGCCTTCCTGTTTCTTTTCTAAGTATTGGCATTACGTCAGCTTTCATCTAGTTCTTTGGAAATTTCTATCTGCTAAGGTTTATACAAATTCATCATTAATGATCCAGATTGTTCCTTATCCTTCTGCAAGTTAGTGGTCCAGGGTGAAATACCTCTTTATTATTATATAATAACTATATCACCTGGCCTTTTCCCTAAGGCAGAACATATGTATTTATCAAGCATCTTTCTTGCTGCTTATTGTTTACTACCAACAACTCTACTGCTTTCACCTAGAAGTGGGGAGATGCTATTGATGCAACATCAAAATGTCGAATCAATGTCTTTTTTCAAAGTAATTTTAAAAGTCAGTTTGTACTGTCCTGAGACTACTTTCCTTTCTACTACTAAATTCCCTTTCTTCTTCATTTTTAGAGCTCCAGTTATTTCAGACGGTTCAAGCTCAAACACACTTTCAACTATTACTGCCTCCTGAGAAGTCTTGTAGTTCTGACTACTCTGGATTACTCCAGGCATTCCAGACATTTATTTTAGATGAGTTGAAGGCTCGTGGTTTATGTCACCTCCAGGTAATTTCAATTCCTTATTCTCTGTTGTTAGTGGGGTTTTTTCTTTTTTTTTTTTTTTTTTTTTTGTGGTTTTTTTTTTTTTTTTTTTTTTTTTTTTGTTTTTTGTGGTTTTGTTTATTTGTTTGCTTTAGTGGTTAAGGTTTTTTGTATTTAAAAAAAGATAAAGAAAAAGGTAAGACACAAAGTAGAACTTTGAGAGAGATGGAAGAGCAAAACGTGCCATAAAACCTGTTGGGATTGGCAGCACTCTTATATGGATGATTGTGAAAATAGGATGTTTAGTCTCACTGACCCCACATTGGCAGGTCAGCTTAATGTAGCCATAGAAGTCATATCACATCCAATATCTATTAAAAATATGTTTTGATAGAAGCAAGCATTTTGACTAATTCTTACAGTGAGTAAATGACCTGCTAAAATTACCTTTTCCTAGTTCTGTTTTTACAGGTTCTTTTGAAAATGTTGTTTTTGTGCATAGTGCAGTGAAAAAAATAGGAAAAGGCAAGAACTAGAAGGCTCTCCTGTTGACTAACCATGGTTTTATTTAATTTTGAATTTGAGGTGAATGCATTTGGAAATACTGGCTCGGTTTCTGTCTGTGATGATTCCACTGTCTATGTTGAATGCCTGAGCATGGACCGCCTGGGGGTGAACATCACATGGAGGACTCAGCTGGAAAACATCCCAGCAGCTTCTCTCCCTGACTTACATGATATTGGTAAGGTTTTTTTTTTTCTCTGATGTTTCTGTGAATTAAACCTGTTTTGCTTTTAATTGTTTTCTTTCCCTGTGTCTGCTCTCACAAGGCACTAACAAGGTATTACAAATGCTCACTGAAATAGCCTTTGTAACACTGGAGTTGTGGTTTTGGGCTTTTGGTGTTTACTTCTCTTTCCAGGCTGTGATTCCAGGACCTGCTCAATGGTGGAAAATATTGTGTTCCTTACTGGGTTGGGCTTGGAGAAACCTAATTCACACATTGCCAAAAATATAACTAATTTCTCCCAAGTTTGTTTCCCCCCCCCCCTTTTTTTTTTTCCTTTTCTCCCTTTGACGCTAAAGAAGGACCCCTCAGACATCCTAGAACAATTATGCAGAGACCACTGACTGGCGGACCTTTGCTGTGGTTTCCAAGCGAGTTAGGAATGGTGTAAGGAACTTCTTTCAAAGCAGTCAGTGTTCCTGTTTAAAATAAAAGCTGTAAAAGACATATCTCAAGTTCAAATGCCCTCTGTGCCACCTTTTCTCCAGTTTTACTATTTTAAAATGGTGTCCCCAGCATGTGTCCTTCCTTCTAAGTTTGGGACTTGGAGACATGTGCCCTACAGCAGTTTTTGTCTGATCAGAACTGAATTCAAAAGCCTTCAGGATGCAGGCAGTGGCTGCAGTGGTGGTGTGGTTCCTGGCTTTACGGTCTATTTACATTTACATCCATTCAGTTGCTCCAGATTATAAGGGAAACATGAATATTTAAGAAGTTTGAGGAAGGTGGATCAAAGTATAAGTGTGTTTGGTTTTATATTAAACTTTACTTTTGAAAGTGTTCCACTGTGAGTGTGTTACATTTTTTACCCTCTCCACACTATAATTTCCCTGTATTACTAACATTGCTTTTCAGGGAATGTCTGGTTTCACAAAAGGCAGAGCAGAACCTGCTTCTGTAAACACTTGGCACCATCAACTTCCATTACCCAGCTTTGGATTTTTCTGTTTGAGGTGTTTTCTAGTGTATTTACACAGAGTGAGAAAATTGGCTCTCTGATTTGAAAGTCTACATTACTAAAATAACTTTGTTCTCCTATCTTCTTTAGGGATAAATAAGAAGTCTTGCAGGTTTGTTTTTTTTCCCCTTCTATGAAGTATCTGAGAAAAATTGCTAAACAGAAGAGCTGTGTGCTCTCCCAAAGGAGAGCCTCAAATCTAAATCACTCGTGAATACTTTGCTACTTTTTTTTTTCTTGCAGATATTTTTATGTACTAAATCTGAGGCTGTGCAAATCCCTTCCTGAAGGATCTTATGCCATTTGGCTTAGTAGCTTAGATAGAACTCAGCTTTAAAATATTGAGGAATGCTTGCAGCAATTTTTCTCTTTTCTGTTCAACAGACAATATACTATGGCTAGTAAAAATGAGCTTTTGGTGGATGAATGTATAGTAAACAGTCCCCATCAGTAAAGTCTGGAGGAGATCAATCCCTGCCCTATACAATCGATATTTTAAGCTGTGTCTTTGTGCTCTGTATTTTCCTTAAAGAAAATTAAGAATAAAAGAAAGAACGACTTTACTAATTTTTTATTTCTCTTTCTCTCACTTTCTTATTTGGCCAGTATAAACTCTAGGTAACAGTATGATCCCTTTTCCTGTTGAAGTTAACGTTTCATTCAACAGAAGCAAACCTTAAATCAGATTTCTTCCTACTGCACAGCACAAGATGCAACAATTTGCAGGATATTTCTGTATGTGAAAAGATGTATTGTCCCGCAAGAAGTCTAAATCCCTAAAGTTACACCAGGCCCTGGAGAAATACTTAGTAAGAACTTGTAGTAAATCTAACAATGTCTAAGATGTGTAGTAGCTTGAATTGCCAAAACTGTGCAGCAAATCCAGGGAAGGACTACTGATTCTGCCATGATTTAGGGCATGCTGAAGGTGCCCCCAGGAGGTTCACGTTGGACCAGAAGCTAGGTCCTATGTAAGCAGGGGAGTGTGCCCCAAGCTGGCCAGCCGTGCTGGAAGGGCTGAACCGAGGCAGCTCGTGTAAGATGTATCCAGTGAGTCTGTGGCTGGCATGTCCATCAGGCGCTGAATTGTCCTCTGTTGAGTTGTTCCAGAATGTACCTGTCTACTTGCAATGCATGAACATGCATACTACAGTTAAAGACTTGTTTATATACTCTGACTGTAAAGGATATTATATATGCAGTGTGGTCATAAGCAGGGTCACTTTTAGTGATAGTGTTAAGAACTTTTCAACACAGTGAAACGTTTAGGACTAAAGGACATGTAACAGACTGAAGTTGGTTCTTACTGTTTTGGTTGTCTGCTTCATTTCTGTCCTTTCTGACATGTTTTGCTGTCATTTTAAGGTTATTTTTAATTCTGCTATGACTGGTCACTAGACAATTTGGAAGGATATTTGCTTGAATAAAAGGCTAATCTGCTTATTCCTGCTTTCACTTCTGAGATAATTTCTGGCAAAACATTTGCAGTGTTGTTGGTTACGTTTGGTGATCTCCAGTTACTTCCTCATGAACTAAGTTTCATTTTTGCCTGGGGTTGAACAAAAACTGAGGGCCATTTTGCTGATTATAGTATGTATTAGTGCAGCAGAATGATAGGTTGCTCAAAGCTAGAGGAATCAGAGCATTGAGAATACAAGGACACAGCTGTCAGCTTTAATGTGAGGTCTGTTTGCTTTAGCCCATAAGCGTAAAAACCTCGTGTCCCTCCTCTGCAATGGGAAAACAACATCTACATGACAGCAGCCAGCTATGGACCAACATTGAGGAAAAGAGGGCACTTACGCTTTCACTATTAAAGGTCTAGGATCATTTTTCAGAAAAGCATAGTACGTCTGCAGTCCGTTTAGCATGGGCAGGAGCGCAGCACTGCGTCACTGGAGCCTCGTACTGGGCTGTGAAATTCTCTCCCTGCACAACTGAAAAGCCACCTGTGGGCTACAGTCCACACTGGGAAACTCACCATGTAAGAAGGCAGCAGTACCTTCAGCTATTTGACTTGGACACATCAATCACAAAATAATAAACTGTATAATGTGTGAGCTGCAACATTCCTCACGTTCTCTTCATCTATATAACATCCTCCCTGTGAAAATTCAGTGTCCAAGGTCTTTAGTGTAGTCACAAAACTCAAAGTACATAGGGTGCAGGATTTCCCATTTGCTGGGTTACTGGGCTGCCCATCACCTGTAGCTACAGGAGGTCCTTGTCTTGCAAATTTGCACCAGTAAACCACCTCAGCATTTCATTCAATGTCATAAACCCTGCAAGGATAAACAGCAAGTGATAGCAACCAAAATCTGCTGGGAGCACTGTTCTTGTAGTACTTCTGGTCCAGCCAAACTGGAGAATCTGCTCTTGATCTAATGCTGAAAATTGTCCTTGTACAAGCCATCAAAAGGGAAACCATCTGGACAACTTAGAATATGGAGAGTAGGAAAGGTACTCACTGTTTCCAGCTGTAAACACCAGCTTCAGCAATTGTGAAGAGCATGTCTGTTGCATGGGTGGTTATGTTGAATATCAGTGGTGTGATGGAAGGTGATTATTAGTCTGTTACTGATGCCAGCCTTCAAAAACAAACCAACCAAATGTTGAAAAAGAAGCAAATGATACCTATTAAAAAAAAACCCAGTAATAAATTAAATCTGAATGTCAGATAATCCTGGTTTTCATCTGCTGTATTTTTGTAACTAAGAAATCAAGTTTTGTTCTTTAGCATCCTCTACATATATTGAGTTTAGGACTTGAATCTGATAGGCAGTGTACAGATTCATTCTTGTCTGCTGTTTGCTAACATGCTTGTATTTCTGTATCTGCCTGTGGTTTTAACTTAAAGTTCATCAGTTTCTGTGAGATTCTCCGTTCCCATATGGGAAACCTCTTTCATGCTATTTTGTCGTATTTTTCCCCTGTTAGAAAACGCATTTGTTGGAGAAAATCTCATCGGAGCATTTATAAAAGAGATTAAGGATGGTGGTTTTCTGTTGCATTTGGACTCCAAGCAGTTCCTAGCAGATTCTTCCATTGATTTTCCCCGTGATGAAGAGTTTGATCTGTCTCCAAGTGTGCAGCTAGGATGTAGAAGCGGGTTTCAAAGAACTTCATCTCCTGGGAAAGCAGTCCCAAATTCACAAGGATGTGGTATGTCTCAGTTTAACTTTCCCTCCTTTGATGTCATTAGGAATCACTATAAAGCTAAAGTTAGAAAATCACCAGTAAACTTGTGTTTATGGTTAATATGTGAAAGGCATGAAGCACCATCGTGAATGATAATAAATCTGAGGAGAAAAGGGAATTAGTGCTTTGCTTACCGTTCGGTCCTTGTATTGAACCAGTGATTTGGAAATAGGCATCATGGCACTGGCATTGTATAGAAGGTTTTGCAAACATTGTTGGGGACATTTTAGATCTGTCTGGTATTAGAAGGTCATGCGCATGTAATGTACGTGAGCCTTAATAAGGTCATGACCTTAAGTTGTAAGTAATGTACATTACATGTACATGATCCTTAATAAGATTTGGCAAAGATATCGGACCCAATGCTTTGGATGATGATACATTACCCAGAATAGAAACCTAGATGCAGAAATGGCAAAAGTCCTGAGATAGTGAATTCCTGGGCCAACTCCAGCCTGCTGAGATGGAAGCTTCCTCGGTTGTTGGCCAACACCCAGACCTGATTACACTTCTGCCCTCTTTTCATCTTCCTTCCTTCTGCTGAGTCAGCTTCCCTGGAACAGGCTGCCTTTCTGTCAGCGTCCTGCGTAGGCTGCCAGACCTGCCTCTCCGACAGGTCCCCGTGGCTGTGCCCAGCAGTCCTGTGTACCAGGTCATGCTGCCAGCGAGCCTTTGCCTTAAGAGCCCCGCTCTTGTTTCTATCAACATCAGCCCTCCTGCAGTGCAACCCTGATGGTCTCATCAGCCCGGTTAGCCTCAGTGAGTCTGTGTCTTCCTCATGTCAGTTTGGCATGTGTTCACTGTGTCTATGTCTTTTTTGGGAACGGAGGAGGGATGTACCACTAAGGTCAAGAGTAGTAGCTCTTGGATAAGATTTCCAATATGGGAAACACGTTCAGATGAGAAAATTTCAACACTGTGCAGCTCAAGTTAGAGAACCTCAGAACAAAGCAAAATACATGGAAACAACTTAGCTCTCTGCTGGATATGGTGGTTCTTATTAAGCTAGGAGAGCTTCTCAATGCCTGGGCACGAACTTCCAAGTAATCAAGTGATGAATCAGTTCTGCAGTGCTGCAGTTTCTAACTTGGACCTTTAAGGGTAAATTGGCTGCAGTTTCAGTTCATCTCCATAGTCTGAAACACTTCAGGTTTTGATTATTTAAATACACCATGCAGAAAAAAGATTAATTCCAACTGAGAATCCAGAGTCTGTAACAACTTGCAGTCACTTAAGATGTACTGTTATACTGATTAAAGGTATCATTATTTCTTCAGTAGAGTCCATCACTTGGAGCAGAAGAACTTACAAAGAATTGAATCTTTCTGCCAGATATTTCCCACCAGGGATAAAGGCTTCCAAGAAGCAGTGAATTAATTTGCCTTGTGAGTTAGTTCATACATAATTTGAACCAGGAAGCTGTAGAAAAATTCACCCAGTAAACCAGACTTATCATAGAGATGTGGAAAGGAGACGGTTTCTGCTCCAGCTTTTGGCACAGGTTTTGTCTTCTAAGATGTCATGGTATACATGCTGCTGACACTGTTTTGTGTAGTAGGACTGCATATTTTATTCTGAACATGGGATTTAGGAATTCTGTTTCTGGTTCCTCTAACAATAAATAAATATATTTATTTATTTTGCATTATGGATATATTCTGGCCATTTATCCTGTCTGGATCTGCATCTCTAGTAATAATAGGGACTAGTAGTAAGAAGTATCACCTGTGATTACAGAATTCAAACCTGTGTGAGTGTGACAGGGTTTCTTTATTCTCTTCCCTTTCCTGTTCCACCTGGTTGTTGAAATACAAATTGTCTTTTCTGATCCTGATCTTATTGATTTGTTTGCTTTTACTTGACTGTAAGTGACATTTAGCCTTGCTTCAGGAAGCACGGACAGCTCTTAGTAGCAGCAGCTTTCTAGTGTTCTCAATAAACTCAATATTTTCATTTAGGAACATGCAGCTGACATGAATCTGCCTCTCATCTCATGTATTTTCCTTACAGTCATCTGTTTCTTTAGGTTAGTATGTATTGTACTTTGTTTCATGTTTTCCTGCCTGTAAGATAGGTAACATTATCATATGTTAGTTTTTCTTATGCGACATGTTTTCTTTGTCTCAGTCTTACACTGAGTTACTTTACCCCACAGGTGTTTATAAATATAATTCCTTAAGAGTATGAGGTAACAGTTTTATTTTAGCTAAAATTTAAAGGGACCAAAGACACTTTTTTGCTGAGGTGTGAGTTGAAAAGAAGAGAGTTGGAAACTGTCCTGGAGGCAACTTTGTGAACTCAGCCCTTCTCCCCCCATTTATTTCAGGAGAAAATCTGAAACCTGTTTGTGAGTTATCTTTGTTATAATATAAAGTTTTTATTCTGGTTCCTTTTATTATTTAGAATGCTTAGCAATTCTATCGGAGGTGATTTGAGCAGATCATAACCCAAATCAAATAAAGTGCTAGATTTATAGCTGAACTGGCAGCTCAAGACTTCATTCCTAATAATGTAGGTCAAGAATCAGATATCCCAGTTTTCCAGTATCTCTGGATGGGGGAAAAAGCAGTGCAAGCATTGGGTAATGATCAGTTCTGACAGTTTTTAAGTGTGCTTAGTATAGTGAAAAGAGCTGGTCTAGGGTGAAAAGAGGATATTGTGAGGAGTGCTATCCCTGCTTAGTCACTCCAGCGAGTTGTTCTTTAGCCTGGAATTCGTTACTCAGCACATGGTTCCCCGGGTACACAGGAGCCCAAGTCTAGTTATAAGTGTGACCAGGTTAGAAATTTCATGTGCAGGAGCAAGGGATTAAATTTGGGGCTCATTTTTACTTTTGTATTTTTATTTTTTCCTATTTTAGGTATACAAAGTTTGGCCCAGCGCTAACAGTTAGCTCTGAGATTTTGGCTCAGACCTGTTCTTTAGTTTCTTATATTGTTAACATATATGAATGTTAAAGCTTGAAAGAAGTACAATAAGGTGTTTTGTTTAACTTACAGAATGAAACTTCACCTCGGTGTGATTGTGTTGAATGTAACCTATAGCCAAAATGATACATGCCTCCAAGAGTTATAGTCTAGAAAACAAGCATCTCTGCACCAACATTCTTTGCTGTTCTTTGTGCCCTTTTTTAAATTTGCCACAAAAGGCAATTTTACTTGCTTAAAACGTTATAGGAGACACAGATATTACTTTCACGTTATGACTACTACTACAAAACCAGGACAACGCTTTGAAAAGCTTGATTTGTTCCTTTATAATATTTAATTGCTTAATTAGTCTCCCTCATCCTTTGCATTTTGTCTTCAATTTAGGCATGGGTTACTAATTTAATTTTAATTTTCTACTGTTGTTCATTTGCAAGATGAGTGTGATCCTTTTTGCATGTGTTGGAAAATGTCTTTAAAATGTATCAGACACTCTTGCGTATTAAATAACATGCTTGAGCAAGGAGAATTCTGTCTCATCCAGGATTTTTTGGTTCTATAATTGATTTTAGATATGTGTTAGACCTAGAGTAATTGCCTTGATATGTACTTGGGAGGAAAATTTCACTCTCACAGTTTTGTCATCCTATACCTTTCCACTGGAACTTTTCCAGCAGATGAAGGAAGATAGGATCATTTTAATACTGGTTGTCTTTTTAGTCTGTTATAATCTAGGTGCTATAAGTTAAATTAATTTACATTCTAGTGTGTTGGCCAGAACAGCAACTCATCATATGGGTTGTAGCAGGGCTGGCCAATTTTCCATGACTGTTTCTTCCTTATACAAACTTCAGCTGCTGTCAAGACGTAGGGCAAGAACAGAAATGAAGTTTTGCACCTTGTCAAATTCCCAAAATATACATTTGATAGTGTTTTGAAGGAAATCTACATCTGGAAAACAGCTGTGAAATAACAAGTAAAGGTATTGCCCTGCAAATGTGTCTGCAACTCTTCTGCTTTAAAGTTCATTCGGATGATCTGGAGGGAAAGACAGTATTTCATGACCTCCCAGAAGACAAGGAGTTTTCTTTGTAATGTGCAACCACTCAGCTGGAAATATTACTCCTGATTATTCAGAAAAAGATACATATACAGACTAAGAATATCTTTTTGTTTTGTGTTTGGGTTGTCATGTGCACAACTAGTGACTTTTAATCCAGCCATTACTGTTTAGCTTGGAAGTGCTTAGCAAAAATTTCATTACCAGGAATTCTGAATGAAAGTATTGCCATATGGTGGGTTTCTGTATAATGTTTCTGGAGTTTCTACTCCTAGAAGCTGTCCTGTTTCTGTCTGTAGTGTTAGAAGTTACTCTGTAGCTTGTGTTCCTTTGTTTTCTTTCACAACTTATCTACGAAGTGCATTATCTTATTACAAATGGGTTCAACAAATAGAAATCAAGCCTGGGTTTGGCGTTTCCAGACAGCTTGATGTGCACTTATTCAAGTACATTTTTAGGGTGATCTGAGGAAAAAAAAAAGAAGACAAGACCACAGCCTATATTCCAGTCATTTCTGACTTTAATGAGAAAATTACCTTTGTTATACCACTTAAAAATACATATATTAAGAGCTTGAAGCCTATGGCAAGTCTACCAGCATGAGATAGGTATATATACTCCCACGCATATGTGTTCAAATGCCTGAACTGGTTGGATTCCAGGAGAGTACTAAGGTGATTGTTTTCTTTGCAGTTGTTTGTCCTCCAGGCAGTCATTTCCAGAAGGATGAATGCATTCCCTGCCCTCTTGGCTACTATCAGCATCAGACAGGACGTTCCTCCTGTATCAAGTGTCCTGTGGGCAGAACTACCATCTCCTATGGGGCAATCAGCGCCGATCACTGTAAGTTGAACTCATTTTTTCCCTTATGTTTTGTATTCTGGCATCAAAGAACTGATGGAATTTTTTTCATCTGTAAGTTTAAAAAACCCAAAACCTCCCTTTGTTTTTTTGTTGCTTTTTTTTTTTTTTTTTTTTTTTTTATGGATATGATCCTTTCTGCATACACTCAAAGACATTTCATAAAGACAGAACAAACTGTCTGGTGTTTTGACGAAAAATGCATGAGAAATAAGTGGTCTGTCTCATCCAGGCTGTTGTGGTTCCTTAAGATGTGTCCTCAGGAATGGTATCTGAGTGTTCAGTATCAGTGAGAAGCATCTTACATAATTCGTTTATTGTCACTTTGATGAACACTAAAGTAGTCTTGTCTTTGTGCATCTCTTTCCCCTGCAAATATAAATACTTCTCAGAAAGCAACTATCGATATGTTCATTAAAGTTATATTCAGTTTAAATGACTTATTTTTGCATGTAGTTTTTTAATAAATTATTTTCTTTAAGTCCAAATTCAGTTTTTGTCTGTAGAATTAGCTCATGGGTAAAAATAAAAGTCACTAGTAAGAATCAGTTTATTGGGAGTATTGGTGAGTATAGGGTTGTCTTTGTTCTGTTTCAACATACTTACTCTCTTAGGTGGGATAAAAAAAACCAAAACAGGTTTATTGTAATGTACCGACATCAATTAGCTTTTGCCTGAAGTTTTCATTCTTCATTTCTATATGTGTTCTGTTGTACATATTGGACTCCTGTGCTAAAAGGTTTGCCTCTTAGTTTTTCTTTACTGCACTTGCAGTTTTCTTTACTGCAAGTGCCTGCAACTAAGCCTGCTCCCTACCTGATTTCCACCTTACCTGTGTCCTGAGTCTCGGTGCTAGCCCTTTCCAAAAGGCCATGCTAATTTCTTGCTTTCTTTCCCTGCTGCCTCTTCACAAAGTCTGCAGAGTTTGCTGAATTAACGGATGTTATGGCTCTTGTGTTATTCTTCATAGCATTTCACAGATCCGTTGCAGCAGGCACTGTGCAAACCTGTATGAAAGCAGAGTTCCTTGTCTGTACTTCTTTGCTTTACACTACTTAGCATAAATGGAGATTTGATCCATGGCAGAGAATCCAGATGTTGGCATATGGAGTGCAGCAACAACAAAATAGTGAGACTACCACATTTCAGAGCACGAAACTCCATGCAAATTAGAGATAATTTTCAGTAAAGTTTCTGCCATACTTGGAGCACTTTTGTCCTACAACATTGAAACATTGTCCTGCTGCATTGACAGGACCAGAGGCAGTGGGCACAAACTAACACGCAGGAGCTTCCCTCTGAAAATCCAGAAACATCTTTTTCCTGAGGCTGGGCAAGCACTGGCACAGGTTGCCCGGGGAGGTTGCGAAGTCTCTGACCTTGCAGATGTTCAAAGGCTATCTGGACATGGTCCAGGGCAACCAGCTCTAGGTGGCCCTGCCTGAGCAGTGGGGTTTAGACTAGATGACCTCCAGAGGTGCCTTCCAACCAGAACCATTTTGTGAAACCCAGTGACAGCATCATCAAACTACTTTTTTTTTTCTTTTTTTTTTCTTTTCTTGTTTATTTGTAACAGGTATCACGTACTGTCAGAGCAATGGGCAGGGTCTGGAGTGTGATGAAGATGGCCAGTACAGACCCTCCCAGCAAGACCCTGACACTCAGAAATCCCTCTGCCTTGATAGCTTTGGAGCAGCACTGGCTTGGACTGAAACAGACGATCTCCTTACAGACTACCAGTGCCTAGGTAAGTGTCAGAAGAATATTTTGTGACCCCACGTAAGTGAAACCTCCTGATGAAAAGACACATCACTCCACAGCTTACAGGGATTCACTTTCCCATAGCTGTGGCCTCTGCCTTAAGCCACATTCCTCCTCAATTTTGCATGTCTTGACTACACTGGGGAAGTTATTTCCAGTGAGGGAAGAGAGGGAAGCACGTTTCTTACACTTTCAGATGGCTGACAGCTTTTTGATGTATGCTGACATCCTGCTCTCTGCTTGGAAACCTAAAGGAATGATGAGAGGGCTAGTGGGAAAGAAGGAGAATTATGCATTTCTTTGTAAAATTATCACTTATCGTCGTGCCCATGTGAAATAGACTGTGTTTGGCAATGACCTCACAGTCGTGGCATAACGTCACCCTCTGGGATCCTGCTGTGTGGTATTGGACTTGGTGAATGTATCCTTGCAAGCTGGGGGAACTTACTTCTGCTCGAACACAGTTGTGAAATGCGAGTTCTCAAGGATGAATAATTTGAAGGTCATCCATCAAACAGTCCCCCAACTGCCTGCAGCAAGGTCTAATTACGCTTCTCAGCCTCAAAGCTTTTGCCTTGCCCAAAAACAATTTTCCAGAAGTTTTTATTACTCTTCATATGATTGGTATCAAATTTAATGGACTATTCAGTTTAGAAGCTGGTGTCACGGTGTGCTGTGAATTAAACAATATCTTATGATAAGTGTGATCAGCAGACAGAGTGTGAAATGAAAGCCCGTAGTTGTGAAGAGGTTGCAAAACTGTTTTCAGTTAAAACAGCTACTTTTTTCTCTAAGCATACTCAGAGACTGATCGTAACTATGAACACAAGGTGTTAGCATCTCTCGCTCTCGGTCATGGGGCAGTTGGGATGTTTCGCTGGGCAGGAGACCCACAGCAGCTTAATTCTCCTGTTACTTACCTTGAGCCTTCCTGCCTGAGCAGTTCTGACTCTGTCTAGGATGGAGCAGTTATAAATATCTGTGCTTATGTTTCTCGATCATGCTAGAAAATTTCACTACAAATAAATGTAAGTGTTGACAATTTAGGGTTTAAAAAAGCAATGAGCACCCGAAAAGTCAGGTGTTGTTTGTTTGGTTTTTTTTTTTTTTTTTTTTTTAAAAAAAAAAGAGTTCACAGGATAATTTAATTTCCCATTTTTCTTTTAAGGATCATGCTGCATTTTCAGAAAGCATTATATGAAGTGAAACCAATTATGCTTATTGCTACTTTCCACCCTGCCCCTTTTATTTCTCTTCACTGAATTCAGCATGCAACAAGACAGCAGGGTCTGAGGACTGACCTTGCTTTGACAGGAGGCTGGTGACTGGGCAGGGTCAGTAATTATCCCAGCTGGTCTTTGGCTTTTGAGTCTTCAGATGAAAGAAGAATTCCCTTATGTGACTGCACAGTAATAAGCTGTAACAACCCATGCTAGTTTTTATTCTCTCTCTTGTTACATTTCAAGCCACGCTTAACATTTACTGCAACAGCATGCACAGGTTCTATATACATATATATATACACATATATAGTAATATGTGAGGTGGAGAATTTCTGCTATGCGCTAAGCCTGCGAAAGGGCTGAGAAGTTACATTACTGTTAAGAAGAGGGCAGTGTGAACTAAATGTGCATGAAAATGGGAAGACGGTAGCATACTTTTCATTGTACTTTCTTTTTGACAAAGGAGCTTTATGAATGCAGTTTTTTAAACTTTATATTAAAAAACACATTTCAAGAATTAAAAAAAAGGCAGCTTTCCTAGTAGTTTTGCAATGTTTTCAAGTTTAATGTTTCATTACACTTTCTATTTCTCTGCTTTTCTCCTGTGTTATTGCAGAGAAAATGAAAGAGTGGGATGGAGCCAGAATTAGGGAAAAAATTAGATGAAAACATTTAAAAAATGTAAATTTTTATTTCAAATTTTTCATTCAAAATGAGGGCAGCAAGCAATTGCAAAGAGCACAAAAGCCCTGCTTCTTTTCAGTCTTATGAAAAAACATGAATTCTGTTTTTAACCTGGTATCACTGCAAGCTGCAGATGTAGGAGGGATTTGGTTTAGTACAGAATTTAGCTCATGCTTATATTTTGGTGTCCTGTATTTCTAGGAAGGAAAGAACTTCCACTTCTGTTTATACCATCATTCAGCCCTCTCTCCTGCCAAGCTGGAGTGCAAGGATTTTGTTAAGTGTTTGGCTAGCCCTTGTGTTTCTTCTGAGCAGAAATGACAGTTTTATCAAAAGCACCTGCTGACTCAGCCCTGACAACAGTGGACATTTGCTTCTGATTTAGTCTTGACTGTTTTGCTGTAAGAGCACAAATGATTTTTTTTAAGAACTTATCCCTGACTTTTATTTTGTGGTTTATGCAGATGTTTCAGGGAGAGGCCTGGGGTCCTCCTGCACCCATGTGCATGGGGGAGAGGAGGGCTCAGCCTCCAGTTCTTCCATGTGCAGACAGCTCCCACGGGCTGAGACCAGACCAGGGCTCCCGCTTCTTAGGACGTGTAGGTCTAGGCCAGGCATTGGCTGCAATGAGCCAGAGGTTTTGCTGTCATTTGGGGCATTTAGGTGAGAAGTCTGGTCACCACAAGGGTGATGCTAAGTCATCGTGTTCTTCCCTTCTCCTTGATACGCTGTGCTCACTGAAAGATACTAGTGTATCAACACACGGCCACTGAACAAAACCCCTTTGGTAACTCTTACAGGTCGTAGCAACTCGGGCAGCATCGTGCTGATGCCACTGTGTGTCCTTCACCAGACTGTGATCTTCAGGGCACAGCTGGGGTCAAACCTTCTGGAGTTTAAACTGGATTCCTGGTCCTGTTTAGTGACCTTCGGATTTTGCATCTTTAGACCCCATGAGCCCAGTTTGTGAACAGTGCTGCTTGTCAGACATCCCTATGCTCAGGTGCCGTGGGTCCAGTTCAGAGACACGGGATAAAAGGGTTTGGGATGGAAAGTGACAGTCTGGAGATAAAGGTTGAACAAAGGAGTAAAAATGGAGTGTGTAGGACATGCTACCTCGAACAGATCCTTGAGCCTGAAGTCATGGAGATTAGGCTGTTGTGCTCCTGTAAACAAGTGGTAAGGCTCCTGGATGTCCTTCCTAACCAGCTGCTGTGGGAGCTGCTCTTGTTTCAGTGTCTGTTTTGCAGAAAGCTGGTTCCCCCATTGACTTGATAGTCAGTTCGATGCCATGAACAGGTAACGGGAAGTGGTCAGTCTGCTGCTCAAAGAGAAGTCTCACTGGAATATAAACTCCCAGCCCACTCCTGGCTGTTTTTTAAAGGATCTTATCACACTTTTTTTTTTTTTTTTTTTTGTTCCCAAAACAGAAATTCTACCTTCAGTCCAGCTGTCTTCTGCATTATCTGTGGAGTTATGGTACATCATTTAATGAGCAAGCCTCTTTCCCTACTAAATTCTTCTGATTTTTATTTCTGTCTAAAATCTTTGTCTCTACAGCATGGGAACTGATAATAGTACCCGGTTGCTTTTTGGGTGTGGTTTGGTTTTTTTGTGGTTTGGTTTGTTGTTTGTTTTTTTTTAGTGCTCAGAAAATTTGAGAGAGTTTCTGCCTCCAGACTGATTTATGGGTCAGAAGAAGCTCAAATTCTTCAGTCTCAGTCATTTGGAGGAGACCTGCAGAGTCCACCTTTTCAGTGCATTTCAGGTAAGGAAAACTCAGAAAATCTGTAGAGGCAACATTAACCACCATGGAAAATAATAATCTTTTTATATGCTTACAGTGAAGTTCCCACAGGAACTATATGCACCAATGCACTGCAAGATGTTTACAACTTTTGGTGACCTTGGTTCAGGGAAGAGACTAGCTTTTCTTTCCAAAAGGAGTCTTCTGACTTTACATACCACTTCAGACAAGTCATCTGACTTTAAAGCCAGTTGGTATAGTTTGCAATATGGATGAGAGCTGAGATTCAGACCAGGAAACAGTCATCAGACTTTCCAGATGTGCAGACAACAGAAGGATTAGGTGTTCAGGACATATGAACGCCAAGTTTTCACCTCTTCCCAAATTACCTGATTGGCACATGAAAGAGGAACAATCATCCTTGCTTACATCAGAAGGATATTATAAGGAGTGCAGAGCTATTCCTCTGCCAAGGCTTACAGTGTATATACTATATTACATCTGGATACGTCATGTTTGCTGGTTTATATTGGTTCAAAGTAATTTAAAACCAAGGAGAATCACTGCGCTGCTTTCAAGGTGCTTTAATCAGTCTCACTTTCTGTCTCCTAATGCTCAGACTGTGAAGAGAGGCAGAGGGGTTACATTCAGAATAAAACCACCCTGGCAGTAATAACACAGGTGGCCTGTTTGTAGGACAGACATCACAGAAGTCTGACAAAGTGAGTGGGTTTGTGTTGCATACCATGGTCTAGCTGGAGCAGTCATCTCATGCTAAGAAGTGAAGGCATGAAGCCTTATATGTGTTACTGGAATGATTTTCCTGCACCAGATCATCCCCTAGCTGTATACTGTAAGGTTTCTTGCACCTTCTTCTGAAAGTGGAGACCTTCAGAAGCAAGACACTGACCTGAGGGCACCGTGGGAACAAACTTAAGGAGGAAAAGATGCTCCTTTGACAAGCAATCTGATTCAGTGCACACAGCCTGCATCTTCATTACAAGTTATGGCAACTGTCAAATGGCAGCACTACTACAAAATATTACTCCTGGGGGGTGTCACTGAAGGCGAAGAGTTAATCTTTCCGTCTCTGCATCGCTACAAAGTCAAGCAGCTTAGCTTACATTTCTGATGTTTTGATCTAAGCTGGTTTGTTTTGTACTACAGACATTTGGAAACAATTTCAGTGCCTGTTCTGGGAGCAGAGCTGTGGGAACAAGTCAGAAGCAAGTGTTTAAGGGCAGAAGGATCTTCAGCTACTCCTAAATCTGGAGGGGGGTGGCTGCTTGCTCCCTTGCACTGGCCAGGTGATTGCTGCAAAGGCAACTGGCATGACTAAAGAATTTGGTGTTTCCCTCCTTCCTATCACCCTGATACTTTTCACAATCCTTTTGCCATGGGGTGACTGTATCAGGCAGGTGGAATGTGCTGGCAAAGTGGTTCATGAGAGTCCTCCCTGCCTACCTCAGATAAAATTATTTAGCAGACACTAAATATTTGGGTGGGTGGTTAGACCTAACTCAGCTGTTTGTATCATTAGGTGATGAGTAACTTTTTTGTATTAATTTAATTTAAAAACCTAACCCTCTACTAAAATAGTTGAACATTAAAGTGCATTTGGCTAATGAAATTCATGTGCTTGCCGTCTGATAGACATATGAAAAACTAGGCAAATGGCAGTAAACAGCGGAATTTGTAGCAAAAATTTTGCACCTGAAATGCTAGGAAATCTAAGGTTTCTTTCCTGTTTTTCAGGCTGTGAGAGGGAAGACGCATGTGGTTTTGCAACTGTAACGTCTTCTGGTGCTGGAGTTCTCTGTGAATTATACAGTGCTGCTGAAGTCAACTTCAACTGCACCGCCTCTGGATTGGTAAAAATGATCATATTTAAAAATATGTGTTTACCATAATACAGTATGTTCAGCGTAAGTAGACAGCATCACAGAAGAAAGGCAGGACGTTACCTGACCCCTTGGGTGTTGCTTTTCACTATGGCCATAGTAAATTCCTGCCAGTTGGTAAAGAAGCTACACCTGAACATTTCCAAAAGTGACATCCGAATGCCTCAGTGTTTGATTGAAACATCACACAGCACTTCTGTTGCTGAGCTCCTGCACTTGGGAAATTGAGTTAATTTAAAAGGAGAGTTAATCTGGATAATGCAGACTAGAAGTACCTAGGCTGGTAATCAGGTCACCTGGAACAGTCATCATTTCTCAGTCCCTTCCTTTAGCCCAGGGTTTGGATTGTGTGCTCATTAGTACTGTGACGTGCTCCCATTCACCACTGTTAAACACAGCAATATGGCATTGAAGAACTGAGGTCTCAGAATAAAAAATGCCCACGCTGGGAGCTGTGGTGGTTCTAAACCGTCTGCGCTAATTCCTCCCCCTGAGTTTCTGAATAAGCAAAATGTGTTTTAGGAGAGGAAATCAGGTAGGCTGGATTTATTCTGCATGCCTGTTTTCTGTCTCAGGTGCAAGGTGCTTTGGGGAACCCCACTGCCACTAGCATCAGTCATCTCAGCTGCCTGCTTCATGTCAGGAATCCTGAGGGAGATACGGTGATGGTCTACTTGAAGAGAGGTATCAGATGCAAATCACTCACCTAATGTTAGACAGCTGTGCCCAAGCCTGTCGTTTTTTCTGTATAAGATCATGATTGAATGTGGGGAGCATCTTTGTTTAAGGAGACATAATACTTTCCAGAGCTTAACATTTAGTGATAGCCCAGAAACCTCAGCAAATCTTCCCTTCATGCCTTGTTCCCTGGAAATTAGGAATACAGCTTTGGTAAGCTATTTTGATGGCTTTCTCCAGCAGATAGTCCTACAAAACCTCAAATTCTACCCAATGTATTATTCTGTTCTGTTCTGTTGTACTTTGATTTCTCTTCACTAAGCAATTTGTTATTTGAATATATAAGGTATTATTAATGACCTGCTTGTACATAATTTAACAGTTGAGGTTAATTTTCATTGTGAGTTGTCCTACTAATATACTAGCAAAGGAATAACCTGCTCTTCAGTTAATCCCAAGGTGATTCAGCTGAACTAATGAATGTACAAGGTAATTTTTTTTTCCTTTTGGCCTAAGTGTGATTGATACCACTGCATGTCCCATTCATTGTGTGTCCAACTTTATGCCCCGTGCCAAATTTGACACAAGAGGACCAAATACAGAATGCTGCAGGGTGTGAGCCAAAGCTCTCTGCTGTCACTGTTTTCCTTATACTTCTCTCGAAACCTCTGAGTCACCATTTATTATTAACAATAAAAATAAAGAGCTAAGTTTCACCTGAAAAAAGGCAAGTCCCCTGAGGTTGTTGCAATCAATGCAATCTTGTTCATACCAGAACCACCCCAGATTTCTGTTAATATTGCTAATTAGATCCAGGATTGTATGAATCGTATCATCTTATATATGTGTCTAGTCAGCAGAAACCTTAATTGCAGATGCAGTTATTCTGGCCAAATTACACATTTTACTTTTTTAACAAGCTAAGTTTGCTTCATTTCTATCTGGGAGTTATTAATGTAGTGCTTGAAAGTGGAGTATTACCAACCATACCGTGTACATCGATTTGGGAGCCCTTTGCTGGTACAGTGGGCTGGTTTTCCTACCCCAGCAGTACACTCTGACCAGCTGCCCAGATATAATTGCACCAAACCATTTGAAGATCTCATCTTGCATCTGAAAGTCCAGAGAAGGACTTTTATGGCTGAGTTTTTATCATAAAACTTTAAACCAGCTACATCCTGCAGGTAGTCCAAAAGCATCCCATCTCTCCTTGAGCTCTTTTGAACGTTCCTTTCCTGTTCTCTCTACCCAGGACAGGAATTTAACTCATCTGGACTCAAGACCTTTGAAAAGACCAGTTTTCAGAACGTGCTTTCTGGTGTGTATCACTCCACGGTGCTCTCAGCAGCTAGCACGTCTCTGACCGATGCTCAGCTCTTCTGTCGGCAGACTTGCAGTAGGGACCTATGCTGTGACGGCTTCATCTTGAGTCAAATTGCACTTGATAGAGGTATTGTCTAACTGTAAAACACAAAATCTTGCAGCAGAAAATAAACACTGAGCAGAACTCATTTTTTTGGGTACAGTACACCTACCTCTAGATGATACCAGTGCCTCCGCATCACTGACATTTTTTGGTGTAGGCAGAATTTGAGTAGTGCTCAGGGCTTGGCCTGGAGCAATAGATAAAGACTTGAGGTAGCAAGGTGCTCTCGGAGACAAATTTTGAAAAAAGAGTTCTTTTGACCTGCTTTAGACATCTGCATCCAGATGGGATAAACCGTTCTGAAAACACCTTTCTCCTTACCTGGAGCAGCTCGGTTGCCAGAAGGTGGTGCCTCCAGAAAAAGTCCTTGTAGTGCAAATGTAGTCCAGCTGCCTTTTTGGAGCAGGAAAAGAGGATACTAAACAGGGAATTATGTTATGTTATTGCATGCAAGGATGTTATAATCACCTAAATCTGAGTGTTTAGCTAGGAGAAGCAAGTGCGAGTAGGATGGACAGTCTGGACAGAGGTGGGACTTGCGCAGAGCCCAGATTTCTGCCAGCAAATTTAAGCACTTAATGTCAGTGCCTGCTTTTTGTTGTTTCTTTTTTGAGCTCACATGGGATCAAATTTCCCATTGGAGTACATTGCCTATAGAAAAAGTGAAGTTCTAATTAAGAAGTCTCAAGTTTTTAAAGACAGGGACTCACAAATCCAGGCTTCTATGTGGCAAACACATCTCTAGTTTGGAGTTGAAACTGATCCTGGATTTGAGACAACTTTCTCTGTGGAAGTTGTCAAGCAAATGTTTCCAGAAAATTATTTTCTGTTTTGGCATCTCATGTTTTTTTGCATCAAAATATTTTAGGTGAACTTGTAAAGTCCACTTCTCTTTACATTTACCATCAAATTTCTGGGTTCTCTGTACTTGTGAGTGTAGAATGGGGTGCGGAGAATGTAAATGTTTAGAGCTCTCTGTTGGGGTAAACCTATCTGGATCAATACTAGAGGAAAATGCATGATTTGGACTAGTATTCTGTTAAAAAGAAGATAAAAGTAGCATATTAAATATCTTGTGTACACAGCTCATAAAAACAAACCAGAGAGGGCATTGTAAAACCAGAGGAATTCCTGAGCTATGGCAGCAAGTGCAAAGGACGAGCTGCGCATTGGCTAGAAGTTACAGTGCCAGGCTGGCGCTAGGACACCTGGCCTTAAGTGTGCAGGTCCTGCTGGCTCACGTTGCGATGCTGGGGGGGCTTAGGGCTGGGCAAGCTGAAATCGGGCACCAATCCAGGAAGCCGTCCCAGTAAAAGTAAAAGTGCTTTCTTGGTTCAGAGCCTGAGACTGTAAGATCGCCCAAGGTATGACTATGTCTCCATGGTGCTACAAAGTGCCGAGAAGACTGTTGGGTATTATCAGATAATAGTGATATTTTATTAGGTGGTAATAGTATGTGCTGGAAATCGCTGAAAAGCAGTCTACAAATGGTTAGTTTGGGGATGCAGAGTGATTTAAAGAATTGGTCACCAATATTTGAGTGAGCGGAGGAGGTTATCTTTATTCGGCAGCGCTGGGTGCATGGGGGATCGCTCCACCAAAGTCATGCACACCAAGGGGACTTTTCAGTCCCCTCTTTATACAAGCAACTCAGACCTGTTCATTAACTTTCCAGGAAATCATTTACATATTCATTACAATGCCAGGAACTCATTTACGTATCTCACTAAACTAATGACCATGATTTAAGTCCTTGTCTTTGCCACGTTTCATAAACAACAGGAACTTAGGACCAGATAGCCTTTTTAAAGATGACAAATCCAAGGACTTCGCAATTAGTACATCCGTCATGTTAGCAATAAGGGTCCTTGGGCATTTCCCAGCTTTTAGATAAACATAAGTACATCATCCTATAGATAAGTGGTGCATCATTCATCACTCAATAGCTAACCTTAGCACTCCAGTTTGAATGTACGGCTCTGATCTTCTTTTTCAGTTGGCATTTAGAGAAAGTATTGTGGGCTGCTTGGGTGGAAAGCTCTGTGCAGGTGCAAAGAACCGTTGGAGTGATGCAGCTCTCTCTTTGCCTGGACCTAGGTACCATTTTGTGTAGTGTGATGAGCTCCACAGACGTGCTGATCTGCAATGCAAATGGCTGGAGTCCAGCACCAACATCCGTCATTGGTGGGATATGTAAAGGTGTGAACTATGAAGAAAAAGAGAAGATGTTTTCCTTCACCCTGGGAGGACAGGTGTTCAGGGGAAGTATGTCAATGAGTTCTCTCAATTTACATGACTTTTCTTTAATTCTTGTATAGGCTCTGCCTTTTTCACCAGCTTGCTCTTGCACTTCGGTGCTTTTTTCTCAAGTAAATCCATATCTGTACAATCACAAGAGAATAAGAACTCTCTAACTGGATGCATTGTTGGATAGATGGACCTTTTGTGTTTTACTGGGTGAACATTAATGAAAGTCAAGAATGTGTTTAGTATGTCACCCTGTAATACTTCCAGTATTTAATTTGGGCAGATTAAACCCAGTAACCTGAAAGAAAGGTAAAGTCTGGAGCAAAGACAAAAAGAGAGATGCCCAGAGCTGCACAGAAAAAGCAGTGATGAAAAATAGAGCAAAGCCTTGGCTCCCTGGACTCAGACTAGCACGAGGACACTTGAGATCTTCTTCCTTGGGGTCTTCTGTTGTAAATCAGATGATGCACAGTCTAGTGATGTGTTGTTAATGCAATTTATGAATGTTTCAATACTACCTGTTTAATTTGAGCAGCTATTCTAACAAACTCTTTTCTTTATTAGCTTCTAACTTGGTAGAAGAGGCAGAAAGAAATTTTACTACCTTTCAGCAAATTTACCTGTGGAGAGGTGAGTTATCTCATGGAAGTTGTTGTAAAAGCTTGATGGACTGTAGGCAGTGGCAGATGTGTGTTCTATAATGGAAGTGTCTTCTCACTTTATTTTTTACTGTCCAAATTGAGACACCACCCAGAAGCCTTTTCTGGCAGGGGTGGGTGTAATCTAGAATAATTCTGCTACTGTCAGTTTCATGAAATTTGGGTAAATTCTTTTGTCTGAGAATATAACTTTTAATACCTGTGAAAAAGATATCATGGGGACACTTTGTCCCATCAGTGTGCAGGTGCTATAATATTAATTTGGCACTATATGCATAACTAGTTGGGTTATTTTTATTATCACGATAACCCTGTATGTGGTTTTTTTGCAAGTTTACTTTCTGAATGACACAATGTACATAGCAGGACCTGCATGAACGATTTGTGATACTGCTTTATAAATGCACACAGCCTCCAGAGCACTGATGCTGAATGCAGGGTCATTGTGGATACGGCATTTACTTTTATCCTCCAAACAGTGCATTTTGGTTTAGGTTTTTCCCGGAGTTGTACAGAGATGGTTTAACTCATGTTTGAATCAACAGCTGGTGGAACTACCAAAGGAGTTTTGCTTAATGATGCAATTGAAAATATTTGTTATAGTTTGGGAACTAATGATTATTTTGTCTTGTGGAAGAAAGGTAAATGGAGTTACTATGCTCATGAATTCCTGTTGCATTCCAGGCTCCGATAGCGTCGCCCAGACTAAAAACCCTGCGTGTGACACTACTGCTTTGAAGACAGAGAATGATCTAACATTATCAGGTATTATAGTAAGGGTGGACAGAGAAGGCAGCAGAAGACAGCAGAGGGGGTTGCAGAATTTAACCAGAGAATATCATATATTGTCATTTATGTATCGTAATGATATAGGTATTTTGAAGTCCAGAGGATTTCTTTTAGGTAGGAAGTCTGATACAGGTTTTAAGAAAGATTTAAAAAATGTAAACCTCCTGTCTTTATGGTTTTTACCTTCCCAAGCCAAGCTGGAAATTAAAGTGTTAAAATGTTTGGTGAAATACCGAACTGTAAAGACTCAGGAAATGTTGATTGGCTGAGAAAAAAAATCAGATAAATGCAGTAATCAAATCCTTAGCCTGAGTACCTGGGCATATTTACTGCTACTGACAATATGACTGTATATATGATGCTTACAGAAACCCAGGGTGAAACTGCAATCTTCAGTGTTCCATGCATGGTGGAAGCGAGGGACCTGTGAAGTTCTCCATCTCCTTTGTTATTCCAGGGTCTGCTCTTCATTATACTAAGTCATGTATATATCCAAAACCATTTACAAGTTACTAGAGTTCATTTGCGCCTTCAGCACCATAATCCTAAGAGAAAGACAGCAGTGGAGACTGTTGAGAGTACTTTAGCTCATCCCTAATGAACTGTAATCTTTGCTGAGGAGTCTTGATGAACACCTGAGCATGTGATTTAATACATATAAAATCTTAACATGAAGTGAATTGCTGGTTTTACTTACGTAATTTAAAAGGTAAACTAAAATGTCTGTTTACCTAGTGGTGCTCCTATACAATTAGTGGTATTTTAAAGTCTAGACTTAAAAATGAGTAAAAACTGCACTTACTACGTTGGGTGAAATTCTCTTGTCGAGGCATGAGTGCAGCTCTCGGGGTTGTCCATTTACTCTGCTGGGGCTGATATCTTTAAAACCTGAAGTTATGCGAGGAATGCAGTTTTTTGCCTCCATCCCTTAGTCTTAGTCATTACACAAACTGTTACAAGAGAAACTGAAGGCTGAAATTAAGTCTTGAGATGTAACAAGACCTATAAGTCACCTTTTTTAGAAAAGTTATGGATACATCTGGGAAAATGTCTACAGAGCTTTAATCACTTGATGATCATCCTTAGAGCACACGGTAACATACCTTTTATACTTTCTGATAGAAAATTCAAAGCTATTGTGCACTCCCAGCATGTCAGTAGGTGCTTCAGCATTTCAGCTGCAGTCATCAACATGTCTTTACTTTCCTGTTTTCACTTTTGTCTGGATGTTTCAGTGCATGTAAGATTAAATAACAGAATCTTTCAGTGCTGGAGTAACTGGAGATGAGACGTGCTGATAGCATTTGATAAATAAAAAGGCGTTTATGAAGATATTTGTAAAAGAGCAGTGAAAAGTGTTCATTTCTTTGAGTACTGGACGTTTATTTAAAGGGATTAATTTGAAAACAGCCTGAAATAGCTGTGATTGATTGTTTCACAGGGAGCTCAAGAGATATAAAGAACTGTATGCACATCTAAAGATCACGGACAGGTGACAGAAAGGAGTTATTTAATGTGGTCTGTGACAGCATAAAGTAGGAGAAATAAGGTTAAATGACTGAAATAGGTATTAAGCTTGTTAAGAAAATGTTTAACACTGAGAGGTGTAAATCTTCTCAAGGGAATATGAGGAAAATGCTGTGTTCTGGATTAATAAAACTGGATTGATTAAGGTATTGTAAACATCCCCTAAGGCATCATGCTTCACTGTTAAGATGATGTGTTGCACGAGAGCCTAGAGAGAACCTTTTTATTTCTAGGACCTGGGATTTTCATCTAGTTTTTGGGTGGTGGAAGTAGTCTGGCAATGCTATGTTGTGCAGCTCGGTGAGGAGGCGTTGCCTGCACAAGCATCAATAACTGTGGGTGGACAACTCTGTTATTAAAAACAGCCTTTGATGTACGCTAGCCCTACAAAATGGTTGCAGCTGTTTTGATGTGAGAGGCGGAAATTTATATATAAATAAATGTAATTTATTCCAGATCATAGCTAAGTTTTCTGTGGGTTTGAACAGTTTGTTTGTTTGTTTGAATCTCAGATTCTACAAAGGATCTTTTCTACCTAATGGACAGCAACCAGGTACAAAGTGACCAGAATCATTCTCTCCCCTACCAGCAGTATTGGATCTTCAGGCAGAAGTATTCAGCAGAGGAAGCTGTGCTTTGGTGTCTCACACGTAAGATGTCTTGGAGACTGTTATTCTGTAGGGAATAATAATTAACTAAAATCTTCCAATAGGTATTGTAATTATGATAAGTAGAAACCCTGGACTTTGAGATTTTTGGGGGAACCCCTGTAACATTTTCATGGAAGTTTCTAATGGAGCTACCTGTTTCTTCCTTTTAAGGAAGAAACTGTAAAACTTTGTCTGCTGTGGCAGAAAGGGTACCCACCCATCGGTCCCCATCAGGCCATATCCCTGTTATGGTCAAGAGAACTCCACGATACAGCTCAGGCAATACTTCACTGTTCTTGAAAGGGACACCTCCAAAGAGATAGATGACATAGTGCTAAAAGAAAAATGTAGAATACAGATATTTTGGGGTATGATAAAGTATATTTTGATTTAATAAATGGAGTAGAGTTTCTAGCTCTGACTACCAGGAAGGCAGAACCAAGAGTACTAAACAGTGCACAAACATCACTGCAAGAGGTCAGTAGAGCTATGCCTCTTTCAAGTTAAGCATTGACATATATCTTTACAGAAGCCATTGCCACAGTAATTAAGAAGTGAGTTTGACAGCTTTGTTGCTTTTCTGAAGGTGCTGTGTTACCCTGGGGCAAATTTCAGCACAAATTGCTACAAGCAAATGGCTTGAACAGTTGATTCTAGAAAACTCATTTGTATTTGTGTGATGTATGAATGCTTCAGAAGATTTTTTGCAAAACCTTACTAAGACATTGTAGGCTTTATTGTCCTTTTTTTTTTTTTTCTTTAAAATAAGAGACCCATGAGTGATGTAGAGTTCTTTTATGATTATTCAGTTTGTATACCAAATTTACTAAAAAGGACAGAGATATCTTTATGAATCGCAATGTTAAAATGACACCAATACACTAGGACAATGCTTGTCAATCAACTGTAGCGTAGCTCCTTTTCTGTGCTCTCCAGGTAAGCCTGCTCTTCAGTGTCACTAGAAATGGAATCTGTCCCTGTTTCTCTTGCACTGTAATAGAATAATACCAAAATTGTCACTCTTGTTTGCTGATGGATAGCTTTAAGCCTGCTGAAAACATGAAGAGGAACAGAAAGGGGAAGAAACCCTATTGTTTGTGTAACTCTTTGTGACTTTGTTTCATAGGTTGTGCACAAGAAGATGAGTTTTGTCGAATGGCAGATCTTCAAAACACCACAGACACGTATTTTGTTTGTAACCTTTATCCAGAGGCACAGATCTGTGATGGCAGCACTGATCAAATACCAGAAAACTGTCAAACTGTACTACCCTGGCAACCACAGATATTGTATCATAAAATAGGCAAGTTTTCAGATTCGGATGTATAATTTGTGCTCTAATCCTGGGTAATGCAAGCTGGTGTTTTGGCTCTTGATTCTGAGATAAAAAGTATGAATGTATGAATGAGTCCTGGGAACAAGGAATGATGGTACAAGGGAAGGTTAGGCTGTTCTGGGTACAGATTTTCATTTTCCATTCAGGATGGAAAGATATTAACCATGAGTTCCACTCTCCACCTCAGTTATTCCCAAATCAGAGAGGCCAAGAGTACCTCAAATAATTTGTATACCAGGCCTTAGATCTGTTTATAATGTGAGTAAAATGGGAACGTCATTGGGATATTACCAATCCTGTTTTCTACCATTAAATTTCCATACTAGTTAAGCAATGCAAAACCTGAAATTTGTTGAGTGTTATATATATATATTTAGTGTGGATTTTCACCTCTGCTCTTTGAATGCTTGGTAAGTTCAATGATTTTCTCATAGGGCTCGTGTAAGGAAACTGGACAAACAAGCCTGTTATGACTGTACAGGGTCCTATAATTTTGGGGTGAAAAATGCAAAGGTCCACTGAACTAAACTACTAAATTATGTCTTTTCAGAGAGCCCAAAGTGCAGCACAGGTTGAATAATACATGAGCACACTGGAGTCTTCCAGTCTGAAGTTGTCCCCCAGTTTTTGACCTTGTGGAAAAAGAAATGTCAATACAGGTCTCAGAAACAGAAGCCCTGGACTGGAAGTCTTCCCTTGGCGATGTACTTTGCTTAGTGTTATAGAGCCTTCACTTGTTGGGTTTTTGTTCATCTTCAAGCTTAACCATCAAAAGTTTACTGGGATAACATAAAACTATCTTTTAATCAATCAAGACCACTGTAGCATAGAAACAGAAACTTTACCCTTACCATGTGATTACTTGACCAATATATGTAAATTACAAGATTAAGCTGATTTTTCTGATTTTTATTTTCTTTTCCCTTCTAGTCACTCTAAAAAGTTCTGTGAAGAGCTTCTACACACGTGTACCATTCCAGAAAGTAACTGGGATCTCAGTGAGGAATAAGACTGACATGAGCCGAAAAGCTGTTTCAGATGGGTAGGACGTGATTGTGTGTTTTTACTGGAAGCTTAACCATGCCTGGAACACCAAGGCCCAGTTACACAGATGAAGGGGATCAGACACATTGATCCAAGAAGAGCATTATTTGAGAATATTTAATCAAGAAAAAAAAAAAAAGCGTATGATTTAAAGGAAATTTATAATTGAGTTACAAATAGTAATGTATATAATTAGTAATTATAAATATGTGGATTATTTTTTATGCTCCCATTAAATTGTTTTTTGGCCAGTTAAATCTCTTGGCAACTATACACCAAATTAATTTAGGTGTATTTTTAGGGCACATATCAAAATTATCATCTAAATCATTAAATGTAGTCTGGTAGAGGTACACTGATCAAACGTAATTTCATCTACAAATGGAAAATCTATGGAAGTGTCTATGCAGTGTGAAGAACCGTGAAGCAGTCTTATCGTGAAAGGCATCTCTACAGGTTCTCAGTGTCTCTGCACTATGCAGCATCCTCTTTTTCCTTCTTCATGACAGAGACAGATTTTTAATGAGACTAAAAATAATGATGTTTTTCCTTTCCTAGTTTTTTTGAGTGTGAGCGTTGGTGTGATGCTGACCCCTGTTGCACAGGATTTGGCTTTTTTAATGACTCTCAGTTGTCAGGTATTTTTTCACTATTTTATTTTTAAAATAATTTCGGTCTCCATTATTCCAAACTTTACTATTCTTTTGCTGTGAAGGGCACTTTAAAAGACCTTGCAGATCTTATGCGACTCTCTTTAGCACCCTTTTGGAGTAACCATAACCATTTCTCGTTCAGCCCAATGACACACTCCACATCTCAGAAGTTATTAAGAAAACTTCATGAGTTCTTAAGAGGCTGCAGTTCCAACAGCATGAAATTCAAACTGATAGAACTCCAGGGAACTGTTATTCCTCATTTATAAACCTCTCTTCGAAAATGTTGTTTAACTTCTGACCTCTTTTTGTGTTTTGTTTGTGGTTGGTTATTTTTTCTTTTGTTTTTGGTTTTGGTTTTTTTTTGTTTGTTTTAATATTGTTTCATTTTTGAAAGCCTAAGGCACTTAGAAACCTGAATATTATGGAAAATAAATGAATGTTAAGCACATAATGTCTGTGGATACTGCTCCCAAATTTTAGTTTTCTACTTGAAGAAGCCTGGGATAGAGATTGCCTATCTTCTCTTCCTTAGTATTTTAGCTACTTAAGACATTTCAAGTAGGATTTTTGTTAGTTCTTTGAAAGTATGCATAATGACTTGAAAGCCATTAGAAAGTCAAACAAACATATTTTACTCATGATAGATGGCTAAGTTAAGGGGTGCTGTCAACCTCTGCTTCCTCTGTAGTCAGTAGAGAGATGTATAGACACAACTATGGGGTCATTAAAGCTTTCGTTGACTGAATCCTATTCCGGAGGTACTTTACTTTGTCTCCGCTGGCTGTAAAGGAAGTGCTCTGTTTAAAAGTCTGTAGAATCTTTAAAATTGGATGCCACCCAGGTCAAAATCAATGAAGTGGTTCTTAATATGTTATTCCAAATGCAGATTTAGGTCAATAAAGTGGCCTAACCTTGTTTTTGGACATGTCATGTGCTAATCAGCTCTTCCTGAAGTCATTAGGATGTGCTGGTTTTACGATTCATTTGGGAATTTGGAACACCAGAAATATATGTTTTTATTTCCCTTTTTTGTTGAGCAGAAAAAAATTTCACTCAATCAAAAATAAGTAGCTTGGAAAAATTAACCCCATCTAGTTTACATTGAAATTGCTGCACAAATCAAAAATAGTTAACAGTTTTTATACCTCCATATGACCATGTGAAATTTGAAGTCTTAACTGAATATGACTTTGAGTTTCTTTAAATAGTTCTAAAAAATTAAGAATTTTAAAGCACCTAACATGCAAAAGACACCTTTTGGTTTATCTGATAGATATTTATTATCTGTGGCACTTCAGATATCCAGTCCTGGCATTCATGTAGGCAAGAGAACTTTTGCTAGGGATTTTAACCTGAGCTAGGATAAACTTTCAATGAAAGTGCTAGCTGTGTTTCAAACCCTCCATTTATTTTTTTTTTCAGGTACAGAAATAGGTCCTTGAAAGGCAGAATTATTATCTTTATATAAGTAAGGGCCATGTTTCAACATACTTGCTGATTTTTAATTTCCAGGATTGCATTAACCAGAAAGGGCTACTTGCTTATGAAAGAGGTCCTGATCTTTCTCGGTGGAAATACTCAGTGACTTTAATAGATTATAAAGTTGGTACCCAACTTCCCTCCCATTGAATTCATTGAGATTTTTCAATGCTATTTTCAACAACAGTAAAACTTGGCTCATTTTAGGTATTTCCTTCCTTTGATTTCTAAGTCAGTGGAATTCCTTTTAATACTCAGTGGAATCATGCTGTATTTACTTTCCTCAAAATACTATCTAGAAGAGGAAAATTTGCCTCATAGTTTCTATAACCGTGTATTTCCCGGGCAGGTGGAAAGGTCGTGTGCCTGACTCTGAACAGCCTGGGAATCCAGACATGTGCTGAGGAGACACGAAGTGCTTGGAAAGTTTTGAATTGCAGTTCACCAGATGCTGAAGTCAGAATACACCCGTTTGGCTGGTATCAGAAGCCTGGTGAGTGATGCAGGGCACGTGGCCTCTCCAGCTGGTTTCTGAACGTCAAGGCTTATTATTTAGCTTCAATATATAGAAGCTCCAGCTTTCAAATGGAGGGCCCGTTTACAAGGATCACAAATAGACAAGGCAGACAGGTATGTGCAAGGGAAAGAAAGGTGCAATTAAATCTCTATTTATAATAGAAAGGGATAGAAATAACTCAAAGAGGTATAATTTAACTTAGATCATATGAAAGACTCGTGGCCAATGTCAGAATCCAAATATATTTTGTCCCACTGCACAGTTCTGGTCAGGACATCATTCTGTTTCTCACTGCTTGGCTAATGGCTTAACGGTGAGTGTGGATGCATAACTTCAAAAGGTTTGGTTTTGTTACAGAATTTAAAATTCATTTCTGGCTGTTTTGCTGAAGAAAGGAACAAGACCAAATGCCAAGGTAGCACCGTATTCTTCAAGCAGTAAGAAGCCATCACGTGTTTAAACAGAAGAGAAATTATGAGAAGATAGGTTACTTCCTCAGGAGAAATCAGAACCACTTTTGGTCAAAATGAATTTTCTTTTCCATAGTGAAACACAGGTTCCGTTAGTTTGCTGAAAATTTTCAATGGTATTGGTATTTGTCACACTCCTTTTGGGTTGGTCTAGTCCTACTTTTTTTAGCTTTGATTTAACAAAAATGAAACAACAAGGAACACAAATGTCTGGCTGACTGTGTCCACCTTTACGGGAAGATAGCATGTTACTGACTCTATACAGAACCTTGCTGAACTCCACTGAGAGCAGCAAGGCCCACGTGGGCAGGTCTGGTGATTGAGGGGGTGGTGGTGGTGGAATTGAATAAGAAGTACTTTTTCCTGCCTTTAAACCTCCCTTAGTTCTTGTGGAGTAGGGAAGGGCTGATATCTGAGTGGAGAGTGGAAGCATGAAGCATGGATATCTACTGTCCAGGGCACGTGATATCAAGATAATTCAGTTAAAGTTGTCTAGAGCTAGACCATATATCCTGGCAGTAGAGTGCATTTTACAGTGTCGGAAAACTTCAAGAAAACCTTCGTTCATGCTGTGTCTGAAATACAGACTCAATCCTGAGCTTTTCAAGTCCTGCGCTGGCACTCTGCCCACTAAACCATTCATTGTCTCCTCTAGTGGGGCAACCCTTGTTCAAGAGTAGAGACAGCGTGGAGCTGGGAGGCACCATGGGGTTGCCATAGGGAAGGACGGGCTGAGCACAGAAAGAGAATGACGGCCCTGATGAAGTAGGCATTGGCCAGAGCCTGTGGGCAGGGGGAGCTGAGAGGCAGCTGGGGTAAGAATGAAGAATGGTAGAAACATGGAGACAGCAGAGGTGTAGATACAATTCCACTTCTTGGATTTTTTTTTTTCCTTTTGTTGGCAAACAACCAACTAAAAATAAAGGTTGTTGCTCGCTTGATGGACAGATGATGAAGAGGAGACTGGGGTGTATGCAAAGCGGGGAGTGTTAGGAGAGATGGTGACATTTCTTCATGTGTAGTGAGGAAGCCTCAGATGTGTTTCCACTGTAACACACAGCAAGGCACAGATGTTTATGCAAATGGAGATATTTGCAGACAAAAATTTGTATCAGTTGTGCTGGTGTGTTGGGGTTCTGTGAACTAGGTAGAGGAACATAAAAGCTCTGAGGCTAAAAGGAAAAATGAGTGAAATCTGAAGGAGGAATTTACCATAGGCAGTGGAACGTTAGCATGAAGCAGGGTCTTTGTGTTGAGTCCGCAGCCTCGTAGGAAAGTAACTCCTGAGTTTTTAGAAATATCTGTTGGTTCCATGCATAGGCAATACAAAGTGGAAGAAACGAGCAGAAAAACTGATGTGTCTTCAGCTTCTGTATGGATGGTGATTTATTTTGTCTTAATAGAGAATTTATAACTGATCTGATTAGCCAAAGTGTTTTACAAAATATGAACGCACAGAGGAAACTTCTTTTTTGTTATATGAAATTAAAAAATAGTTAAGGGAAATAATAGCAAATGAGAAGTTTTGTGTGTGGAAAATATGAATGATTATTTGGATTTTAATTTGGAAAGTTTTCTGCTGGAAATTGACTTGTTCCCGATTCTTGTTTTGAGAAACTCTGGTTTGTTAATCAGGAAGCAGAGAAAATCTTATGTCTCTTATGATACAGAAAACCAGATGCAGAGAGGGGCATGGAAAAACCCACAGAACTACCAAAACAAGCTGTTCATAAATAACTGCATTTTGAAAAGCGTTTGAAGGAATATTTATAAATACAGAAATGTCAGGAAGTCTGGTTTCATGTACGAGCTCAAAAGGGCTAGAGAGCTAAGCAGCCTCGCATCCTTACTCTTGTAAGTGTGGTGAGAAGATGCAACATTCAGATCCCAGAAGTAATGCTGGAAATATGGAGGTGTGGATTACATTTTAAACCTTCAAGTGTAATTGTTTCAACATATTTTGGGTTTTTCTGCTTTTAGCTGACTTGAAGAACACCATGCCTAACCTGTGTCCACCTGTTAGTTTACCTCGCAGGCCAGAAAGTGGTAAGTGTATTCATGCATTAAGAAAAGAAAAAAAAAAAAAAAAAAAAATAGGAAACACCCTCTACTTTTTATGTATTGCTAAAAGATCACACTATAATGAAATGGTTGTTTTCCCCATGAGTTTACTTGTTCAGGTGTTTGCTTACTCAGGTCTTTACTAATTTTTATTAATTGTGTGTCATATAAATGGAAGAATTATTGTCATCTACAAAGCTGGTCTAATATCTCTCAAACTCACTGCCACAAGAGGTCACTGGGGCAAAATATTTGGCAGGATCAATGAAGAAATTTATCATTTGTAAGCGTGGATGTCACATCACTTTAAATGGATATGACTTCATAATTTAGTGCAGTGGCCAATGAATAAAAACTCTGGCAGGGATAGCCCCCCAAGAATCTGTTTATTGCATTATTGTCCTCTGTTGTGGGGTTTTTAGCTCCTGTCTTGTAACATGTGGTGCTTGCCAGGGTGGCAAGAGATGACAGATTGGACAAATCACCAGCAGTTTCTGTGAGTAAAGCTGAATGCAAGGAGTGACAGTGAGTTTTCAAACAGATACAAACAATTGCAATACAGATGCAAAGCCAAATTTAGCAAATCTAGTTTTCCACAAAAAACAAGGTGATGAAAGGAGCAGTTCCTCCAGAAACCGATGCAGGTTTATATGGCTTTATAATTGCTGGTACAGAAGAATGTCCTTGTTTGTGCTTTCCTGCAAGGATGGGAATCTTATCTCAAAGAATATTCAAAAATGGATCACAAGAAATGTAGTATGTTGGGTCCCGCTTTTGAAGAGTGCTGTAACTTGCTATGGCACCACCTTTTTTGTATCGTGAAGAAAACTTGGTCTTGCGATAAGTGAATCTTATGGGACTCATATGCGTTATTTTAAAAGTGGGTGGATCCTCTTAATAAATGAAACTTAACTGCTGTCTTTCAGGGCTTTGTGCCTATCACCCCCTAAAAATATATGCAAATTGTCAACATCTACAGGCTTCCCTGATGCGTCCTTTCCAGAAATACACAACGTATCTGCTAAATGCTCTGTGTAACAGAAAGTAAGCAGGTTGACTAGTCATTAGATTTAACCCTCAATTTAACCCTCAGGTTAGACTGAAATTGAGAAGTCTCATCCATCTGTGCCCTTAAATTTCTCTTTGATCTGAATGAATTTTTTAATCTGTTTGTGTCAGTCTTTCCTTAAACCATATGCGACTGGGCTTGCAGGAGTTGGTTAATTTTTACAAAGAATTTTCAATATTGAGTTCATAATTTATTATTAAATGTTCTATCATCATATCTTTGACCACAAGTCATAGTAATGTTGAGATTATTTGTCTTAATTAGTAGAATTTGTGGGGGTTTAACGATGGTTTTAATGTAATAGGAGGAAAACTCCTATCTTTATAGGTAAGTAGAAATATTTTTTGTGTGAAACACTTTGAGCAGGTAGTGGGGTAATGTGTAGGTTGGGCAATTCAACTCCTCTGCAAACTGTTTTTTCCCATGGGCTGTAGAAAACTGCTTTACTAAAGCTTTCTTCCTCCTAGTCTGAAGCTTGCTAGTAATTTTACCATTTCCTTTTATTTTTCTCTTGCTTCTTAAATTTAGGAAAATAGTGACCTAAACAGCACTTTCCTTTCTATCTGTCACTTGGTTTCTACTCTGAAGACTGCCCAGAACCTGGGCACAGCAAGTGAGGTGCCCATCTCACCCTTAGTCACCATCTTGATCTATCACACCTGTTTCCAGCTCATCTTTCCAAATTCAGAACAGCTAGGGATGTACTTGGTTTGCAAAGGTCTGGGTAACCCCCGTGTGAGCAGGCTAACCCCCACAAAGATGCAGGATTCTGGTTTAGAGTGGTGGGCCTGAGGACAGCAGTCAGAAGTCACTGAATTACAAAGAGCACAACTAGCCCCAAAGTCAAATTAGCACAAGTATCCTGTAGTTTTTGGGTCTCTGACGCCAGTGTGTGCAGCAATGCCTTGAAAATGCAACTGGGTACCACCTGTCCTTCTGAAGTGCTGCCTCATTTTGGTAGTAAAAGTGCCAGCCCAGTTATTTAGGTCATATTGCTATTTGTATCACAATGTCAGAGGTTTTGGAAAATTTTCAAAAACATTGTTTCCAAACTCTTTATGATTGTATGTGTTATATCAATATATGCTATAGAAGATTAATGGGTTTAGCATTGGACATCATAGAAATGATAGCAGTGACTGAATTTGCTACATCATGGTATTGCTTGTATGTGAGGTAAAAATAATTACAGTGACTCCTGTGTGGTAACTAGATGGTGAGTATGAGGAAATGTCACTGTTTAAAGGGCACTGTCGTGTGTGTATATATGTATGTGCGTGTGCCTGTTGAGCATGTCTATATATTTTTACAAATAAAATAACACTTTCCATCAAAAGATCAGAAAGACACTCAGATTTGAATACTTCCCCAGAGGGCTCTGTGAAATAGTGAAGTGAATGTTATGTCTAATACAGAGTCTGAGTTTACTGAAGCACAATTAAGGCCTATATTTTAGTAAACAGTTAATGCCTCTGCTTCATTTTCTAGTTAGCCAATTTGCAATGCTCAGGACAGAGTGCCCAGCACTTTGCTTCCTCCCATTTGCAACTGGGTGCTGGCTCCATTCCCAGTCTATGGTTTTTCAAGCCCCAACGCATTGTGAAGAAATCTGGATTAGCAGATTCATTTTTAGTCTTGTGGGAAGTAGATACTTTGCCTATTTTACTCATTGTTCCTCTCGATAGAGAGGGTAGAGGCAGGTAGGACCATAGAACAATAGAAAAAGCCTCAGCAAGAAGGGTTTCTACAAGCACATGGGCAGCAAAGGGAAGGGTCAGGAAAATGCGGGTCAGTTGCTGAATGGGGCAGGAGACCTGATGGCAAAAGATACAGAAAATTTCGAGGTGCCTTCTTTGCCTCAGTCTTTACTGGTAAGTTCCAGCCTTCAGGCCCTTGAGACCAGGGCAGGAGACTGCAGCAAGGAAGACTTATCCTCAGTGGAGGAGGATCAAGTTAGGGAGCAAGCTGGACACACAAACCCATGGGGCCTGATGGGATGCACCCATGACTGCGGAGAGAGCTGGCTGGTGCGTTTCTGAGGCTGCTCTCAATTACCTTTGAAAGACCTTGGTGATGGAGAGGTTCCTGAGGCTGGGAGGGGAGTGAACTTCACCCCTGTCTTCAAGAAGGGTAAGAAAGAGCATCCAGGGAGCTATAGGCTGGTCAGGCTCCCCTTTATCCCTGGGAAGGTAATAGAGCAGCTGATGCTGCAAACAGTTTCCAGACACGTGATGAGCAAGAAGGTGATATGGAGTAGATTTATGAAGGGCAAAATCATGCCTGACCAACCAGATGGTCTCTACAACCAGGTGACTGTCAAGTGAGGGGAGAGCAGTAGATGTTATCTTGATTTCAGAAAGGCTGTTGACACTGTCTCACATAACATCCTCACAGAAACTGAAGTAAGATCTGGATAAATCAAGTGAGATGGTCTAAATGTTGGCTGAGCTCTTGGGCACAGAGGTGTGATCCAGCTGGAAGCCAGTCACTGGTGTACCCCAGAGCTGATACTGGGGCTAATGCTGTTTATAATGACCTGGGCGATGAGACAGAGTGCACTTACAGTGAGTTTGCAGATCATAAAAGGTTGGGAGGAGTGCTTGGCAGACAAGGTGAGTGTGGTGCCATTCAGAAGGACCTCAACAGACTGGAGAAATGGGCAGAATTACATCTTGGATCAAGCTGTCTTTCATCAAGCTGTTTTTCAGCTCTGTCTGAAAACTGGCTAGGACCTTAGCAATTGTGTGGCCAAGCTGTTTTAACATTCAATCTTCTGAGAAAATGGGTATTCTCTCTAATGCTCACACATTCTTCACCTTTTCTAGTTCTAACAAATAGGTCTATTGGCTTCTTTGCTGTCTTAAGTGGTCAGGAGAGCCAGATTTGCAAGGTGAGGTAACATCTTACATTAGCTGACTAAATGTAGTTATACAAAGCTGAATTTTGAGGAATTCCTGATGTCCTGCAGGAGGTCAGGTTGCTAAACACCAGCTTCTCCATCTCTGCTTTTATGGAAGGATACCACTACAGATTTGAGCATCTCTGAAGAGCCAGTAGAATCTTTCTGCCCTGGACATGTCCAAGTGCCATTCCTTAATTTAAAAAAAAAAACAAAAACCACCCACAAAGCAACCTGTCAAGAGTCTCTGTTTTCTCCCTGAATAAGCTGGAGAGTACTCTTTAAAAGAAAGTTTTATGCTCCTCCAAAACATTTTGTTTGTCTGTTTGTTCTACAGTGAAGCCAGCTCTCCCAGAGCTAGATTGTCTTTCTCTGGTTTGTCACCAGATCTTAATTTGTCTTACTTTCTGCGTTATTTAAACTCAGAATCTCACTGTTTTTTCATTTTGTTTTGGGTTTTTGTTTGTTGTTTGTTTTTGGGGGTTTTTTTGAAAGCTTGCATATACAGTCTTTAACTGCCCAAAGTCAGCAAAGGGCAATTAGAATGATTTTTATCCTGGTATCTGCCTGAAGGCAGAAATCATTAAACCAAGGAGCTGCAAGGCACTGTCCAGCCCTGTTAGTTCCACCATACACAAAGGAGAGTTCTGTTGTAGTCACTACAGGTTTAAAAGATGAAGAGTTGAGACCGAATTATTTGGGTGAGACAAAAGAATTTACTGGGGTTTCCTTCACTGAAATGCTTTCTGAATAAATTGAACAAAAACATGTATTTATTTCCCTTCTGTTCTCTAGTCTGGGCTTTTGAAGATGTTCATGAGCAGCAATGTTCATAAAACCTCTAGAGCTTTGAATCTGCAATAGCACAAATAATTTTCAACAGCAGCTTCTTTTCATGCCCTGTCATGGAGCAGCCTGCAGCCGCCAGGGAGATGCGAAACAACCCCTTCCCCATGTGAGGCTAACGTCCGGAGAGAGACAGCAAGAGGGAAGGCTTGAGGTTCTTCCCATTCTTTGCCTTGTACCAACGTCTTATCCAGCAGCCCGCTGTAGCTGTGTGATTCTTCTCATCAGCCTGAGGCTCCTGTTGGCTTTCCCCAGGTTACTCTCGTACAAGCAGCACTGCTTGGCATTTCTAACACTCATTAGATACCTCATTAGCCTTCAAAAAAAAAGTGAAGTGCTCTGTAAGGCCTGCAGGTCACTGCTCTCTGGCAGGAGGGTGGTGAGCTGCACACTGTCTTTTACCTGAATTCTTGTTGCTTTGTTGTTGCTTCAAGACGTTTTCCCTATTTGTATTCTTGCAATACCCTTTCTGATAGAAGGTTAAGCTCTCCAAGTCATCGCCACTAATCCGCAGTGCGTTTAACTGAACGTGTAGTTTTCATCTTTAACTAAATGAATGCTTTTGTCTTCTGTACACCCGTCACATGGAGCAGAGTATGCTCTACTGGTCTGTTGTGATTTCCATGTTGTTGCTATTATCTAAGAAATCATGCCTGAAAAATAGATAGCCTGAACACACTGGGAAAGTCCGACTTCCTACGTTTGGAGCATTATAACCCCTGAAGAAGTTAAGTGCCGTGATGACACTGAGTATGGAGCTATCTGTGGTGACCTTTAGCGATGGGAGGACAGCTGGTATTTCAAGACTGCCCATGCTGTAGATGCTCGTACATCATGCTGCAGTCTTTGTTTACTTACGCTAGTATTTAAATAACAACTCCGCTGAGTTGTGTGAATATGGAGTAATGTTATGTAAAAGAGAAAACAGGTCTCATAATTAGATTTGAGATGGAACTTCCTGCAGCCAGCTGTAAGAGAGGGGGAGATAAGAAAAGGTTTTTATGAGAAATTAGGTATTGTTAATTTAGGGTTGAACAATGCTGTTATTCAAACAGTTTGTGCACAGAGATGTGAGCTATGGAAGTTTTTAGGTCTTTACAATTAAGACTGAAAGAAGCAAAACAACCTATGAAATGTTACCTGGCTTTTTAGAAGGAATACTTGTGCTTAAAGAAAAGTGGAGAGCCTGAAAATATTCCTGTGCATGTGGAAGGGAGTGACACTGATGTATAACTTCTGCTTTTATACTTTGTTAGGAAATTTATGAATCGTATACAGCAATTATCCAAACTTTAATGAGCATTTGTGTCTTCAGATTCCTTGGTTTTAAGTAGAATGCGGCTATCTATCTGAGATTTGGCACCTGCTAGAAGGCAATGGCCCTTAAACGGTGATCTCTGCATGGGACTGCAGATTGTGTACGGATCATATGGTCTCCTTTCAAATGAAGCAATTCACTGAGAAACCACCAAGGCATACGGATGTAATGATCTGTCAGGCCCTTCCTGTTTCTGCCTCCTGTGATCCCCCAAGGATTCCTGGTCGTTCCCTTGATGCAGGGCTGAGCAGTGGCTATGGGATTTTCCAATTGCAGGAATAAATTTTCTGTCGGGCTAACTCAGCACGTGGGGTATTTCTATTCTCAGCAGAGATGCTGATGGTACTACAGGTGCCGATGTAGCTGACTTAGGTGATTAATAGTATCATTCGTCTTTCTGTTTTCCTACAATGCTGAAGATATGTCAGAGAGGTCTTTGGTGTGAAACAAAGACAGCCTTTTAAAATCCATCCTTGGGAATGGATCTACCATGCCCCCAGATAGCAGATTGGACCTCTGATGTAGAATTACTTTATCTTTGATCTTAAATTCCATTTTTATTCTGTTTGTAAATATGAGGAATTTAACCTTTTCAAAATGGCTTATTTTAAACCTGGATAAATACCCAGTGCCTTTTTAGTATTCTATTGTTATACTATTTACTATATTTGGCACTAAGGAAGGAGGCAGAGAACTTGCATTTAACATGAACATAGCAGGATTTCTCAGTGCAAAAGGCCCTAAATAACACATTTGTTAGTTTGGGGCATGTTTGTCTGAGGTATGATTATAGATCTTATGCAGCCGTTTTAAGAAAATGACTCATTTTGAATTATTCGCATCTCAGCGGATGGACAAAAATGAGAGGCGACTATATTTAAGAAAGAGTGCATTTTCTGCAGGTCCACTCTGAGCTGATGTTTTGTTGACTTTGGAGGTTGATGGTATACAGACAGGTTAGCAGTCTAGATTGGAAAAAACTGAACGCTAGGAATATGAAGCACTGAGTTCAATCTGTAAGCATGATTTTGGCTTGAGTCAGGGCTATTAAATATGGCTCACAAATTTCAGAAATAAGATCAGAACTTGTCTTTCAAGCATAAATTGGACATACTGAACCCAGAGATCTGATTTATGTGCCTTCTTAATCTCATGTTAACCTTGTCTGATCTATGTATCTCAACTTTATGAGTTTTATTTTAAATTTAACCAGTTATTTTATTGACTTCTGTATCTCTGTTTCCTTATATCAAATGTCAGGTTTTCCAGCAAACTCAGATCTGACCCCTCTTTGCTTCCATTGAAGTCAGTGATGAAACTATTGTTGACTTTATGAAAAGAATTTTATAATGTCATTGCCTGTGAAAGTGGGAGGCTGAACTCTGTGCCTCCAGGAAATGTATTCCAGTCTTGTGATCTTATGACCTGAGTGGGAACAGTGTAAGGCCAGCATGAACACTTTTGCAAATCCAGTCTTAAACCTTGCCTACCCAAACAAGAACATCTGGAAGAGAGGGGCTCTCTGTATGGGACATCTATAATTTTGCAATAAAAGTTACAGGGCTGGCTGGATTCAGAGTGCTGTAATTGTCCAGTCAAAGCATTTGCCAAAGTGTGGTTTGGAAGGTCAGAGCTAAACCTATATATAAACCAGAAATGTCTTCCAGCCCATCAGGTACACTGTATATTTTCAGTAAAGCAATGCCAGTTTGTAACTGTGAGCCTTGTGAGAGCGGTTTGCAGATGAGGCAAGTTTAGATCAGCCGTGGAAAGTTCTGTTTTGCCCAGGTAATGCAGTGGGTGTGCATGGCTGCAAATGTTGCTGGATCCGCTGTCAGGGGAAGGGAAGAAGGAAATGAGTAATAGCCAGAATCCCTTCTGCAGCTCACTGCTGGCTGGTAGTGCCCACAGTGGTTCCATGAGCAGTTAAAGGGCTTTGCTCTGTCATTTAAATAAGTATGAGTGTTTCTGCATTTGTCTGCACCTGGGATCAGCTGGGCAGAAGGTCAGAAAAGGAAAACACTGGAAGTCTCAGTATATAAAGCTAATCTGAGATTATGAATGTTTCATCCAAGATTAAGAATTTTTAAAAAGCCCATAGCCCCCAAACCAACCCTGAAAACAACCCTATATGGGTAGCAGAAGGTTGCAAGGGTCACTTCTGTGACCTCTGACTTGGGGCAAAGAATAAACAAAATAAAGTGTGTTTTGGGTATGAATGTATGACCTATGGATGTTCACATCTTCTAGGCTCTTCTGTGCCCAGCATGGGATGCAGAGTTCTCATTGTGTCTCATAGGTATTTAAAATGAATGTTATTAACTTGACTCTATCCCCCATAAAGGGATAAAATAAAAATATTTTAATATAGAAGTAGGAAGTTTAGCTTGTGATCAAATGTAGGACACATTACACATAGCTAATAATGGCAGTGTGCGCTCACAAGCTTAATTTGAGCACCTTCAAAAGATTTTAATCACAGTAAGCTGGTAAACCTCGGGGAAATAGATACAGGAGGTGAAATTCAAGTATCAGAAGTGTAAATCTGAGGAATTTATTTTGCTTTTGTGGAATTGTTTTGAATTTCTTTCCTGAGAGAGTAGAATTTAGCTTAGCAAGAATGCTTCTGAATGCTTGACCTGGGGGCAAACGGAGGCATATGGGGATTATGAGACTTGCCCGAGGTCACTCGATGAGTCAGGGAAGCTATGGGAAGAGAGTCAGTCTGGTGAAATAGCTTCCAAAACCACTGATGTACCCAGACTTGTTGACTTACAATGGAGTCCAGACAAAGCTCTTATTTGAAAGAACCAGCTAGTAATTTGAAAATGTGTTTGAACCTAGAAAGATTACTTGTTCCAGTAGTAGGACCTGTTACCAGTACTGTAAATAGTGCAAGATGGCAACATGGCTGTTACGTAAAAACAAAGCTTAAGTCATATTGATTAAAAAAAAAATAAAAATCTTGTTCACATTTTCAGAAAAAAAATAAATTAAGGAGTAATTGAAAACATGAACTGTCAAGATGTAACCTGTAAAAGTAAGACTTCAGGGATCTAATAGTACGGGCAGATAATTTCTGGACAGGATGTAATGGTTAATTCTCCATCACTTAAGAGCTGATTTCTATTTTTAAATATCTTTCTAAATAAATGCCACAAACTGTCACCCTAGATGTAGAGGCTGAAATTTTCTAACACAGATCATGCAACAGGTCATATTAGATAGTTTTAAAATAGAGAGAGCATTGACAACATGAAATGTAGTAATTTCCACATGACTAAACCCACTGTGTTCCTCTAAAATAATTGAATAATCAGTGCGTAAGGGCCTGTTGCACAAGTCAAGCTGTGGTTGCAGGGTCATTGCTCCCGTTGAATATAGTGCTGATGGTGACTTTGTGATATCAAGTAAGCTTGCAGACTTTAACATATAGCAGTGCAATACCAAATTAAACTTCATTTCTACTTAGCTGGAGACTTTCAGCCTCTGTCTCTTGGAAGAGTTGCTGCCAAATGTAACAGGAATAGAATGATCTTGAGGTGGTTGAAATGGACTCGTTGGACCCAGTGCAGCCTTCTTGCCTCTAGTTCACAGGTGTGGACTAGGACTGGGCTGTTTAGGACGTTGTATGGAGTGCAGTAGGTTGGATCATCTTCATTCCATCAGCCATTTTCTTCAGCAAGGGTGAAGCTAGCAAAGAAGCTAGCAGTAAGACAACAGCTTTGGCAATGGTGGTAGCACATCAGGGTTTTTTCAGTTTTTCCTCTGGGAGATAACTCATGCTTGAGGTTTACAGTTCCTTGAGAAGGATTTACCTTCTCAAAGACTTTTAGCATCAACATAGAGCTCTGGGTTGTAGCAGTTGCTGTGTGTTGTCATGAATTATTTTGAGTAAAATAATTTTGAAAGCTAATTTAGTAATTTCTATTCCTTGCCTATTTGCTCAAGGAATGATGCAACCAGCCTAGCCTGTAGTCTGTTTTGGGTTCTCATTAACTCATTAACATAAGAAGTACGTCAACACCAGGATTACCAAGTTGCAGGGAGGGCATGCCACAGCCCTGATTGTATGACACCCAGACCTCAGCTTCAGATTTGATGTTTAGTGATATGGTCATAGCCGTCTTTCTGTGAGGAGGGGAAGAAAGGAAACTTTGGCCATCTTTGCAAGTCATCCATTTCTGAGAAGACTAAAAGACATTTTTAGTGAAATGAACAGTCACAGCTTTCGCATCTGTGGTAAATGAACTCAAGTAACAGGGCAAGATCTGCTCACCAGGAATAGCAAGGCAACAGCTGACTCAGCTCTGTCCTTACCCTGCAATTACGTGGAGAGGGTAGCGCTAACCTCCTCTTTAGGATTCAGTGGCCACAGCAGGCTCTTTTGCTTTTAAAACATTTTGAAATTGTTGAAAAGAACTAAAATAATTAAAGGCCCATTCTTTTCCAAGCTGCCTTTTTTGACTTCTGTATGCAAAATTGAGGGCCTGTAGATATTTTTGTCTGTTTGTGCATGAGAAAAGAATGATTATGGCTTTTGTTTTAAATCCACTGAAGCAGAAGAATAATTCTTGCTGAATACCAGAGTCAGTATGTATGTATGCATATATGCTCCCACATGTGCATGCATGTCTACATGTATGTATGTGAATATACCTGTATGTATGTGAATATACCTGTTTGTATATCTGTAATTTCTCACCCTAAAGCAGATATCTAAACCAGGATGAAGATACTGTACGGTAAAGCTGCCTGTTCCTCCTGACAGCACAGGGAGTCTGGTGTAATTAATTTAGATGTAGGCACGTCCCTTGCAGGTGACTGAGGTGAAGCCCACATTAGGAAACCAGCTCTTGTTTTAAATATAGGTGTGGACGTCTGCAGAAGGTTCTGGGAGTGCTCAGTCACATGCAGGATCCCCACTTGCTTCCCAAGGAGTTAGGGGTTGTACCTGTTCAGGAACTTCCGTGAGAACATTACGCCCCATGTCCTTTAATGTAATTAGGCCTGTTCAGAAACCTTTTATTTAAATCAGTTGGTTTTACATCCAAACCTGGATGGAGCTGCTCCAGATTTACTTCTTTATTAACTGAATACCTTTGTAAACCTAGTTGCACTGACCTCAAGGTGGGACTGGACCCTCTAGTCAATCAGAAGCCTTTGAATATTATATTTCATCTATTCCCAGTTGATGCAAAGGAGAGTGAAAGTCTTTCATTTGGGAATGCCCCAATGCTTTTACTTCTACATTATTTTCCTCTGACATTTTTACTGATTTGTCTAGTTCAATTTTTTGTTTATGATTCATTTTACAGAGTATTTGGATACATGGCAACCCTTAAACGTGTCCTCTGTTCTCATGGATTCATCCATCTCAGACTTTGAAGTTGCGCAAATTAGTAGAGATATAGCCAATGACTTTTCTACTGCCAGAAACTTTTGTCTATCCGGTAAGAAATGATTAGTCATAGCTTTAAAGAAAATACTGGCTTGTGAGCCTAAAAAATACATGAACAGCTCTTCCCCCACGCCCCCACTGCACCCCCTTCTGACATAGATACACTGTTTTTACTTATTTTTAAAGACTACCCCAGGGTTCCTGAATTTGGGAAAAGGGACCTGAAATAGTTTATTTTTGGAAGATAAAATGGATATAGAATTTCTTACAGTGATGGTGTAAATTTGACACCTCTTGGATCAGAGATCTCTTGCTTCTCCAGGCATTGTACAACTTGGAAAATATTTTAGTGGATAATTAAAAGGATGATGTCATTATTTTCTAAAGAATATTTAAGGGAAGCTCATTGAGTGAGGCAGATAGTAGAGCCATCTACCATTACCTGTAGCTGTGGTGCGTGAGGGCAGGTTAATCGAGAGCTGGGATAAAGCAGGAGTTGGGCTGTAGTAACAACAAAGGAAACTGCCTTAATCAATACCCTGACTAGACAGCAAAGAGTCCTTTAACTTCACATGACTGGTAAATTCTCAGTGCCACAGAGTAGTAGAAATCAGGAAAAGTTCCCACCTACTGCAGAAGATGGTCCATGGAGTGGTCCTCCTTTTTGCCGTAGATGGTCCTCACCTCATGAAGGTGAGCAGTGTAACTTACTGCTTTTTCCTTTTGCTGTGACTGTTTGAAGGAGCTCTTCTAAAGTGAAAGTGTTGGATATCCAGCTCTGAGTACAAACTGGGATGAGCGAGAGGATTGCTTTTCTTATTCTGAAACCTTTCCTTGGGGCTCCCTGGGGGCTGTTTCAATTCAGCTGATGTCCTCAGTGCTTTATTAAAAGATGTTTTTCTTCTCCTAAAAACCTGTGATAACAGTTCTCTTGCCGTGTTGCTCCATTTTAAAGCAAATATAGCCTTTTGTCCTTTGGCTATTTTGGAGAATGTTTTAGGAATCTGAAGACATTTATGTCCCATTATTCTGCTTTAGACCTACTTCATATCCTTGTTGCTTGACCTGTTGTAAACTTTTTCTTTGAAGTATCTTACAACAATGCCATAAAACCACTTTAAGAATACATTTTTATCTGCTCTTTTTCTTCATGTTTCACCTCACAGCTTGTTCAAAGAACCAGTCATGTACGATGGTTACACTGGAAATCCTGCCTTCAGCAGTAAGATGCCTTTTCTACCCTGATACACAGATATGCACGCATGGCCTGCAAGGGCACAGCTGCCGGGTTTTATTGAAAGAGCCAGCTACATATATTTATAGGAGAAAAGGTAAGAGCAAGCTAAGGCTGTGGAAGAAGGAACTCAACTGTGCTGGCCTGGGCACAATTCTTGTGAAATCCTCACTAGACTTAAAGCAACATGGATATCTTCTAGACAATTGTCCATTGCTGTTTCACTGGAGTTACAGCCAAATGAGATGGGAAAATATCCACAAATACTTTTTATAAAAATGCAGGAAATCAGTATTGGCATCTAATGTTGAAGTAGGTATAATAAAGAAAGTCTAGTCTATGAAAGATTTTTTCAGAAATGCAGAATGGTAAAACCAAACAAAAACTAGTAATGAAAGTCCATGTCCTTCCTGTTCGTCTGCAGATGTTTCTATATGTTTTTCCTTTTAAACTCTGAGAATAACACAGAGAGTGCTGAAATCCTACTGTCACTTGAAAGTCTTAAGGAGCATCTCTGGAGAAAACAAACAAATGAACAAAATCAACCAAACCAAAACCCCTAAACCAAGATGAACTAGTATTTTAAACAAGTGAAAATTATTTAAGAGAAATAGAAGTTGTGTAGACAGGTAAAAATTCTATTGTTTGGCTGTGTACTTATTTGTAACTGTAGGTTTTGTTTATTTTATTTTCACTGAAATTTCTGTGAAGAATTGACAAATCAATGAGAACCTCCTAGGTTCAAACTCAATGAGAAAAAAAGGGGTTTATGGATGTCAACTGAGGCAGAATCACAAACTGAGTCATAAAAGCTAGACTAAAGTGTTTGCCTATTTCTGTACAGGTTTGGGTTTAGTCACATGACTTAAAATTTGGTTCCTGACTATCAAATACACTGGTTTAGGAAAGAAGTAGTATGAGGTATCACTTTGTTCTGGTTTTGTATTATTGAAAAAGGTATTATTGAAAAGCCTCTTCTTTGCATAGATAGCCAATGATTCAGATAATCCTTACATTAAAAAAAAAAATAATAATTGGATCAAACTATAGCCCCTTAATATTTCATAATTTTCTGCAAGTAAAAAATAAATTCAGATAGCAATTACGTTTGATCTAAAATGTAGATACTAGCATAAGTTCTATGGGAAAAAATGGCAGTATTCACAACAGAGTGTGAGGCGAGCAAGGGTGATGAAGGCTCTCTGGTACCCTGCACTTGCATTCCCTTCTCTGGCGTGTTACGTGACTGACTTGGTGAGCACTTGCACTGGTGTTTCCCACTCCAAGAACAGCAGTACCTGCACAGGACTGCAGGGAGTTTGGAAATGGGTTATGCTCATTGCCTTCTGTTGAAGCTCTTCTGAATCACATAATGCAACAGCTACTGGAAAGGGAAGTACAAGTCTTTCCTGGTAAGAGCCCAGACCAATGAGCTGTGTGGTTATCTTTCCTCTCTCTGACTTGCCATAAATGTTTAAAGGTTTAACGTTGTGCATTTTAGACCTGGGCGAGGGAAGTCTGAAAATCTCTTTTTGTAGAAATGCTTGGATTTGTATTCTAATGGGATGTCTGATGTGGAAGAGTAGGGGTTTGAAAAGTTAAATGTTCATATCCAGTAGGTAACATCTAGCATAGCATGAATTATTTAATAGGGAGAGAATAACACAAATTATCTCTGTTCCATTTAAAGTGAATTAGACACTTCACAGTTTAAAATTAAGGGGAATGGGATTAATTTTAATTCCTAAAATGGTACTAACTTGAAAAAGCAAATTATTTTTTCTCTGTACCCCCCCAATAGATTTATTCCTGCCCATTTCTGAATCAGATTTAACCCCATCTGTGTACATCCCATCCCATGGAGATCTGATGGGCAAATCCCAGGTGATACATATTGGCTCAGAGTGGAGAAATATCAGCCAGTTCCTGGGGATCCCGTACGCTGCACCCCCCCTGGCAGACAGGCGCTTCAGTCCTCCAGAGCCGTTTGCTTGGGTGGAAGCCTGGAATGCTACTGTGGCTCGGTAAGAAACCCCTCTGATCATCTGCAGAAGTGCTAGTCCATCCAGGAGTGTGAAAGTAGCTGGAGTGATGGCCACAATATTCATGTCCTTTCTTGCAAAAGAACCTATAGGGTACAGTTTAATACAAGTTTGGGACTTTGTTCAGCAAAATGAATAATTTCTCCATCTATATGTTAATGCACGCAAGCACCTCAAGAAAAAAGGCAGATTCTTGTACATTGCCTTGGATGTATGCATAATTCCCCACTGACAGACTGCTGTCAATCCATTTTCATCCTGAGTATTTATATAGGGATTTATAATATTTATACAGATAAATTTTGCTCAGGCTGAGCCATAAATTTGTAGAATATTTAATCAAACAGGGGTACTTGAATGCTAATGTAACCAGAAGCTGTGGGGGTCTCATAGAAATTCTCTGCCTAGGCTGAAGGACCTAGAGACTCTTCTCTGTCCAAAAACTATTAAAAACCAAATACTTGTTGAATGCCTTGGACAGAAGTACAGAAGTTATACATGTTTTAGGTAATGCCTTAAGAGGAAATGAGCGCTAGGAACTGTATAAGCAGATGTGCTAAATTTCTCTTAAGTCCCTATGTCTAATGTTTCCCATTGGCTGGCCCTGGCTCTCCAGGGCTGTACAGACATCACTGTTGGTGAGTTTAGGCTGGAGGCACACTACGGACATAGGCTTTGTGTGCATGTTCGTTTCATTTAGTCTTATAATATGAGTCTTAATTTTTTTGCATTGTGGAACTGAAATGACAAATCGTGAATGTCTATTTCTTAAAGAAAAGGGGCTTTGGGTGATACTACTTAGTATATCTGTGATGTGCAACATGTTAGGACAGTGAATTTCTTTAAAAAACCCAGCAACCTACAATGAATAGAAAAGCAGCAACAACAAGAAACAAGATATGAGCATGGAGTGTTTTTTACAAGGTCTTTCTCCCAGTGCATCCCTGCTCCACATAACAGAAAGCAAACTACAGCACACACAAAACTCATCTGAGCGAGCCATGCTGCACAGGTACGTAGGAAGGTGATACAGGGGAGCTGGTACCTGATTGTGTTCCTATCAATAAAAAGCAGACTGTTTTGTGGCGGGCATGAGAAGCTGCAGGGAATAAAAAAAAGAATGATAGAAACAAGAAACAGAAGACTGAAGGTGCAGAACAGTCAAAGGGAGGGGGTCTGGTGGAACAACTTGGTGAACTTTCTGCAGAGGAAGTTGAAGAAATCAGGGCTGTGAGTTGAGGTTTAACAACACAAGAGCTTCCAAGGCAGCTAATATGGACCTGAGGTCTACAGAGATCCTGTGTTATTGTTGCATTAAAGGGGATGGAAAATACCACAATCAGTCCAGTCACATTTAATAAGTATATTAAACTACCACAGGTCTGGATGCACTGATAGCAGTCTGCACTGCCAGCCCAGTCGTGCTCATGAGCTAGCACAGCCACACTCTGAGGTTTGGTCGCCTTCAATGAGAAACTGCAATGACCAGCTGCTTAACGGTGCAGTTTTATTTGTGCAACAGATAGACAAGTTCTTTTGATTGCCGGTGACAGTGACTGTCTGCAAAAAAGGCACATGCAAATAAAATGTTATAAAGTGTAAAATGCACGGAAGAGTTAGAAACAATACAGCCTGGCTACAAATATTAAAAAGTAACTCTGTAGAGATATTTCTAAGTCTCTGGAAGAAGCACTTGGTTTCAGTCTCACCCAAGGGGTCCCAAGGGGGGAGAAGCAAGGCTCAGCCCATCGGCCGGTCCCAGGAGTCCGTCTTGGTGGTGTCTTCCCCCTTCTCCTCTCATTCATTCACTTCTTATGCTTCTCTTTACTCTCAGGTGGAGCCTGAGTGACTCTAGTCATACATTCCTTTATTATGATTGGTGCAAAGTTCTCTTGCTTTCATTTAAAGATACAGTTCATTTTAAATTTACTGCGCATGCTCCCCAAGTGGAGCTGTCTTCACTGTCTTCAGGGAAGGGGGGCATTTGAGTTGGAGGTCACGATCTCCCACTACCACAATTATTTTACCCTAGCATCCTTGAATTTTATCTCTTCAGCAGTTTGTTTTCTTTAAGCAGTTAGCACGTCCTCATCAGAAGGCTCTTTATTTACGTTCTTGTTGAGCTCATCTACCTTGAAGTGCTGAACGGGCCACGTTTCCGACCTTCTCTCGCAGATAATGAAGCTCCTGCTTGGTCTTTACCACAGTTGTTGGCCTAGCAATGGACACCACCTCATATATTTTCCATTTGGCAGCCGTTATGCAGCTTATCAACTGTACGGTACAATCAAGTTCTCAGTTCTGCAGGGAGCACAGCAGAGCCTGGCTGTGGTGCCTCCGCTCCCACTCCGCTCCTACTCCACCCTCCACTGCTCCTCTAGGATAGCAGGTTGTGTGGTTTAGGGAACTGTGGTTGATGTAGATTCCAAGCATGCCAACCATCCTGAAGGTGATAGCTCTATTTTACTCTAAAAAATCTTTCTGTAATACTATACTTCTGTTAGGACCCGTTTTTTCTCTAATTCCCCCCTCAAGGTGATTTTCCCACATAATCCACCCCATGACTATTGTCACTCAAGCTTCACATGAGGGCATTTAGGGGTTAATGTTACATGGAGTATCAAGAGCATATACATTGGGAGTGTCAAATGCGTGCCTGTTCAGTAGAGATAGTACATAGGATAATTGTTTCATCATGCTCCAGATTTTCACATATATCACCAAGACAAAAAGTAAAAGAGTTAGTATCAATAGCAACAGGAGCTAAATAATTGCCAATAATGCTAGTAAAGTTACAAACACAAAGATTCAAATAATCATTAATATCCATCACTATATCATTTATGAAAAGAACGCTACAAGAAGATCTCATGCAAACACACCCTTTCCCAATATATACAAGCACCATTTCAGGATATTCATCAGATGCATTTCAAAATGACAAATGTTTTGCTCTGTATCAAGACAAATATCTTGGGCTTTGATGGTATTACTTCCACAAGTGAATCCTTGTTGTTTTCGCACAATGCATGTGTTAACATCAACAGTTTGACATTTATTCCCATTTCGTTGGGCCCATGCTCTGTGCTCCAGTGGATGGAGTACAGTTCCATTGAGGTTCAATCCTAACGCAATGACTGGGTATATGGTATATACTGAGGTATTGCATATGGTCAGAACAAAGGCTGTGGCTGTATTGCTGATGAGACTGAACAAATACCACCAGGATTGGAATTCCTTTTCAAATTCAATTGCATTATCCCAAATTACCTTTTGAATTTCAGTGGGCAAGGTGCCCTCTTCACCTTCCCTTATGATTGCAGCCGTCCTCGACTGTGTCCACAATTGAGCTTGGATACAACTAAGAGCCAAAGAAACATTACTTTGGATTTCTCCAAATGCATCTACCATCAGTTGGTGGTCCTTTTGATCAATTCCCTCCCATTAAGGCAATATGTCTGATAAAAGCCATTATTTGCTAAAGCCAAAAGGGAAATTCGTACAGGATGGTTCAATTTGTTCAAATCACTGGTTACTGCAACCAGTTCGCTCATTAATACTTCTGAGTCTATGCTATTTAGAACTCCCAATCCTGTTCCCAAAATACCAGTCACATCCCTTTTTGTTCACTTCGGGGGTGGGGTGGGGGGGGTGGGGTGGGGGGGGAGTTTGCGTGTGCAGTCATGCCTACCATTCTGCATAAGAGGTCTTTGGGAATGGTGCACATGCTGGTTGGATCACAGAAACGTTATGGATTAAGTAGGGGCCATTGTTAAGGGTACAAGCAGACAATTCAATAGGTGGCTGAGCTGTTGGAGGTTGCATCCTAATGAAATGATGTCGCCTTTAGTTCCTTTTAGAAATGGGGTATGTTGATTCTTACTATAATTTGTGATGGTCCATTCTTCCCTGTGAAAAGTGATGTTGTGCAGTGCTACTGCAGACATTTAGGTTAGGCACAGGTACATTTAGAAGTATATATTCTTCTGTTTATGGCCACCCCATCGTACACAAATTCCCCAATTTGCGTTCTACAACCAGGAAATCAAATAATAGCTCTACACCCTGTTTTCCCCATGAGAAAATTGCAAGTTTCTCCAGACATTGTTTGGAGTGCTAACATTTCAGAAAATTCATGGTTGTCTCAGGTGACTTTAATTCCCATTTAACAGCAAGATTCAGATTGGCCTTACTTTTGGTTGGTATCCCAACACTTCCAGTATATTTACATAAGCTTGGGCCCATGGCCATTCTGCGTTCTCTTGATTATAAATCAAGGGGAATTGTGTTGTCAAGGTGAGAGATAATAACACAAATCTGTATGTCATTTTCAAAATTTAGGGTTGCAGATAATCATACACATTAGAAACCATGTTACAGCTAAAATTAGAGACAATATTACATTCAAGTTCAACACAGGCTAATCCTTCCATCCATGTGTAGTTCGTGCCCACGGGCTGTTCATTTGGGGGTTTTGGCAAGACAAAAGATGGGAAATGCTTGGTTGAAAATGCAACCGGCAGAATTATTTAAAATGAGGGTAAAATACGATGAGTGTTGATTCAATGCATTTTTCCAAGTCTGCTACTGCCCCGTTGATCCCTGAGTTTGCTGCTGCTGCCAAGGGTATTTTCCAGAGAGCCAATACATCAGTGGTATCTGCCGGGTAGGATGGCTCACTGCCCTCCCCAGGGATACAAGTCTTTTGCCGGGGATTCCATCAAATCTATCAAGTCCTGTCTTGGTGCATAGGGTAAATGCTCACTTCGAGACAGTCTTTTTCTGAGATTGTGAAAAGACACCAGTTTTCTCTTTTCCCTTATTTCCTTTATTTTCCTTTACTGCAGTTAAAGATTGAACTAATTTACAGAGGGCATCCTTAGAAGCACCATGTAACCAGAACTGGGAGACTCCCAGTTCCTGAGCTTGATGTTGTAGGTCACTTCGTTCCTTGTCATATCTGGGTCTTTCCTTTGACCCTTCACCTCATTTGGGCTGTGAAGTGTTGATGGACTTGTCATGGATAGTAGATACCATGTCTGGTAGCCTTTCTGTGGGTGACTTTATGGTTCAGCTCATGAGACACCTGTATTCAACTATTTCTTGTGCAAGCTCATCCCATGCAAGGTTGTTATTCTGCTGACCCCGTCCATGACCACGAGCACCATCTCTCTTGGATTGCAGGCATTTTTGAATGTCTGCAACATGTATCATAAGACTTTCCAGGAGTCCACAAAGGAAAGGGGTTAGTCTCACTGGATCAACAGGGGATTGCATTGGAGATTTCCCTGTAGGATCTCACTCGTAGGTTGCCTGTATGCACGCTGCTTTCTGCACTGACATAGTTAACCCAGAGAGACTGCTAGTTTCAATTACCAGCAGTTCTCCTCTCTCCTGAGGATTTATGCCTCCTGCCCAGTAGGCAGCCCATGCAGTTAGAGAGTAATTGTGGTCTCCTGGTGTAACAGTTAAAAACACTCCTGGATCCCAGGGACCTCTTGCTTCCTCCTCACTCAACAACACCCGATCTCCTCCTGTAAGAGAAATGTGCCACATATACTCAACTTCAGATTCACCTAACTTCCTTGAATATTTCTCTGGAAATTTTAATAATTCATCACATGTCCAGGGGACTGTATGCATTGTGACAGTTATCCTTCCAGTCATGGCTGGCCATGCAGTCCTATTTATTTCCTGGCATGGAGAGTGGTCCTCGTGTGGTTAATGATGCACTACTTGAGCCAGATGATCTGGCCAAGAGTTTACATGATTAAGGAAATTATAGATTTTTGCAAGAGAGCTGGGAGGATGATACCCTGCAGCCTGAAGTGAATCACCACCTGCTTTGGTGAAACACACCCTGAGGCTACAGGTTTAGAGACCCGTCAGCTATTTGAACCCTCCCTTACTCAGGCTTTGTCTCCAGTTTTCAAGCAAAGCTTGAGATTATCTGAGTGAAAAGAGATGTGGTGGTGTCTTGGGGAGCTGAAAGATCATCTAACCTTTAGTGGTCTCATCCTTCAGGTTGCAGCTGAGTTGTGGAGGTGTTAACAGCATAACCACAGTAGCCACACAGCCCTGTGTACATTGGAGGGGTCTGGTGGGACGTGGCTTTTTGTCTCCTCAGGTGCACGGTGATGTTAGGTTAGCACACAGCCCATCAGCACTTGTGTCTGCAGCCACAGCATGGTGCCTGCTAGGACTTGGGTGAGACCCGTCTGCCTCTGTGGTCTCTCTTTGAAGATCTGGTGTTGCGATGAGCAGCCTGGCTGAGATTTTCAAAGCAACTTAGGGACCTTAGGTAACCTGCTCCTATCTTTTGAATTCTCAGTGCTTCCTTAGGCCAATGAGGAACTTGGCCGTTATCTTCTATTATATTTTTAAGGCTAAAAAAATAATTCCTTGAGATTACCACTGTGGAAGTGCACTTGGAAAACCTAAGGGACCTCACTGTCTATGTGCACAGAAAGTGTTGACAACTATATTTTTTAGGACTCTATATTGGTGTTGCACGATATTAGTATATAAGAAATTCACATTAATACAGTGCTATTACTGATGGAAAAGAAATCTTTATTTATCAGCCTGGATAAAAGACTTTAAAAAAAAAAACAAACACCACAAAACAAACCAACCCAACCAAAAAACACTCCAGTTTTTGGTCCAGCTGCTGGAGGAGCTGTGGACTTGCTTCAGCAGGTGGCAGCCTTTCCCTGGAGTCGATCCTGGCATGAGGAGATCCTGGGAGTTGGAGGTGTTGGGAGTCTTGAGGAGTTGCTAAAAAAATAGCCATGAGCACAGGTGATGATTCGTGCTTTCCACAGGGAAAGCTGTGTGGTGAATAGCCTTAGATCTGCTGTCCTGGCCAGGTTCCTACCTGGGAATTTGTGTTTTGTCTGCCTAAAATGGCTTCAGCAGTTTTGGTTGGAGATGACGTGCTTCACTGTCAGTGTGAAAGCTGTTGAGTGATATCACCATCCTAGGAACCTTCCTTACGGAAAGATTTTATACAATTGCATTAAAGCTGGTCCTTGTCTTTGTAGTTTTCTATTAAATTCTTCACATGTTCAGTGTGAACGATAATTTAGAAATATTTCTCTGAGATATTACTGTCTTTTCCATATCCTCTTTTGGCTTTTTCCCTAATAAGTTGTCATATTTTTCCATAACTCATGATGTGATATAAATATAGCTGTGATGTAGAAGGAAATGGCTTTAACATAATTTATATCTGAACTGCAAAAATCATCCACCTGATTCTTGTTGTGGAGAGAGCTTGAGCATATGTGTTACATACAGACGATGGCCAGAAAATTATTTTCTATATGTGGCTGGCTGCTGAATTCCTGTTGAAAGGTTACTTTTAACATTGCATGGCACTGTTAATGGTCTGCTACAGTGCTTAGAGCAAAGAGATTTAAAAAAATGCATTAAAATTTTAAAATTACCATTTTTTTTACCACAGACCATTAGAAATTAAAATAAATATAAATAAATGTAGGCCACAGACTATTAGAAATTAAAATAAATAACTGGCATTTCAGCAAAAGAGTGTATGACATAGCTGTGCAGGCAATCGTGGGGGGAGACCTGTGCCTGAGACCCCCAGTCCTGCTTCCCTTACATCTGGTGCTAATTTTGTGCAGTTTATGTGAGTTTTCTGAAGGCTTATTTTAAAGTTCTGCTCTTTTTAAAATGAGGCTGGTTTTCTGAGGGAAGGATTCTAGACATGAAAATACAATGTATTATTATTTGTGTGTGTGTGTATACAAACCCGGTATATGTTACCAAGGTATGGGTGAGCATAGTTTTAAATGTGGTTGAGATCTACAGATTTAAAGATTTTATAAACATAATACATCAAAATATAAGGAAATAGCAACAGTGTAAAAGGAGTACAAGTCTTTTTATTGTAATTTTCTCAATCTGTGTCTTTAGGGCAGCTTGTTGGCAGCCAGGAGATGGAGAGGCCCCGTCACACTTTGTCAGTGAAGACTGCCTATATCTGAATGTCTTTGTTCCTGCCACCACTGTAAGTAAGAGATGAGATGAATTTTTTTGTAGCTGAGCACTGTCTCTTTTCAAAGTACTTTAAAGTGGCATGAATGATTGTTTTTCACTTGTTGTTCACCAAGCCCTGCAAGGTTAAATTAGATACTCTGTTGTTTTCACTGGTGCAAGAGTATTCCCTATAGGCTTTCAGTGAGCTGTTTGGGTAACTAGGAGGGTAGAAAATTAAAAAGCTAGAGAGACAATAGAGGGAGAGAAAGAGGGAAACAAAAAAACAAGAAGGAAGTGGCAGCAAAGGACAAATTAAAGACAGAAATGGCAAGGTGCCTGAAATGAGGCTGGCTGTGCAGGAGATGATAATGCAATACAACAGGTCACATCAACACTTACCGCCAGGTAAGCAGCAGCAGATGAGTTTTTTCACCCTCATCTTTACCGTTCCCCTGTTGACATTTGTGGAAGCTCTGTCGAGGAATGAGGGTAGAAAGCAATGCTAGATTTGTGCTCAGCCCACAGAGCATAAAAATAGACATTTTAAAGATGACTGGGCCAATGGTACTATCTGAGAAATTGTCATTTGAAAGCTCTTGCCTTTCTCATTCTAAACAGATATAAAATAAAGCTTCAAGTTAAAGCCAAGCTTAGATAATTGGCCAAACCCATGGGGGGCTGGGGATAAAGATGCTGAATATTACGTGAATCCCATTGACGAGTGGGCCCAGAGCACAGGAAAAGAAAACTCTTTCTTTCCACAGTACTGGCCATTTTCAGAAGGTGGTGGGAGCTGTAACAGAAACCTATGAGTCTGTCACACTGCGTGTCTGGAAAGAGCCGGTCTAGCTATCTGACGGCAGCATTTGGGGTCCCTTGCAGGCGCTTTCTAATCACCAGAACGACCAGCAGTCTGTCTTCTCCCTGCAGCATCAGATTGTCATTGTGCCTCCAGTGCAGTCATTGCTTATTGAAAACATCAGGTCACTGTCCCAGGCAGTTTGCCATCTCCGCTTAAGCGCTGCTTGCCAGATAGCTTATTTGGAAGCGTTATATTTTCTACCATCTGACAGACTAAACAGGCTCGTCTTTCCTCCTTAGTGATGCTGTGAACAGAATCCCTCCTGTCTTTTGTACAGATGTAAGGTAGAAGTAGATCCGACCAAGTCAATCAGTTTCACACGTGTAAGTCTAGCCCAAGAGAGAACCAAAACTTCTGGTTTTGTAGAAGTAGCTGGGAGCAGAAGGCATGGTATTTTCCTGTTTCTTTTTGTGGTGAGCTCGACTTTTTACTCACAAATAGAGACCTGTAGTTATATATTTTCAGCCCGTGGAAAGTCAAATTACCTAGTAAATACTGAATATAAAATCTCCTGGACAGCAGCGAAGGCAGAGGTCATTAAGGAGCACTCAGCCTGAGCAAGGGCACGGTGCGGGGACTGCTGTCTGCCACCGAAGGACAATTTAAATGTCAAGCAGTGAAGAAGGTGAATGACATCACCTCATTTTGCTTCCATAGCTACATGTACCACGTAACCCTCCAAATAAAACTGGCACTTCTGAGAGACTTTTTTCCACCCATAACCATCACCACCTGTCACACTAGCAAAGCAAAGCTGTGCTTCAGCTTGATTTACAAGGGGTTCAAATGTAACATCAAGAGTTTAAATTCTCCACTAAATAAGAACAGAAAATGTACCCTTTCTCCTCTTCTCCCACCCCCTGTGTGTATTATTCCCATCCTTATCACATCATCCTTTTTGCACTCAATTCTTTACAGAGCAATATTATACAGTAGTAAAAGCAGTGGAGGTTGCCTGGCGTGGGGACATCTGTCCCTGCCACGTAGCTCAATAAGTGTTTTACAGAGGGATGGAGAAGACAGATGGAAGACAGAATATTATGAAGCCTTTCAGACTTCCACCTGACTTGCAGCTTCCTGATGGATGCTGAAATTCTCTCGCCCTGGAGGTGAGACCTCATGAGACCACGGTGGAGCTGTTGGGCTCCCCAAAGACACTCCCCTTCTAGCTAAGCTAGGGAGCCACCTGACCATGTCGCAGCTGGAAGTCTTGCACAGATTTTACATCTTAAAGTGAGACTGACATCTTAAAGCGAGACTAACTGTGTTTTGTTGCTGAGTATGGAGCAAACCCTTGCACTGGGCAGTAACCCCATGGTAGCTGTGGCCTGTCTGAGAGGAACGTGCTGTTCCCACTCTACCCAGCTACTGCGTGTGCCCCACTGCAGGCTGGCAGTGACACTGTGGTGCTGCACCTAAGCCTTGTACCAAGTGGTGGGGGGTGAAGGGACCGGCTCCAGCGGCTTTAGCTAAGTTCTTGCGCTTCGTCTGCCTCACAGATTTAATTGCAGTGGTTGGCTGAACTTAGTTGAGAACAAGGATTGGGGAAAATTCACTTGAATGCATTATCCAGCAGCTAAGGTATAGTAAAAAATTAGTTGGCTACCAAATATATAGATAGATAGACAGACAAAATGAAATACCTCATATTGTGAGGCATAATTCAATTACAGCATGAAAATTATTGTGCTATGCTATTAAAATGGCTAACAAGAAATGGGAAGGCAATTATGTTAAACAGCCTACTTCTAAAATGCCCAAATCCATGAGCTCTGAGGCTGAAATCCCTTGGTATTAAAACCCAAATTATTTGCCGTGACAGTTCACTTTCAGATAGGAGAGGGATCTATCCTTGCTTGTCACAGACTAGACATGGGAATGCTGTGTCCAGACACTTGGCACTAGGCACAGCCCCGGTGCTAAATCTTTCCCTAAACTGCTCTGTATCTGTTGCAGTGGGCTTTGTTTTGCCATTTTTAACTTCTATCACACGGCTTTGCCTTTCTTAAGATTTTCATCACTACAGCAGTGGGTAAAGTTGCTCAGCATAATGTAATATACAACTTACAGGGCAGCTGGAGGTCATGGTGCGATGCAGGCTGTGAGCACATGGGAAATGCCTAGCTGGAGCCTCGGGTCTCCCTGTGCTGAGCTGATGGGATGGAGCAGGCTCATCATCTTGTTTAACACTGTTTTAGCTGACAGGGCTTGATGTGGTTGTATTTTAGAAGGAGTTTCTATGTGAAAACAGATTATTTCATCTTTTTCTTTACCCTTCTCTCTCTCTCTGTGCTGCATGTGGTGCAGAAATGGGAACCAGGGACAAGGCACTGTGAATTAGGCAATTACTATTCAGGAGCAGAAGTTCCTGACAGAAAGCAGCATGTTTCACTGCTTGCAATTTCTTGGGTTTTCTTGATACATTGTGTTCACAACAAGCCTTCAAAGTGATTCTCCAAATAGATGAGGAGTGCACGCAATCATTAAGGGCGGCTGAGGGGAGTTTGACTCCTCTCCGCTAATTTTGCAGGAGTCTGCAACCTTCATTTCTCTGCTGCTTCTCCCACACGGCCAGTTGCACTTTTGCTGGAGACATCCTTTGCCAGAGCAGATGGGACTGCTGTGTTTAGCTTATCTGCATCCAGAAAATAACAGTAACAGTGCCCAATACTCTCTAGCTGCAGGGAAAAACAAACCTCAGACGTACTTTGATGCTGCTGCAGTGGCCACCAGCCCTTCTTTAAAAAACACCACCAGCTGCCAAAGCTGAAAGTGGGACAACCTGCTGCTGAGCAGAGGAGAGAGAAGCCTCCATCAGGATACTCCCAAAGTGGGCAATAGGGGATGAAAGTGCTGAAGGGAAAACTGAGTTTACACTTTGAGAAAAGCTTTCTAGCATCAGAGCAGGTTATTCTGCTCTATGCTGCAGGAAGGAAAAAAGAAAAAAAACAAAACAAAACAACCCCCCTTTGTACATTTCCACTGGTATTTCTTCCAAGTGTCATCTTGACAGAGCTGTAATGTGCTAGTAAATGCTGAGGTCTCCTCCTGGGGCAGTTCTGCTTTTGTGGTGCTCGTGCAGCAGCAGCCTGGTTACAGCCCTGCGGTGTGTGCAGCGAGGATCTGCACAGATGTGGTGCTCTTTTGGGAAAAAGTCTCCATTTCTGTGTGAAATCAGGGGACTCCACGAGTGCTAACAGGGGCAGCAGCCCTTCCTAGCTCTTCCCCATCCCAGGAGTCTTCCTGGTCTCTCTTGGGGCAGGCTCCCTCTGTGCTTCATGAAAGGTGAGTCTCACCTGTGCAGAGACAAAGTCCTCTCTACAGAACACCTCTGTGTATCTAGTAGGGGAGAACCTCCATGGGGATAGAAGGAGCAACGAGGAGCTCTTGTCAAGAGAGTTTCGAGACTAGGCAGTGTTCAGCCACGGAAGACTTGAGAGCAGGGAGCAGCCCTGCACAGCTGTTGAGTGAGTCTTGCTCAAGATGAAACAACCCAACAGGCCTTTTCCTTCTTCTGTTTCCCACTTGTTTGAACTCTTCCTGCGTGATTGTGTAAAGCAGATGTTACAGCAAAGATGAGCCCCCCACGCACTCAGTCAGCCAAGTCAGCAGGATGGGCCCACCTTGAGCTAACCTGGTAGAGTTGTTGGCTGGTGGAACACAGTGGTGCCATTAAGTCTCTTTATATACTGGACATAGTGTCCTTCTCAATGGTGTGTAGGTGATTGTGGACAGTTTACCCCTGGAATTTCAGGCAGATGGCCAGATATCCCTTCATTATGGTCATGTTCAAGAGCTATGAATGGCTTAGATACCGTTAATGGGGAAGATGCTTGTGTTCTCATGAATGACTTCCAAAAGCAGTTGGCTGCAGGAATATTAACCAGGTTGTTGTCACGGCAGGTGAAAAAAATGCCCGTGTTGCTGTTCTTCCACAATGGAGGGAGTTACAATGCTGAGGCAGGAAAGACAACCATAGATGGATCATACTTAGCAGCCATCAGCAACGTCATTGTCGTGACAGCAAACTACCGAGTTGGTGTTTTTGGCTTCCTTAGTACTGGTAAGTCACAGATTTTTAGAACAATATACTATGGGCTAAATTGCATTATGTAACACTTCTGTTTCTAATTATTTGTTTTTAAAGTTCAGTTGTTTTTTTAACTTGAGAAACACTGATTGTTTTTGTTGGGAAAAAATGGCCAAGAAATGGTGGGGACTTAAAGAGAAAGGGGAGAAACCGGGGGCAAAGAAACAAGAATAAACAACCCCCAAGCACCTATGTCAAGGGACCGGATAGACTTCTATCTAAGATATCTATCTATCTAAGATGCAACTGTGGGTATTGGGTTTTGCAAACACACAATAGGTTAGGCATCAAAATCCCTGCTAATTCCAGGGACCTGTCACTGTCAATATGGTTTTCAATGTGTCCAGCTTCCAACTGTTCCACCCGTGAAATTTTGCTAATGCTCTGTTGTGCCTACGTCAGAGTGGGGAAGAGGCAGAGAGGGGTAACTGCAGGTTAATGGTAAGAAAGACATGAAAGTATGGGAAGTATAACACAATGATAGTTGGTATCTCAGTAATTCAGTCTGACTTCTCCTTTGAAGGACTTGCCATGTTTAATTTGAATTCCATTAGCCATTTTTACTGTCCTGGATATGACTGAACTTTTGCATGGTCTGTGTTTGCATCCCTTCCTCATACTCTAGTCTAAAGGGCACTTCTGCTCTCCTGTTGCCTTCTAATAACAATTGTCATTAAAAAAATACACAAATTCCCATTATGTCGAGGATTTTGTGTTGTGCAAAGAGGCATGTACACATGAAAAGACAGTCACATCTCCCTGAACCTTTATGGTAGTGCCATTTGGTCTACAGGATTATTTTTTATTATTATTTTGCCTTTTATTAGATTTGCCTGCTTAAGCAAGTAGGGAACACTTTTCTTTCTACCATCGTTCAGTTCTGGCTGGGTCAGGGGAAATCAAGGTAGAGAGCCATGGAGAGAAAATGCAAAAATTACAAGTGTAGTTCTGGCTCCATCGGACTGGTGGCAATCCTGGGTCTCTCTAGTGGATGCCTTAATACGATTATAACCTTTAGTAGATTATATTTGCCCTGTTTGCAAATACCAGACCTACATACTTTGCCTCATGATTCTTTTGAGTGTTTACTGCTAGTGCTGGGTGGGTTTTGCCTAGTTTGGGGTTATAGGTGCAGCTGTTGGTTATTGTTTGCCTTCTCTGTTTTGCTGCTTTGTTCAGAGCTCTCTCCCAGGAAAGCCTGTTCTTCATTCAGTAACTAGAGAGCTGGCGCTACAAACTCCTTACTCATTTAGATAAGATGTTGGTAATAGGTGTACCTGGGGGAAGAATCACTGTTTTTATCAGTGCAAACCAGATGCTTATGAAAGTGATACCATGGCTTCATTTTGGCTAGAGCCAAATGCAGTGTGGATGTGTGCTGTGCGAGCTTCCATTACGCAGCACTGCCCACACATTGCCCACTAACCTCCTTCAGCCCTGTGAATCTCACTTAGGTTTCTTCCTAAGTGGAAACTGCTAGCTGGGCTGAATATTATATAGCAGTATTTATATGATGGCACTTAATTTAGGGATCAGGAAAATTATCCAGCCTCTTCTGCATAGGGATCTGCACGCAAGTCCCAAAACATGAATGCATGAGCTGAATGTCCTGAATTTGCATTCCTGTAAACCTTCAGATAGAGGTGGTTCATCATGAGTAGGGAGTATTTGGTGGCCTTCTTTTTTGTACTGTGATGCTGCAGCCCTGGAAAAGTGCAGTCCTTCCTGGCCTCTTCCCTTGTGGGAAATCCTTGGTGTGCATTTGGGAAAATCCTATTGCTCCAAAAGGAACTGGACCAAGTAGGACAAGCTCTTTCCAAGAGTCATTGGAACAAGCTAAGTACCACATTCATGGGAAACCCTAATAATTCCTTCAGTGCCACAATCCTGTCTCCCCTATGTCCCTTTTAGTCTGACAGTGTGTGATGAGGTGTGGTATGTTTGTACCAGGCTCCCTGGCAGCATGGATTTTCAGTCATACTCATTGTGGTGAGCAATACTCTCACTGCAAGATCTGTTCTTTGGTCCACCACAGGTTGGTGGCATACCTCTGACTCCTTCTGCACATGGCCAGTAGTCACTGGGGGTTCTCACTGAAGGTTATCAAGCTGGGCCAAATACTATAAGGGTTTTTCTCAAGACTCAAACCAAATTCTTAATGATATTCCAGGAATGTTTCCATTCTTACTAGAAGACTTGACAAATCTTGGTCCTTTGGAAGTTGTTCCATCGGGTTCAAAGCGGGTAGGGAGCTCACCCCTAGGACTCTGGGAACATTAGCAGCAGGACTGTTAGAAGGCCCTAAATTTGCAAACAAAAGTTATGATCTTGTGAGCAATATCAGTTTCATTATTCAGCTGAAAAGACTGTAAAGTGCTGAATCATCTTGCGTTGACTTGTTATATATTGCAAAACTAGAAATGAAGGACTTAAATAAAGATTTGGGGGGATGAAGGGCAGTGAAAACAACAGATTTTCCTTTATTAAAAAAAATATGGTTTTTTTTTATTCTGCATTTGTTTTGGACTCTCATTGACAGGGCTTTTGCAAGCAAAGAGCTCTTATTTTTCCAAGTATAAAGGATGTTTAATTTGCTCTTTGCAACCATTAATGGTTGCAAAAACTGATGCACGTTCTTACTGGTGCCTTCACCTCCCACTCATGATATGGATGGCAAGAGAATGGAGAAGACAGTCATGTTTCTAGGCCTGATTCTTTTAAGAGTCAATGAAGTCATACAAACTGGGATGATTTTCATGCTTAAATTTAACACTATTGTTGTTCACCAGTTTAGTAATGACAGAAATGCGTATGTATGTCCTTGTTTTCTGAACACTGGTTTCTTTTCTCCACACATTCTCCTGTGGTCTTCAGGTATGTGATCTCTTCCTGCAAAAAAAGGCAGTGGAAAATATCCCTGGAAGACACATTTCTTTTGGTCTAACTACCATGTATGTCCATGCATGCATCTGTTCCCCAGTGTTGTACATTTCAAAACCTGGCTGTGGTTTTTGCCAGGGGAAAAGGAACTGGTTCTATTTCCCTCTTCAGTCTTGTTGTTCAGTATACCAGTAGAGAGGCACATTGTGGGGCTACAACATTTACATGGGTTTCCATACAAAAATTTCTTGACCAAAAGGGTTGTCGAGCACACGGGCTGCCCAGGGAAGTGGTTGAGTCACTACCCCCAGGGATATTTAAAAGATGTGTAGATGTGGCACTTAGGGACATGGTTTAGTGGTGGACTTGGCAGTCCTAGGTTAACAGTTGGACTTGATGATCTTAAAGGCCTTTTCCAACCTAAACAATTCTAAGATTCTGTAATTCCATGGCACTATTATTCTATGATTCTATGGTTTCACTTCCTCTGAGGAGGTCTCATGAGGCCTGCGCTAAGCCCTTGAAGTGAGGCTTCCTTTTCAATAGCATAGAGAGGGTTAAGAACCCTGGGAACTGGTCATGGTGTGCAGCATAAACTAAAATACCTGAAAAACTAAAGCAGGGAAAGTTTTTTCTCCATTTGTTTCACTGGTGTGGCTTGGCCTGATCATCTGAAACTATGGCTACAGGTGGAAAGTTGTACTTTCTGGGGCCATGTAGTTCTTGGCTGTCCTACTGAAACAGTGATGGCTATTGTAATGTGGGTATGTGTATGATCTGCAAGGCTAGCGACAATCTGGCTTCCTCTATATTCTGTTCTGCTGCTTAAATCGGCCTCTGTGATATCTCAGTAATTCATTATGGTAGGCATATGGATATCTAGGATGTATGCTTTCAATAGCTCTTTGCCTGAGACAGGGCTCCCAGTCCACAAAGTGGCAGCTTCTTATTCCAGTCTGTTTTGATTCACTCGTTTCTGAGTCTATTCTCACTTTAAAACTGCACTATTTGGTCTTGCCAATGGAAAAAACAATTTCAGATGTGTTCTGGGATTTTCTGTCTTGTCTTGGATTTCCCTCCCCCACACACGTCTTAAACGTGGGGAATTTTAAATCACTATAAAAGAATGGCTCAATGTGGATTAAAAGGAAGTAGACAGTGAATAATCATTTTCTGTTCCTTTCTTACAGACTGTGCAGGAATTATTATTTCTGCTTTTGATGATATAAAATTAAGCTTGCCAGGGGGTTGCATCATTAGATGCTTTCAGCATTAGTTTCCTATAAATCAGGGTGTCAGGTTGCCACTGGTTGGTAATGAAAGGAAAATAGTCTTCCTAAGGATCGTGAGTACATGATTATTTTTCTTTTGTTTTCATGGAAACAAAAATACAAACATGTATAAGTCAGACCTCCATCAGTTAGACATCAGTCAGCCTCAAACTTAAAACGTACATGGAGACATTATACATTATAAAATAATATTGGTATGTGTGTAAAGAAATGCAAGATGATGTGGCTTATAAATGATTGGTCAGACAGGGTAAAAAGGATGTAAGGAAGCAAACAGATCCAGTTAGGTGTACTCCAGGGAAACAGTTGATGATCCTTATGGGTCCCTTCCAAACACTCTGGGGTTTTTTGTTCACTTTTAATTCATTTTGAGATCGAGCTACTTATGTAGAAAAAGAATTTCATGGCCTAAATTTAAGGATACTTGACCCTGGATTCAAGTCTGCCATGAGGTGTCCAAATGAAGCTTGGAAGTCAGAGTGTTATTTTTGTATCATCGGGGCAGGCAATTGGGCACCTCCAGGCATGCTTGGTGGAATGGTTAAAAACTGAAACGGAGTTAATCTGTAAAGTGATGACCATGGAAGAGACCCTTCAGACTTTTAAACTCTGGTGTCAGTTTTGTCAAGGTTCAACTGCAAGAGCTGCTAAAAATGTAACATTTAATCAAAACTTCAAATGTGTTTAGATTGATTTCTTTATAGACCTGTTTGTTTATTTGCCACAACAGGTTCTCCTGAGGTACGTGGAAACGCTGGCCTTTTGGATCAATTAGCAGCTTTGAAGTGGGTACAGCAGAACATCGCTGGCTTTGGAGGAGATCCGAGCCGCGTTTCTTTAGGAGCTGACCGTGGCGGGGCAGATGTTACCAGCATTCACCTGCTCACAGAAACCGTGGATACAAACCTCTTCAGGAGAGTGGTGTTGATGGTAAGTCCCATTCCTGCCACTTCAACTTCAGTGTAAATGGAGGTTGTTATAGATGTGAGGATGTTGCAGTGTGTGGGTGCTGCTTTTATTTCATCCATGCCTTGGCAGCGCTAATTGGGCGGTTATTGCTATAGTTATTTTTCATCTCACCTGTGACTGCTATCTCCAGGACCGGGGTGCTTCACAGGGATGTACAAGAGATGCACTTTAGTGATTGATTTAGTCATAGTAAAACTCTGGTTTTCGTCACTGTGGTTTTTTTGTGTATTATATAAATAGTCTTGTTTCCTAACTTATAGGTACAACAGGTTAGTTTCCATTCCATAAATACGGTTGTTGATCTGCAGTTTTGAGAATCTAAAAATAATGAGCCAAACATCCACACGTTTAAAGTATCCAATCTTTTTATCTGATCTCACGACAGATTTCATTTTAAAGAAAAAGCAAGTTTCAGAAAGAGACTAAAAATCTGTTTACCCACAGGCTGATTTGCTGTCAGCTTGGGCCATTTTCGCAGTCACCCCAAGTGGATCCATATCTTTACAGCCAAATCATAGGACTTTGAGATCTGCTTTTTCAGCGTTGATACTACCACTGATCTTTGCAGCCTCAACTAGGAGTAGTGTGCTCTGAAATGAGCCGTAATCTTCAGTGGAGGTTTATATATCCAGCAGAAATGGTACTTGAACAAAATGATCTTTCTGCTAGCAGCACTGGCTTGGAACCGTGAACAGAGGAACAGAATTCTTGGTCCGGAAAACCTGGGGCCCACTTAGACAAAATCTTGCCTTGAAAATAATGACATCTCTAGCAACTACTTGATTTTTCTTCAGTGTGCCCCTGTCCCAAGAAACGTGACCTTCCTTTTGTATCCCTGTGTCTCAATAAGATTATTTTAATTGCATCACTCTAGTGGAGAAGCAAGGGAAGTTGCTGAAAATTGCTGTTCAGTAGTAGGTTTTTTCTGTTGTTCTCAGATAATTCCTCATAGAGTTCCTAGGTTTTTACTCTACTCTTGGCGTAGCGGTTAATTTGCTAGTAGACCTAGAGTCCTTTTCTCTCAGAGCACAGTTTCATCCTACTCTTTCTCTGAAGTCACTAAGTTTTTACTGACATGGCTCAGGATGGGGCCCTGTGAAAGCTGTGGCAGGATACAGTGCAATTTACCAGCTGAGCAATGTATGTGAGCAATGCATGAAAGGCAAATGCAGGGACCTCTTTACTTATCATTATTTCTGGACTGCAGTTCCACACTGCATCTTTTCTTTTATAAAACTTTATGAAAGTTTGAACACCTTCTTTCTCCTACAGCAGGACATTGAATAACAGAAAACAGTGGCAAGTGCAATCAGCAGGCAGGTGCATCAGTTCTTCCTACTGATTTACTGGTCATAACAATTTTCTTCATGGGACTGTGTGGACCGCTTCTTGGCAAAAGCAGGTTCTCCACTTATTTCAAAGTAATGTTAAGTTTTTATCCTTGCAGTGTCATGGTGGTTTTAGTTTTCTTGTGAAATATACTGACAGAATAAAAAGCAAGCAGTAACAGCACTGGCTTAAAAATATACTTTCTCTTTTTTCTCTTTTTTCTTTTTTTTCTTTTTTTTTTTTTTTAAATGAAGTGATGCAGAATGCAACTGTTGGTTTACTCAGATTTCTCACCTAGACCTCTTGTAAAAGGATGTGTCTTGTTTTTGTTCCAAGACACCAAAATCATTGCGTACTTTTAATTTTACTGGAAAAAAAAGGAGGTGCACACAGATTAAGAATGATGAAACTGAGAATATGTACCAGATGTGGCCTTCCTGAGGGAAAATTCCATGAAGCAATACAGCTTTTCTGCAAAAGTTAGTTTTGCACTCCTTGTCTCTGTCATGCATAAAAAAATAGTTTCTTAGCCTGCAGAGAGCAGTGATGTATGAAACTTTCTCTACAAGAAGCCTACACCTGAAATAGAAAAATGCTTTTGAGTTTCCTATGTCTACCCTATAAAAGATTTTGTTTGGAACAGATCTGGAAAAAGATTGTACAAAATCAATGCAAAGCTGACATGGGGACTTTTTATAACAGTTTGTCTTTTGGTAGTATGATTAGAAAAAAAGTAGTCTCAGTGATTATGGTCTTGTTTTAAATCACTTAAGAGCATTAACCTGGTGTTTGAATTCATCTTTTAATTAACTGGTTTGTTTACCACTGCAATTTTGATGTGGAAGAGTGGATCAGCGGTGTGGATTTCCTCCATCTCTTGCAGGAGGCAGTGGAGGCAGATATGTTAGGTGTCCCCTCCAGGCATTCCCTGGTGGGGGTCAGAAAGAGAGCTCCCAGGCTCGGGAGCAAGGGAAGGCACCAGAAGCCTCCTAGCTATGGAAGCAGGGTGGCCAGTGTGGAAAAAGCATATTTATTGCCCCGCTGAAAACTACTGCAATCAGGTGCAGGGCTGTCTGACGTGGACCCTAAATATCCCTGACTGTGTGATTAGCTACCCTTTAGATCCCCTTTCTTCCCTCTTTTATCATCTCCTTTCCCCCACCCCTCCCCCCCCCCAGCCTTTACCAGCCTCATTACCTCTCAAGTAAACCAACCACCTCTGATTACTTTTTCTCCATTGCTCCCAGTTTTGCTACATCTCCACCCAAATTTGATATTTCTGATACTGTCTCTTAGGTAACCTCAGATTTCTATAGAGTCACTGTGATGTGTCTTTCAGTTATTTATGAGAAATGGCCAGACCTCACAGAATTTCCCCATGACCACCTGTGAAATGCAGCCATCTCTTATGGCAGAATTCACAAGTTTTTGTCATCTTCTCATGTTGTTACTATGAGCATGACGGAGCACTGGCATAAGTTGCCCAGGGAGGTTGTAGAGTCTCCATCCCTGGAGACAGTCAAAAGCCATCTGGACATGTTTCTGGGCAACCAGCTGTAGGTGACCCTACTTGACCAGGGTGGTTGCACCAGGTGACCTCCAGAGGTCCCTTCCAAACTCAACCACCGTGATTGCATGAACTTGTCACCACCAGAACACATCTTATCCCCTTCCTACAGATCGTGTTTGAAGTGCTACCCAGTCACGTGTGCTCTTGCATTCTTTTGATCTGTCAAAGATACCTTCTGGCAGTGTCATTGCAAGACTCAGCGTTTATAGTGGTTGCATGCTAGGTTGGTGACCATTTTCTAAAAGCAAGACAAAGTAACTACTGGGTATTATTTTAATGAATAAATACAAGTCATGACTTAAAAATCTGTAATGCTCCCCATATACATTTCACTGGATAAAATGCAGTCACCATAACATCTTAATGATCAGTAACAGTAATGAGATTATACAAACACCTAGAGTTCCTGAGTTCATTTTGCTTTGTGGTGGTCAATGTTTACCAGCCAAATTACATTCAACCTTTACACTCTGAAACATGTTTAATTATGCTGTGAAATATTCTTACCTCTGAATCTCTCTTGCTAGTGCAAATGATCTGTTACAAGATCTGAACAGCACAGATTTGTGCTAGAAGGTATTGACAGAGGAAATATATAGGGGTTTATATATATATATATATATATATAAACCAAATTTCCTATCTCTCCAAAACTTCATTACTCAAATCTGTATAAAAAGGTATGAGAGAACATTAAATTGAAAGCATCTCAGATCAATAACATAGACTGCAGCATTTCACACTCCCAGATGTGACTAATTGATTTAGAAAGGAGTCTCAAGCCAGGTTCAAAGGACCATGCTAGCTGCTCCTTTATCACTTAGCAAAGGGTACATATATAGAGAGAAATTCTCCAATTGTGAAATTTCAGATAACCAAGTCAGAAATCTTTAAGCGGTTTGATGAGATACATCATGACTATTTGACATACCTCTCTTCACAGAAGAAATTCAGAAAACTCTTTAACATCCACTGTTGCTGATTTTCTTTCTTAGTTTAATTATTTTAAAAAGCTGCTATTAACATAAATATTACACATAAATATGCAGGTGCCTTCAGGACATGAGGTTAAAATCTGGTCCTTTACTCATAAAAGGTCACACTTTTGTGAGCCTACCTCTGCAGTTAGGCATGATATTACCATATTTCACTTTACACTTAAAACCCGCTTTGTTCCCTGTTGTATATCTGCTAGACTATGGGCAGCTGAGTTATACTTTTGGGTATGTCTGTACTCCCAGCTCAAGGCTAAGCAGCAACTGCTTTTCTCATTGAGTTAAACCTGTTCTTAATTTTGTGACCACTTTGTGACACTGCAGGCTATTACCATCAGTTGAATTCAATGCCACTTGGAAAATCGATTATTTTATTTTTTTTCCCTAAAGATGACAGAAGTATGGAGTCAATATAATCAGGTGTTTCTTGGGTGCTGGATGTTAGATATTCTTGGGGTCATTGACAACTTTCTGAGTCATTGTCAATGACAATGAATTATTCTATATGGAGAAGAAAAAGGCTCCTTTTCTCAGCATAGATAGGTTCTGTAAAGATGGTTTGTGGCCTTGCGGAGAATACCAGAGTAAGACTTAATTGTAGTTAGTCTTTCCCTATGCAGTCACCTTTGTACAATGGTGGGCATAACCCTTGCTGAAGAGTCATCTGCCTCACTTGGCTCTTGACTTAGAGTCTATCAGGTTATTCTACTTGTGAGCAGGTTCTAATTTCAGGTGCACTGGGGACGTTCCTAGCATATGCCATGGCTGAGATGGCACCCTTAAGAAGGTCTCTGGTTAACATTCAGAAGAGGAAATCCACAAGCGTTGCCAGCATTTCATCATCAGCTGGTGGGCTTGTATCTCTCAGCTGTCAAAGGACTGCAGGACCACAGGATGCTCTGGGTTTTCTTCTAATCCCTCAGCTGTTTCCATTTTTTTCCCCTGGGTTGTCTTACATCTAGTCTTCATAGCATGTAGGTGGCAAGTGAAGGGCACTCTTAAGTTTGCTGCCTGTGTATATAAGAGACTGGGCTTTCTTCTTCCTGGCACTTGCAAAAGAAGCATTGCCATCCTCTGTTAAGGAGAGGTAGGAAGCAATACTTTCCCGTAGGCCATAGCTGAGACAAGAATCATCCATTGCTGTCAGGGTGCTTTCAGTGTAGTCACTCACCTCCAACCTTTAAAAAAACAAAATTTTTTTACTGTTTCAGCTACTTGAACTGGGACTGTTAGTAAAATAAAAACAACAGTTGTTACACCAAATGATATTAATTTTCTTGTATAAAAAATATTCCTGTCTCATAAATCACCAAACATTTCTGCCTGCGATTTTCCAAAACAATCAATACAACAGTAATATCTAATTATTTTTCAGCACTTGAAAAGGAAATAATGTCTGTATACTTCCTCTCTCGCTTCTTAATCTGTAGGAAAAATGGCCTTGATACTGCACAAAGGTTGCTTGCATTTGTAAGCAACTCGGTATGCTTGGTGAAGGAAAGGTAGTGAAGGGAAAATTATGCTTCAAAAATAAGAGGTGCTTTTGCTTGTGAAGGTGTTTTTTTCACCAGCTTCTGAAACCTGACCTACTTTCTCTAGTTGCAGTCATGGTATTAGAAGTCTCGTGAACCTTGAGTTGGACTGTGAACTGAGACACACACAGCAGGAAAGCTATATGCTGGGATAACATGTTCACTGCACTTGTGCTGCTTCATGGATGGCCACCGTGTGAACAAGGGGGAGCCACCTCTGACTGTCGGGGCTCACGTGTGAGCTATTGCACGTTAGTGTGCCATTGCTGGTGGATCTGACCAGGCTTTATGGCCTGGCTCTTACTCCTCCCCCTTGGTGGGGAGGACTCATGAGGCCCAAAGGGACTGCATATGTGGCCACGCTTTTAGCTGGATAGGAGAAATGATTGAATGTTAACTACACTTCCTTTCAAAGGCAGACCAGTTAGAGAGCTGAACATCCAGTTTCGATGGGTCAACCTGCTGTCCGCAGCTTTGAAGATTGTCTAATCTTTACAATTGATCTCAGGGGAAGGAAATGGCTGTTTCTTCTGTGTTGTAAGTAGAAGTATGTACAAGGCTGGAAAAAAACCTGTGTTGTATGTGGTACCTGTGAATATTTCTCCAGTTGAAGTTTTTATTCCGCATCACCACAGGAGGAACTTGATTCATTACGCTGTTGTTGTTAGTGCACGGGGTAAGACAAGGTGTTGTAAGGACACAACAGAGACCATCAGCAACTTCTGAACAGGGAAATTAATACACAGACAGTTAATCTTTGCTCACTTTACCTTCACTGTTTTCCTTACCTGGTGCATGCTCAAATAAACAGCTTTGGACACAGTAGTAGCAGTAGTCAATATATTGTGTGTTCTCAGCAACGACACTGTAAGCTTAACTTTTTCCTTTCCTCATACCTTTGCCTTTTAATTTATCCTGGGGTGTATTTCCCACAGTACAAGTGAGTAACTGAGACACAGAAGGATAAAGTGACTTGTCCAGTGTCTAGTAAGAAGTCTGTGGCAGAGCAGGGACTTAAAGCCAGGTTTTCTGAGTCCTCAGTGAGTTCTGCTTTTGCCTCCCATTATCTCAACCATACAGAGTCTAAACCAGATGCAAGATGAAACCACTCAGATTGGATTGCGTGTGCACCTATTCTGCTGTGGAACATGGCTATGGAATGAATCAAGGTTCACATGTTCCTTTCATCTATGCTTCTTCTCTCTGTCCTCTTCTCCTTGTTCCACTAGGAACGTTTCATATATTCTTCTGCCCAAGTAGAGAACATTGCAGCTGAATGCTAGTGTTTTACATCTCTGAGTCTTATTTAAGGGTGAGATTCTGTATCATCTCATGGTGGCAGAAGAAGGAGAGGTAAACCTTACTATGTCTCCTCTTATACCGGTAACTCAAGTGAAAATGTTAATTGTTAAAAGTATTGGGTTCCCTCCCACACCAATTTTAGGCTTCAGTTTTTTCCTTCTTTCTAAATGGAGAAAGTTGTCAGCAACTAAAACGTAAAATAAAATAATCAAAAATTATCCAGTCCAAATTATCACTCTTCTATTTACATTGTTGGACTTGAAAGTTTCTTTTGCATGTTCTGGATGTGTGTATGTTTTTTCTGCCCAGTTTATCAGAGTATTCTTTGGCCAACACGCTTTTTCATTTACCTATGAAATACAGAGATATGGTAGCTCTACACTTTTAAGATTGCAAAGTACCCATTACTAGTTAAATTAAAGAATCTATTGTCCTTTTGCAACTTCTATGCAATTAACTTCTTGCGATCTTCCTTCCTCATTTTAAAATGTTCTTGTTTTAATGCATGGTAACTGCTGCAACCTAATTGTGTAGCTTGTTAAGTTATCTCTCTGACACAGGTTAAATTGCCATATATCTGGAAAACTGTCATTGAAACAGGCATCACCCACTGGACTGATATTAGTGAAAATGACAGCTGAATCTGGATTTGAGCTAACAACTTGAGTCTCTGGAGATAGCTTCTGCTGATAAAATCTAGCCATACTCTTCTAAAGTAATAGGGAATAAACATTTCTGAGAATTTTCTGCTGCAGATAAGGTTGTGTAATGTATTGGTTCCTAAGAGAAACATGATTGCAGTACCTGGTCTTGTATGGCCTGATGCTATCTGTCTGTCTGTCTGGTAAATAAATAAATGGCAGACATGTCCATGCTAGTAAACAAAGTGGGCCAGGAGCTGAACTCTGGCCCTGGGACCCAGAACCATCTGTACCTCTGTACAGCTTAACATATTTTGTACACCCAAACTTTGGCTTTAGCTGTGCTCTGAGAGAGGCTGGGCACCCCTGGCCTGTGCTAACCTCCAAACTGTATTTGAAAGTTGTCTAGGGAAGTGCTAGACATTAGTGTTTGGACCAAATAGTGTTGTTGACATGGCCAAACAATATCATATACCAGTATGGGCAGAGCCTATCTGTCTGTCTTTAGCTGAGCTCTTTGGTTGATTTCAGTTGTACTGTTAAGAGCAGCATATATGTATTTAGGATCCAAAATAAAGTAAAATATATAAACTGACATTTTTTCCATTACTTGTTCTGTGGTGCTAGTTGCAAGTCTCAGACACAGACAAAACTGCTTGTTCTGGACGTTTGCTAGATAGTTTTACAGTTGCCAGTGGAAAATATGTTTATTATGCAGTTCTTTTTACCTGAGTAGTGATTCACAAGGTCTTCAAGGCACTGAAAGGTTTGCCGTGGAGAGATGTAATACCAGTTATTTGGAAGACGAAAGATCCTGTAATGTTTCACTTCCCTGTGCCGCACCGACAGGGAATATAACCCTGGAGAAAGAGAAGAACTAATCACACCAAAGCAGAGCCCTAATTCTTGATGGACAGAAGCGACCACAACCAAAGTATCTGTAAGATGTGGTGTCACGATCCAAAAGGCCCCAGAAAAAACTGAAAAAACTCAGTGGCCATCCTAATTTCTACTTATATAGCATACTTTATAGATATACTTAAGTATAAAAAAGGGAATAAAGGGCCCAGCATCAGCACCTGAGATTTTGATTGAATTTAAATTTCTGTTGTGTTTTCCCCTTATTTTTGCTGGTATGGGATTTTTTGAAATGTTGCAAAGGAAACAGACTTTTAAAGAAGTTGTTTGTCTTCCCCTGAAGACCAGAGTCTGGGGGACTAGAAGACCTGTCTTCCCCTGAAGACCAGACTCGTCCTGGTATGCTGATTTAGTGAGCTCCCAATAATGCAGTACCTGATACCTGGTAATGCAGTCCTGGCAGGAGATGACAACTTGGATTTTCCTGTTTCTTTGTTTAAAACTATTGTGCAGCATTTAGTTGGTAAGGACTGAACATTGATTCTAAATTTCTTTGACTTTAGTGTAGGTATTATGAAACTAATTGGCCTGTGGTATGCAAGAGGTCAGAGCAAATGATTTATTATTCCCTTTGAACTGTGGTACCATGTTATTAGGATGTGTTCTGGTCCTTCAGAAAAAGAGAAGATAGCATGTTGCACAACGGGAAATGTATTCACATTGAAGAGAATGGAAGTATAAAATGTGTACAGTACAATTCCCATGTAGCAACAGAATTGCTATGAAGGAAAATAAAATTGAAAGCATGTAATTTTTACAAAGTAAATAAAAGAGCCACCTATGTATATAGGAAATGCACTTATCAGCCACCCCTGCTGTTTGATGTGTATTTCATAGCTTCTTCAGGCAATCTTCTGTGGACCAAGGCAAAATGATGACTTCTCCTCCACTTGCAAAGACTCACTGCCTAATAATGTCTGCATGCGACCAAAGTAAATAATAGCGTTTAAACTGTTTCTTGTTTGTGCTGATGCCTGTGGTACTTTCCGTGGCCATCACTAACCCAACACTGCTCATAATGCAGGTGACTGGTGAAGACTGGTATGCTTCACTGGGTGCCTTTGCCTTCCCATTTCATACATTTTTCTGGTTTCAGACTGATCCATTTGAAGCAGGACAGGGAGTGAATTAAAGATCTGTAAAACTGTTAATGCCTGAGATCAAGAGGGAAAAATCATGTTTTCTCACCTTTCCTAGTTTCACTCTCTCTGATCATGAAGGAACCAACTTTGGTGTTGGGTAGCTGTAGAAGTTCCTCTGCTTTTTCTCTTCCCAGCCCTTCAAATAACCAGCTGTGGGGCAGGAAAAAACATATTCTGAAATTCAGACACCAGTGAAACACAGAGCAGCATGTGGCCGTGAAAGTGCAGCATTTGCCAGGAAAAGTGACTGCAAAAATAACACTGGCTTTCTGTAGTTACTCTCTCAACTATGTCCAGGCATATTTCCACGGTTTATGGAGAAAATCTTGCTCTCTTTGAGTTCCATTAACTTTTGTGATGCTAAGAGAAAGGTGAATAAGGTTTCCATTTATTAGGGATAACAAAAGTTTTTGAGCCACCGTGATCTAAATTGTTGGGGACGTGGTATATTGTTGACATACTTGTGGCACTAGTGAAATCCCTCTTTTTAATTTAAACCACTTTTGTTAACTCCCCAAAATTATTGTGTCATAAAGAAACCCAAAATAAAATACAATCATTCTGTTTATGCTAGGAAACCGTCCAGACATACAAGTTAGTTGGCTTTGTGGATAAGGGAAAGTAGAATTAGTCTTACAGATTTTCACCGTAGCTTGGTACACTGCTGCATTTTGCCACAGGTAGTGACTAAAAGTGCAACTGAGCTTGCTTGGCTGGTGTAGGAGTTATTGGCACTTTAGTTTAATGCTGTTCTTGTGTGTTTGATCCAAGCTGCTATCAGCAAAACGGTTTGGGGGAAGCTTCAGACAGTGGCTTCCATTATCATGTCTATACCCCGTCTTTGGGAAAATATCTCTATTTCAGGAGGGTATAAAAGCATATTCAGATTTACACGCTTGCATAAATTGCAATGAAGTTTACAGTTTATATGCCTAAAATTAAACAGGTATTAAAACTTCTGCCAGAAAGGTTGTAAGTATGTGCTTTAATGTTGTTTTTTTTCCTGACTGGTGTCTAGGGCAACAAGAAACCTCTGAACCTTCCTTAGTTCTTCCAGTGTCAGAGTTTACATTCTTGAATAATTTATTACTCTTTCTATTTGTTCTTTTTGGTCTGTTTTTCAAGGGCAACTCCAGCTTAAATTTTACTTTTTGTAAATACTAAAAATTCTTTCTAAATAAGGTCTCTTAATGTCTTAAAATTAGAGATCAGTCCATAAAACGGAGTCTTTTAAATATCTTATATGACATTTTAGGTTTTTTTGACCCTTACCTGTACTTAAAACTAAGGATCTTCCTTTTCGTATAATGTAAACTTAATGTGGATTTGATGTTCTCAGATTTCAAAGGAAATATTTTAGACTATCAATAGATAAAATTTCTGTGTGTCTAGTCATTATTGCCATTGTTTTGATTATGACACTGAATAACTAATCAGGGCAGTCTATGTAGAAATGTAGTGTTAAAAGGCTATAGGAAATGCATTTACTTACCTGTGGTAAACCTTTGCTACATATTTTCCTGGGATATAGTTTTCTCGACCTGTTGTAAGGGAATGGACTCTCCACCAGCCTCCTTCACTGTGTGAAAGCAAGAGAAGGGGTATTTTCAGATGCACTTTCGGATCTTGTCCTTATTTTAGAAATTAGTTAAAACATAGAGATTAGCCTGTAACCTTCTGTCTGTGCTCCTGAATCTATGTATTCAAAAAGGGACCAGAGTTTCTTACATTTAGAGTAGTTCTATTTCTAAACTTGCATCAGGATCAAATTTGGACACAGAAATAAGCTGCATTTGTTCCATTTAAATTACGTAAGTAGTAAAATATTTTTCTTTAGTTAAAAGAAGAAGGGTAAATACTCAGTGGTTAAACCATGCTATTCTCTGCCTTCCCACAGCTAGACTTGTACTAGTATCCAAGACATTTAGCTTACGGCTGAGTATGCTCTGTCTGAACAGTCCTGTAGTTACTCCTGTAACATTAGGGTAGAGATACTCAGCAAATGGGCCCTGTCTGCCTGGGACACAGGTTTTCAGTCTAACAGAACGTGGTTTGCTCTTTTCCTTTCCTTCGATGAGTTGCTGACTAGACCCCCCCCAAAAAAAAGACCTCCTAGCTGAAACTAGATGATGAGACATGGGTTTTTTCACTGATTTATCTTAGGTTCTTACGGTGATACTGAATGCTGGCTTTGGCTTTTGAATTCCTGAGGAAGGGCAGAGGAAGAAGAGTTTTCACAAAGATGCTGCAGAGCTTTTGTGATCACTGCAAGGATGCTGATGGCTGATGGGTTCTCGCCACCTCTTACTTTAGGAGTTTGAATCCAGATAGTAGTGTGTCTTGTGTTTGAATGCTGTGTTTGTGGACGTTCATATAAATGCTCCCAAATACTGCCTGGACTACAGACCAGAGTGTCAGTGTATGTCAAAACAGCTGAGTTGAAAACACTTATTTTAAACCTTGTGAGTTATAGCTACTGGGACCGTGGTCCAAAATGTATATGCTGAGGGGAAAAGGGAAGTGTCTACTGTTCAGAGCTGGAAATTTCAGGGCCATACAAGTTTTGTTTGTGGGTTTTTAGCTGACATGAAATAATATATAAGCAGTTTAAGTTACTTTGTTTTTTTTCCCCACAACTCTCCCAGAAGAACCAAGAACTGCAATAACAACAACAAAAAAAAATATCTCAGCTTCAGCATCTCCTTTGCTCCTAATTATAATATTACTAACCCTGAAAAATCCCTATGATAATTAGAAGTCCCAAAGCAGCACATCTCTCCTGGGGCAGGAGCCACAGAAATTATGTAGATTGGGGAGATCACTGGAGGACATCTGGTATGACTGCTGCCAGCTAAATGCAGTTGTTCATCTGGTAATGAAAAGTGCCTGTCAAGTGTGGAGGGTGAGAAACCGTGCAAGTGGTGCTTATCTAATTCTGCCAACCCAGAGCAGTCACAAATATCTGTGAGGGGTTGTATTTTCTGTGGGGGTTCCATATATCTTCTTCCTGGCAGGACTGATGGGGCTGATTACCGCCACACATAACTGCTTTGGTAGAAGGCGGAAAAGGTTCGGTTATAAAAGCAGCGTGTGCCGCCTGCTCGTGCTGGCTTCTCTGTGGTCATCACTTGTGCTCTGGTCATGCTGCCTCACTGCTCTTTTCCACTGCATTTTTTTCCTTTGAACAACTTGAGAAAAAGATCATGCCTGCGGCTTATGTGCAGCAACTCTGCAGGCAAGCGGTTCCTATTAACATCAGCACATACCCCAGCAGGGAAGAAGAGGTCCTTCACTAGGAGGCTTTGCTTTGCATAGAGCATTGGAATCTCTTGGCTTCTGTGAACAAGCTGGTTCGAAACAGGAACAGGAAAGTTCCCATCAAGCCTTGCTTTGGTTCTTATTTGCTATTAGGAGAAGCTCTCGATCACTGCACAACAGACAAATGCGATAAAATCTGCTACTACAGAAGCCTAGTTCTTTTAGAAGGTGTTTGTCCAGTAGACCATACATATGTATGCATATGGCACAATATATATGATTTCCATTGCTATGGGCATATGTAGTCACATGGCGTTGTGAGGGCTCATGGCTGATCAAAGCTGGGAGTGAGGCTTTAAGCTGGAATTGCCAAGCTAAAGCAATTGTTGTACCATGTCGTGTATGTTATGCAAACTGCAGCAAGGTTTAAACAGCTAGAATTTACCAGAGAACTCCCCTGGTTTAGGGAAGCTCTCCATCAGCAGAAAATGCCCATGTACTGGTATTGTCTGAGCCTTGTGACCTCTAGGTTCAGGGAGGCAGGGAAAGCACTTTGTTAGCAGAACATAACTGCAGCCATTCTGGGACAGACCAAAGGTCCACGTAGCCTTGTATCTTATTGCTGACAAAGACCATTGTAGGTCACAGTGGCCTGGAGAAGACTCCGAGAATTCATCAGTCTGTGATAACTTCTCTTGAATACTTCTGTCCCCAGCATTTTGATGTTCTGACTTCCTCAGTCAGATACAGAGAATTTTTTCTAAAGAATTTAGAAATCCTCAGAGGATTTCTCTGCTATCTAGTGTGTCTGGTCTCCTCTTGAATGCGTCTGCTCCACCAGCTGCAAAAATGACATCTTTCTTTTCTAAGCAGTGCAAACAGTGGCTGCAGGCTGTATGACTTCTAGGAGATCACTGTGTGCTGATACAAGTTGTGCATAAAAGAATATCAGAGCTGCTGGCTTCTGTTTTTCAAGAAGTGTGCTCACTCACGTGTGTGCCAATATTTGCACTATGCTTAAGGTCAGTCTGAAATGGTGCTCTTAAGGCTGCTGCTTCCTTCTGGGACTCATAAATTTATGAGTGGAACTGTCTGGGAAATCTTTAACCCTTTTGTTTTTTTCCCCACTAATAAAATGCAGAATCAATTTTAAAAAAATTAAGGGGAAAAAAGGCTAGTTTTAATTTTATTGTTGTTACAGTTGCCTTAAATCCAAGGTGAAGTTCTAAGACCTAATCATAAAGGAGTTAGATAAAAAGGGTGAGAGAGAAAGTGAGAGACACACTTGATATAGAGAAATTCAGAATAATTTCACTTTTCTATGTGATTCAAAATATTTTTGCTCTTGCTCTGTTTTCCACTAACGTGGTGGGGGATACTTTCTAAAATAATTTTTCAGAGCAGAATTCTGGTCTGAGTCCTACTTTAGGTTAGTCTGAATCCAGCTTCAGAAACCATCTCAGGGGAATCCAAGGATCAAAGAACAATCTGAAATCCCATATCCTGAAAGTATAGGGAAATTTACACCATGATTAAGCAACCTTCCTTGCAAATTCTGAACTGAGTTCATTTTGCTGAACTGCATCTGGTTAGGGCCAAGTGCATATAACAGAGCTTAGCATCAATTGTAACAAAACCTAACTTAAAAAAATGGATCAACTTACTCTGATAGCACACGTAGTTTTTCCCCTATGTGAAATATAGGTTGGCTTATGTCTGCTGAAGGATAGTCATAGAGGACAGCAAGGAAATCACTCTCCTGACCTGTTAAAGAAGAAAGAAAATGTCACTTAAAACTAAGATAGAGTTCTGAAGCAGAAACAGATTTTTCTTTGTTTATTTTACATAGTAGGTCAAATGTGAAAAAAATCTCACTGTGAAATGTCACTTGGGAAACATAAAGAGCTAAAGATGAGCCTATAACTTTAAGAAGTATCTGAAGATATTAAAAACCAGTCATTTGGTCAATTGTAAGCAACTAAATTTAGACCACTTTTTTTCTAGTAATTACCATATTTAAAGGACATATTCAGTTTGAAACTAGAAAAGTTAGTATTTACAGTATTAGGAAGTAACCCGGTTTGATTAATGGCACTGTCTCTGAATGCCTCCAGCTACCATTTTGAGCCAAGCTGATGCATTACATTTAAGGAAAGAAAGATGCATGTTGAATTGTCCCATCATTTACCACCAGTGCTACTTTTCAAAGGTATGAAATTAGTTTAGTTCAAGGGCAATGAGGATGTGGCCGTTATTGCCCATTTCCAATCATTTTTTAAAATTAGCTTGTTGAACAGCCAGAGCACTTTATTCTCCCCCTTTGTGTGGAAACTCTACTAGAGGTAGTACATGATGCCCTTATCTTTAATTGAAGGGAAGTAATGTTGGTGTTTATAATTAAATCATTATACAACTATAATTTACAGAACTGAGGTCAGTAAAGAGATAAGAATATCTTTCATAGAAATTGGGATGACTCTGGGCACTGTGTAGGACACGTGTTGAGTCTCCTGGGTTTCTGAAGGATGGAGGAAGCACTTTGTACAAGACTGGGACTATCAAACATTCAAGAGCTCCTCATTCAGCATGAATCTGTGGGGCCCAGTAAATGATGACAGGTGGGAGATTCAGAAATGTGCCATGCTGCGTGTTCTGAGGTCTTTGGCAGAAGTTCTGGCAAGAGGGATCGTGCAATATGTTGCCTTTGTTTCTCCTGGAAGTGGGTCCCTTCCTTCTGCACGTCACAGTCCCCTCCACCGGCACGTGGGGTGACGATGCTTTCCCTCTGCCTCCAGCAGGATCAGTGCCCTGTTCCTTTGTAACACCACCTAGCTGTACATTTGCAGAGGTGGCTTGATCTCCATACTTGGCTCCTGTGTAGCTCAACATGCGCAAATTGGGAATGGATTCAGGGAAGGGAAGAAATTACCCAAAGAGATAGGCACACTTCTGTACCTTGTTAGGTTTTCTCATTTAATATAGATCTCTCATCAACTTGTCTTTAAGGAAGACTTTTTTTAGGGAAACCTAGAAACAGCATCCTGAATGAATGCTGAAACTGTCCCTGTGGTTTCAGCTTCTGTGTCCCAGGGCCTTACAAATAATTCACAGTGATAACAATGAAAGGTTGAAGCAAACACGTGAGTCTGCAGAAAAGAAATATATTCAAGAGAAGAAGTTTTACACTTGCTATCCTCACAGCAGCGATAATGAGAATATAGTGTTAAGGAAAATACTCCACATCCGCGATTTAAGGGAAATAAAAAGCAGTGTGTTCTCAGTTGGTTTTGAGTAGCTGTTTATTGTTACGTTGTAGGGACTTCTGTTATGCAAAGTGGTGGGTCATTTTACCTTAATATTCAAACTGACTGTAGGAAGTTTTAGTCTTGCTAGTTTTTGCCCATTGAAATAGCCCCACGATACAGTTAGTGAGCATCCTTATGGATGCATAGATTGTGTAGAGTCTGGAGCAGGCATTGATTAGTTTGGCAGTGTGTTTGGTATTAGTATTGCCATGGTTTTCTTAGTAGTTTAGTGTCACTGAATTAAGCAGGACTAGTCCAGTACCTTTGTATTAATCAGCCAACTGCTGTGATTAGTCTACTGTAACTTATTATACAATTAGTTTAACTATATTGAAGAAATTCTGTGCTAAGCACATCTTTGATTGCTTCCCTTTTCTTGCTAAAAAATTAAGAGACACCTTCTCTTCTCTTTGAAACTGCTTAGTACCTGAGTCTAACAAGACCCAAGTATAAGTGCTGAGTCTTTTTCAACAAAGCAAAATCTTTTCCCAGGACTACAACACATGTATGCCAGAAGGTACGTTGTAAGAACTGCAGAACAAAGATAAAGTACTGTCACTTAATTTCTTATTGCAGCTTGTTAGACAGCAGTTCTACACAGAATGTGATTTTATATTAGCTTGATGACAATGCCTTTAGCAATGCTTTTTTTTAAAACTTATGCTGTTTACTTAGAAATATTTTGTTTCCATACTGAAAGGGTGGAAGACAAGTGCTTTTCTGCTCCTCCTTCATTGCGTACTGGTGGTTTGCATTTCGTTATGCACTGCGGGGTACATGCCTTTTTCTCTACTCTAGCAAGGTCTGTGTTACTTTACTTACACTTTCATCTTTACATTTGTTTTTGTTTCAATTTTGCATGTTGATTTGTAGATCTGAAAAGGAAGGACTTAATCATAGTGTTGGTTGCCACATCCATGCAAACGTTACCTCTTAAACTACATGTACTTATATTAGAGTGAAAGTAAAGGGGTTTTGTACTAGCCAAAACCTTTTGACCCTCCTACTCCACAAACGAGACCTCATTTTACTTGGCATTTAAATCAAACCTCACTGGGTTTTTTGGTCATGTAAAATACCCTACCGCACTCTATGACATTTCACAGAACCCATACTAGCTCCTTTCAAATACAAAAGCCTCGAAACAGGGACTAAACAAATTACATTGTTTCTCCACACCCAGATTTCATAGTGATCTAACAAATTTGATCTGGTGAGCTCCCCACACTTTTAAGTTGTAACAGAAAAAAGATTTGCCTGAGTTTTTCTAACAGAACCTGTCCTCCACAGTGCAAGCGTAGGTTACATCTGAGAATGGAAAGATCGAAGCACAGTCATTTCCACTGAATCAGGTGTTAATTTGGTGTGTGTGTGTTAGGAGTAGGAAATGAATATGAAATACATGCTAGTTTTAGATGTCTTCATCCCTGGATATCTTGCAAACTGCAAGCCTGAATATTGCATGCTTCAAATTATTCATTGGGAATGGACTACAAAGCACTATGAGAGAGAAGGGAGAGCATAGTTAGAGCATCCAGACCCAGCTCCACTGCGGTCCCTGTCTGGAGTGGAAATACGCTGCTCAGTGCTGAGCTCCCTGCATCATCCCAGCTTTACTGTCCAGCAGAAAGACTATGATTTATGGCGTGGTATGTACCAGAGATGGTGAAGGAGGGCACTGGTGTGTGTCTGGGAGGCTGTTTGTGCAGCAGCCGTAAGGTGTGGCTGCAGAGTCACACTGGCGTACCCAAATTAGATCTAAACCAGCCAGCTTGGGAACTGAGAGTTATGCAGGTGCGGCTCAGTAAGGATTAACCCTTGATTCAGGGTCTCAAGGGACGCAAGAGGAGGGGGTGGGCTCACAAGCCCTGATGCCCTGTAGCTGCTGTAGCTACCCTGTTTCAGCGGCTCAGTTATGCCAGGCTTGCCCATACAGTGTGCTTTCAGATAAAGTGAATTCATCTTTGGAGTCCAAATGTCTCCTTTGGAAATGCAGCTTACGTACTGTTCCTTTTCTCAGGACCAAGACTTTCCTCACTGAAGGTGAGGAAAGCACAAAGTTTTGCTTTCAGTAAAGTTCTCAGGCAGAACAGGGGGCTTACAGGGGTGTATGAACCTGTTTACACTGCAGATCAAACCTGCAGACTCCAGTTAAGTGTTTTCTTCCCCCTTGTTAGATATTCCTTCCTTCCTTTCTTTCCTTTCTGTTTCAGTCCTTTATTCAGTCTCACTGAAATGAGCCAGTGTAAAACCTGCTTTTCCTAATAACTATTTGGACTATTGTAAGTCCATGGATTAGATCTTCCACCTCACTTAAATCTTCAGCTGGATCAGGTCACGCAGAGCCCCATCCAGCCTGACCTTGAACGATTCCAGGGATGGGGCATCTACCACATCTCTGAGCAACCTGTTCTAGTGTTTCACCAACCTCACCATAAAAAATTTCTTCTTTATAGCTAGTGTAAATCTACCCTCTTTTAGTTTAAAGTTGTTACTCCTTGTCCTATTGCTACAGACCGTACCAAAAAGTTTGTCCCCATTTTATTTATAAGCCCCCATTAAGTACAGAAGGCTGCAATAAGGTCTCTCCAGAGCCTTCTCTTCTCCAGGCTGAATAACCACAACTCTCTCAGCCTTTCCTCACAGAAGAGGTGTTCCATCACTCCTAACATTTTTTATGGCCAGAAAGCTGTCTTTGGGTGTTTAAACATAGGTACCTGGTGCGATTTCAGCAATATGAGTCTAAGACATCCTTAGGGCCTCGGCACATGCCACTGTGGCTACGGGAGACTTGTTCCCTCGCCAGGCAGCAGCAAAGGTGTAGCGCTGGTGTAGGACGTGTAGTGCAGTGTGCTAGACGTGTAGGAGAATGCAAGTAGATCGAGCCCTGAATTCCTAAGTGGGTAATTTCCCCTTGCAATTGCTTTGCTATCAGTGTTTGCTGAGTTATCTTTTAGGGGTATGTTCTATTTATGTCATTGGGAGGGACGCAGTTGACTTTAGCCCTGCTAAATCCTGACTTTCAGCATGTACGCAAACAATACAAACCTGGTCACAGCCATGGCCGCAATGCCTCACTCTCCTACTCATCAGCAAGGTCTCATCACCTCCTCTGAGGGTGTGCACATCTCTGTTTTGATGGTTATGGAATTTGTGACAGCCGTTGTTGGGAATATCAACATAAGCCATTCTTCTTCACCAGAAAAATTTGTCGGTTCACATTATGGGCCTCTGAGTAGCCATTACCAATATTTAGTCTCTGCTTTATTAGGATCTAGGGCTACATGGCTGCCTGTGTCAGCTAGTTCTTGCCCATGGCAAAAGCAGTGCCGGTTTTCCTTCCAAAGCCAGTGAAACCAGACTGATTATCTATCCTTGTAATAATGAGCAGCCCAACTGGGCCGTCTTTCATGAAAAAAACCAAAAGTTTGATTAAAGCCTTCTTCTTAAAAAACAAAAAAAACCCCAACCAAACAAACAAAAAACAAACAAACAAGTTTGATTAATGCCTTCTTCTTAAAAAACAAACAAAAAGCCCCAAACTGTTTTCTCTTCCTTACCTTTGGGGAGTCATTTATTGCAGCCCTTGTACCAGCTGTCTGTCATTATGCGGCACAAAAGCTGAGGCTGTGGATTAGGAGGTCACTGAATCCCTCTTGCTTTCCCCCTCAGATGCATGACCTCTACCAGCCTACCAGGGGCTTTGCAACCTGATTTTTTTTTTCACATCTGGATGTATAGGGCAGATGTGTTGGGTCCCTCTTTGGCAGCTTGGCCTGTGAAATGTGTATTTCTGTGCAAGCTTTATGATAAATCTGGTGACGAGGTGGCTGTGTGCCACTTCCAGTGCAACTGCCTAACACCAGGCTTCAGGTGCAGTGCAAGCATGACATGAGTAAGGTTAAGTAAGACAGCATTATTAACTTTGAAGCAAAACCAAATTTCAAGAACAAATTTGGATCACAAGCAAGTATGTCAAAATACAGTATTTCTGGCTTCTGAAGTAGTGTTTCAATGCTTTCTGAATTGGAAGGAATGTCTTTCAAGGAGCATGAGCAAATAATAGTATTAACATTGGGGGTTTTAATTAAAAGTACTTCTTGGAAAATGAGCTAGAATGTACCTAAAAATAAGCACTGTCTAGTGGATGCCCTCCTTCTCCCACAACAGTCATGCACTTGGCCTGCTTTTACTACATCAGGCGGATGAAGGAAGACACATGGATCAATGCGCCATATATTTTGAACATCCTTTTCTCTTGAAAGAAAGTAAATGAATGCTTACCTGTTTGGCTCGGCGCGTTTGTTTCTACAGAGGCTCTTGGCATTTTCACAGCATTTCCCATTGTGCTTCTAATCTGTCAAAGCTCTTCAGAACTAAATCAAAGCAGACATTGAAATTAAACATCAGAATAACACCTGCTGTGCTGACAGATGAGAAATGACCTAGTTTGGGTGTCTCCAAGTTTGTACAGTTTTTCTTTTGAGAATTCTTGTGTCAAATTCATGTGAGAGTTTTACATACTTGCTAAACTCTCACCACTTTGGTGCTTTTATCAGGGCAACAGCAGAAAACCACAACTAGGGAAGTTGCTCAGAAGAACGCAATGTAGTAAAAGTTTCCATTACCAGTACCTCAGCACAATAGGAAGTCACAGCAAAGCCATGCCTGTACAGTCATTTCATAGACAAAATGTTCTTTTCAGCATTTGGAGTTCTGAGGCTACAAAGAAATTAATTAGATTGATGTATCTGGTTTTCAGCACTGGGTGTATATTATGTCGCTTTATTACGGAACGGTAAGAATGTTGTTTGGTGGTTTTTTTCTGATGCAGTTGCACTCTCAGCAAATGTGGGCAATGTTATTTTTCCTCTTGTTTTCTTTTTTCTTTTTCTTTTTCTTTTTTTTTTTTTTTTTTTTTTAAAGTAACACATTGCCTCAAAATGCCTCAAACCTTCCTCCTACATAAAGCCAGTGGTGCAAATTCTTCAGATACTTGTCTTTAAAAGTCTTGGTGGACATACAAGAAACAGTATCAGACAATCTTGGGACTAAATATTGCAAGAGGGACAGTTTCTCTCATGACTTTACTGCACCCATCCTAATTATCCCTGACAGAGGACAGAGAGGAAAACCCTCTGCATGGGAAGGTGTCTCATGCTATGGTATGTTTTCAAAGGTAGAAGAGAATAAGTTCTTTCTGTTTGAAATTGTACATTAAAGCAAAATAATGCAACACCACTAGCGGATAGGTATTTTTTTTAAATATATTTCTGCCAGTTGCCCTGTGAAAATGGTAACGGGAGCTTTAGCAGCATTGTGTAGGTATTCTGCATCTTTCAGTCTTTTCTAGCTTACATATTTCAAAGATAATTGCTGCCTTTGGTATGCTCCTTTTTACTTACAACAGGCTGGAGCCTGACGGTGCTGGCTGGATAGGTGTCTAACTTGAGAAACACTTGCTGAAATCAGTGAGACTTTATTACTAATTGTATTTTGGAAAAAGATTGGCAGAATTGAGTATATTGCTTAATACCATATTTTTCTGATGTCTTACAGTGAGTTTAGGATGACACCCTATAGAATAAAATACCATTTAAAAGGAAGAGAATTTGTCTTATCAAATGCAAGTAGATCAGTGCTAAAACAGGTGGTAATGCACAGTTTGACTCTACCTCATCTGATTTTCAAGCTTCTTAGTGCTTGTTCCCGAAGGCTTTTTGCTAGAAGTCTCTATTTCACCAGCCAAATGGCACATTACTCGTTCACTTGTCTGCACTCAGGAACTAGCTTGCGGCACATCTGTAGGATGCAGCTGTGCCAGTGGCTTTCTGACAAGTGTCTGAAATCTGCTTTCACAAGAACAAAACCCTGTTTCATTGCCTGATATAAGAAGTCTAGAAGATGAATAACGAAGTAGCCTTAAATTTAAATAAACTATTTGGGTATTCATGTTCGAATAAAAGGGTGTCTTTTGATAGAAAACAAAAAAAAACGTTCTCCATTTAAGTACACCCAAGTTTCTAAAACTCAGAATTCATTTTGGCGGGCACTGTCTACTTGCAATATTGTAATTTCCTGAAATAACTATGGATATTTTTTTGCATGACCTGATTTGAATTTCTTCAACATTTTTCTCAGTTGTATCCCATCAAGAATAAGAGGCATACGCATAGGAATAATGCAGCCAGTACTTTGGCTGCAGATATTATAGATGTTCCTGGCTCATCTTCAAATCGGCCAGCAAAATTTCCTGGGCATGGCAATAGAGCTCACTGGGGCTGAAAAAGTCAGCCAGAGAAGTGGGATAAATACCTGGAAAGGCAACCTCTGCTGAGGTCTGTGCTGTAGTAGATGCATTTTTGCAGTACTTGAAAAGGCCAGTTCAAATCTGGCTAAGTGCATAGCAAGTAAGCTGCAGTTACCAATATTTTTGTGCGATTCCAGATAGGTGCCAAGCATGGCAGCATAAATATCTTATGCCTGTCTATTTTAACCAATACAATCATTATTTAGATGAGAATAGCACTTGAATTTTGTGTCACAGAAGTCTGGAAAAATAAAATAAGAGTCCTACCTCTATTTACCCCTTTATTCTGGATCTTGGTATTTGAGGGCCAGGAAAGCAAGTCATCCTACTAGCGACCAGACTTGTGACAGAGTGCGCTCAAGGGCTTTTTGCCTGCTTTTAAGATACAGCGGATACAATTTTCAGGTGTGCCTGAGTCACTTTGGAAAGTGATACGTAGCATTTGTACACGATGGAAAGACTTCTGAGAACTTTACCTCACACTTAGAAACTTTCTGAAAGCATGGCACATTTGAGAAGGCACCTTCATTTCCCTAGATGGTAATTAAGGGTCTAAACTCTGAAAGTTGCTTGCAGTGTTTTTGAAGCTTTGCTTATATGTAGTTTGTAATCAAACCACCTGCTGCTAGTCCGGACAAATGGAGTACTGGCCAACAGGCATGTGCCTACTTCGTATTTTTGCACAGCACAGCCACGACTGGCCTGGCTCACTTTGCCGCATCAATCATTGCTCTTCTCAAAGGACCTCTAAAGTCAACAGGACAGAGTGTGCAGCTCAGGGCTGCTACTTTAGATGCAGCAGAATCTGATTTATGGAAAATACCAGTAACAGTGAAGAGCAATGACATTTTGGACTTTGATGTCATTAGTGTGACAGTTTGCTGCGTTTCATTACATTTTCCATGTTGGTTTACTGTCACTAATTACCACTGGTGGCAGTATAAAGTCTGGAAAGGGACAGAGAGTTCAAGATGTTCTCTAGAGTCATGGCAGAAGTGTTCGATAAAAATAAGCAAATGGAAAGCTGTGACCACTGCTGCTGATTCACTTATCCAAAGTGATTAAAAGGAAAATGGCAGATAGCAAACTAGGTTTTACCACTAGGGCCACTTTGTCATTATGCATTTGGGCAGAGTAAAGGTGCCTAGAGTCCAGTCAATGGTGGTGGGGGGGAATGCCCTGAGGTATGGCTCGACTCTCAGACATTTGAAAATGGGATGGAAATGGAAGAAATTGGAAGTTTTCTCTGAAATGGTGTGAGAGGGGGGCAAAACGTTGTTTCTACTTGCTTGCTGGCAATGGTGTCTCACTGTTTTTAGATAAGGATTTCTGAAACAACACTGTGTATGACTCTCAGGTGCATGTTAGAACTTAACGGCTTAAGTAGTTCATGCTTGTGTCAAGTATTGGCAGCACAATGTAAATCCATCGTGTCACTACATGATAAACGGTATGGCAGTCTTCTGAAATTTTTAGATACTCTGTTAAAAGTGGACTTACAGGAAACTGTAAAGCATCTTGTGGCTGAGCTGATTTTTTTTATCATTTAAGTCGATAGCAGAACAGTCACAATTTTACAGATGATACTCTTTCGAAATGGTGAATCTGCTCCAGGCACTGCATCTCACTTAAACTTGGTGACAGTTTGGGATACGAGTAGAGGTGGCATCCCTCTGTCGTAGAAGAAAATAATTATGCCAGATCAAAAGAAAGTCATTCACTGAGGGTGATTTGGGAAGAATTAAGGGCAGGTGATAAACGCTAAGCTTGCTGTGTCTTATCAGCCCAAAGCCCTGCATGGAGGAGTGCCTCTGTGGTTCAGATTGGAGGGACTGCTGTGCTGCTGTGCTGCAAACCAAACTCTACCTGCCTCTTTCCCTGCTCGCAGGCTTGTGTGGAACTTTGCTTTTAACTATTAAGATCACATTTGCAGTCTTCCATGCTTGGGCCCTTTCTCCCCTCCCCTTTCCACTTGTGCACATGCTGTTTAAAGAAAGCCAGTCACTGCAGCCATAGATGTTTGCAAACCCACAGCTAGTGGGGTTCAGTGATCTTTACAGCTTTCTTTTTGTTCCTAAAAAGAAGGTGAAGAAACATCTACAGCCCCAGTCCGGCTTCATGTCCTATTTATCAGTGGCAGAAGTCTCGGCAGTTATGAACTCTTCACCTATCAAGACTGGAGTCTCACTGACCTACATCGTGGGTCCCAAAAACCTGTGGTACAACTTAGGCCTTCCCTTCCTGCATGCAGCACACGTACCAATAATTTCCTCTCCCAGAATCTGTTCTCTGAGAAAACACACTTTTGGAGCAGTTAAATAGCACAGCACATAGGAAAGTCTATCATTTTGTAAGAACTTTATAAATTTAAAATTATTGAGAATTAATAAATATAAAGAAACTACAATACTAAGAGAAAGAAAAAGGCAAGATAAGCACCTGAGTAAAGCCCCTCTGTAAGGAATGCTGCAGACTAGTATCATTAGGACATTCATTGTTCCTGAGATGCTATATTCTATTTTTGTTACCTGATATTTACATCTATACTACTACCAAGGTTTTAGAATTTAATTCTAAACTGGTTTACAGGTAATGTCTGAATCCCACTTAACGAGAAAATGAAAGCACCAGCGCCCTGTTATTTTTCATGTGGGGAAAAAAAAGCAGCTTAGATTTCAGAAGATGCATTTTTTTGGTGAATTTCTCTTATTTTGTCATTTATCAAATTGAGCATCCTTTCAACTTTGAGGCACTTGTACCTTTGAGCTTAGAAGGAATAACATAATGCTGTAATCAAGGTAATTCACAGAAACATGCTACTATGAAACAACACAGAAATACCCCATTATGCAAATTTCTAACACTTTGAATAAAAAGCCCACTAATCTGTGAGCTCATATTTTGGGTTATAGTGAAATGCAGTTTGCTTCAGCATAAGGTGCCTATGCATCTATCTTACTGTGAGCTTTCAGCAGACATACTTCTTGTCCCTTCTATCTTTAGTACTACTCCTTAGGAAACTGTTCAAGGCAGGCTTTTCTATTCCTATCTTTGGTGGCACTTGAAATCCACGTTCTGAATACTGTCACTGTTAATCAAATAGAACTCTCTTTTACATAAATAAAATGGAAACATTTGGTCCTGTATGCAGATAATAAAATGTATCAGAGCAATGATTACCTTTAAATGGTAGGCATGGTATTCCAGGTTGCAGTATTTCTCAAAAAAGCCGTAGTCATAATACTGCTCTCCTGCTGCCAGCAAGGTTTAGCTGATCAAGTCGAGGAGCAGCCAGTCGAATGAGCGTGTTGTGAAGTTCATGCTGTCATGTAGAGCAGCATTTGCCAAACAGGCCACATACTTCCTCTCTGAGAAATAAGGAAAGCTCGAAGTGTTTGCAACAGATGAGGTTCCTGTTGCAAGTCACTACTTAAGACTTTTTATCTACTGACTGAGAAAAACAGGGAGGTTTTCAATACGCTGTATCAGGGCTGGTTTTAGCAGATGTAAAAAATGAGCAAAATAACGTGGTTTACATTACTTACACAGAAAGCGTTTCTCTTTCTCTCTCTTTTTTTTTTTCTTTCCAAATGTATTTATCCACTAATGTTCAGTCCCCAACTGTTTTGTCTTACGTAGTTTTGCTAGTTTTTTTCAGACAGACAGGAAAAGGCACAAAACTTTGTTCTCCACTCTTATTGAGCCTGAATGGGAATGCAAGGCTTGCTTTATTCTTTGCTCTGTGCCCCAGAATACCTCTGTCTGCAAATAACTGAAGCCAAATATCAGCAATGAGAGAATATGGAGTGAACTGTGTATGAAGCACATTTTCACGTCAGTTGTACAAAGCACAGAAGCAGAAGCCTCAGCACCTCTCTCATCTCAGTGTCAAAGACAGGGAAACCAAGACACTAGACTGTTAAATAACATGACTAAAGCCACTCAGCAATATAGTACTGCAGGTATAAATGTAGAAGTCAAAGTGATTCATTAAAGTTTGCCCTTTTGCTTTTATAATCAAGATGTGATCTGAAAAGCTTATATACCTAATTTTGTATAGTAACATTGAAAAAAAAAAGAACTCCCAAAACCCAACCCAAAACAAACAAAAAAAGAGAAAAAAAGAAAAAAAGAAAAAAAAAAAAAGACTAGAAGACCCAGCAAACCCGAACAGAGTTCCTACTTCACACCAGAGTAGCTCTGAGTTGTAATGTTCATTGTAATGCCCATCTATTTGATGATGAAAACTAAAAGTTGACAAGTGTGGGAGCTGTTGTGTAAGCGTTACTGGAACCAGCAGACACTGGTCAAATTCCCAAAGCTGTGCCAAAACTTGGAGCTATGGTAATTTCAGGAGAATATCCTTTCTCTTTGATGGGCTGCACTAGCAATCCTCACTTTGAAGGGACAGGAAAGTATTAGGGAGCTTGATAAGCAAATCAGCTTATAACACAGACCCATGACAGCGCTACAGCCAGTGCTCTGGGGAGCTGGTTGTACCATAACGCTCCATGATTATCGTACCAGTTACATTTTGTTTAAGACCTTATTGCTTTCTTCAAATCACGGAGGTGTGTCATGCAAGTTCCTTAATGGCATTCACAAATCAGATGCACAATGTCTTTGGAATTACTAAAAGATAGCGGGTTGGGGGATAGCTGTACCATGTGTGGGAACAGGCAGTGGCAGAGCTCTGCCTTTTTCTGATCCTTCTCACCAATATCTGCCTTAGATTGGCTCTGATGGTCTTTGTGCCTTTACAAGAAGTAAGATTACATCCTAAGATGCACTCATGAATGGGGCAGGCCTCAGACAGAGCAGGAAAGATTGGTCACACTGAAGAAGAGGTTGGATTTGCTTGGTAGAACATGCTCCACTGGAAACAATAAATCTCAGCTGTGGTTTGTACCATGCTTGTAGAAGAACAGATGCATTCGCAGTGGAGGGAGGTAAACAAAATTCTCCATTTCCATGCCATTTCTGCCTGTTTCTAATGGTTATTCACTCTTGTGCCATGGTGAGAACCAGTTTACCCTTTCAGTACATTCAGCTAATAATTTGTTTTAAATAATAAGATAATTGATAAGGTAATGTTTACATCTAAATGGAAGAAAGTTTTGACATTAATGAAGTGGAGCTTTATATAACATCTTAAACTGTTATTCAAGTTACTAACCTGATACAGGCAGTCAGCGAGTCACTCGAGAGATGGACATTGCACTTGCAGGACTGCCTCTGATTCGAGCAAAGAGGGATTTGCCAAGTCTTATATACAGAACAGAAATTTTCCTTCTTCAAAATGTTATTTATAGAGGAGAGAGGACTCTTCCCTTTCCCCCATTTTTGTCTGGAAATCACAGTTCTAGTAGATGGTTATGGAGGGAAAAATGTTTATATCTCAGTCTCCCTTTCCATTGCTGGGCTGATCTACCAATTCCCTGCTATACTTCGTGTGCTAGTGTTTGCCACGTGTCTGCCACATAGTGTCTTAGCTGTGGCATGGACTCCCTAAGTTGGTCCCAAGGATTTCTTCTCCTCCATGTTCTTGAAGACAGACTTTGTTGGAAAGCCTGGAAAAATTACATTGATTTCTTCACACAGAGCCCCACAACCCCAGTGTGCTGTAAGCACTTGCCACTATGCAGAATTAAATGTCTAAGGAGAAGCAATGCAGGATACTGAAAAACAACCCTGCAAGAAAAAACAAACAAACAAACAAACGCTTCAAACTGAAAACAACTTCTGAAAGTGTTTTAAATCCAGTCTTTTAGAAAATGATTTGTTAAGCTAATTGGAAAGGAGACTTAGTGGTCACTTAGTTGCAGCTTGCTTACTTCTGCAGGGAGAAAAACCAGGATATAACCAGTCTCTTTAATCTGGCATTAACTGAAACTGAAGATGCCCTCACACAGAAGTGCAGTTTTCCATCAGTGAAGTGAAGTGATTATCTTCAGGCACAAACTGCAAAGGAGAAGACTGCAGTATCCAGTATCCATTTCTTGGTGTCTCTGAGACCAGCTTAAGCACTTTATGCAGTATCAGGCTTTAGTAAAACACAAGCCATGTTTCAAGCGGTAGGAAACCCTTGAGCTCAGCAGTCAGGGTATTGTCAGAGCCTTGGCTATCCCGGAGGTCAAACCAGATGGTCTGACGATACTTCTGGCTGGGAACTGAATGCATCTGAGCTTGCAGAGCGCCTATCTTTAGCAAATAAAATATTGCTGTACAGGTGGCTCTTTTGGGAAATAGAGTTATCAGGACATTTCATTGGTTTGACTGTTCTGATTAGAAATTTTTTGATCCTACTTTTTGGGTGGTGTTACTGTTACTGCTGTTTGTATTTTCTATAGCATGCTGCTGGGCAGACAGAAAGCCTGCTTCCAAAGCAGTCTGCAGCCTCGCAGCCATCAGTGTAACGGCATTCATTTGGAGGGAGTGCACGTGTCGAAGAGACAAACAAGGCTCAGTCAGGGTTTTCAGTTGCAAATCAGGTTGGAAAAACAAGAGGTCACGATGTGAGGAGAGGAAGGAGGTTTGGGGTTTACAGAGTGTGACTGCAAGACTGGCTGCAGTGAAGTTTCAAATCTTTAGATCTGCTGTGAATAAGTTTTGAAAAACTTTGCAAAACGCGAGTTTCCAGAGTAAATGAGGAATTAAAAGACATTGAGCGCAGCAGCCTCTGTGGCAGTTGTCTTTTCCAGGTATGTTGGGAGACAGAGGTACAACTTACCATAACAGTCCTGCGGTGGGCTGGCCATGCCGGGGGCAGGTGCCCCCCTGCCCGCTCTGTCCCTGCCCTCCTCAGCCGGGCAGGGGGGAGAGAATGTAACGACAGGCCCGTGGGTCGGGGTGGGGGCAGGGAGAGATCGCTCCCCAGTGACCGGCACAGGCAAAACCCAGGTCCGCCCCGGGGACAGTCAGAGCGGGACGGTGAGAAATAAAGCCGAACCTTAAAGCCCCTTCCGCAGCGCTCCCTTCTCCCCGGGCGCAGCTCGGCTCCTGCCCGTCCCTGCCCCCTCCCAGCAGCAGCGCAGGGCTCTGGGCAATGAGGGCCGCGCTCAGCTTATCGCTCCTCGTCTCCCCCGCTCCTCCTTCCTCTCTTTCCCTGCCGCAGCGTGTCCCCCCCGCGGGCGCAGCCCCCCCGGCCCGGCCGGCCCCAGCCCCCCCGCCCCCGGGGGCACAGGCCCTGCCCCAGCCCGGCCCCGGCCCGGGCTCCTCCCCGCGGGGCCACGGGCCCTGCCCGGAGCTGCCCCGGCGCCGCTGCCCGCGGGTCACAGCCCCCTGCGGGCACCCCCTGCCCCGGGGGGGGCCCTGCCCGGGCTGCGGGGGGGGAGCCGCTCCCCCGGGGGCTCCGCGGGCCGGGGGCGCCGTGGGCTGGGGGGGAATCTCTGCGGTTGCCCAACATTGTGATGTTCCCACTGGTCGGATGAATTTAGGACCGTGTAACGCTGCTGATAAAGATTGTGCAACGCGGCTGCAGCCACGTCTTCCCGGCAGTTCGGTGCTGAATGCTTTCATCTGGGTCATTGTCAAAAATGTCACTGGAACTTCCTTCGATGACAGCAGGTCAATCCGTAAGGACAGCTGAGACAAGAGCTGCGTGTGGCTTCAGTTCCCTCTCAAGCCCCTCTAAATGATGCTGAGATAGGAAATACCCTGTGACAGCAAGACAGCTGATGTTCGCAATTTTGTCGTGAACATATCTCATATTGTTTACAGGTTTGCTTTCTAAAAACTCCTATGCAGGATTATCTGAAGATCAGAACTGTTAGTTTTACAAGTGAATTTTTTAGCTCTTGTGTTTATAGGTACAGGAGAATTCCTGGCAAATTAAAAAAAAGGACTGAAAAAAAGAACACAGCGTTTGTTATTTTTGAGCTGATCTCATGATTTTTGCTTTCCTGATTCATGATTCTGCCATGTTGATGGTAATATAGGTGTCATGTAATGGAAATGAACAGTACCTCCACTATCTCTGCTTCTGCCTGAATAGTCCTATTTTTTAAAGCACGCAATTCCTTCATTGCTGGTTGCTGGGACTAATCACACAAACAAATTATAGTTTTATAGGGAAAGAGGCAAGTGCTGAGAATAGCCATGTTATCCTCTGTGCCCTGAGCCTGTCTCTAATGCGGCTACAGCATTTACGGAAGATTTCTTTTTAATATGAAAACTGCAGGCTCAAAAAGGAAGAAATTTAATTCTGGGCGGTCTCCAGCTTCTGCTCTCACTTATTTGTTCATGAGGTTTTTTTGGTGAGAATGAGGAAACAATGAGCCTGAATTATGATGTGAATGTGAAAAACAGAGAACTGGTACAGTTTTGCTTGCTGAAGTTCTGTGGTAAGAGGAGCCTTGCTTCCGAAGCCTGGAACACATTTCAAATGCACCAGGGGAGGGAATGTAACGGTATTGCTTCCAAATACTGCTTGAATCATTCCCCAAGTTCCTCTATCACCCACTTCCAGTCCCAATAAAAATTAAACATGAGTAACAGTAGCGGACACCACATCTCTTTCAAACCCCAAACACAAGACATGCTTCCTGAATGCGGATGTTATCAAAAAAAGCAAACTGAGGAAGTGGCCATTACCATGGAAAATAGACGAAAAAAGCAGAATGAAGAGGAGCACACAAACCTGTTCTGATCACTCATGCAAAGAAGAGTAAATATCCACAGCCTGAGTAAGGCTCCAAACAAGAACTCTCCTCGCCTCACAAATGTATTTGCAGAAGTTTTGGGTTTTTCTTTTACTTGTCAGGCTTGGACTGTTTCTAGTGCCAGCCCATGTATATCCAGTGCTGTGACTGGATTTGCCTTGACTGTTGTCCAGGCTTTTAGCTCTCCCACCGCAGAGCAGACTTGTGGGACACTTCTACCCAGAACCTTTTGCAATTGCTGTTCGAGTCAGTAGTTGACCCAAGGGCAGCTTTTCAGTTTGTAGAGATCTCAGAAAAAGGGGAACTTTGCAACAGCTTTTACAATCCCTGGGAGGAGGTATGTTCAAAATCAAGCACACATGGGGATGTTTTGCTTGGTCCCAGTGAATTTTTGGATTCTGTATGTCATCTGATCTCAGTACTCTCTTTTGTGTACCAAATTTAGCCTTTTAATAAGGCAACTTCAGAAGTTCCACAGAAAATGCCACTTTCAAAATTTCTGAAACTTTCAGAATTTGGGAAACTGAAGCCCTTCAAATTTTATGGTTTTGTTTAGTTTTGTTTTAAATTAATGCCATTTAGGGTTACTGGATACTTGATAAAACATGTTGAGCATGTTCAGATCTGATGTTCAAGAATATGTTTTTCAGATTGGTGGATAAATATTGTGCAATCCTAGATTTGATTTCTCTGCTGTACCAAGGAGGCACATAATTCCTTGCTCCAAATGAAAAGCCAGGAAGCTACTCTTTTCGAGGGAAGCTGGCATGCCATGCTATGCCTTTTCTAGTTTCACTCATCCTAGTTCTGGTGAACATACTCTTCTGAAGGTTCTCATTTTTCATCCTGGGGACACACCCCCACACAGAGATACTCTCATTAAGGATATTTTTCTTTCTCTCTAATGACCAACTGAGTCAGTGCACCTAGTCAGCAGCTGCCAAATATGATGCCTTACAAACACAAAATAGGCCACCGCAAATCCCATGTGAAGATAAAGCCCATTGCTCACTCAAGTTCTCATCTAAATTGAGAGCAGAAGTGAGGAATAAGACCATGTGGTGTTTATTTTTAATTCATTAGTTCTTCTGCCCTCTTAAATCCAGAGATGGCTCTTCTAGTGCCCCAGGATTGACAGTCTTAGCTTTTCCTTTCCTTATCTGCAGCCATCTGCATCTCAGTTATTAAGCTAATAACAGTGCTTGTTTTCCAGATCCCTTAAGGTGATCTCTTTCCTTAAGGAAAGAGAAACTTTCAGGAAGGTAGTAGCACTGGAAATTCTACATACAGTGAACTAAAAAGACTGTCTGTACATCCAAACAATAAACTCTTTCTAATTATTTTTTGAATCCAATTTCTCCAGTTGTGAGCAATGGTATCCTGTTAGTCTCAATGGATCTGCTTGTCTGAAATATAATAAATGTCCTGGGTGCTGGCCAGGGCTGCACAGAGTTCTTTGAGCTCAAAGAATAGAGACAATTTCAAATTATGGTTTTGCTGTTTGTTTTCTGTTTCTTTTTAACTTGCTCCTGGTTTTATGCTTTTTTTCAGATTTGTAGTTATGCTTTGAGCAAATTCAGTAAGAAGTTAAGTTTATCAACTGAATAAGTTAATCAGATGAAGTTGGAGTCTTTCATGTCATGCATCTAGTGTTTGGATATTTTTTAGAAGACAGAAGCTAATCTTAGCAGTTATTATAGTAAACTGATGTAAACATTGGGAAATTAGTCATTTGAACCATGTCAGAGCTATTCCAGCCTTTCTGTTCTAGGTCAGATCTTATCAGATTTAGGTTAATTTCTCTGCATTTTCAATAAATAGTTGTCATGGTTACTCAACTGTGTTGTACCATCTTTTCTTGGTGAGGACATTTTCCATGTTGGCACAGCTGTAGGAAAGAAACACAGAGTCTGGGATAGAGATGGGACTGTAGCCTGTGCTCTGATTTTGATGTGCTCTGGCTCTGGCTGATCTTCTGCAACTTGGTTTAGCCTGAATCTTGTCTGAACATTTCTCTCTCCAGCAAAGTTTTCAGAAAGATTTATAATTTAGTTATAGACATAATGCAGACACTTTTCAGAGGTCTTCCAAAATAACCATGGCAGAGTTAGTAATGGCCAAACCTATCCGTCTCCTGTTTGCTTTGATCATTAGAACTTGCTTCTTATGGTTTAAATACTGGTGGTTTATACCCTGTAACTGGGCAGGTTTTGCTTCTCATCTTTTTTACCTGCACTAGGGGACCAAGTGTTTTGACAGCTTGTGTTGACTGGTACTGTCTTTCTTTTTTAGGGAGGTTCAGCTTTTTCTCCGGCATCCATTATTACTATGAGGAGAGCGCAGACCCAAGCAGCAGTCCTGGCTGAAGATGTGGGATGCCCTTCATCCACCAGTGAGGAAATTGTAGCCTGCCTCCGCCAGTTGCCTGCTCGTGTCCTCAATGATGCACAGACTAAGGTACATGGTAGCAAAATATATGACATTAGCAAGGAATAAAAAAGTTTCCATTTACATGAAGCTGTGACGAGACTTAGAAAATAAATTGGGCTGAAATCTCATGAAAGAAGAACTGACCTAGCTTTGGTGGAGTGATGCTGATGTCCATGACATCCACCTATGAATAGTCACAACTTGATTCTCCTTTAGACTAAGTTCCTTTTACATGCTTTGACCATGTCTTCCAAAATTAATCGAAATACAGGTTTTGTCTTCTTTCAGTACCCTCTCATCTGCCCCTGGGTGTTGCTCTAGAGGAGAATCAAATGTCTGTAGCTTCAGTAGCTGTATTTTTACAGAAAAGGAAGTGGGGAGGGATGTCCGTGCCCTGTCTCTTAAGTGGGAGGCTTGTGAAAGCTGCAGTATAAACAATTCTAGAGATGGCTCCTTTACCCACAGATTAAAACACCCACTGGCAATACATTTTCCCATCAGGATTAGCATAGAGCCAATCCCTAATATTTTTATAATTGTTGTTTAAAACAAGATTTTTATTACTGTAAGACCACCAATTCTCTTGGCTTATTCAGCTTGTTTTGCCTACTGAAACTGCCAACAAAAGCATTGTTTCCTGTCAGTGATGAGTTTACACTTCCATTAACTGATCACTTGTTCACTTGAAGGCTATGAACTCAGTTGTCTGACGCATAAATAAAATGGAAATGACATGGGTAAGCTAATTTAACTGTACTATTATTACTCTTTTGCTAACCTAGCTCCTAGCTATAAGTGGCCCGTTCCAGTACTGGGGTCCCGTGAGGGATGGGATTTACCTTCGGGAACCTCTAGCCAAAGCCCTGCAGCGCCCTCAGCTTTGGAAGGTGGATCTGCTCATTGGAAGTGCTCAGCAAGATGGGTTGATCAGCAGAGCTAAGGCAATTAAGGTAGGATGAGACTCACTGTTAATGAACTGATGGTATTACTATTCTTACAGCGATGACAGTAATCACATGCAGCAGGACAGATGCTTTTTGGTTTCTACAATTTATGAATTATATTACATGCAAATATGCAAAAGCATTGTCCATCTCCAGCAAGTCCAGTTTATGCTGATTAATGGCATTATTATATTTGTTGATTAACATTACTGGGAGAGATATGAAAAAGTAAGAGATCAGCAATGATTTAGCATGTATTAATAAGCAGCAGTATGTTTTAATGTTTCTAAAATTATATTGCAATCTCAGTTGTATCTCACAAAGAAGAAAGCAAGCTCATAACCTGGTTATGAGGTTCTTCACTGTGCAGCAAGGCTGTCAGTCTTTTCCATGCCAACTCTTTTTTTTTTTTTTCTGGCAAGATTTTTTCTCTGTTACCTTTAAGAAGTAGCTTTTCTTGTAAAGATGATTCTGAAGGTGGACTAGCTATGACTAAGAATAGCACTGGCCTGATGTATAGGCTAATGTTCCAGGGCACAAACTGGTGAAATGAAAAAGAATTGTGTCCACGCTGTCATTTGGACATAAAAGTCCTCAAAACCATGAAGGTCTAATAGAGGGATATTATATCTTCTTGTGAACCTCTTGCACTGAGACAGCTTATCAGCCTTTTAAAGTTCATTTGTCCTTCTCTATGATGGATAAAATTGCACTTCCCTGTTTAATGTTGCCAAATTAAATTAAAGGTTCCAGGGTGGACTTAATCTTTTAGGAGGCAGTGAAAGGTCAATCCTAGCTTCTTTCTGCTGGTAGCCAGTAACACACAAACCGATTTACTTCAGAGTTAATGACAAAATTACGCCTTTGAAAGAAGGCTTTTTGACCCACCTCAACAAAGTTCATATTGCTTGTTTAGTCTCCAAGAGAAGTTTCCTGCACTTATTTCATGTATCTTCCTCTTTTGGAATCAATTAAAAGGGGAAGTCAGACATAGGAAATAGACTGTGATGCTGGAGGCCTGCAGACAATGATCCAGACCCTGTGGGAGGGCAATAAACCTCAGTAAAATCATTACAGGTCATGTTAGGAAGTCTAGGCAGTGACATTATTTCCTTTACCACTGTTTCTATATATGACAGTTTTCTGAAAAACTGAAATGAAATTCCATGGTGTATTAGAAATTATGCAACAAATCACGGTGCTAATGAAAACCACAAGTGCCAAAAGCCAGCATTGTCAGGTTGAAATGAAAAGAAAAAGCACTTGTAACTGAGAGCTCAGTAGCAAAATGTTGCCCTTCTAAGAAGAAAATCTGGAATATATTCTTTATTTAAAGGCTTGTAGAAAATAAAATTGGAAGGGGACTTGGAAAGCTGGTGTAACAGCCCTAAGAAATGGTTGTATCTGCCTCAACCTGAGAGACCTGTTTTAAAATTTGCTGTTGGAGGTCTTCTGACCTCCTTTGGCAAGGGTTTAACTATCCTTACTTAGAAGGATAGTTAACTTCTTTACTAGCTATTATAATAGTACCTACCTTACTTGGTGCTACTGCTGTAAATCAGATTCCATCCCTGTTCCAGAAAATTCATAATGTTCGTGGTAGAAGTTTATATTTTATTTTCTCTATTTTCACATTTTCCTCTTTCTATTTTCCTGTGTCTTCAGGTTTTTAGAGCTTGAGGGAATATGACTGTTTTGCCCAATCTGTATTCCTGCCTTCAGGTTGTTTTCTCAAAGACCTGCCGCAAGGTTAAACTTTCCTGATTTCTCCCTTGTCCACGTAGTTGGTGTATTAATTGCTGGGGAACTGTAATGCTTCCTCTGTCACTAAGCTATTTAAGAACATGCATTTTCCAGGTCCTCAAGAGCATTTCTATGTCATAGCCATGACCATGCATGGTTTCAGTCAAAATCAGATGACAAAGTCCTTAGCAGGCCACAGACAACAGTGGCAGAACCTGGTGCAGGTGGTGATTGTTACTGAGAAGTCTGTGCCCCGTTTCCTCTGTCATCGTGTCATAAGGGATCTTTGTTCTGTGCTAACTGTCTTCTCCCCACAATAGACCTAGAAGAAGGATTTTAGACAACTCACACAGCATCCCACCCTTCTACTTTATTCATTTTAAGGATTCCCATGAGGCAGATCTGACTTGTATCTTTCTGGGAAAACCCAAAGCTGGTTTTACTGATATACTAAAGGAAGGTGGGAGGGCTTAGCTGGTGGAGAAAGCACTGGACTCAACTAGGAGAACCAAGACATAGTTCCTAGCTTGCCTCTGATTCAACCACATTGAAACACATAAAATCTGTCCTACAGTGAGGGGACACCTCCCTGGGGTGAAAATGAATCCGTGGATGTGCTCCATCTCTGTAGAGAGAAGAATCAAACAGGTATTTGGGTAGATAAAGGGCACAGCTGAAAAGTCTTGTGGCAAGTGTATGGAATTGGCAAAGACCTTCATTTCCATCTCCTTTAGGATGACTTCAGTGTAGTCAGAGGCAAAGGGTGGGGGATAGAAAAACTTAACCCCTGCTGACTTGTTCCACCAGTTCCTGTGAACAGCTGTTCTGGCAAATTCAGAACAAATTGTTCTGGCAAGCTCTTGTTCTATTAATTCTGGTCTTGCTCTATTAATACTGATCTTGTAAATGGTGAGGAGACACAACTATTTGGATACAAGCAAGCTTGAGACATGATGCAATTCTTACCGCCTTAGTCCGGATTTGTATGCAAGTTTTATAAACTCTTAGCAGTTGAGTCTTGGGAGTGAGAGTGAAACCTCTAGACTGAAACCAGACCTGAAGGTGGTAAAACTCGTTGGCTTCATGTTGTTCTGTGAGGGCTTACTGGCATTTGGGTTTGTTTGGTGTCTCCACACTCCCACTGCAACACTGCGCTTACGCCTGTTGAGGCCTTTACTATTAAAAACGAAATAGAAAGGCAGAAGGCACCACTCATGTGCTAGCAAGACGTTTATGTTCGATTTGTTTACAGTTAAAGGCTAAAGTCTCTTAGTGATGCAGCAGAGAGTACGCTGAACATTCGTGCTCAACGTCTTGCCTATGGAAATGACCATTTTATGGTGTTGACTTGAATGCTTATTCATGTGAACTGAGACAGATTTGCCACTTCCTGGAGCACTTCACACTCATCCCCAGCGCAGCCATCAGACAGCTGAAACTAATTGAAGAACAAAGCAGAGTTTTTTTAAGGGAATGGCAAGTGGTACCATAGCACACTATTATGTGGCATATGGAACAGTTAAGCTGAACCCATTAACTACAATTCCCGTGGCAGACCTTCAGGGATGTTCGCTTTGAGCAGCCATAGATTAGGGCAGTTGAGCAGAAACCTCTAAAAATATTGATTTCAATTCTCAAGTGGACAAAATTTTGTCCCTGTGCTATGCATGATGCTCAAGTGGGAGGATGTAATGGTTCCTACTGGCATTAAATATATGGATTCACTCATGCTGCTCTATATCTGTGTTTACGTGTATATCCATCTAAGTCAGTATAGCCCTGTTCATATCCTCCATACGTTCTGTGCCTACTATGTAATCTCCACATTGCAAGGATTGTTAACTTTCTTTTTAGTTGGAAGACTAAGGTTGTACCTTATGTGTCTTCTTTCCTTTTCTTTCCCTCTTCAGTAAAAATCTAACTGGCCGCAGAACCCAGAACCAGGACATAGGGGAGTGGAGAGATAGAAATATATTTACCTCATGTAAGCAACTGGATCTATGCAGACCAGAATTTCCATCCTGCACAACATTACAGTCAGTTAGTATCTTTATGGATAAATGTATTCAGCAACATACAACAGATGGCAGATATGTGTATATTAATTGTGATGACCGGGGGAGTAGTGTCCTGATAAATGCCATCAGTGAGGAGAATGGGACAATATCAGCTCTTGACTTCATCTTGAAACTAGCTGGAATCCTTGAAAGACTGCTGCATGGCTGGCAGCTCTTTCACCATCTTTTGTGACAACGTTTATCAAAAGCCATTTAAGACCTAAGATGTGTCTCTCTCCTCTGCTCTGGTCAGACCTGACCTGCAGTACTGTGTTCACCTCTGGGGCCTCAACATAAGAAGGACATGGACCTGCTGGATTGGGTCCAGAGAAGGGCCACGAAGGTGATCAGAGGGCTGGAGCCCCTCTCCTGTGAAGACAGGCTGAGAGAGCTGGGGTTGTTCAGCCTGGAGAAGGCTTCGGGGAGACCTTAGAGCAGCTCCCAGTACCTAAAGGGGGCTACAAGAAAGCTGGAGAGGGACTGTATACAAGGGCATGTGGTGATAGGACAGAAAGGAGTGGCTTTAAACTGAAAAAGAGTAGATTTAGATTAGACATTAGGAAGAAATTCTTCTTCACTATGAATCACTTCACCCCAGTGGTGAGGCACTGTCCCAGGCTGCCCATGGAAGCTGTGGGTGCCCCATCCCTGGCAGGGCTCAAGGCCAGGCTGGATGGGGCTGGGGGCACCCTGGGCTGGTGGAAGGTGTCCCTGCCCATGGCAGGGGGGTGGGAACTAGGTGTTCTTTAAGGTCCCTTCCAACCCAAATCTTTATATGATTCTGTGATGCTATTATCTGTATGTACTCTGCTAGTGTTATCGATATTCCAGTTTGTCAGAAAAGTACATTTCGCCGCTTGGAAGATGTAAACATTTGGTCTACCTACTGCTACAATTTATTTTTAAATAAAACTCTGGACCAGACTAATTCACATACTCCAGCAGCTATTCGGCAGCAACAAGAGCAGTAAACATTATTTAACTCCTTATTTAGGCAATGTTTATGACCGCTTTGTATCACCAGAACAATAGAAAGTGGTGCACCTGCTGTCTTTAATTATTTTCTTACTTACCTTTGAAAAAAAGTTGAAAACTCTGCTATAACTCTGAGGTCAGTTGCCAATACTGCTTTAAAAGTTAGCAGAATGTAAATTATTTTACATAATATGCAGCTGTTTCTATTAATCTGGTAGCAGCTGTTGTATCTACTCCTATTTGAAAATTGTTCCTTGGTCATATATTTTCTAATGGGAAACATTTGTTGGACATGGAAAATTGGTCAAATTGAATCAATTTCTGGAAAGTTAAAATGCTTTGCCTTTTTAATGTTTCATGGGGTTTATTTAAAGGTTTTGCAAGTATTTTGTAAGTATTGCTTGATTTTGTGCTATTATGTTAAAGTCAAATATTTAGATTATATTATATTGTAGCCAAAGCAACACTTGAGAAATCCTGTTTCAGATCGTGCTATTTTAGTGCTGGTTGGGATGAAAAATCTCAAAACATCTTACAAATGCCAGTCCTGTTTCTCATCCACCTCTGCCTGTTGAATTCTTTTTCATCTGACTCAACATGTCTCAGGGACCCACTCTATTATCAATGATTGCTGAGAAAGGTCACCAGAATTTTTGGGGCATTTTGAAGATAACAGAAACTAGTACATAGACACAGTAAAAACCTAAGACTGACCGCACTGAGTCAGCTCAAGGGTCCATTTAGCACAGAATGCTGTTTTCAGCAGTGGCTAAGGCAGCTGTTGGTCAGAACAGGGTAAGCAAATCTGAGACTTCTGCTAAATGCTCTCCAAACCTCGAGCAGTTTGCAGCTCAGAGGCTTCCTAGCCTGAATTGGTCTTTCTGTATTTAATAACCATCACCTAATTTATTTGTTTATTTTCTTTTTAATTCAAAAACTTGTTCATTAAACTTCATCTTGCCCAATTTTGGCATCTGCAAAACCATGTGGCAAGAAGTCCCTCAGCTTAACCATGTGTTGTATGATGATCCATCTCCTTCTCTGTGATTTTCAACCATAGTATTTATTTGATGCTTAGTAATTGATGAGACAGTGAAGGATCAGTTTCTAGAGCACCTAGTCAATATCCTAAGGTTTTTTCTCCCTCTTTTTCCCTCTGTTTTAAGTATCCATGAAAAATTTAGAATAAGGTAACAAATCCATTGAAAAAAAACACCCCACACAATAAAATAAAAGAATTGCATGGAAGTTGCTTTGTACAGGATGCTTTACACATAAAAGCTTGGGCTCTGCACTGACACAGAAAAGCCTCTGTTCCTATCCATAACTGCTAGCCAAATCCACCAGCCCCAGGCACCAAATGAGAGATTCCTAATTAGACAGCAGCAATGCTTCTGCTGGTTAGTAGGGACCTGAACTGACGTGTGCTGAAGCTGACGGAAAGCTTGCTTTTTCATTCTGTGAACGTACAATCAGGTCTTCAGTGACCATTTCTATTTCTTGCAGAAAAATATACATGTCCTTGCTGGCTTGAAACTGAATGATTTTGCAGGCAAGTGCGCTATGCAGTTTCATATGTGGCATTTGTGCACATGAAGTGATGTGTCATCTGTGAATTGCAAATCTTTTTTGAAGTACAGCGGTATTACTAAAACTGGCACCACATGACTCTTTTCACACTGCATGGGCCAACATCTAGCAAAAGAAGAATTTATTACAAATACAAGGAAAATTACCAAGATCTTTTTGGACCTTGGGATATTTGGTAGTGTTTTGAAATCCCTTGTGAAGTCATGGAATGAAAATGCACAAAGCATTAGAGTACATCAGTAAGGACAGGCCTCAGCCTTAGCAGACGGGGACTTATTTTCCATCTTTCATTTCTGTGAATCTGTTGAAAAGTAATTATTCCCTCTGTACTTCCTGTATAGGGTTGTGGAAAGACCTAGCAGCGTGATGAAAACCAGCTGTGGGCCATCAAAATAATATCTTCAGTAAAGGATCTATGGTAACTGGACTGGGCAGATGCTAGCCTGTTTTGCATCAGACTGACTGCCCAAAATAATATGGGTGGTTTATTAGATCTTTCTGGAGTTCTTATACCAAATTTCAGCCATTGTGCACCTGCAAAGTGCCCTCTTTAGAAATAACTTGATCCACGGGAAAGTTCAGGTTACTTTTATTTTCAGGAAGTTACTGTTTCTGAACTTGAAATAAATTCTTAAAAAAAAAAAAAAAAAAAGTCTGCATTGATAAGATAAAAAAACTTCCTCAAAGAAAGATGTGTTGAAAACTTCCAGCAGTCTTCAGCTTTGGTAAAAATAAAATTGGGTAGGCAGTTTGGCATAGAAGATGGTCCCTCTGCTAGCAGTAATTCTGCAGTGACATGAGCACTCTGCTCTGGAAAAAATGCCTTTATGTCAGGAAAGGTTTCAGACCACAGATCTCAGGGAAAGGGCATTTCACTGTAGGTCACTCTGAAAGTCCCTAGGGGTTATGAAGTTTAATGATCATGGCTGCTACTTGGATTGGGATTTGGAGTAGGAGGATTTCTTTTCCAGGGCTAAGGCAAATATCATTCCAGAAGGGACCTAACTACAGGCCTTATGGCAGCTACATTTCTTTGTAGGTGTTTCCAGGAAAGACAGAGTGATACAGCCATGAAATGACTATATTCCATGTTTGCTTTTTGGAATTTCCAAAGGAAAGGAGAAATATTCTGGAATATTCCAAAGGAATATCTTCTTCTCTCCCCTCTAGTTTTCCTTCAGGGAGCTCATCAGAAAGACAGCATTGGGCACACCTACAGTGGAGAACTGTCTAGTGGACTATTTCTGTGAGAGCCAGTGGGGTTTCTGTAGTGTAAGAGCTACATCTGCACAGCATGGTACTGATGATTCGGACTTCCTAGGTCAGGTATTCAATCCCATAGTATGTTTTGAGGAAACCCATACTGCTGGCTGGTGACAGTCCTGGGAAAGCAAAAGTAGGACTGTCTCCTACTTCCCCTAGGAATCAGAGGTCACAGCAGAGTGGACTCGTTCCAGCAGAGGGAGATCTGAGCTTATATTGTTCCACTAAAAATCTGTCTTGGTTTTGTTTGTGAATTCCATGTATGCATTTTGTTCTCAGAAATTTGAAGAAAGTCAAGGAAGAGCCAACAGCAAAACAGCCTTTTATCAGGCTCTGCAAAATTCTCTGGGAGGAGAAGACTCCAACTCATTCATTGAAGATGCAGCTACGTGGTATTACTCCCTTGAACACTCAACAGATGATTATTCATCCTTTTCCAGGGCTTTGGAAAATGCAACCCGGTAAGAAAGTCGTCCTATTACAAGTGTGTGTTTGGGGTAAAGCCAGATTTGTTTTGATTATCTTAAGTGTGCATTTATATTCTTATATGTACTCATATATATATATATATATATATATGTATGTATGTATGTATGAGAATATATATACTTGAGAAATTCTTGTGCAAATGAACAGAAAACAAGCAACGTGATTTCATTTTCCATGAGGTTACCAATGTCATTGGTAAACAGAAATTGAACTGACTTTTTTGCCTTGTGAAAAGTTTGAATTGTCTTTCCTGAAGTGTACATTGGATTCAGACTACTAATGCTTCCTTGCATATTCTTTCATGTCAAAGATGTCTTGGTTGTTTGCATACTCTGCATCAACTAGTCCTTGAGTCCTGTTATCCTTGTGACAGTAAAACGAAAAGACTGGCTTTTATTCACAGTCACGTATTTATACAGTTAAGATATTTTTCCTAGTTTTTGGAAATTTGGAGAGTGGTCAGGTTTGAAAACTCTGAATTCAGCAATTACATTCATTTTTATCTTACGAAATCTGCAAAATATATTTCTTCACAGTATCAGGCTTTCTACAGGTGAGTATCCTGTGTGAAACAGCAAAGCATTTGTGAATGTTAAGAAAGTGGTTCCGATTGTATTCTATGCATTGCTAATCTCCACTTTACCCATGACAGAAGAATACCCATAAGCTTATTGATGTATTTCCCTGACCCTTGTGTTATCACTTATGCCAGCGTACAGTGATTGTATGTCATCCAATCTGCATTTTGCTCCCTTTATGTATGGTTTCCCATGGTGAAAGAAAGCAGAATCAGACAGCAGGATGCCTCTGTAGGAAGTTCTTGTGGAGGTTAAAGGAGAACACATGATATCTGACTCTTTCCTTGTTTGATCCATCAGGACACATCATAGACTTACAGTGCCTCCCAGGCTCTTCCAAAGGAAACAGTTGTCATGAAATGTCAGCAGATGCACGAGAAAATTACCTCCAGTATATACTCTCCCATACTTTGCATTGAAACATCGGAGGCAGGGACCATTGGGAAGTGGAAAATGAGCAGGGGGCCATATTCATGCCACCCAGTATATATTTACATCGCTTTGACCCTTAATCGGGTATGGCATCAGGGTCCAGCAGTTCTGGACAACAGTGAGTTTGAAGAGTTCATTGCCCTGTTGGACTAGGATTGCACAGCAGTCATGACACCTAGGGTAGACCATAGCGACTGGTGGGTATCTTTAGCTTGGGTCACCTGGTGGTTTGGTCTGCAAAGAAGAGTGGATTTCTCTCTCCCATGGGCAGCCGGTTTGCTTTAGCCAGTTACAGTTCTTGAGCTGCAGTGGGGTGGGCCCATTTTTCCGAAAGGGGGAAAACTGAGGGGAAATCACCTTACCTCTGCTTTCCTGCCTCTACGCAAACTCAGGGGCTGCATGTTTAAGCTGCACAGATTTTCAGAAAACAAATCAAAAAAGTCTTTCCCTATTCCTGCCTCTGTTTCATAAGCAGATCCATTATGAAAACACTTGACATTTCCAAGGTGATGTGTTTTATAAAGCTGGTGGTTTGAGTCCTAGTGTGCTCGTCCACACTGTTTCACCTCTGTGCTGAACCAAGACATCATAGCTACAAGCTCCTAGTATATGTGCTCTTAGTGTTGCAGCTTTCTGTCCTACCATGAGCCTCTCCGTGAGATCTTAGAGAAAAGATTTTCCTTTCAGTCCCCCATCAGAGTTGCAGTGTGTTGCTCCAAGGGACCTTCAGGGAGCAGGAGTTGAACAGGAACCAAAATTCAGTTGAAAACATCTGATTGAAGACAGCAGTGACCAAATCTGTTTGGGGAAGTTTTCCGGGTGGTCCAGGTGGGCCAGTGCATTGAGGTCATGGTGTAAACAAGCCAGAAGGCTGTGGGTTGAGCTTTGTGCTGTTTATCAAGTCTCATACTTTACTGCATTTGCCCTGCTTCATAGCCTGTCGCAGGGACAGGCCCTCCAGCACTGTGGCATCTGGGGCCACTGCATGCAGCACACATGGAAGAGCTGTGGTTTGTAGGCGTTCAAGCCAGAACTCATCCTCAATCTCTTTCTTATCACCACCGTTACCTATGGGGCTATAATTCTTTAGTCATATTGGTAAAGTTTTAAGCCATAATAAATCACTGAAAGACTTACATCTTAACCCTTCCCCCATCCAGAGATACCTCCATAAGGAACTGTTACACCACAAGGCTGTTGCATTTGATCATCTACCTTCAGCCCAGGGCTCAGCATGGTGCAGACACTGACTTTAGCAAATCCGTGACAGCTAGCACACAGCTTGCTTGCAGCAGGGATGTAGTGCCCAGCTAGCTGCCCTGGCTCTCAGCCTCGGAGTGCCCCACAGCAGCCTTGGGGGCATAGGGATTACCTCCTTCTTTACGATATGAGGCAAGTGACTTGGCTAAGGAAGAAGTGAATGTCTTAAAGAGTCACCACCAGCAAGCACAAGGATGAGTAGTGAAACCAGGACATCTGATGATATTTTTTTTCTTTAAACACTTGGGAAATTACTCCAGCTGCAGTAGAAAGGGAGACAGCAGTTACAGAATGAGAGTCATCTACATCAGTATCACATACATGGTGTGGTTCTGGGTTTTTTTGGTGTCTGGTTGGTTGGTTGGTTGGGTTGGGGTTTAGTTGGGTTTTTTTTTAGTTTTGGGGTTTTTTTCAACAAACTTACTACCAGCACAGATGTGTAACCTAAGAAAATTTCTGTGTCAGGAGGTTATAATTATTTGCTAAAGTTTTAACAGGTTTATAAAGTGTGAGAAAGCAACATAAGTGGTTGTTACAAAGTGCATACATTGTGCATATTTTGTGGTATTAAAATATTTCCACTTTTAAAATTGTTTTAGCTGCAAATCTGTGGTATTTTTACCAAGTATAAAATAAGTTTAATTTTATTTTTCTTTCTCTTTTTTTTTGTAAAAAAAAAACCACTCTGGTATTCCATACCTATAAGAAACAGCCATTTCATCTTTGTGGTCACTATTTTTGTTTTGTTGTGTGTTTTTTTTTCACTTCCCAGAATAGCTGACTTTGCTGCTGCATTTCTGCCCCCCCCCCCCCTTCCCCCCCCCAAGCACCAACTGAGAATCAGTTTAACGTGTTGAAATGTATCTCAAAACATTTTTTGAGAGCTAATGCTCTCCACAGACTCCCTAGTTTTCAAAGACCATCTGCTCCTCTAAAATCCCATGCCGGTAGGCATGTGAGGAACAGTAATTTTTGTTTCATATGGGTGTTGTCAACCATAACTGTCAAAGAGCATTGTGATCAGTCAGCCCATAACTTGTGGTCTCACAGATGGGCTTAAAATAAACTCTGCTGAACCAAGATAGCTACCCAAACAGTGCCTTTCATAATCATACCAGTTAAATATAGCAACATGGCTTTATGCTTCTCTGACACTGTTCTTCCTTGCCATCAGTCATTCTTTTTTTACCTACCAAGTCTGAAGGAGCAGCTACTCTTTCGGGTTCACTAGACTGAGAATTGAAACCTCTCACTTCCGCAGCAGATACGTTTGTGCGTGCTCATGTACTTACGGATATATAAACGCCTAAAGAGTGTGCTGAGTCTCTGGGCGCATGTAGAATGTAAAGTGGTGTATGTGCATAGATAATATTGCCTTGAGGAAACACAACAAGGTATCTTGCAGTAAGGTGCTCTGTCTTCTGCCTGCCCTTTTGAACTACTTGTGCTCCTTCCAGCTACAGCTAACCCCACCTCCCAGCCCCACTTCTTGGGGCAATGAAAGCTAGGGAAGTCTGGATGCATTTACTTCACTCATGCCTTTGCATTGCAATACTTGGTGATAAATTGATCATTTAACTATCTCATTGCAGTCTTCTTGTCTGACCTTTCTCTCCCAGACATTCTATACCAGATATTCCATATTGATAAGCCCTGCCAGAGGCCCTGCAGGATATCTCCAAAAGTGGTCACTTACTTCCAGCTCTGGAAACTCTACCCAAAAAAATCACACAGATCCAAATGCAGAAATGATATCATTGAACCTTAACCCAGGAAATATATAAATCTTTTTACTAGATGCCATTGCAACCTAGTGATGCCAGAAGGAGTTTTATACTATTACAAGCATGAGTCCCCATAAACTAGACTAAAATGGGATTGTTTTTTTGGCCAGGATATTCCTTATGTGTCAGATATGGCTTGTTTGGTATCATTGCCGTTGTTCAACACTCCATAAAATGGTAATTTTAGTGAAGTCTAAGCTGTACTGGGTTCATAGAGGGTGACTTTTTTCCCTCAGTGACCTTAAAGGCAGAGATAGGAGCTGTTTTGGCAGATTAAAGGTGGCTATCAATTTAGAGAGAGGTTTGTTGACTGGGGAGGGGTGTTCTTTCCTTTTTTCCAATATGTGACTGTATCTGTTCCCTGCTCCTCCTTTTTTATCAGTGACCAGTTTATCACATGTCCCATCATCAACATGGCCAGTCACTGGGCTGCTGCCTCCAGAGGAAATGTCTTCATGTACCACGTACCTGAGAATTCCTCACAGAGCAGGTATGATGTATTTTATTACGTTTCTTGGATTTGGAGTTTGCAAAAACAGGGCTGTCCGTTTGGGTGCCCTGTGGAGTAACTGGATAGATGTACGTACCTCAAATAAACAGTGCAGATTGGCAAAGGAGGGATTTGGCTCTAATAGATTATTTCTTTGTTGGCTGTACAGGAATGCTGTTTCTGAAGTGAGACACTTCAAGTTAGATGTCTAAATTAGGTTTCTCCTTTCCAACTTACCTACCTTTGCCAGTTCCAGGTAGCCTTTTAGATTTCTACCCTATATCTGATAAGCCTCCTAGAAGAACCAGAACGTGGTCTAAGTCATTGGGAGTCCACAGCTCTCAAGATGAATGGGGTAACATTTTCTAAGGACTCAACATTAATTTAACAGTGCCCCCTTTTGAAGTAAATGCAGTTGTACCACATTTAGGCTGACTGGCCTTCAGTGTGGATGGGGTCTGGGATTTATTCCTTCTAGCTCCCACACTATGACTTGTGATCAGTCGACAGACTGTCTCATGGGAGGAAAAACAGTTTTGAACACAAGCATTTGCAGACTTAGGGTCTATGTCATCCTTCATGTTAGAAGCTTACTTGAAAAAAATTCAGCAGGAGCAGCTGTATCATATTTTAGCTGGAAAGTTCTAAATGCCTGTGGGAGATGCAAATGCCTTGTTCCCTTGGGCACAGAACAAGCTGGTAGTCAGAGGCTATTAAGGTATTAAGGTGACCTTCCCTGTTTTTCTTTTAGACCCTGCCCTCCCAGAAGTCAGGATGAGACACTGATGTTTGCAGGCAGTGGCCAGCACTTGGGGCTGCTATGTGACACACAACACTAGCTCCTGGTCCCTTGCTCTCAAAGGCTGAGTGATCAGAAATTGCAGTGACAGCAGTCCCTCCTGTCCCCTAGATCTGCAAAGTAGGGCAGCAAAGCACACAGGGATGCTTATCCGCTGCTTCCTTACAAGGCAGCAGGGCTAGTCCCCTGCTCTCCATACTGCCCCATACCTCTCTCCAGAAAGATTTTTGAGACCCTTTCTTTTTTCTCAGGCTTCCTCTGAAAGGGCTTAGGGGAGAGACAGCAGGTTCCTTCTGACACCATTTGATACTGTGAAGTTCCCTGTGAACCACACGGTCTTTTCCTTTTCCTGATAGCATAGTGAAAAAGCATTTGAAAGAAATCAGCCAAGATCTAGGTTACAGATGAAGGCCATTATGCTGTGGTAACACAGGCTCGCTTTCTTTTTAGCTGAGAAGAAGTTAATCCTTGGGGAGCCGTTATTTCGCTGGCGGCTCCAGCGGGAATGTTCGCAGTGCTCGGTTTGGCTACTTGATAGGCTCAGATAAGTGACTTTTACAAGGCTCCAAACAGGGCTGAGCTATGGTATGCCAAAAATCCAGCCACACAAAAAGAAAAGATGTGTTCTCAAATTAGCTAGCAAGTTTTCTCTTTCTTTGGAGAATGATAGTGACCCAGTCGTCTTTGATAAAATCTTAGTTGAAAGTAGATGAAATCGTACTTATACAAGTTAGACTCGCTGGCTTTGAGGCAGCGATTTTGAAATGATGAGAATTTCCTCTTCTATCTAGCCCTATTTAAGATTTCACTTGCGCTTATGTTATTTAGCTTTCCTCACGCTCTCCAGTACAGTAGTAGCTTATGTTGCACTTAGCTACACATTTTAATAATATTTCTATTGTCAGTGGTCTTCTAAGCGGATTACTTTAAATTTTAGTGCAAAAATTATTAGTTTGCTTTTTCATAACCCTCTTTGAAAGAACAGACAAAGCCAGTATGCTGTCTGGAACTTGTGGGAACATGAGGCAAAAGCTCAAGTGCCTTAGGCTAAGCCACTTGCAAGGAGAAATGGGCCCAAACCGGTATGCTGCATTTACATTCTTACTCCTTTCATCTTTATTTATGCTTAAGTATCCTTAAAATAAATGTTGTTTAAGTTGCAAAGGCAAGCACTTAAACAGAGATTGCAGAATTCAGCTTGTTCATGTACCAAAGGATCTGATCTGACATTATGACGTGACTACTTATGAAGTGATACCCTTGTTTTCCCAATGGACCCCACACTAGATTCTCTGCTGAATATACTGCAAGTTTTTTGTTTAACATTGTTTCATTCATTCCTAAATTAATCTTTCCTTTTCCTTCATCACATTTTTGCCATGTGACCTCTCTCCCTCACCCTTCCTACAGCATTTCCCCCTCTATGTAAGTAATATACGTGCATTGCAGGCTGTCCAGCAGCCTCACTGTGTGCCAGCAGTGTGGTGCTGTTGAGGGTAGGAGCTTCTCATGGGAGGGCAGCCTTTGCTAAAGAACAAGAAACCATCAGTAATCTGAAAAACACGGAAGAGTGTTTGGGAATATTATTTGCAATTTGCCCTAGCAGATTAAAACCAGTAATGTACATGAAACAGCCTTCAAGTAGAGTATATAAACTAATCTTGGGGAAAGACCTAGCAACCATGTCACCAACTTCCAAGGGACTTCCCTAACCACTGGAGCAATGAGTCCTGATGGTTCTCAAGTTCTTCTTTGAAAATTGTGACTCTTCTTAGGAGGAGGAGCAGAGGCAGATACTCTGCCAAGTAGCCTACAGCTTAGGCGGTTTGAAGTGTCTCAGCAGAAGTGGGAATTGAATCTGGGACCCTGCAAACACTCTAGCTATTAAAATGCTGAATAGAACTGTGTTACAGCCATTTATTTCTGTTAATGAATGTAATAACCAACAGTATGCTTTGTTGTCATATACAGGACATGTACAGGGTATTTTGTGAGTACACATACTGGCTGAGATCCCCCTCAGTGCATTGCAGCTGGAGGAACACCTCATTAGATATTCCTGATCGCTCATAGGCATTTGACAGAAAAATGATTTCTCAGCCCATTTGATATTGAATCACGTCTGGATTTGCTGAGATACAGACCTCTGCTTGTAAAAATGGAAACTTCTAAAGTATTATGTCCATAGAGTAACACAAGAGATAAAATAATGATTTTTTTTTGGTCTTTGGTGTCTAAATTCTTCCTAAGATGTCAGTTTACACAGGATATGGACCTTTCACTCTTTGCGTTTGTTATCTATATCATAAAGAGGATGATGATAATATATATTATCTATAATAACTGCTAATAGCTGCCTCACAGATGTATAGGGAAAAGTACATAAAAATAATACTGTGTTCAGATAACTACAACAATGGAAGACTGTTTGCTCTTAGGTAAAATATTCTGGCTAGGGAAATGGCCATTCACTAATTAAGATAAGGCACAGCACCGCAACGCATTCTCTGATTCCTTCTGTCACCCCTCTCTACTTTATGTGTGTCTCCCAAAATGTGTAACAGAACAGAGAGTTAAAATGCAGAGATGAAAAAGTACTGGTATTTCCTCTTGTTTCACATGGAGCAGTCCCTTAATAACTCACAGCAAGATAAACAAGAGGGAGGGAGAAGTCAGCCAGTAAAGACAGACCCAACCGCAATGATGCAAAGCGGACAAAAAGTTATTAAACAGGGAGGAATTTTTACCACTAAAAGTCAATTAGAAAAAGTTTGTCTCACAACTGAAGGTTTCTCAAACGTATATACATACACACATTCAAGCACGCATAGGTACAAGGATAGGATTAAAAAGCCCACTCTAAACTGATGTCTATGGCATATGTGGAAAATCGCATAAAAACCATGAACAGTTTTCATATAGATGAATGGATATTGCAGAGAGCAAACTAATATCTCCTTCCACGTGGTAGCATTCTCCCAAGCTTGGCATGACATTATGTCTGCTTTAGTCTTCAGTTCCCATTTGAATAAGTAGAGGGATGCATAGCCAACTCCTGCATTAATGATCTGTGGTAAAAATATATACATAACCCAGATGTCATTTTCTCACTCTCTTTTTGAGAACACTTAGACCTTGGAGTAAACATTCATTCTAAACAATGCGGGAGGAATGTGACTGCTCAGCATTGCCTAGGATTAGTGGGGAGGGCTGGAGTACAGCTTTAGTTATAGCAAAGAAGTATGTGATAGGACAAGTATATTTTGACAAGGATAATATTATTAACTGTAAAAAAATTTGCCTCATTAACTCTTCAAGAGGTTTCTGTGTGATTTTTGCATATTATATGAAGTAGCGCTGCTTGCCATGCCAACATCGTTTCCCAGTCACACTGTGGTGACAAATGTGCTCTCTTGGCTGATGGTGGATAAAAATTGGTGCTCTGCTCACCAAGGAGGCCAGATCATCAGCTGCAGCAGGATAGCAAAGCATCGTTATTGTCATTAAAGGGGTCTAAACTGAGACTTAATGAGGCTCTATCTTATTAACATTACCATAATAATTGTCACAAAAGCTTTTGTTAACTGTTGTGCACTGGACAGATTCATCCAAGATTAATGAGCTGCTATCTGCTTTAAGTCATTTTAGTTGGGGCTGTCTTTACCTCCTGACTATGCACTCATGTGTACGTTGGTGTGAGTTGTTAAACGACCACTCCATACCGATGCTCACATAGTTGGCTGGATTTCGGTGACACTCTTGATGAATCCTGTAAATGAAGGTGAGAACTGACTGATTAAAAAAAAATTCCACTATGCCAAGTATTTCTGTTTTCTATTTATTATATAAGCTGTGCTAAATCTGGCTCTTCTTACTATCCCTTTAATTAGAGGAGATTTTTCTAATCCTTTGATTTTGTAATAATCATACCCCCGTCCTTTACTCTGTCCACCACTTGTTGTTCACTTGAGGTTCTCCTGACTCTACCTGTTAGTCCATGAGTACCAACACCCCCTACACTGGGGGGCCACAATGTGAACTGGGTGCTGTGGTGGCAGACAGAAAGTTATGTCTCCAGACTTCAAAGAAATTAATCTAAACATAGAGGGCATATGAGGCACCAGCAAGTTGGTAACAAGAACGACAAGATGCACGTTGCCTCCATAGTTGGGCAGGCACCACAATTGCCTTAGCTACGTACACTTGCTGCAACAACAGCTCGTCATTTTCCTCTATAAAATTATACTCCCAATCATCTCCTAAAAGTTCTTTTGCTTTTGTTGGAATCGCCTCTCATCCCTCTGGCCTTATCCATTGTGTTATGCAGGCTGCAGCTATGAAAACACTCTCCCACTGATTCAACCACTTCATGCCATTCTCAAGTCTTTGGACAGTTTCTGTGTTGCTAAAGGTTTGAGGTCTAGACAATTTGTTTTTTCTTCCCACGGAATGGTTTAGGGGCCTTTATCATTCAGTAGATTTTTCAGATCTTGGAAATTGGCCATAAATATGCAAAGGCAAAGTACCAAGCTCAGAAAAAACAGAAATCAGCTTTAAGCGAACCAAAATTCAGCCAAAAGGCTCAGAAAAGTACAAAGAGATCTTTGGATCTGCATGTGCTGCACTGGGACAAGCTGTTCCCACAAAATGTAATCTGGAAGATAAGCACAAAGTCTATATATATAGAGAGAGACCTTCCTTGCTGCTCAGGGAGGGGGTGTGTGTCTGTGTCTTTGAATGGACACATCACCTTTTTACCAAAATTCATCCACTCATTCAGCTCAGAGTAGCCATACTGAACAAAGGCATGAATTTCTGTCCCCCAAAGATGCACTCAAGTGTCAACAGGCCTATTACTAGGTTTTTAGAGCAGTAATTTCCTGACAAAATTCTGTAATCTGTGTTGTTTGCTTTCTTCCTGCATTAAGTTCTATTAATATTTTTTTTTTTCAATTTATATGAGCTTTCAGGTTCTTGAATTTATTATCTGCTACTTCAGTTTTATTTTTTTCAACTGGCACAGCTATAATGCAAAGTAGAACATTGCGTGTATTGGGAGTAGTCCAAGTGGAAAAGACACAGCAAACTCCAGGATACTTTTGCAAGTCACATGTACCTATAGGGCTTTTTTGGTACAAAGGTGGATAAACTTGGCAGTTTAATCCCGTTAGGAGTTAAGCTTTTTCCATATGTCCTGATTTTTCCTGAAAATAAAAAAGAAAGAAAAGTGTTCAACTGTTTTTCACATGGTTTTCCCCATTTGTTTGGCAGGACTTCGTAAAGTGAGGAGGCACAATGAACCAAACGTGCCCCTAGAACCGCAGAGGTCACACACCAGGCTCATTACATTTCTATAAATATCCAGATATCCTTTCGATATTTTTTTTTTCCTCCCTGCAATCACATCACGTTTCCTTTTCTAAGATGTGTTGTTATATATAATTAAAAAAAAATTTTTTGCTTATCATCAAAATGAGTATTTAAGTCCAGGCAAAGTGCAGTGTCGGTAGGCTGCTCCTCTCCATTGACGTGGGTGATATGGTGCCTGTTAACAGCTTAGGATACTTGATCCTGCTCTGCAAGTGTGCTGGTATTAATATGAAGAGAATGTAGATGTGTGCAAACCACCACATTTAGCATTTCCAATATTTCTTGCAAAAATTAATTAAAAATCCATTTATTGAAAATAAACACAGAACTGGCCCACAAGATCATGCAGGCAGTGGCCATTTTATATATAAATCATATAATCTTTTCCAGGGACATGGTTGTTATGAAAGCCTGTTTCCACTCAGATCAGCAGGAGATGTATCACCAAGTCTATGAGTCTGGGTTTTACCTATGCTGTTCAATCCAATCAGCGTGTAAATGATCTATTCTCACCAAAGCCAGGTGACCGTAGATCGGTGTTTTGTTTTGTTTTCTTAGTTGCTAGTGATAGGCCTATACTTGCCAATGGAATACTGAACAGGGTCTTGAATATGAGCTAGGGACCTAAAACCACAATCCCATCTCTAACACGAACCCTTTCACAGAATTGTTAGAATCACCAGTTATGCTCATAAAAGTTTACATTTAAAAGATTAATGATTTTCTTACCTTACAAATCTGTCACAGTTCCTCAATATCTGCTAAGTTTAGTGACTAACAGGAGTTTGAGTACGCTATTTCTTCATTTCTCAGGCAATCATTGTAGCTGAAACAAAACAGGTTTCTTGATTTCATCTCCTGAAAAGGCTGGGCTACGGTGTCCTAGCTGAACAGAGAGGTTTGTGTAGGCAGTGAAGAAGGAAGGAGTTGTGCAGTAAACCATTTATGACTAATGATGCTCTGTCCCCAACTTTATGGGGCTGGCAACTTAAACCTCTGAAGTGATCTACTTAGGTTTTTGCTAGGCCTAGCCTGGCTTTGTATCACACAAAGTAATGGGAATTTTGGCCAACATCTCTAGTCAAAGATGGGGGAGACTTAAGATAATTTGAGGGTGCGGTGGGCTGTCCCATGCCGGGGGCAGGTGCCCCCCTGCCCGCTCTGTCCCTGCCCTCCTCAGCCGGGCAGGGGGGAGAGAATGTAACGACAGGCCCGTGGGTCGGGGTGGGGGCAGGGAGAGATCGCTCCCCAGTGACCGGCACAGGCAAAACCCAGGTCCGCCCCGGGGACAGTCAGAGCGGGACGGTGAGAAATAAAGCCGAACCTTAAAGCCCCTTCCGCAGCGCTCCCTTCTCCCCGGGCGCAGCTCGGCTCCTGCCCGTCCCTGCCCCCTCCCAGCAGCAGCGCAGGGCTCTGGGCAATGAGGGCCGCGCTCAGCTTATCGCTCCTCGTCTCCCCCGCTCCTCCTTCCTCTCTTTCCCTGCCGCAGCGTGTCCCCCCCGCGGGCGCAGCCCCCCCGGCCCGGCCGGCCCCAGCCCCCCCGCCCCCGGGGGCACAGGCCCTGCCCCAGCCCGGCCCCGGCCCGGGCTCCTCCCCGCGGGGCCACGGGCCCTGCCCGGAGCTGCCCCGGCGCCGCTGCCCGCGGGTCACAGCCCCCTGCGGGCACCCCCTGCCCCGGGGGGGGCCCTGCCCGGGCTGCGGGGGGGGAGCCGCTCCCCCGGGGGCTCCGCGGGCCGGGGGCGCCGTGGGCTGGGGGGGAATCTCTGCTCCGGGCCGGGAGCGGCTCCGGCCCCTCCGGCGCTGCCCGGGGGCTGCAGGGCCGCGGCCCCCACGCTCTCCGGTGCGGCGGTGCAGCGCTTTCCCCTGCTCCCTGCATATGTTACCCCAGCAGCACTGCCACCGCTGCCAGCTGGCACTGGCTTTATAGCACACGGGCAAGCTTCTAGCAGCTTCTCACAGAATTCACTCCTGTAGCCTGCCCCCCGCTATCAAAACCGTGCCACACAAACCCAATACAGAGTTCTTGAAGTTTGGTCTTGAGAAATGTGGGCTGCTAGACTCTCTGTTCCAAGCTTATCATTAATTAAAAAAAAAATAAAACCATAATACTGACACAGTATCCTTTGCAAAAATGAAGTGCTTGCGTCATAAAATGGGCAGGAGATTAAGTATATATAATTGTATAAAAAAGAGCATGAAGAACATGGGGTAAAATTGTTTTTATAAATGAAGATACAATTCATTTTGGAGTGAAAAGATCAATTACATTTCTTCCCATGCTTAAGATGTGGTGTCAGGTTCTTCAGCAGGTTTGAATTTCCATTTGTGTGGCTCTCTTCCCTAGTTATTGGTAAAAAATTTTAAAGCACAAAAAGAAAAGGAAACTCATGGCCACACATTAGTTGCTTGTTCCAGACCATACATATTAGAAAAGTCTTCTGTTAATAGTTATCTGTGCTTTATGAGGACTGAAACTTCTGTCATTATTGGTCAATACACCCTTTGGTACGTTAGCTGGTGACAAACTGATTCTTCTTCAACTTGCTTTTTCATCCCGTGTAATTTACTGGTAACTCTGGCTGAACTCTAGCTAGAGTTATGTTTATCTTGTTATTTTAAAATTTTTATGATTGGATAGCAGTAGAAAGTTTGGTATTGTATAGGATGTCATTTGAATTTTGTGTTAATTTACATTGGCTTCTATCTGTGTGTAGTTTTACAAAAGAACCAGAAACTACACTAAGCTGACTAAGAATAGAAGCTGTGACTCAAAAGGCTTTGAGATTAGTTGAAATTGTTACATTAGGAGAGTAAGGACTATTTTTAAGTGAAAGACAAAAGGAAAAAAAAAAAAAAAAGAGAGAAGTCTTGGGCTATAGTCACTCATTAATCATCAAAATGAGTTTCCAGTATGAAATAATTGGCTAATCTAGAACAAGGACAAAGTTCAAAATGAGATATATGTCCTAATTTACAATGCATCACAGTGTGAGGTCTCTGTAGCCCCAGCTCTAAGTTGTGCATTCAGTCCTAATGTAGGATAGCATGGTTGTCTGCCAGATCATATTTTTCTGTTCTGATAGCCATGATTATGGATAGCCGTTAATGACCATTCCATTTTGCAAAGAAAATTTTTGAGTATTTCTCTCTGTGTGTCTTTTTTTACTGTTCCAAAAGTTTGTGGTTAAGATACTAACTTCAGCTTTTGGCAATCTGAGTTTACATATGTACTCTGTTTGATTTGAAACAAGAATCTGAACCAAAACAACCATAACTTGGATATTTTTCTTCTAAATTCTGACCTTCTCATCTTTTACTCCTCCCTGTTGAAGCTGTTCTGTGTACGCAAAAGTAGCCATAGTTTGATAGAGCAGTGGGATATCTGGTGGCTAAGAAATGCCTTTCTCTGTTTCTTCCTTGGAAACATTTAAATGGAAACTCCATCTCAGGCTTAAGGAAAGTTTTCTCAGAATCAATACCTTCCCAATTAAATAGGTTGGCACTATAGAATGAAAATTCCCACCAAGTGATATTTCAGGGTCTGCTGTTAAATCATTGGCTATGAATGTCACAAATTTTCTGATTTTACCACTTGATTTGCTGTAAAATGGGTAACAACTCCAGTAGTGCCTCCTTCTGAAGCGAAGTAGTAGTTCTCCAAGGGGGACTCACTTTAGTGTGAACAAAGTCTGGCCCCTAGCTCCTCTGTGGCTCAATTTACCAGTCTGTCGTACTGTCACGTAAGAAGAGCTGTGAATCTGTATCTAAAAAAGTTGACATCTTAGAAAGAAAAAGGTATACACAGAAGATCTGAAAGTGATACCTTTGCATGAAGTACTAGTCCTGTGAATCACCAGAGCCAAGATTTCATCCTTACACATAACTATGTTCACCACTGTTATTAAAATGACAGATCTGTTCCTTGAAAAGGGACTTCTGTAGGGGAAGTTTGTTGCTGTTAGTTTGTCTTCCTTAAAAACACTTTAAAAATCCCTTTTGCCATTGTCTCTGCAGTCCTCCCTTTCATCAAACTGTCCTCTGAAGTCCACCAGTAGCTGGGCTCTGCTTTTCTCCATGCAGAGCTGATGCTGCCGATTCACCTGTATGACACCCTGGGGTATCAGGAGTGCAGTTTCAAGCAGCTTGGGAAATAGAAACCTCCCTGCAGAGCGAGCAGTGTGCAACAGAAGCTATACACATTTATTTGTCACTCCTCTCTTCCTCTCGCTCCACTTTTCTTCCAGTGAAAACAGTGTAACTGCTTGGTGCTATCTGGAGTATGCTCAGAGCTCCTAAGACTCCAAAATCCTTGTTTGGGTATTTCTGGCCATTTTGCACGCCCCTCTGGCAAGAATGGATGATGATCAGAGTTTGAGGGAGGAGACAGAAACTTTCCCCTGATATTTGCCATCTATCTGCCATCTAGATGTTTCACAGTTGTCTTTACTGCTGTTCTGTGCCTGTACATATGTGTGCCCCTTTCCCCTCTTAACCTTATGGGTCTCTGCCTTGTCCTCTCACTATTGATACTCACTGGCCAGGGAGCGGTACCATCAACCAGAAATACTGAAAGCGGCCGATGAAATTGTAGGGGTTTGTACCACTTTATGTCTCAAACCCCTTAGAGTTGTACAAATATTTTTTAAATTACTTCTCTGTTTAGGAGTTTGCTGAATTTTAGTCTGGGCTGTGACCTTAACAGTTCTCACCTCTAGAAACACGAGGGCTGGAAACACAGTCTCATTTGGGGGGAAACCCTCAGTCCCAGCTCACTCATTTTAGATTTAAAACTAAGTTCACCTCTGCTATGCCTTCCCTAAATGGGTACATTTGTCTGTTCACTGCATCTCAACTAATTTCATGTCCCTTATTCTACTCAAAAGTGACTCTTCATTGAAAACAAAAGAGCTCCTTTAAGTATATAGTACCTTTGCTGCAAAATTGCTGTAATGTACTGTGCCAAGCAAATTATTTTTACAGCAAAATTATGAAACTATGATCTTGCTTAATCCTTCTATAAACATTTGGGCAAGAAAAGTACGCTTTAATCTTGTTTCAGTTCTACATTTTTTTGGTGAATAATCTGTGAATAATTCACTTTCCAGATGCAAAGTGTTACTGAAGTATTATGATAAGACTAAGGAAAATACAACCAAAGATGTATTTCATTTAAAGGGTTGTGTGGGTTTTTGTTTTTTTTTCAAAATAAAGACTTTGGTGCCACCACTCATAAAAGGTAAAGGAGTCATCTTGCTTTCAGCCCACCTGCCCATAATGGTTTGAACTACAAGCCCTGTTCCATAGAGGCAGTATCAGGGTCATATCAATGCTGCTGAATTTCATGTCCAAAGATAAAACAGCTTCAGTTGTGCCACCTTTTGACAACAACCTCTGTGGCCACTGCAGATGAAATCCTGCTGAGTAGATCTGAGATTTATTTATTCCTGCCTCACAGACATCCGTTTTTTCTCCCAGGTCCCCTGATGCTGTCTGCCTTCATGCAGCATTTAACCAGATCAGTAAGATCTTTATCTAAATGTGGGATACAGAAAATGCAACTGGACCATACTGGAAATGTCTCCTTCTGAGCAGTGGTTCAAAGCTATGTCTTGAGCATAGCTGAGTTGTAATTTTATTCGTAGAAGTTGGTTACTGTTTTTCTGCAGGACTTGAAGATGTTGAATTGTGTAACCTTTGCTACTAAGTCCTACAAGTGTTGTTGTCTTACCTGGCCAGCCTTGTCTCTAAATTGTTGAAATATTCCTTATTATTTGTGTTAATTATTACATGGAATGACACAACATTTTTTCTTTCTTAAATATGATCTAGGTGATTATTTCAAGCAATTTTGACTTGACTGCCATATAAAACCTGGGGAGAAGAGACTGTATGAACAAAAACCATCCAGCCAGCAGAGAATTAGATTAAAACTATGTTTAAAAGAAACCTCTTTAAAAAGAAACATCTCCTATTACATCTTTCCTTATCCAAAGATTTGGGGCAGAATTCTGGCCCAAATTAAGTCAATGGAAAAACTCCAATGCTGTTAAGAAGGGCCAGGGTTTTTTTTTTCCAAGTCTGCGAAATAAACCGTAATTAACCTTCCATCATGGCTGCCAGATTCCATGTCACCACTTGCTTCCACTTTCTGAATTTAATTTTAGGGAAAATCTGTACAAATCTTCAGAGGCATTTAAGAAATAGACAAGTGGCTTTCTCCTTCTATCATTTTCTTCCACAGTTTCCTCTTGTAACAAATGTTAAAGACCCTGCATTAACCTAATGGCAAATTCTCGTTATTATTGCTTGCACTTCTTTCATGTTCTAATTTGAAGTCCCACAGCTCACCACGCTCTAAGTAATGGCCATTAATTATTTAAAACTTTTCTTTATTCTCTGAATTAACTTAGCTCAATTTCTACCCCAAATAAATAAAAGATGGTTTAAATTATGTTTATGTAAATATTTTTTTAGTTCAGGTCAGGAGCTCTTGCTGGATGTTCAGTATGCATTTGGACTGCCATTCTACCCAAAGTATGAAGAACAATTTACTGTGGAAGAAAAGAGCCTTTCCTTGCAAATTATGCAGTATATCTCCAATTTTGTAAACTCTGGGTAAGTATGTGACATACAAGAATTGCTGTGATTGGGGAGGGATCCTGCCCTCACTCAAGCAGCCTCCATTTCCTCTAGCAATTTTTAATCCTACAGAGGGGACTTTGGTCAACACTGTTGGAAAGTCATGGCCAAGTTGACAAGCAGATACCAAAGATTTGAATTTGAACCCTGCTGGTCAAAGGCACTGGATACACTCTGCCTTGACCTAGCTGATTGCCTGCATGTTACTGTTCAGGTCATTGTTTTCTGATGATCATTTCTCCCATTCCCTTAGAAATCCAAACTACCCTCATAGTTTCTCGAAGAGAATGTCAGGGGCAATGCCCCTGTGGCCTATGTATCTGCCAAATGATGATGGCGATAACTACAAGGAGTTCACTGCTTCCTTGCCAACTCGTAAAGCATTGAAAAAAGCAGACTGTTCCTTTTGGTCCAATTATATCAGAAGAGTGAAAACATCCACAGGTAAGGAGAGTGTTTCCTGTCATTAAATAAAACCTTAAAGTTTTCCTCTGTAGTCTGTTATGTCAGTATGGAAAAATACTTTTCATAAATCAAACATCTTTAATTGTCCAGGGTATATAGTTAAGACTCTCCTGAGACTGCAAGTATGCAACAGTAAACAGATTTCTTTTATAGCAGATAGTGTATAATAAAGTTTCATTGTCCTGGAGTTAGAGCTAGATAAAACTTCCTGCAGTGGTGATAGAAGATATGATGAAGCTGTATCTTCTGATAGTTTGCTTTCTATTTGCAGTCATAATATAGACTCTGATTAAACGGGAAGACTAGGTATACAGGCACCTCTCTTGTAAACATCTAACATTAGAATGTTGAGATTCATATGCCTTAGGAGGAGCAAGATAAATTCTATCCACTGTCAGGTTGTAACTGTGGCTTTTGATATATCTCATTATAGATCCTGCATACCTTGACTTTACATTAGACAGGTTTCTTTTCTTTTCTTTTCTTTTTTTTTTTAATAGCTGTGCTGGTTATGCCCCTTGTATTTCTCTTTTGTTTTCAAAAATTTCCATGCAGCTGTGAGATTCCTTCATTTTTTTTCTCACTGCTTAGGACAATAAAACCAGCTCTGCTGAGATTTCATTCTGCTGCTCTGTCCTGAACACTCAACTTATTCTGGTAAATAACCTCCCCTTCATGTCTCTGTCTCTTGTAAATAAATTTGGATAGCCTCAAGAAAAGCAAACAAACTCACCCCTTTTTGGCAGGCAGAGATATTTTGAATTATTCTTGGAGACCTACAAGCTTACAAGTGGTTTTTATGTTCTAAGGACTCATCTGCACAGTGAACACAGTCCAGGCCCTTTCTGCTTTGGGGGGCCATTGCACTTCTGGGGACAAAATGTACTCACCAAGACACAAAGCTACCTAGGCTATCTATGCCTGACAGACCACCTCAAATGTATGGAGGCTGACGTTTGAGTGACAGAAAACTAATGTCTCAGAACCATCAAGTTGGTGGTTCTGATACAAACGTCAATGCTTTTGTTCAAGAGACAGCCCGAGTCATTACTCATGGCTTTTCTTCAAAAGTGAACTTGAGATTTTGCTGTAGGCCTTTTCAAGCATCAGAGGGGATATTTTGATCTCTCCGATGGCTTTCTGCTTGTTGAGATATTCCTAAGTTGAAAAGCTTTTGATTCTGATGTTTAAACAGTCCTGGGTATAGCTTCTAGATCTTTTGGGACTTCATCTTGTAGCATTATGGATGTGTAATGCCAGACTGAGTTGAAGTCACAGCTCTCGCAGAACTGTTCACCAAGCACCACGGACAGAGGCTATTGCCAGCACTTACAGAAAATCCCCCCCCAAAGATGGGAAAATATCTGCCAGAACAGACTTTTATTGGGATGGAGAAGCTTTAAACCCATCCAAACTGGCATAAAAACAACAACATTCGTGTATGGGTCAGTCCAATGTTCTGCCTAGCTCAATATCCTGCTCTCATCAGTGGCCATAACCAAATAGTTGAATGTTAAACAAAAATTGAGAGAGGGAGAGAAAACACACTGAAATAGTTCACAAAGGTTAGTCATTTTTTTTTTTAAACAAGCCACGCTGTGTGAGATTTATGGAGCACAGATTGTCAAAGAGAAGGCTTAAAAACTACGCGTCAACATGTTATTCTGCAAGCAGAAGTGAGCACACCCTGCCTGCTCTTCAAGCCGGTATTTGCTTGGCCTCAGCACCATGGTAATGCAGCTACACAGATGACTTCTACTAAATTCCATCTCATAGCAACGTTGGCTTGTCACTTTGCTTGATAGTCATCTTTAATCTTATCTCGCTCTCTAATACTGAGACTTCTACTTAAATAAGCATCTTGTCAAACTCATTTCTGCTCCAGACTTTAGCATGGGGTGGTAACTTACAGAGACTCGTGCTGTGGGTCTCTTGATAACAATCTGAAGCCACCTCCTTGTGAAAAAAGATTCATAATGCTCATCAGTTCAGCTAGAAGGACTGTGTGAACTTCAGATGCTGATGGCTGAACACCGTCAATTTCTTTTTGAGAGGAGGTTGTGCGGAAACTCGTGCCAAAGCAGTGTCAGTCTATCAGTACAAGTCCATCACTTGCATTGCTCCCAAACATTACATTTTGAAGGACTGGACAAGTGAGACTGTAGAATGTGTTTAGTCAAGAGAACTGAATGTTTGTTGTAGTGGCGTTTTTTTAAGTCCCTAAGTATCATGTTGCTGCTTCATTGGTGTGTCTACTTGCACACCGGAGGTAGCTTGCTGTACCTCCCTTCAGAACTGAAGCACTGCACCTCTGTTGCTGCCTGAATGCTCCAGATTCTGTTCCTGGAGGCCTACCAGGCTGTCATAGGGGATCCTGGAGTGATGCTGGATGCTAGATTTGAGAGCTCAATGCTGTAAGCCGTTTGTGTATGATGTAACTTGCACTCCATCGTGGTTGGGAACTATTTGTCAGTCAGCTACTGAGAGATCCAATCTAACACATACTTAGTGGAAAAAAGAGCCATTTCCTGCCTTTCATTAATTACAAATCTTCATTATAGTGGTTTTGGATTGTATGATATACTGTTCATTCTGACTGCAGAGTCTCAGTTGTTGGGGGTTGCAGTTTGTGGCCTCATGCCAAGTGGATGGAGTTTACAAGTGTGACAGCAAGAAGCATTGCTGATGAGACAATCCAGTTTTCATGTCCAAGTACAAAGCTGTGGAGGGTCTATTCTGATGCAATCTCAGTTTAACTGTGATGAATCCTGTTTTGTCCATCTCATCTCTTCCTTCAAATCAGTATCTTTCTGATATTATCTCTGAACTATAATAAAAAATCAATATAATTCAGTAAAATGGAGAAGAACTGGACAAACCAGTGATGATAAAATCTTAACTGCAACTAGCTTTTCAAAATTCTTTCTTGATCCTTTGTTTACATAAGAAATGTCTTGACTTAGAACTGTCAAATTAAGGATAACTAAAGGCTCAAAGCTCAATATCTTAGACCCTAGATCTCAGTCCTACAGAAAACTGCGTTACTCCTAAACTCATAAATTGCAGTTTCTGGTAAATAAACCTTCTCATATTTAGAATCTCAGTTACAGCTGAAGTTACGTGTCTTGGGTTCTTGGGTGCTGGTGCTTTATGTATTCCAGGTAGACAAGAAAAATGATGGTCCTGACACTTCCTGCTTGGTTGGTAAGTATCTGGAGATAACACAAAAAAGAGAGCAAGTCTTGCACACTTCAGGTACAAACTATTATGTGTTCCAGTGGCAGTTATTTAAAGCATGCTAGAAGCATGATACTTAATTACTTATTAAGTAGGATACTTAATTAGGTGGTCTGCTATGACCCTAAAGCATTTTGCAAATGGGCTGCAAACTGAGAAAAATAGCTTCCTGAACATTTATAGATACATAAAAAGGCTCTTAAGTGCCATTGACAAACCTAGATTGCTGCATCAAAGATACGACACTTATTTTAATCTTGATTATATTGTCTTTTCAGGAAGTGCAAGTGATGGAGAGCCATCTGCAGAAAGCAGCCCTAGTGAAGCTCCCAGTGAACCACTTGCCTCCCAGGAGATTCAGCCACTGGAAGACAAGGTGGCTTACAGCAGATAGGAAATCACAGTGCTATTGGATGGGTTTGTCCTACAATTGTACATCCATGCAACTGTGTCACGCCAGATGAACAGGTTGCTTCCTTCAGCTAACTTTCTGAACAAGAAAAGTAGACCTTTCAAGAAAGTAGTCTTTCAAGAAAATTGTTGAATATGGCACAAAATAAGTCCTATAACCATTATTTTAGGTCAAAAGAAACTGTAATTTGAAGAATAAAGTATCAATAAAACCTGCAAAAAGAAAACAAATGTACTTGGATTTTATTTCTTGCAGCTACCTAAATGCCAACATGTTGTAGTACCACCATCCAGAAAAGGATTTACATCCAAACTCTAAGAAGTCCCTCAGCTGATGAAGCTCAAAGTTGCTAGATGTCATATCTGACTTGTTCTTTTTTATTACTTATTCTATCACAAGCTGCCAATAGGAGTGGGACCTGGGTTTGGCATTCTGTAGAATATTAAAAAGCTTCAAAATGGGAAGGGGTTGAATCCAGGAAGAACAATGTTAAGAAGGGAATAGAGTATGCGTTGAGTGAGTTTGCATGAAGTCAGGCGCATGCGCATGCTATATTCAGCTCATGATCACCTGTCAAAATATGTATAAGAACATTTGGGTAAAGCAGAACATACAGCAGAGATAATACAAAGCATATGTTAATAAAGGCTTAGAATATGCTGTCCTTGGAACATCAGTCTTTTGTAAGAAGAAGATGAGAATACACAACAGTTTTGGAAAAAAGGAAAAGTGCATCATAGGGTATCTCTGATGGCTCTGAAAGTAGTTTGGGTTAGGTTGTTAATTCATTGCTGGGATCATCTGGCAACAGATAATTTTCAATTGACAGTATATCACACACGCGTTCATGATACTTGAGAACAAAGTGTGAAATCAGGGTTGCCCTGAAACTAATAGCAGAGTTTCCATTGATTTCAGTAGGACCCAAATTTCTTCTACAGTGTTGAAATGATTTAACAGAACAACTAGTAAGGTTTTGTTTGCTGCTTGGGACCTTTGCCAGTGCATGAGCAGTTACTGCTGCCTGCCATGTATCCAGGTTTTCAAAGATTTTACCTAGCTGGAAGAACAACTGTGTAACACTCATAGTTCTTACATTTACATCCTGTTCAAGAAACAATAAAAGGAACAAAAAAATCAAGAAGCTTGTTGACTGATTAAATATTAAAAAAGTAAAGATGGAAAAATCAAACTGTTTTGCATCATTATCTTTATGTATGCTAACTGGTGATGAAAAGAAGAAAATACTTAAGAACTTTTAAGCCCATATCTTATAGCTTGGATCACGCAGCTCAACAGAGGATGTTTCTTTTGCATTCTATAGCTATAGATACAGCAGTTGTGATTCCTTGGCCAATACTGGGTTTACTTTTTCCTTTTTTTGAAACTGATCCTGGAAAATGATGTCTAATAGATTCTATTTAAAACAATGCACCCTGCTAAAACATCTTATTTTAATAACAGGTATGATTTTATATGTGTCCACATATGCAGACAGTTGTATCTCCAGCCCTGGGAAGACCCAAAACTGAGCTACAGTATTTCATATTGATGTAACAGTTTGTTGGGTTAAAGTACTGTGGGTTTCTCCAGTTCTGTCACTTAGTTTCCAAATGGCAGCATGCTTAGCTTGATCCTAATATTCCTGTGAGTCTTTCTTATTTTACACATATATACACATATATGTGTTTTTTATATATACATATATATATATATATTCGTATATATGAATTTTCAGCAAATGTGAATAAGTTCTTCTCTATCCATTAAATAAATGCATTATAACTCATCTAAATGTATCTTAGGTCACTTTGCTCTCTACACTGATCCTCTTATCTTTCAGTCCCAACACTAAGGCATCTTCTTCCAGCTAATGTTCTCTGTTTCTGCACTGCACTCTTCCAAAAGATCAAATTCTCCACAAAAGCAGCCAAACCTCTCTGAAATATGGACGTTAAATGAGCTATTGTTTATTGTGGAGGACAGGCTTGGTATAGCCATATGCCAGGCTGTATTGTTACACTGAGACAAAAAATCACTTTGGGGAAAAATGGGCCATGAGATGATCAGTTTTGATGAATCAACCCAATAGCTCATAGTTCCTGTTAGAGAGACGTTTAAAAGCTATTGTAAGAACACTGGAATGCTAAATATAATACCTAAGTAATCTATATCCTAGGAAACTATGAACATATGCTTTTAATTATTATTTGATATAGAATAATGTTTACAAATAAAAATGTAAATGAGGATATTTTCCTCTGCTGTGTATACCAACTTTGTTAGTGTCATTCCAAACAGGCCAGTTTCCCCAAAAGTAACTAATCTCAGTTGGCTTCTAAACTATCAAATCCTAAGAAAAAACCCCAAACCCTTGCAATATATTCAATAACTCCAACAGGAAATGCTCAGCTTATAAGGGTTCCTTTCATAATTCTTTGAACATACTCTCTTCTGCATCACAATATCATAGAACATAAAATATAACATAAAAAGTTAAATATATTTGAGCAGTAATGATTATACACAGCAACCCTGGCATTAATCTGCTGCCCTTGGAGATCGTAAACAGAAGACAGATTTAAAAGGCTTCAGTATCGACTCATGTTAGTGAAAACCACCTATAGAATCTTTCCCTACTCACTATTTATGTCAACCTTGAGCCCAGATACGCTTTGGAATTTGAGAAACATTTTAATTTTGAGCTAGGAACTCAGCAGCTTTAGCCTGGTAGCCTCCTGAATACCGTCTTGGCCATCTGGTAGGCTTGCTAAGTAGGTAGGTATGGCAAGGCTTTCAAGTCACACGCATGTGTGCATGCACACACACACACAGAGACAGACACACACACACACACCACCTCCTGAGGTGTTCAGCTCGACTGTCAGTTGAAAAGTACGGAATTTTTGTAAAACATCTTTATGTTTCATTAGTGACTGACTGTCCCAAATCCACCCTGCTGCACTGGATGCAGCTTTTTAGACCGTACTCTCTCTCTCCCCCCAGGTTTCCTAGAAGCTCTCATGCTCTTTTCTATAGCCAGTATTTGATTCCTCCTCTAAAAAAGTTCTCCGTACCCTTTTAAACTTGATTCTGCCAAGCTGCATTTTGATGCAAACAAACGTAGTCTCATGATCCCATGTGTTTATCTAATCCTGCATTTCACCTGACTTGCATCCTGGGTCCTTAACCTCCAACATCTTTGAAATCTGAAGTGACTTTTGCAGCAGTACAAGCGATCCAGCCCTTGGCTGTAATTCTGCTTACCTTCCTGACTTTGCCACTCTTCCTTATGGCGAACCACCGTTAGAAATAGCCCAGTCGAATCCAATAAGGAAATTTAATTAGAAAAGCCTATGTGTGGGCTGGCTGACAGAGAGGTCAGGAGACTTTAGCCTTAGTGATACTGGGAGGCCAAGCCTGCTCCCACATAGAATTCTTAGTAAGAAAAACACATTCTCAGACTGTTTAGGTCATTGTGCTTTAAGCTGAAATACCAAAGACTTCAGTGATCCTGCAGTGAAACAGTGCACAGGAGCGTGCTGACTCGAGTCATGCTTTCATCCCTCCTACTGGAAATACCTATAATTTATTAAAAGTGAAGTGTCCTTTGAAACTTCCTTATGAATATACACAGACAGACAGACAAAGTGAATGTTGATTAAGTTATTAGTAATCTGAACTTCTTGAAAGACAAGCCATCAGAACCTTTTGTATGTGGAGCTGAGTTACGTCGCATTTTAAGGCTTGAATATCTAACCTACATCATTTTGTGTGATTCTTTTGCACAGGAGGCGTTAGGCAACAGAAAAAAAATGTAGAGTATTAGAAAGATTTTACCATGCAGAGTTGGAAAGAAAACAACTGACTAAGTGGCAATGCTGGAACATTAATTGCTTTCGTAAGTACTTGATACATACAGCTGAAACATCATGGTTGTTTTCCTGCTGTTGCAGGGGCCCGTATCATGTAACTCTTTTGGCTAAATTTAAGGACTCAGTCTTTCAGCATAGAGGCATCACAGCCAATGCTCTGTATCATATGAAAGGCTCATATTCTCTCTGACTTGCTCCAGCTACAGCATATAGCAGTGGCTTATATATATAATAGCAATTACAGATTTATGAACTGTTGCTCCTCCCTATATGAAGCTAAATAAAATAAACATGATCACAAAGCCAAAGATCCTCCACATGTTTTTAATTTGGACTTTGAAACATAGACACCTGCCTAGCAGGGATTTTATATAAGTTTCAGGTGGTGAGAGAATTTGGTTAATAGGAAGTGTAATAGTTGGTGCTTTCAACTTTTTCTATTTCCATGACATGGATCTGGCCCAAAGTTCTGAGGTCACCAGTTCCTGCCCCTGCAGATGTGAATCTTCTAGCATGGCCTTTGGTCGTGATGATGTTAGCTCCTTCTAGTTTTCCAGCTGCCCAAGACAGACCCTTTGATTCCAGCAGTGACTAAAACTCCGTGAACTTCAGCTCAGAGCTGATGTGCACATCAATGATGTGCAATCAAGAAGAACAAAAGACAGTTTTGTATCAGGATTGGGTGTGGAAAATGCCACGTTTCACAGCACAGTGAGTCATTACAAAAGTTGTTATTTTGTTGTTTTAAGGGAGACCTCCTCTTTTTCCTTACTGTTCTTACTCCTCATGTATTCTGCTATCATGGTATGAGAAGCAGCATCTCAGTAGCTCATCTTGGCTGCTTCCTCTGCAATCACTCTATAGAGAAGCTAGTGAGCAAAAGTCAATGAGACTGATAGTATCTTGTAGGCCACTGTATGAAAGTCAGATGGGACTGGATATTTTTAAATGTTACAGCTGTTTTTCAAAGCTGACTAAGGAATTTTTTAAGTCAGATCCCACTAACCGGTAGGGAATTTGGATGCCCGGTTCCCATTATGGCTCTGGAAACCCCACCCAACATCTGTGCAATGGTCAGCGCTCATGTTGGAGTCTTGGCCCTTTCAGCGTGAGCAGATGTGCACGTTGAAAAGCATCATTGCAATTGGCAGCAGTTCATTGACTTGTGAAGGGAGAATTTAGTGTTTTGCTTAGCTTCCCTGTTGAAGACAGAGATTTTTAGCAAGCCAGACTAAAAAAAAGTTTGCCTGTTATTTTTCTTTCATGTAAATAGCTGGCCAGTTTCCAGGGGCAGCTAGCACTTTCCATGACCATTATTAACATGTACGTACTGTCTGACACAGCTAACTAATGGATACCTATACAGGGAACCACATATCCCTGTTTTGCAACCACAATATAAAAGAAGTCAGCGGAGTCACAATCACAATCAGTTCACAGCACCATGTTATATGTACTGGTGCAGGTAGTGAACTGGTCTGAATGTGTCAGGCGGTTTAAGTGCAGTGAAAGCCCAAGCTGGAGAGCAAAGAGGCTTGCTGTTCCTTCTCTGTTCAGCTTCTACAGATTGACACATCTTGTCCAGAGTGTACAAAGTGGAATTCCCTTTCACAGCAAAGTCCTCCTGGGCTGAAAGGCTGGTCAAAAATTCAGACCAAAGTTAAAAAAATGGAAAGAAAAAATATTTGTAAGGAACTCTAAGATTGTAGTCATCCTGCAGGAGTCAGATGAACTGGTCTGAGTTGCTTTGGGTTTAGTTGTTGGTTGTTTTTTTTTTGAGTGGGGTGGGAGGGAAGAGAAGAAAAATAAAACAAATAGAACACCAACACCAGGAAGGCTCTGGATTTGATTTTAAGCCTTTCATAGAAAGAATTACATTATGCAATCGTAATTGCTCAAACATACCTATTTTAAATAATAGAAGGATGAACTTTCAGCAAAAAGTCTTTTGTTTAAAAGATTTGGGTTAGGTACCTTAAGAACAGAGTATCTAGGTAAGGCAGGGATTTATTCTAGCTTTTAAGAGTGTGCTTGGTACTTATAAAATCCAGTGAATACAAGTTTGAATTAATGGCTGACCTTTGGAGTGGCAAGTCAAATGTTGAATGCTGACTACCTTATTCTGTGACTACCAAAACTGGCACAGCTCAGGCATGAAAGACTGTAGACCCTGCCTCCAGCAGGCTTTTAGCTTACACCTAGCACACTTTTTATTATCATGACTATGATAACAATTTTTCCCAAGGTTAAACACTGAGCTTGAGAAATCTGAAACGAAGCAGAATGGATTCTGCTGTCATGAGAGCGTTTCAGTGATGTAGTAGATCAAGATACAGTTCTGCAGTATCATGATGTAATGAAACCTGCATGCAGGCACTGCTGTACTTGGCGGTGCAGAGGACCACAAGCAGCCAGCTGGAGAGGAGGGATGCTATTGGAGCAGGAAGGCTGGCAACTCGCTCTTCAGAGGGATGTGACCCCAGATCTACAGTTTATGATGGGGACTTGAAGTACCTAGGATTTGATTAGATCATATGGTGTGCTGGTAGCTGGGAGATTTAACTCTGAAGCAGAGCCCATGTTCAATTGAAAGACAAGGCAAATAACTAACCGATGGGTTTATGAAGGAATAGGCCAAAGCAGTATCATTAGGTTCAGCATCTCAGCCCAGCCTGAAGTGCAGAAAACCTCCAAACCGGTGTTTTTCATTAAAAATCCTAACTTGTAGCAGGGGAAAGGTGTACAGCAGTTACACAAGTGAGATCCTGTCACATGGGGTGTAGATTCACATAACTACTGCTTCGTTCAGAAGCAGTAGATATGTTTCCAGTCATGCTTATAGCAGGGGAGGGATGGGCCTCACCCTGTATTTTCCTTCCCAGGGAGGGATTCCGTGGGGGATAAAGCATCCAGAAAGGAGGCAGTCACCCCAAAATGTGCTGAAGAGAGCCCTGTGCTATCTCCCCATTTGGTCCAAATTCACAAAGTTATTTAGGCACCTAACTTAGCACCTTAGGTGCTAAGCGTATTACTACATCCCTTGTCCTATCCTTAATTCTTGTAGGTAAACACTACCTAAGGTGTGGGCATAGACTAGCCAGAGTTGTGGCTGATGGCCTGGTTTCTCTGATTCTAATACAGCTTTTTACAGTTTTTATTATAGCCTCCTGGGCTGCCAGGACTCGTGCTGTGAGATGGATGCTGAACCCCTCGGACATCACGATGCAAGGGGTGTGTGCCTGGCTGTGGGAATCCTCAGGGATGAGCGCTCTCAGGAGACAGTTAAAGGATCAGCCTGAAAAATTGTTTCTGCCCCAGCCAACACTGTCTAATACAGTCACCAGCCGGAGAGCTTGCAAAGGAAGCAGAAGGCTGGCAGGCAGAGAGAGAAGTCAAACTTTGACAGACATGTTTGCTTCAGATCCCTTGCATGGCAGTTTCATGCCTGGTAATAAATGCCTGAACAAGGGCTGAAGCTCTTAAATTTGGCAATGATCTTTCTATCAAAAGTCACGGGTCTGCCATTCAGCTGAAGTCAGAAATGCCACCAGAGCCGAAGGATGCAAGCCGCACTGATTTACACCAGTTGCACTCAGAGTGGTGACTGTGTTTATGAGGGAACAAATTATTCCTTTGCTAAGATGCCACAAATGCTCCAAAAGAAGCATTTTTCACAAGAAGAAGAAAAAAAAAAAAAAAAAAAAAAGAAGAAAAAACCCCAAAACAAACCACAACCCTCTACCCTGGAATCCAGTTCCAGATTTACATGCTTTTTTCACCTTTTTGGTGAAATGCATTTCAGCATGCTAAAAATAGACCTCCTGGCTTATGCTTAGCTCTCAGTAAGGCCATTGTGTCACGGACTGGAGCTCAATGAAGCCTTGTGGAAGACTATAAAGCTAATATTTGAGTATGATTCCCAGGGATCAGGTGCTTGGGAAACACTCAGACAAATCTAACCTACTCCTTTAGCCCACAGCCTTGCCTTTTGGGTGAAATTTGCCTTCCCTGTTTTAATTCTCAGTGCTCTCCTGTGTGTGCAGCTCCCCATGGCTGCCCAGGCTGGATCTGGTGGAGGATCCCACATTTCCCTTTGCACGAGGCTGTCAGTGACCCAAGGCTGGTGTCAGTGGTTCACCTCCTTTGGTTACTCCTCTGCTTCTGTCACCCTCACTACCTCCTAGGTTTCATGGTCCTCCTTGTCTGATGGCCATCACTTCAAATTCAGTTAACGTGGTGCTTACAGACCACAACATCTTGTGTAAGCATGACTCACGTGGTGTGTCCCACCAAATGTGCAATGTGGTGCTCAAGAGCAGCTACTACTTTTAATGTCCCACAGCAGACCCTGAGGGAAGGTGAGTGCTCTCTATCTCCAGAGCTTAAGTCTCATTAAAATGTTCCTCTCTTTTTCACAAACAAACAAAAATCAATCATCTTTTTTATTCTAGCTTACAATATGAAGCATTTACTTCTTTTTCCTGCCTGCAAAGAGGAGAGTTTTTATTAGCGCCCTTTTACAGCCAGGTAAGTACAATGAAGACCTGGTATAGCTAGCCTAAGTCACGGATGATAAGAACCTCTTTCAGGTTTTCAGTAGGCTCTTGAGTTTCAGCTTGCCAGCAGTGCCATGCGTAAAGCTCTGCAGTGTACCAGATCGAATGCAAGCCTGGCTGAGAGAGCTGTAAGCCCCCCAACAAGTCTGCCTGGGTTTCTTTCATCATTTGCTTGACTCCTCTTTTTCTGTCATCTCGTGAAAGCTGCAGGAGGGGGGTGGAGTGGAAAGGCAATAGATTTTAAGGTGCAGCAATGCAAGAAATTAAGGAAAAGATAAGTTAGAGGAGACATGCTCCCACCCTGCTCTTGATGCTGCCATAGTTCAGGTCTATGCTAGAAAAAGTTTGTGGGGACACTTGAATGAGGGTAGTTGGTCTAGCCAGGCCTTCTACAGAAATCAGCTTGTACTAATGAAGAAGCACTCTTATTGCTCATGAGTCTCAAAAAAAAAAAAGGCCTTTTTAATCTATAATAGTAGTGCTTTTGCCAGTACAGAAACATTTCAAGAAATCCACATTCCCCGACTGATACTGGTTTTGTCACAGCCCCTGAGTCAAGGGGAAATGCTGTCCTGGAAGAGTCCTGCCATGTATCCCCAGCCCTTCCCTGGCCGGCTAAGGCTTAGCTTTCCAGCATGCTCCTGCATCTCCTGCTCCTACTTCCTCCTCCTCTCTGCAGCTGATTTTTCTGTTCTATTTAACCCCTTATTTACCTCCACTCAATCCCATTTCTTTGCACTGTCCATTTCAAGCAACTCTTCTCCCTCACCTTCAAGCTGAGCCTCTGATGCAAAGCTGACAGTTAGGGTGCATTGCAAAGTCCCAGCAAGGTACCCCTCCTCTCTCCAGGTGACTGGCACGTAGCAAGGAATCCAGTCCCTGCACATTTTGAAACTTAAAGCTATTCCACTTCCATTTTTCATGAAATTTAATTCACAGTTTATGATGACTTTTGAATAGAAAAATAAAATGGGGGGGGCGGCGGAAATCCCAAAATTAATATAGTGTTTAAATTGTTAAAAGGTGCTTGGGGTGTCAGTTTAGTGTTAATTAGAAGAATGGAGTGCTGCAGAAAGCAGCTGATTCACTGTCTCAGAGAGCAACACTCAAGGGTATGTGATAAAATCTAATGGCAATAGATAGGTAATAAAAGGGGACAAAATTAACAAATTAAAACGGCAGTGCAGTGGTGCCTGAGACACAACATGGTTAATTCCCACTGAGCATTTTCACTCATCCACCACAGTAAATAAGTCTGTGAAAGAAAGTCTGCTGAGATAAAAAAACCTGCATCACAGCTGACATCAAAAGAAAAGCCTTTTTTTTTTTTGCCTAATACATTGGAGACGTTGTTTAAGAACAATTCATCCAAGTGAAATTCTGACCGCTTGTACTGCAGCCAGATCAGGAAGGCTTCTTGCAAGTGGCCAAGAAAGTGTCTGGCCCTGGAAGCAGCCCGGAGTTCTGTTTTGAGTACTTTGAAGAAAACAGAGGGTCAAACAGAGCTGAAGTCTCCTCCCACTGAAACCTGCAGCAAAGATCTCTCTGACTTCAAGTCAAAGTCTTCCCTGATGAGAGGAGTAGACAGGGAAGGGCAAAACAGATGTGCTGGCACTGCAAGGCCACTAAGCCCCAGCCTTAAAAAGCAGGGGTGACACAGGGCTGAGTCTGGCCTGTGACTACTTTAGAAATAATCGGGGCATAACAGCGAACTGCCATCACCCTGAGGACTGCTGTGCAGACAGAACCAGGGCAAGAAGTAAAGACATCAAATAATTAATTGCCCGTGGTATTTGATAACTTAGGTGTTCGCTTCTTGCAAGAGGAAGGAACAGGGATCTGCAGGGGCAATGAGAGGAGGACAGACATCCATGAGTGGGGTACTCATCACAGCATCAGCTGGTGGTTGCCATGGAGGAGGAGGAGCAGGGCTAGGGTTATGCAGGGTGCTCAGTTGATCACAGCATTGTCCAGCAGAACAGACGCTATCTCTGTCAGTGCAAGCCTTCCTACAAGGTTGTGCATCATGCAGCCAAGCCAGAGACTCAATGCAACTGAAATATTGCTACGATTACCCAGAGAGATACAAATAATTAGCTATTTGCCAAGTCTCCCTTCAAGTGCGATGTGCAACTGGAACACATGGGCACCGCCACTTGCTAATATGTTTTAAACAAAAGCCCAAGGCACTGCATTTTCTGCAAATCCTGGGCAGGAATGCTGGTCTCTGTTAGGAAAAAGTACATTACATATATATCTCACACATATACACAATACCTTCTCTCCCTACTAAGATGCAATGTAAATTGTTCACTGTGACTGTAAAGTCTTTATACTGCTTTAAGATACACAGATAGCAGCTCAGTAATGCTCTGCAAGCTTTCTCCTGTGCATCATCATCTGTGCATCTTTCACAGCACGAGACCATAAAATTTACTCTTATAGATTTATTTTGCCCCAGTGGCTGAAGCCTTCACTAGGCACTATTTTTTGGCTGTAATCTGAACTGCAGAGTTAGTGGCAAGTGAGAGATGTTATTTTTTATTACAACTCTGGGGCAATCTCTGCAGACGGACAGCAGATCTGACGAGTACATAAATAACTCACAGACGTTGAGAGCCGCAACAGGACTCGTATCTTAAATTCCCAAAATACAGAGCACATTGGTAGCTCAAGGGAAACTTTAAAAGCACTTAGCAGTAGCAGGTTTATCAGTCCTTCTTCTACACAGCATCACTCTGCTTGCTTATGGCTACAGAAATTGCAGATGACTTAGAGATCCATGGATGCACAGCACAATCCCAGTGCAGGACCTGGAAGGCGTCTGCATCAGTACTGGGATGAGGTGCTAAGGGTTGTGGAGTCAGGCATCCCTCCACAGTCACCTGCCGAGTTTTCCCCACCACTTTTCGGGGTCTTCTTGTGAACAGCTTTATTAACTGAAATGTCCTCTGCAGAAGCAGCATTAAGTGACATAAAAATAATCTATACTAAAATTGTGATGGATGAGGTTGTTGGCAGTCTCAGGAAAGTGTGGATCATCTCAGTTATTAATGGCCAAAACTGTCAAGAGAGTTTAAAACTTTCCAGATTGTCATCCAGTAGCTGGTGAGTCAGATGCAGCCTTCAGTTGAAGAGCTGAAGTTTTCTTTCATTTTTCTTCTCAGCTTAAGGAATCCAAATATTCAAAGATCTGAAAAACCTCCGGCTACCATCTGGGGGTCCTGTGGGGTTAAAGGTTGTTTCTCAATGAAGTGTTGATAGAATCAGCTGCTGTACAAAAGGCAGAAAAGAGAAAAAAGAGGAAGGATACGGCAATGTATTCCTTCTTGCATAAACCCTTGGCTGTTTGAGGAGACTTTGTTGCAGAGGCTTCAGTCACACTTCCACCATGAAGGCCAAGGCAGAAATTTTTACCTTTCAGACCCTTAATTTTAAATTAAAGAATATTTTCTCTATTCAGTTCTAAAAAGTAGCAAGCACAATAGAAAATGCAAGTTTTGTTTTTTTTTCCTTAAGTGAATGTGGGAAAAAAAGAAGCCTGTGAGCAAACAGGAGTCCCTGAATCATTTGCTTTTGCAAGCTGCTCAGTGGTCCTCATTTTTCATCATCCTGCAAGAAACCACAGAAGATCTGGCGCCGTGTGCTTCACTGCTACTCCAATTGTCTGGGTTACTTCAATCCTTTCTAATCTTCATCTACAGAGTGATTTAAAATGTTTCATCTTGACAAAAATATTTCTGTTGTCTCTTCCTGTGTTCCCTGATACTGTTTATCATCCCTCAGAACTAATCATTCTGAAAGGGAGGAGGGTGTGAAGTGATGGTGGCAACCCAGGGCCAGGAAACACAGGAACAATTGCCTGTCTTGCACAGAAGATGCATCAGGACAGGAGGTCTCATAGTGGCAGGACACCCAGCACCCTCAGCACCGCTTTGTACTATTGCGGATGAAGGACCAGCAGGATCTGGTCCCGGTCCCCTAGGAAACATGCAGGAGAGGGAGAGGAGGATGTGTGGGAAGAGAAGGAAAGATTATTTCTTCCACTTGTAGCTCCTTAAGTCTACAAAGTTTAATGGCTGTGTGACATTTAGGAACTTGATGCTTTTCTCGCTATAAATGGTGTGAAAATAAAATTTGAAAAAATGCTGGCCAAGTATATTTTTCTGAGTTCAGATCTAGGGAAGACATTACAGCCCCAGCCCCTCCCCACAGAGGCCACCCTGCAGCCCCACTGCCGGTGCCTGGGCACGGACACCTGATATACACACTCAAGGCCAGAGTGGTCCCAGATTTATTTAATTCACCATTACAGATGTAGCCACTGTAGATAGTGGAATGAAGTAAGTAACTCCAGAAAATGGTTCAGTTTTCTAAGGTTTGCTAATAACATCTCTCTTTTTTTTCCCCCCGTAAGTTGCAAAACATTGGGAGTAGGTTTTCTCTGGAGCCTTTCGGAGGCAGTGACCACCACAGGTATTGGCAGAGGATGTGCCTCTAGCTGGACACTTTCCTCCGCAGGAGAGGCAGGGCAGCCTAGGCTGTGTCCTAAGGGCTTCTTCCAGGGCTGATGCACCTCATGGATCAGATTTTTCACTGCCTAAAAGTCTACTGACTGATCACCATCTACTAAGGGATGTCTCTGAGACACCCCAATGTAGCCAGAGGAATCCCACACTGAGTTCCTAAAATACCAGTGTGAGTAGGGGATTTCCCAGTTCAGACTGGCTTTCTCCCAGGGTGAACCATCAAAGTGAAATCCTAACAGTCCCATCTGCTGTTTCCATCTCAAGACAGAGCTTTGAATACACTTTGCATAAGAATTTGAAGTGACAGGTTTATTAGGGTTTGTTTTTTTCTTTTTTAGTATACTTTCTGTATGAAAAGTTGTTTTTCCTTTGAGCCATGTTCACGGCTGTGTCTGAGTGTCAGTGTCTGAGACGGAGATGGAGCTAAGGAAGGGACAAGGGATTAAAGAAAACAGGGCTGAAAGATACATTTGCAACCCAGACTTTCTCTTGAAGACCAGTTTTCATTTCACAGCCATCTTTCAGTTTTGGGCCTTTTCTTCAGAATTCTTTTTTTTGGGGATTCCCAGTTGCCTGACTGCTCTAGAGCTCATCAACATCAGTCAGTTCTGAATGCATGAAATGTCAAGGAGGTCTTGTTTTGTTTAGTGAAACGTTCATCTCTGTTTTTTGCTGTAGTCCCTTTGGCAGGAGACCCAGTTCCACATCATTTTCACCAGCACAGTAGTCTGTCTTGCTCTCTGAGAAACCCCTCTGACCTCTCTGAGCCTGAAGTTGTTCCTTGCCACAAGCATCCCAAACACTCTCTCTTCTTCTAATGTGCACGCATCAGGACTCATGGCTTGAGGCATTTGGTTCAATCACAGCAACTAAGCTTTCTTGGAAATTCAACCACAGTTTCATAGTTTCAAGACGTGTGTTCATTTTTGCTTTCATGTTGAGATGAGAAAACACGGGTTTCTGGTCTGCTGTGATGGAAATTCCACTGTGCCTATGGCCATATGATCCTTTTGTTCCCTAACCCAGAAAATGCAGGTACTGCAGACTTCGTGGGCTTCTCATGTGAGAAACACAGATTTATTCTCGATTATGTTCAGCGCATGCCTTAATGAAAAAATTATCTATTTTACTAAAGTTAAATTTATATTTATGTAAGAAGGCGTTTTGTTTCTAAGTGTTATTAATTCCAGTGTGACTAACATAACCTGGAAACCTGGAAGCTAAACATTCCCTTTACTCCAATTTCTTACACAGCCAAATTCAGAGAACCTTCTACTAAAAAAGACATCCACTTCTAGACATTCCCCCTTGTCATCACATCACTAGTGCTGATTACCCAGTTACCTGTAGTAACAGACTGTAGTAACATCAGTAATACCACCCTGGCTGTGATATTTTTCAAAATCTTGTGCCACTGTCAGATGTATTTAACACAGTGCTTTGGTAAATAGTGCTCAGACTTTGCTGGTGTTAGAGTTCTGGAATTGAATAACAATTACCCTTTTGAGGTTGAAGACAATATTACCAGACCCCTCTACTAAAGGATGAATACTTTTAATTTCATTTTAGTTTAGCAGATTCCATTCACTACTTCTGGCTGGAATGAATCTGTAACGCATGATCCTACACAAGTTGTAGGCATTTTAGATGTACCTAGGAGGCTCAACAGCAGGTTTGAATCGTAGAACCATAAACGGTTTGGGTTGGAAGGGACCTTAAAGACCATCTAGTTCCCACCCCCCTGCCATGGGCAGGGACACCTTCCACCAGCCCAGGGTGCTCCCAGCCCCGTCCAGCCTGGCCTTGAACACTGCCAGGGATGAGGCATCCACAGCTGCTCTGGGCAGCCTGGAACAGTGCTTCACCTCCCTCATAGTGAAGAATTTCTTCCTTATATCTAATCTAAATCTATCCTCTTTCAGTTTAAAGCCACCCCCCCTTGTCCTATCACTACATGCCCTTGTAAAAAGTCCCTCTCCGGCTTTCTTGAAATTGGATGCTTTTGAAAAAACTCCTTAACGAAAAGCCTACTGTCCTTAGCACTCAACGTCTAATCATGCAACCTTGGCTACAGTGGCTTCTGCCAGGCTTAGAAGGAAAACCAAATGGAATTTGTGGGCGGCTGCAGTGGATGAATCAACCTGTTTAAAAATGCTCCTTTAATAAATTCCTTACATGTCTCAAGATCCTTGTGAACAATTCTAGTGATGATTTCCCTGCTGCACTGATTTATTTATTTATTTATTTTCTGGGGGAACTTGCTGAGTGTAGTTTTCCTTATTTTGCCCATTTTCTTGGTTTACATGTCTTACCACGTTACCATTGATTTCTGAAAGGGTTGTCTGTGTTTCAGGCAAAATGAGAAATCACTCTGAGAGAATACCCATAGAAGGTTTTATCTTATTAAATTCAGACATCATGATCTGGCATATGACATAGGTCAGTCTTAGCTCCTGGAATTTTAGGCCAAAAAATTTGAGATGTTTCACCTGAGTAGCTGGAGTTTACCTTGTCTCCTAGCCTTGTCTCATCTCAACCAAAGGTCCATGAAATTTAAATTACCTGGGATAACCTTGTAAGCAGGGAGGGATGCAGAGCAGGTCAGATTGCCAGATTTTGCAAGCAAAAGTAAGGGAAAATCATCCTAGGACAGCACAGGACATAGCCCCGAGGTACACAGTGCCTCTCAGAGAGATAGGTCCATGGAAAAGCGAAGAGCATTGGTGACTTTCAGCCCTTAGGCCTTATAACATTAAAAAAAAATGTAAATCAAATTTAAAAAATACTGTTCTGATAAGAGAGTAGCTAAAATAAAAATGAAAATGCAATTGCAGTAGGAAAATTAAGTCAAAAGAAGAGCTGGCCACATTATTTTTAAAGGGTAAAGTATATCGTCACATGTCAAAAATAGAAACTCGGAAAACCAGTCTGACATTGGCTACCAATTTGGGGTGACAAGGTTTCTTTGACTGTGTTTCAGTACACCATGGTTGTATACTCCTGCTGAGCTGCTGAGCTAAATGCTTCAAGGATTTAGCTAAGCACAGGAGTGCACAGGCAGACTCACTGCCTTCATTACTATGGCAATATAGGGTTGTCACAAATCACATCCACACATCTCATCTCAGAGCCCGGGCTGACATGACAGGAGGTGATGTGAACTACGTGTACATTAGAGGAAAGATCAGAAGATGAGTTAACCCCCCCCCCCCTCAGTATTTCATATATTTATTGGCCCATCTGTCTGCTCTTTTATGGAATACTTCCAGTGAATTAACATGTCGCTGTTGACCTAAATGATGAACACGTTTCTTATGGATTGATAGCCACCAAATCTGCAGTCTCTTCATTCATTCATGCCCTCTAGGATGTTATTTTTATATTCAAAAATTTTAAGCAACACAATTCCCATTTATATTTCAAATATAAAACCTCAGTTATAGGATCTAAAACATCAACTAAACTACTGTTTCAAGGTGCCTAATAATTACCAAGGATCCAAGAAGGTTCAGCTCACTTTGTTACTGCTGAAATATCCCCAGGAAATTAAAACTTTTGACACATCAAAATGACTTCTCTAAATTATTGTTCATAGTTTTTCTTTATTTCAGGGCCTGTGGTCTTATGGCAGTCTACAAGTTACGAATGCCAAGCGTATAGCTATGTCTACATATTTAACTCTCCTTCATAAGGTAATGAGACTGGTGGGGAGGGGCACCTGCAGAAAAAGGACAAAGCCCAAAGGAGTTACAAGTTCTCCCTCTGCAGAGAGAAGGGGACCTGGGACAGAGTTCTTCAAAGGTCTTTATTAGCTCTGAAGGATCGAATCAGTGACTGGATGAAAAATACGAAACAAGTGTCTACAAGAGCTGCTTTGAACTTGGATTCTCTTCAATTTTGTGTCTTAATTATATAACAATCTTTATGTTCCAGGCTGTGCTTAGACAAATGTATTTTCAGAAGGTCTATCTGCCGTCTTTACTCTTTGTGCATTTCCACCCACCCTGCTTGCATTGGAGGTCTTGTTTATAACCCCTTTGTTCAGCCAACATTTTTTTTCCACTCCTTTCTGACATACACATGGAGGATCTGCTTTTGTGGTGACTCATGACTGCCGGGACCCACCCGCCTGGAGATTGTTACTGGATCCAGGCCAAGGGCTGTCTTCAAGCTATGTCTGCAAACACAGGTCAAAGCTCACGTTCGTTTTGCAGGACTATAATTAGCAAAGGAGGCTTAGGCAGGAAAGGGCCTCTTCTAGACCCACTTTCAAGGCAATTAGGGTTGCGCTTTTTCATCATGGTGCTTCTGAGCTAGACCCTGTCTGTCCCACAGTTACAGCAACGATGAAGTGCCCATTACTGCGCATTGTTGCGGCTTGGCTCTCTGTGACAAAAGAAAGCATATTTTCTATTTATACCTCAGCATCAGCCCAGGGAGAGCTTGTGGTGAAGATGGAGCTGAAGACATCTGCAGATTTTCAGCGTGTTTCTATTTTCCCAATATGTATATGTACTGCAAGTGGGAATTACTTGCACAGCCTAGAAAAATCAACATGCAAGCTCAGCAGTATTTCTGCCTTGGGTGTACTGCCCTTCCAGTACTGCTCCATAGGACTTTGGCTTTTTTAAGATGAATGTCTGTGTTCTAACAACAAATTTAATAAATGAAATATTTTAGCCCCATTGCCAGATCCCAGAGGGCTGCAGCATTCAAAGTTCAGGAGCAGGACAGCAATGGGACAGCGGAATCTGTCCTTGCACAGGACGCACATTGTTTATGCCCCACTTCAATGCTGTTTCGAAGCGCTCTGTCATGGATGGTTTCTGCTCTGGCCTTTTGCAAAGGTTGGTATTTTCCCAGAATGCTTTTGTACTGCAAGGCACGCCAGGGCTTCTGGGGGCTCTGCTGAAGGCATCTAGGGCAGAATTAAGGTCATCTAAAATAATTAGATTATGCATCTGGTATGAGTGTATTCTAAATAGTGAACTATCGGACTGCCCCTTTGGTCAGTCCCAGAGGGAAATTGTGCTTATACTAAGATAGGTGTTTAAAAGAAATTGGCTCAGTCCCCCGCCCCTGTTTTCTTCCATCGACTCTGAAATGTGCCTATGATTAGCTTAGCTCCGACATCGTAACATTTTTGTGGTCAGACTGATAAACTCTGCTTCTCTTGCTCTCCGTCTTATCTTTAGCATTTATCAAGAGATGTCAGATTAAACTAACTGGCAATTTGTAAGAATAAAACCGGAAGGAGAATGGTATCATTAAATGAGCCATGATTTCTGTTTTTCTTCAAAAGTCAGCTTTTGGGATCATGTGATTTTGCAAGGATCTGCCTGTTCTTTTTAAATAAAAGTACATTTCTAACCCTCGTGGTTTGGCTGAAAAGACACATCTGTTTGTGTAACAATGTGGCAATGAAGACGGCCCCGAATTTTGAGCACGGGGCTGTATTAATGTTGGCCTTGTCCTGTGGTTTTTTAATCAGTGGTGGAACTGACATTCCTGGTGAAGAACTAGCGGAGGAGGAATCCGTTTACTGCAACAAGCTCATCCTCCATGCTGTGCCTGAGATACTGTTACTGAAGAGCAGTGCTTGGAGCATGGACAACAATGCAGATTGGAGTCGTATCTTTTTTTATTTTCTGGGTATATGTGATACTTAGCTGAGAGTAGTTTTATTCCTGGTTCCTGAGCAAATTATTGTGATTAATAAATACTCAGAAATAAAAGTCGTGAGATCCTAGCTGGGATTTTATAGGGGAAATTCATATTCAGCACAGAGTAAAGAAGAAAAAAATAATACAGAAAAGCTCTTCTAGAACAGCATGTCCATGGCATTATAACAAATATAATTAGTCACAGATGAGTAACTTGCCCAAATAAATTGAAGCCCAGGAACAATAGAATCATAGAATCATGGTGAGGCCACACCTTGAATGCTGTGTTCAGTTTTGGGCTCCTCACTTCAAGAGGGACGTTGAGGTGCTGGAGTGTGTCCAGAGACCAGCAATGGAGCTGGTGCAGGGTCTGGAGCACAAGTCTTCTGAGAAGTGGCTGAGGGAATTGGGGTGGTTTAATATGGAGAAGAGGAGAATCGGGGGAACCTTATCGCTCTCTACAGCTACCTGAAAGGAGGCTGTACGCAGATGAGGTCGGTCTCTTCTCCCATATAACTAATGACAGGACAAAAGGAAACAGCCTCAAGTTGTACCAGGGGAGTTTTAGATTGGATATTAGGAAAAAAAAATCACTGAAAGGGTGGTCAAGCGTTGGAACAGGCTGCCCAGGGAAGTGGTGGAATCACCATCCCTGGAGGTATTTAAAAGATGTGTTAATGTGGTGCTTAGGGACATGGTTTAGTGTTGGACTTGGCAGGTTGGATTTGATGGTCTCAAAGGTCTTTTCCAACCTAAATGATTGTATGGTTCTATGATAGAATTGTATATAAAACCTCTCCATTCTGTTCCCCATGAACAATGTTACAGCACCAAAAATAAAAAAAAGGACATAAAAGATTTGCTCTTAAATGGTCTTATAATGAGAAAAAATGTTAAAATACAGGGCTGACTAGATTCTTTCTTTCATTTCATTTCATAGATGGTTTCAGCCTATGACGGACTTCTCATCCCATGACTGGGCTTGTAGTTTTGCTGCATTTCAGTGTCCTTTATTTTGGAAGGCGTTAGCTGCTTTCCCCATACTGTTGTCTCAGAAATGCAAACTGGCAACACAGGTTCTACTTTTGAACCTCAAGTCTGCATTTCATCTCAAGATGAAGGCATCTGTTAGCCACCATGTAACAGGGGCTCAGTTGAGTACAAAAACACTGCCTGCCTTCCCACCCTCGCTAAACACTTCCTAATGATACATGGGTTGTTTTTATTTATCCTGTCCTAAGAGAAGAGACATTCTAAATCCCAGAATGCAAAACGTTTCAACACCACAAGCTTTGTTGTGTGCTCACTCTGCAGGGAAAGAGGGCATCCTCTGTGAGGAACAGCTGTTAAACATTTAAAGATGACAACTTACATAAAAGTTACACTCCACACATCAGTGTTTAGCCAACACAGTCCCCTATTTCAGCGTAACAGACATTCCATCATCCCACCAAGCATCCTAACCAGTGCTTTTTTTTTTTTTTTTTAAGAAGAAAAGAGAAGGAAATATTTGTGATTGTGGAAGAACAGCTAGCTGTGGGAGGGGAATATAAATTATCTGCACTGCTGCAGAAGAGTCTTAGCTTTTTGTCTTGTGAGACATCTGTGATACATATATGGAGTGGTAATGAACACATTCATTCTTGGCAAACCAACTTCTTTTTGTCTTACGTCTTGTAAAAATGTGAGCCTCAACTGCCATGGAATAACACTGCCTCATGAAATAACATGAGGTCTTAATAAAGTATGACCCTTTGGATATTTTAGCGTCTCTGCTAACTTGCAGGCATTCATCAGGATTGGGAACATCAAGCTAGATTCAGTCTTGTTTGTACAGCTACAACCGTAGTGTTAAAATAAGGGAATGGACTTGACCATGCTGTGATCGCGCCTGTCACAAAAGCTGGTCCAGTTTTGGTCCATTCCAGTCAGTGCTCCCCTGCAGATGTTGAAAGCAGCCTGCCTATGGCCTAGAGGTGGGCGAGATTATCTGCCTGAGAAAGAAAATCCACATTAAAGCTCTGGGCTTTCTGTTTCTAGTCAATGTAAAGCATATCTGGGTGACTATATGCTATGTGGTTGTCATTTGCCATATGCATAGCTTACAGACCCCTTCAAAATTGAAATGAGTTTCTAGACACCATAGTACTGTGCTTGTCAAAGCCATTCATTGAGGAAGTTGCCAGAGCCAAGATATGATAAACTTGGTTATAATAATAGTTTACTACATCATGTTCACTAAGGGTACAACCTTCTTCTAGGAAAATGTGTCCTCCCTAGACCAAGGTGCCCCTGGTTTTGGGAAGCCTTGGGTTTAGTGGCTTTTCCCTGAGCAGAGTCTATGTACGGTTCTGCAGCTTGGCCAGATGTGCTTTGGGTTGTAATGGTCTGGATGTAGAAGGGTTAATCTTCGGACTCTGTCTTAACCATGTTGTAAGGCATGGCAAAAGAAAAACACTATCCCTGTAAAAATAAATACAATTGTCAATAAAAGTCAGCATAGCACTGAAGGAGCTTTACAAAGCCAAGCATTTCACATTTACACTGTACTAAATTTGCTGTAAACTTGGGCCATTATTAAAGAAGTGTGTGTGAGGTGAATAGTAATTTACAATGAGCAGTGGGACCTGCATTGATAAATTGCAATCTTGGAGCAGGCCACATGAACCACGCACTAACAAGGACAGCAACAGTGAAGCCTCAGCTTGTCTTCAACTGCTCTGATGTGCTGCTCAGGGATATACCATTCATCAGAGCAATGCCCAGCATCCAGCAGGTAACTCTTGGAGTCATTCTGTGTGACTCTGCTGCAGCTCTGCCTGACATCCCTCCAGAACAGTGTTAGAGGCCATGGTGGACCTGCAATGGGAGTTCAAGAAAGGCCATGCTTCTCTGTACGGGTGGTTGATTGTGTAAGCTGGCATGTTTTAATCTAAAAAAAAGAAAAAGAAAAAAAAAAAAAGGTCACACTTTAAATGCTTTTTTTGGACAGCCTTTCACAGGAAGACATGTTGTTGCAGGATCTGGAGCCGAACCCCATGTGCTGGATGCTGGAAAAATTTGACTCTTCTTCTAAAGACAAGGTAGCACTTAAAATATTCCAGATTTTGTTACTGGTATGAGCTAACATCCTATGAAACCAATGGACATGGACCAGTGAAGACCCTGCCCTCTATGTATGTTTAAGGACCATATGAATATCGTATCCTACTGACAGGACTTCTGTTTGGGCTTTTGCCAGCTGAGCTACTGTGAATCCAGTATCTCTTGCCCTCTTGAATTTTTCTTCTAGGCTTCCCATTGCACAGTGGCCAATTCTTACCAGTTAAAGATCTGCTGCCTGCACACATATGCCCAAATGTGTCTTATTTGATTTACTTACTTGACTGAAGCTCCCCAAGCAGGAATAGATCTGGCCAAGGTTCCACTTGCTTTCAAAGAAGAAAGTCAGTCACCTTGGCAGTCCCCACTAATGTGGGATGAGCTTATCTCTGAAAGTCTCTATTTCTTTTTTTCTTTCACCGTCTTTCTCATCCATTGACTACATAGGAAGCCTAGAATCAAATCTCATTGGGCTAAATCTGGACCTATGTGATTTTCCAAAGCCACCTAGAAACCTTGTGAGAAAGCCTTGTCTCCTAAGCTCTTTGTTTAGTCTTTATCTTTGAATGCTGTAGTGATAAATGGCAGAAAAAAACCCAAAAGCAACAGTAGCCTTTAACAATTTTGCGAATAATGTTTCCATATTTAGGCTGCCCTTGAGTTATTTGAATGCTGTCATAAAAACCAGATTCTACTATCGAGATCACAGTATTCAAATAACATTAAAGATCACTTGGAAACCCCCAGAAATAATAAGTTCAAGAACTAAGATAAAATCCTTTCCAATTCACTCAAACCACCTGAGTGTGGAGGGACTCTTCAGTCCCTGAGAGATCTCACTGTACATACAACATGAGAATTATGCTGTAATAGTTAAGCAATGTGGAGTGAATTAGGGGTAAACTGGAAACCTTAATTAAGCGTTTTCATTACTGTCATGGGTTGCAGCCAGGCTTGCAACATTATTTAAACATAAGGTTTGTGGGTTTGATTCCATGACCTCTTTCCAAGGAAATGATGGGATTCAAGCACCAGAGGACGCTTCTTGCAGTGTGTAAAGAGTATGACACATCTCAAATAGCATTCCTATTACACATTGTGATAATAACAGTGATTTCTTTATTTTTGGAGGGTTGCTGGGGATTCCAAGGCTCTTTCACCATTTATGTATATTGGTATGTTCTACAGTACTGGGGCGGCTGCTAAGTGAAAAATCAAGTGGGTTATTTGTGTGTGTTAAGCATGGACTGAGCCATATTGTTGGGATATTTCAACTTTAAAAGTGTTTACTCTGAGCATTTTAGGAGGAACAGAAAGGTAAAACCTCTTTCCTAAGCCTAGAGGACTAGACACAGAGGAGTCAAGTGGGAAGGCTTTATAAGCTGCATAGCCAGGCTGCATTTATATTGTTAAATATATCTATTTAACATTAACAACATTTCAGGCTGCGTTTATATTGTTAAATATATCTATTATAGCCATTCCGGGACTGAATACGGGCCCGCAGCCAAATGGTGCAGGAAGCTTGTATCCACATCGTTCAGTGCTGGCACTTTCTAGTTGTCACAGTACATGACACTTGGCACTGGTCTTTTCTGGGCATCAGATGCCCTGTGCCTCTAAGATAATATTATCCATTTATGTGCATTATTTTTGTTTTAATTGTCCAAAAGAGTTTGTGGACCACTCTGTGGACCATGGGTGTTTTGATGGCATGGACCATCAAAATATATGGTATGCCTTGGAGGACTGTTTGTGTTGGAGGATGCAGCGTGAGAGTTGGAGCTACACACATAGCAATCTTACTCATCCTCTTCCTTGGGAAAGGCCCTTAAGGTGAACTATCCCCGATGACAGGTTTTGTGTTGGATGAAGAGACAGTCCACTCCAAATGAAAGCACAAGTTACAATTTATATTTAGTCAAAGTGAATGATCAAGGGAGTAGACTTGAAAGTAAATTTTGGGTGATGCCATCTGACAGTGTGAATGTATCACCCAATATTCACTGAGGAAGAGTGGAGACAGGCAAGTACATTGCTTGGAGATCTGGGTCAACCAATAGGTCATGCTGACTTTTGCTGGTGCTGTTCATATTTTGTATCCTGCTAGCTGAAATCATCAAAACAAGATCATAAATGTGGAATTAATAAGTGACCTCAGCAAAAAAAAAAATAGAGACACAGGCAGAGAATTTTGAGTTGGTGACATAGTGTTTGCAACTTTTCAATAGGATTTCCAATAAAAGCTTGTTTACCAGCATCTCAGAACAAGACCCGTTTAAAAACATGCTGAGGACAGTCAGGAAATACAGCAGTGAGTTTAAGTTTCATATACAAATGTTCAATCCGTAATTAATTTGAATGACTACAGAAATCACATTTTCTAATAGTTTTCTAAAAAGTGTTCCAGAGTAGAGGAGCACAGCTGGTGTCACTCAGCCCCCAAAAGATCAGCCAGTGACTGCTCTACAGAGAAGAATATGCCCTGCCAGGAGTAACTCCATCGTCTGTAAAGGAATCCACCATAGATTTCAGTAGCATCCAGTGGGTAAATTATTTTTCCCTTCTCTGGTCTTTGTGTCTCCTGCATTGCCTTCACAGCTGGTAGGTCACAACATGCTCAGCAACAGCCATAATGGTGGCACAGCATAAGAACGGAGCAATACAAATATTTACCTTGACCTTGTCATAACACAGGGAGAGATACAGACACATTTGTCAGACTTCCTGAATTATTCTCATGTTTTGAGAAATGTAAGAGGATCTTTTCTGTCTGCCGGCCTTTGAAATTTCACTGCAAGGAAGTCTACAGTCTAGAGATTTGTTTTTTTCTTTCATTGCGTGGAATTCCTGATGTATTCATTTGAGCTGCATTTAGTCATAAAGATCAGCATTTTTCCGTCAAGGGTGATTCTCAAGAAAATTCTGTGAGCCTGCTACGATGCTAGAGCAGGAACGTTCACACAGACATTTATGCTCTCCATAGCAGGGCCCCTGCCAGTAAAAACCCACTGACAGTAGTTCAGAGACATAAAAGTGGGGGGCAAAAAGAGAAAGACAAGATCTCTGTAAACTCACCTGTGCCTACCACATCAGGCTCAGGAGTGCAGCGCTTCTCAGCACCTGGCTGGCTACAGCTGACAGATGCTTCCTGTGAGTGGTTAATATTAGCTCTGTCTCTGCTGCAGCGCTTGAGACGTGGTTCAAGCTGTGTTGCTGGTTCGTAGTGCAGAGACTGATGCAATAGGTTGTGGGATTCTTCGCTTACCACAAAAAGGGGAGAAATCCATGGCAGCAGCATATTAAAAAATCAAGCAAACAAACAGCAATGTATGTAAGCAAAGCGACTTTCTTCCCTCAGTAAAAAAAAACAACCAACCAACAAACCAAAAACAAACACAAAAAAAAAATCCCTAGGAAACAGCATATTAAAAAAAGCAAGCAAACAAGACAAAATATGCAGAAGAAAACTTTTTCATTGCAAGTTAAGTCTTTGGTTAGTCAGGAACACCAGATTTGTGGCTGCATCCACAGCCTCCACCGAACTCTTCTTAGGCATCGATATTGACTATACAATCTATTCATTGTTATCTATTCATATTCAAAGGACCAGTAAAAGACTAGCCACATAGCTGGGTAGTGGCAGAGGTTAGCCGATGTCTTAATTCTCCCAATAATGAAACTGGTGCCTTGTGCACTCCTCTGATGCCCTCGGGTAGCTGCTTTAACAAAATCACCAGTAGATAGCTTGCACTAATTTATTTTTCTTAATTATTGCTTTTTTGATGCTTACAGATAATGTGTGTCTCTATGCTGGGACTCTTCTGCTGAAGTTTCAAACTTTTTGTCACTTGATCAGCGTTGCCTATGGCAGAAATGGAACAGTGAGGTTTACCTATAAGCTTGTGGCTTGCAACCAAAAATGCACTAAAATGCACTAAAAGAAAGAAAAGTAAGAGGCATCAGGAATAATAATTGGACTTCACTTATGAAGAATGTATCAGATCATCCGAAAAGAAAGGAAAAAACCCACACCAGTTTTAGTTAAAAGTGCAATTGGCAAGTAAAGGCAATAAGTGGAAACAATTTAAAAAGGAGAGAATACAACAAGTTAGAAGTTTGGAAATGTTTTGTATTTTCTCTCTAATTAGGTCACTGATAAAGGAAGCTGAAGACATCAGGCATTACCCAGAGCTGAAAGGCCAAAGACAGGAAGAAAGAGAGGGTTTTTAAGTGTGTCAGGAACAAACTAAATGCTAGTAACAATGAAGGCAGCTTGCCTCTATTCTGTATGCTGGAGCAAGCAGAATGATACAATAAGATCACATGAGGATGATAAACTACTTGCTGAGCCTTTAGTGGTTCAGAGAACATGAAACAACTCTTTTTGAAATCAACAGGCCTGGATAACTTTGAGTCGTGTTTCTTAAAGCGAAGGCTGATGCGGACTCTGGTTCCCTGATGTTTCCTTTTAATCTCACAATACTGGGGAAATTACAAACGACTGGAAAAATGTTAATTCTCTGCCAGTATTTGCTGAGGACAAACAAGACAATGCAAAGATAGGCTGAAAGCCAACCAGCTTTTTGTATCAAAAAGAGACATGTTTGTAAGTCAGCAATGAGGTTAAAGGCTAGGACTACAATTAATGACCATTAATGACATGTTAATATGAAAAGAGCTCTTATTTAACAAGACTGGCATTTTGCATACGGCACTAGACTGACTGATCAAGGAGACTGCATGGCTTGAACATACTCTAGATAATTTAGGCTTTAAATACCACGTAATATTCTAAATAAAGTAAGATAAAATACGCCCTGTAAAACATCAAAACACATTTTTAATGGATTAAAGAACAATTGAACTGACAGCTATTGATATTTTTTTATAGCGAGTAGATTTTGTCAAGCAGTGGATCTTCTAGTGGATTTCACAGTGACTGATCCAAAACCTTCCAAGTTTTTAGCAGCAGCTTTGGGGTTTAATCTAGAGTTTCCCAATGACATAAAGATTGGCAGACTGGTAAATTATCCTGTGACTAAGCAATAATACAAAGAATATGAAACATTTTGTAAATCAGGCCCATTGAAAGTAAATGCAAATGCATAAAGGTGGCACCTGCATCCTAGAGGCACAAACCAAAGCAGACCTAAAGATGATATTGGATACACAGGTGAACTTTAACCTTAAGAATAATGCTGGGGAAAATTACATCACTGATGCCATCATCAGACATACACAGAGGAGGAAAGTGAGTAAGAGAAGGGATGTGATTTCCACCTGACTTTGTACCTGTGGTGTGTACTAATAAAGGGATGTTGAAAAACTGTACAGGAAGCAGAGAAAAGCCACAGAAAAAAACCTAAAGGGCGGAATGAAAATATTTCATAATAAAATAAGCAAGTTATTAGAAAATTTGACTTCTGTAAGTTACTAGGTAAGAAGAAGAATGAGATGCCTTGTGGAGGCATGGAGAAAACACAAAGAGAAGTTGCACAGGAAACGACAGACGAGCTTCAGGCAGAGGCAAGGTCTACCAGTCTTTCTAAAGGGAGACTGATTAGATCACTGGAATAAATCAGCAAGAGGAGTGGTGCCAGCTCAGCCTCCTGCTGTTCCTAGCCATGCCTGGATGCTTTTCAAGATAATCCTTTGACATGACCTGATTGCAGGCAACTGGGTGATATTCTGTGACTGGCAATTCACTGGAAACAAGAAAGGTGGTCTTAAATCCTACAAAAATGACCCTTCTATAAACTGCTAGTAATGTACGAGGTATATGTAATTATACAGAGGTTTCAGAGCCCATTGATTAATACCTGTTGCCACATCTCATTTTTTTAATAAAGAATTATGAATCAAGATATATGAAAGTTTCCCCATTTTTCTCTGTTCTTTTTGACCCCTTTCTCTTCCTTTAATGGTAGCAATCCAGCATGTCAGACGTGGCTGGCACCTCAGACCCCCATGTATACATCGGGCATTGCATATCCATCAGTGATGCATTTCCACCAAGTAGCGTATTTCCTACTGAAACATCCCCCTCCCCTCCCCCCCTCCCCCAAAAAAAAAAAAGCAACCCCCAAACCCATGCAGTTCTATGGAAGGGTGATTGCTGCAGATTCCCACAGAAGTCAGTAAGTGGGTTTGACATCACATAGTACACATCTCCATAAGCTGTCTATATGTGACCAAACAAACCCAGGCTCACTTTATGGTCAATGGAGACCAGATCAGTAGTGTCCATAGGGTTGAGGGGGTGATTTACCTCTTGAAGTACACACCTATAGGTGGGTGGATAAACGGAACCATAAATTCTACTGACTGAACCAGCTATGATGGCAGCCCAGACAGCCAGCTCAGGTTTACCATCTCCATGTGATGAATGCCACCATTTTTGGTCCTATAGATCTTCCCTTAATGCTATTGCTGAGGGTCTTGATGTGAGTAGCATATACGACCAAAATGAATACATTGCTTTGGCCTATGTTGTAATTACTTTTATTTCATATGGGAAAGGAAAGTAAATGTCTCTGCTTTTTTAGGATATGGCCAAGAAAATTACTTCAACACGTGCATAAACTGCATGCAAAGGACTTCATCATATAGAAACTTTGGCCAAGTTGGCAGAAGAGGGGTTTATATTTCTATCATCATACATCTGTCTCAATGAAAGATTATTTAAAAAAATTAAACTTTTTACCTTGATACAGCTCTACCTGTCGCTTATTTCTTTCCCCTTTCTCCTCTCATCTTTAACAAGGAGTTAAAGAACGGCTCCCAGGATTCCTGACAACTGCACATGACAATGTGATGATGTAATATAATTTCCTCTCAATGGTCCATATGTGCTAAGGCAGAGACTACACAGACATGCCATATTTATGGGATAATGACAATATTTCCTAAAACAGAGCGAATTTTTACTGCTTGTGCTGGGCTCCAAGTTATTACTGCATCTTTCAAGCGGTATTTCCCTAACCTCATGATTAGTAGTGTGAACGTAAGGAAGTGCTACAAGGAATTACTCACGATCAGAGTCATTTATACCAAAACACCATCACATTTCATTCTGTTTACAAAGAGAGAACATGGTATTCACGTAATCTAGAGTTGATTTTAGATCAACACATACAGCATCCTGGGGATATTCAGCTCTGCTACATGTGCTCAGGCCCACTGGAGAGGCAGTTATCAATGGAGCATCGTTCTTTCCCAGCAGTGCAGCTGGAGGCAGGCACTGCCTGGTTCCTAAGGGTGGGGTTACGATCTTTCATGTGGTGGCAAACCCAAAAGTTTGAGTCCCAGTTCAAGTCCCAGGGGCTACATGGAGAAAGGAGTTCTGCTACTGTCTCCAGTGCTGGCTCCTGTCAGCACCTCTACAGTAGGTATGAAAATTGCACAGAAAACAGAAAGAATAGACTGAGGATTTGGTGTGCTAATCTCTTCTGAGACCTCAGCCATTCTGCATGTGCAGAAACAAATCAGTTTTCAGAAACATATTGTGTGAACAACTGCAGTTTTAAAAAAAGGCATAAGAAAACATCATGAATTGTAACCTACCTCTAACCCTGAGCCCACCTCAGTGTGAAGAGTTGGACTATGTAGTCTCCTAAAGTCCCTTTGAGCATTATGTCTATGATTTTAAGGGTTATGCCTTTCATGCAATGGAAACTATTCTGAAAATGTCAGATTCTCCAGGGTACTCCAACTCCTTTATGTTGGTTTGGGAAAGCAGAGAAATTAAATGCTTTAGCTTGCTTTATAGCTGCTTTGTGTCTCTGGGGCAGTGCAAAGGGGTTTGATGCATTTTCACTTGCAAAGCCTAGGGCATGCTAATGGTAGGCATAAGAATAAATGTTCTCACCTGGGAGAAGACAACAGAAACAATCATGCCCAGAAGCCTTCCAGAGACCTTGAGCATACTGAAGGGCACTGGGCTTAGCATTAGCTGGGGAAACAGGAATATATATTTTATAGAGTTTTCCAAATAATTTGCCAAAAGTCTCACTTCCAGCTAAGAACTGGTACAGAAATGCTGCTGGGTGTGAAAGAACTAGCATGTGTGTGGTTTAAGGGATAAGCTGTGGAAAAAACTATATCATCAGGAGGTAGATTTGGGATGCCCACTAAAACTCCTTGTTCCATGCTGTAATAGGATTTCTCATTATCTAGCCTGCCTGCAGCCCCAGATCATGAAAAGTTCATGCGTATGAAACGTCTGGTTTATCACTCATGACAACAACTCAAACAGCAGATAATTCACTCCAGCACATTCTTCACCATGCTTCTCCACAGGAAAGTACAGTGGAAAGAGCTATCCCTCAATAAATAATTGCAGCTCCCCGGAATGCTTACAGGGGAGATGACACAAGAAATCAGGGTTTGGGCTTGCTGGTGCAGATGTGCTCCCATTCTGACTTTTTCCAAAGCAAAACTTTTAAGAAATTTGGGGAGAGGATTCACGCACACTAGTGTGTGTCTGAGACCATTTAATACCCTGTTCCTCTTCAGAATCCCTATGCCCCAGTTTTCAAGGAAAGTGTAATTAAGACACATTGATAATTGAATATGGAGGGTTGACACCTTTTGTTGTTTGATGGCACAACTCTTTCTTAGGCATCTGCTTCTCCAACCCAGTGTAACAGTGAGGTTACCCTTCACTCACAGAAGCAATGATCCTACAATATTTCCTCTTAGTAACCTCATCCTGGTGAAAATGAGTTGATAGAGGATCCCAATTCTCCCCCGTCTCCAGACTGGAGGTGAAATACAGCCTGTGCTGGTAATGGCTGGCAATTGCATGCATCAGACAGATGGTCTATGAGGACATGCAAGAAGTAGGAACTAGGTCAGTTTACTAAAGATGCATATAAGAGTTGCTGGAGCATGTAGGGAAAAAATCTTAAAGGCCAAAGCACAGAATTACATAAAACCAGCAAGGGATATGAAAGGTAACAAAGAGCTTTCTATTAATTTCAGCAGAAAGAGGAAGATGAAGGAAGAAAGTGGTCCTCCACTTAGTGAGAAAGGAAAGCTAATAATGCCTGGAGGGCTGAAGTTGTTAATGCCTTTCACATATCACTCTTCACTAAAACTGCTACCAGCCAACGCCTAATATGTTGACACCAATGAGTGGGAAGGAGGAATTCAGTCTACGATAAGCAAAAGGCATGCTAGGGGAATTCTTTGAAAAGACAGATCTTTTTGTTCAAATCAGAGAACTGGCCAGCCAATGTCATGAAGGATATGTGAGACTTCAAGAGGGAGACAAAAGGGCAGATATGGGTATATTGATGTGGAAGAAAAGGAAGAGCTAGGGAATTATCAACCAATCAATGTACTTTGAACACCCAGAAAAATGTTGAAATATTCGGGACAACAGACCACTTCTGAACACTTTGAAGATCAGAAGGAGCTTAGCAACACCAGGCATATGCTGGTTAAAAACAAATCATGATTAAAATAACACAGATTTGTGAGAGGTCTTGAGGATATGGAAGACAGAGTATGTACCATAGCAGGTGATGAAGTTGCTATGGTGTGATTTCATCTTGACTGTAGTAAGACTTCTGGCACTTCTTCACATGAAATTTGCTCAAGTGAGATGGGAATCTAGCCCAGGTTAAATCCCGTAGTGTAGATGGCTATCTGGTAGAAGAGTGCAGTTATCTGTGCTGTTCTCTTGCCCTGGAGGAACAGCTGGAATGAGGTGCTGGGATGTAGCCTGGGGTCTTTCACAATCTTCCTGTCTTGGACAGTAGCACATAAAGGCTACATCTGCTGATGATACAAGTCAAGTTTTGGGAAAAAAAAAAAAAATCCCACAGAGATCCTCTGGAACTGTCAGTTCATAAAGGAGCTCAGGACAACAGTAGGCCTGGGTTTGGCTCAGGCTCCTCAGCTGTATCAACAACCCCGACTGATTTTTTTTCTTCAAGGATGAAGGAACAGCATTGACACGCATTTGCCATAGGAAAACTAACACAGGGGAAGTAACAGAGAGGGAGAGAAGTAAAGCCCTGCTGGTTGCTGGTGCTGCCAGGGCATACCTGAGATTGGTTAGTGCTGCTGCTGTGATTTTGTTGCTCTTGCCCACCATTGTATCCCAGCAGATATAACCGATGTCGCAGGCATCCTCCCTCTTCTGCTGCAGCGGCAACCAGACTTGCTTTCCCAGATGCAAACAACTGGGTTGTGGCCATTCAGGTGGCTGCTGGCTTTGGCTTGGCAGTCGTTTACCTCAGTGGGAGCAACCAGCGTGGTGGGAACAGGTGGCTTCCTTCAGAAGTAGAATAGGGATTGCAGGTCAAGAAGTAAGTGGGAAGTAAGTGAACTCGAGCAAGTGTAAACAGCAGGTCTCTGTCTAGTCCCAGTGCTAGTCCTGGTTTTGGGCATCTCAGAGGTTACAGACAGAGCAAGCAATTTCAATGTCTGAGCAAAGAGCGGGAGAACTGGGGAAGCATAGAAGGCTGCAGTGGAGATATGCGTACTGTCTTTAAACTGGTTAAATGCTGCAATGAAGAGGAAAGAAATAATTCCTCCAGTGTGCCCAAGGAACAGTAGACTTTAACTGCAGCAAGGGAGGTTTAAGGTAGAGATCAGGCTTAATTCTCTGAGGACAGTGAAGGGCTGGAATAGGTTGCTGCAGAGTGGGTAGAGGGAAGCAGTCTTACTCCCTGAAGACAAGGTTAGATAAACTTCTCTCAGGAAAAGTTTGGTTAATGCAGTTTGTGCCTTGAGGCAGGGGTAATATAAGAGGTCCCCTTGAACCTCTTCCAGCCCTCTGGATATGCCTTGGACTTATTCCCTTGCCTCCCTTCCCCTCCCATTTTTCTTCAGCTCCTAAGTCTGCTCCCTAGAGGCTTAGTGCCTTGGCCTTTCTCAGCCCAGGCCCTTCCCTGCTCCAAAACCCGATAAGCCTGGGGTCCTGAGGCAGGAGAGAGGTTGTTATGGTTCCCACACAAGGAGGTCCCTTGCCAGGAGCTATATTCTGTCACTGGTACCCGGAGGGAGGCAGGCCCTCTCCATCACCTGGGCAGGCACTTTCCCTAGGAGCATTTCAAGGCCCCTGACCCAGCACATGGTGAACAAATAAAGCCAAAAGGCTTTAAACACACGAAAGTTCTCCTAAGCTGGCACCTTACTTGTAGTCTCAGCAGCCACCTTGAGGCCTCAAACAGGTCAGAGATTTTTCCTCTTAAGGTGTCTCTGGGAGGTGACACAAGATGATGACAACAGTCTCCACTGTGCAAAGAGAAGGCTTTCCTGGGAAACCACTTACCTCCATGGCCTGCAAACAGCTTGAAGTAACTGAAAATAAAGGAAACTATCAACCACCCCAAGGGCATTCTGATGGCTCAGTCATGGGGGCAAACTGTGCATTCTTGGCTCCATACTGAATCCTGCTGTACGAGGTGCTGGGAGTGCATCCAGCCAGTACCTCAGGGGCTGCCACCAGGAACCAGGGATGTCATGCCAGAGAAATGCATTTGAGACTGAAAAAGCAAACAGATAAGACTGCAACAGGCAGCAGAAAGGGCTTGCCAAATTAAGTTAGAACTTAATGGTCAAAAGTGACCACTTCTGCTTGAAATTCCAGTTTCCTCCTGTAAAACTGAGCACTTGCATTTGTTCTGAGAGGTGTTTATGTGGGATGCCCCAAAGGACAATCTGGGATGTGTGGATTGTGTTGTGATGGACCAAAAGGAGGTCAGGGGGCTAGAGTGAGTGGAAGTAGTGGAAACCAGCCTGCACGGAGCTGAAAGACCCTACAGGATCAGGGAGGGGGGCTTCACTCCAGCTAAAAGAGCTCCCACTTATTGCAGCCTTGAACGCACTCTTCAGGGGCTGAAACTGTGTTATGGTAGGCCCTAAACCACAGTTCTGAGCTCTGAACATGTAAAGACTACACATTGTAACCCAGTGGAAGGGAACAGCTGAATCAAAAAAAGTGCTGGAGTGGGAATAAAGTGAGAAAGGCCCTTTGATTGACTGGATTCAGCCCCCAGAGTCCTCAACCTGTTATATCCAAAGTCAAGCTGGTCCCTTTGGGACTTTAAGTCGACACCCTACTCCCTTGTTAGGTGAGCAGTGGGTATCATGACTGCATTGGGGCAGCAAATTGCTTTGTGGGACATGGTGAAGAGTTTTCATTTTTGACACCTAGTTGTGCTACTAATGTCAAATTGAGTTCCAACTCACAAAGAATAGATGCGACCATCTCAGTGAAACTGCTTTTCAGGGCTGATGGCTGTAGAGCTTGTATTTTTAGCTTTCCTTTTTTTTTAAAAAATAGCAAAAAAAAAACCCCAAAAAACCAAAAACCCCAAACCAACAAAAGATGCTGGCCACAATTTTTGATAATTGAGGGACACAGGATTTACCCTTTGTATGTTTTTCCAGTGCTAAAAATCAGGAATAACTAATGCAGCCTCAGGAGCTTGGTGCTGTGGATCCCATGTGGGGATCTTTTCCTTTTTCTTCCCCATCCCTGCTCTGTGCCTATCTCACAGTGTCCTCCTTGTTCAAATTCCCTTTGGGAAGCCTGTTCTGGCTGAACATGTGGAGCCCAGCAGTTCCTCAGGGACTTAACGATTTCAGGCATGATTAAAGGGAGATGGACCAAAGCCACGTTAAAGGGAAAGAAGTACTGCCAGAACCCATGAAAGCTTTTATTACTTGATGAAGAAGAAAAATGTTAGCTGGATCAAGGTAGGCACCAACTGCACCAATCTTTCCCCTGAGCATGTGGGCTCAAGGCCATTTTCCAGCCTGTTCTCTTTTTTCCCTCAGGTTGAATACAAGATTGTATAATCCCATCTGCTCCAAAAGGCTGACAGGAGGAAGAGGAAGGAAAAATAATCTTTTTTTTAGGAAAGAAAGAAACAGTGATTACTCTGCATGGTGCTCTTAGTCCATAAGAGGGTGGGAAGGCAGGGATGGAGCAAGGTGGACACTGATCACAAACAACAGAGCTTGGGGCAGTGACCTGCCCTGGCACTGTGGGTGGGTGTGATACATCACCTCCCATGCCCCATTCCCTTTCATTGCCTCAGGACTGTGTCTTTTGCATTGGCAAACAGCAATGCCCCAAATGAAATCAGGAAACAAAGTGCTCCCAATTTTTGTAAAATGACTGCTAGTAGGAATTGTGGTGAACACCCTCCAGGGCATGGAAAAGTACTTTATTATCTTCATTATCATCTTTTTTAAACACTTCAGATGCAATTATCAATGGTAATGAAAACACATATTCCCTGAATGCTCTCCATAGCCAAGACCTCCTTCTGCTGAGCCCCCTAGAACAGCTCATATCAGATCCTCAATTTATTCACCTTCTTGAGGCAGAACCACTCTACATCCACTGGGAGGTGACTGTATCTTTGCACTTTGAAAGAGTACAGGGAAGATTTTGTGACAGACTTACTATTTTACTTCCTAAGGTGGTAGTGTGAAAATGTATACCTTTATTTTCACCCTTTTTTTGCTTTTATAACTGAGACTAAATTAAGGAAAAATATTGGCATGGGCTGAGAAGACAGCAAGCTTAAAGTGCTCCTTGCAAGAAATGAAAAGTATAAAAAGATGAGGACTTGAGAGCATTTATACTACGTGTGCCTAAAGTAGCAATATTTTTGCGAGCAATACATCAATAAAGCCGCTTTCCCCACAGATTTCTGTCTGGTGGCTGACTGCAAACTGCAGCTGAAGTTGTTTTACTGCGGCTGGCCATCTGAAAGGACTCAGCTGTGTGGCTTCTCTGGCATCTAATAGTGCGTGAATAAACACTCCACTTTTCCCAAAGGTATGATACTCCTACGGCCTCTCTTTTCTTCCTTGGTGCCTCCTTTCACAAAATCCACAGGAATGTGATTTTCAGTGAGATATCTCTCTTTCTTTCAAATTTGGCTTGATTTTGGCCAAGAGGCTCAAAAATTACTGCAAAGGGACACAGACAGACGTGAACACAAATGAAGCAATTGCATAAGCTCCATTTCCCCAGGAAACAGAGACTGAAAGCAGCTCTGTTGAAAGAGAACCGTTTACTAACCAAATACCAAAGGAAACTTTGAATAAAATGCTACCAGAGTTAGAGTGCAGAATTTGGATACTCGGGCTTCAGAGGGAAAACTGGTCCTCAAATATTCCAGGCTTCAAATATCTTGGGGATCTATTCATAAATTTCTAAACATCTCATAAGTTTTATTTCTTATTTTCTTTAACATGAAAAAAAATTGTCTGCATTTAGTAACAAAGTATTTTAAAAACAACACATGGGCTAGAAGGGTAGACCTACTTTCCAACAGAAAAACAAGCCCACCTGTGATAGGAGATTGTTATGCTGTACAGCCTTCTTTCTTTTACACTTAATGCAATTTCATTAGCTGCTTCCCCTTCACCTCCCCCCAACCATAGATATGTATTATCTAACCCATCCTTGGAAATCCACTGACATATTTACAGTGCTAGGAAGATTCAGTGTATGATTGAAAAGGTCAGATCTGATTCCAGTCTTCCCTAGACCCAACTAGGAACAATAACACTGTCTTATTGTATCTTCTTCATATATATATATATATGAATACATATATATAAGAATATATATATATAAATATATATAAAAATAAATAACTAGGAACACAATAACAATAACAACTAGGAACAAAACCACAGTGAATTTCCAGCAGAACAGAGGAGATTTCCCTCCTTGTGTAGCCGATTCCATCCCAGAGTCTGGAAAATATTGCTGCACTTGTAGAAGGAAAAGAGGCTCAGATGAATAAATAGTTGTGTAATTATGTGGTCACTGATCTAAAGAATAGAAATACCAAGGTGTGCATATTACCTGCAGTGGGTGAAGTAATTTTTTGGAGCTTGTCATGAAGGAGACCATGGTATGAAGCAGGCCAACCTACAAAGGGAGCAGACTATGCCACTTCAAGAATGTGTTCCATATTTGTTGGGATTCTTCATCCTTTCGTAGTCTCTTAGTCAATATATTTTCCTGTCTTTTCATGTTCATGAAGAAAAAACATCTGCAGGAGGCAAACCCAAAGGTTAATTTCTCCCCTGCACTTCCTGCATTTGTTCAAGCAGTTGAACTAATTTTTATGAATAATGCATTGCACCCATGAATGTCACAAATCAATGCAACTCCAAGCACATCATTTTTATACCAGATGAGGCTCAGACTCAATATGTGTTATTAATCCACCGCCTTTTATTGGTTAGCAAATATTACGTAAATATTTATTTCCAGAATACTACTTTTCTACAGCAAGGATTTATCAGAGCTTGTTCCTATTTCTGACAGGTTCTTCATTCTCTGTGGCGTATTCATTTTGGTTATTGATTATTCTCAGTACTTTGCATCTTATTTGTGTAGTGGCTTGTTTGTTGTTTTTTAGTGGGGGTGGGGGTGTGTTTATTTTTTTACTCTAAGTTCTGTTTGAAAGCTTTAATTAACAGACTGATGTTTTTTGAGAGCAGATACTGAGATGGACAATTGCTTAGGAAAAACACTGGATACCCCAGAGTACTGTTGCTGCTGTCACAAATGCCTGGTACTGGTTCAAAACCACCAGCATCCATCAGAATATCTATTTTGCCCACATAATGCCCCCATAAATGTCCAACAGGAAATTACCAGAATTTAAGAATAAATGGGCACAATAATCAGGCCATTGCTTTTGAGAGCAATGAAGAAAATGCAGTATCTGAAGTTACTGGCATCAATAACTGAAACCCTAATATAACACAGATATGCAAATTGTTATCAAGTTCTACTTTTTTTTTTAATGGGGACTCACAGAAACTAGGATTTTAATGGCTTAGGTTTTTTGCTACTGTCATTTAAACACTCATGGTTTTGCTCACAGTGGAACAGCTCAGCTGCTGTCAGCCAGATTAATACCGCTGAAATCAACAGTCACACAGATTGACACCAGCTGAAGGCCTGTCCTAATAAATCTGAGTCTATTTATGGGGGATGAAACCATAGTCATGTCTCCCCAAAGGCAGTATTCTCACTTGAATATAAATAATTTTAGCTGCATGAATGAATTTAGTATTGAAGGTGCCATTTTTCAGACTTAGCTGTGACTTCACCCGTATCAGTAGATCTGATTTATACCAGCTCTTTGGGTACATAATCACTCAGTCCTGGAGTGCTGACAGTCAGGCTGGTTTACCTGAACTGGCCGATTTTCCTTGTAGCTGTTGGGTGTATTATCAGCTTTACAAGATGCCAGAATGGGGCCTGCAAGCTACACAGCATTGTGTGTACTTAATAATGGAAACCTGGGTTGAATAACATTTCAGGGTGCTTCCCTTCACCTGGCATTTTTTAAGTGACTGAGGGAATCCAGCGGTGGGTTTACCGCATTAGCTCCTCACTGGTACCTTCTGCATCATGGTACCAGAGATAAAAGGCTGAATAGGAGCAAAGGAGCTTTTGGCTCTCTATCCATGTTGTGATTCCTGTCCATCATCTTCTTTGGAAAGACTGGTTAGACAGAAAAGGAGTGAGTCCTCCTGCTGTATTGCAGCTTCTTGCACATCTGCACATCTGCAAAGACCAGTAACTTGGTGGAAATGAGATGTTCACCTGTGTTGAAGTGGGGCTGGCTGAGTGCTCAGATGCCTGATGTTATTAAGAGTCAGCTAAACCAGATGTTTCGTAGACTTGTTTCTAAAGCTTCTTAGATATTTCAAAGGGACAGGCTGATGTAATTCTCCCTCCCATCACCTAAGTAGTTACAACAACTATAATAGGTGATGCAGTTTGACTCCCCCACCTCCCTTCCCATTCCAGTATGTGCCTCCTGAAGCGGGTGAGGTCCTAGCCATCCTGTCGATTGCAGGCCCAGAGGGGTCCCCGCTATGCAACAGGCAAATCCTGCATGGAAGGGGTGTCTTCTCCATCTCCCCAGCATGCAGAAAGGCAGAAAAAAGGGCACCCTGATAGAAAACTGACACAACTACTTGTTTGACTTGTTTAAAAGCCAGATTAATGACTCAGCCTTTACCTTTTATGAGTCAGGAAATTCCAAGGTGCTCTTTTTTCCCTTGGACTCGTAGGCAGACTCTGATCTCACTTATTACAGGGTAAATCCACTACAGGCAATGAGCTATTTCTGCCACACATTTGCAAGCAAGAGCAGCATCCATCTTCCCTGAACTCTCTGTTCTTAGCAGTCCCTGTGTTCTTTGGCCAGCTACATCCCCCAGTAAAAGTGTCAGGCACATCAAACAGCATAAAATAAATCAATTTCCCAGTTTATTTAGTCTAAAAAGACTGTAAAATGGAGTCAAATTGAGAAACCTGTTTATGTGGCGAAGAGGCCTAAGGGACATCTTGAGGAAGGAGTGATATTAAAGTGTTAGGCTAACAGAATCAGAGCTAGTTTGCACTGGGGTGTGCTACCTGTTTCCAGTTCACTGTGGATGGTGTGACTGCAGAGTGATGGATAGTTGCATTCTCAGACATAATGTCCATGGAAGGTGAAAGGTAAAGAGACAAATGCCATAAAACTATAAAATTGCTTCAAGGTTCAGAAAACCAATTAGACACTGAGACTTAAAAGCAATGTGGCTTCCTTGTTTTATTGAAGAGAAGAGTCAGCAGTGATTTACTGAGCCATTGCATGTTTATGTGTTGGAAGAAGGTATTGAATTATCATCAGCCAAGTAGACATTGGCAGAAAGATGAAACCAGCAAACTCAGACTGAAAATACAGCACAAACTTATAATACTGAATGTAACTGAACTCACCAAAACACGAAGTGGATTTTCCATCATTTGGAGATTTTAAATTAAAGTCTTTGAACTAGACAGAGAAGTGTCTTTAGAGCTTCTGTTTATCGGGGTCAGTACAAGACTCCCCAGGATTAAGGCAGGTTGACACAGGGTCACAACAACCTCTTTTAGCATTGTCATCCTTAGAGGGAACTGAAAGCCCCCAGAAGCAGAAGCCAAGGTGAGAGCTGCTGCCATCACTGAATTAAACAAGACCCTAAACGTCTCTGCCATTAGAGACTGAATGAAATAACCTTACACCCAGTCACACCTGTAAGTGCTCTGATGTGTCATCTCCACACAGAAATTGCTGTCAGAAAGGCTGCTTCTGCTCTCAGCACCCCTGCCCTGGAGCTGCAGGCCGGCTCCTGGATCCCTGTCTCACCCAAGCTAAGACACTGTCTGGTTTATAACCACCATATGACAAAATCCCATGACACGAACTGTGGAGCTGCATGCAGCCAGACGTCCACATCTCATAGTCTCTGTCCTTGCTGACACGTTTGAACACAGCATCTGCTAAGGAATTCACTGAGGAGAATGAAATATGCAGTGGAAATAGTCAAAAGAAAGTGAGAAAACCAAAGGTTTTTTGGGAAAAAAAACAAAACCAACACACTGCCATTTCTGGTGTCATTTATAAAGCGTTCTTTCCCTTAATTTTGGAATCTTGTAACCCAGGAACTTTGAAATCTTGTTCCTCATTCCTTTGCAAAGCTACTTTTGCTAGGCTTGCTAGCATGGCCCCTTCAGCTCCAAGCCACCAAGCATGACTTGTATGAGGTATTAGCCACCTACTTTACATCAGAGCCTATTACCTTAGTCTAATTCATCGGGTTTCACCTCTTTTTTTAAGACGCCATTTCACCTAGGTCAGAGGAATTGCACTCTCAAAATATTCCTTTCATTTCACAAAGTATCCAGGGATTTGGACCCTGAAGTCAGGCACTGAGTGGCAGCCACGTGCAGATGACCACCACCCAGGTGGCATGAAGATTGTAGGCTTCTTTCTAGATTCCTCAGCAGAGAGCGTCCCTGAATATTGCTGGTATACAAGGAAGGATGCGTGCTGGTGACAGAGAGGGGTGAGAGAGAAATATTGAAATAGAGATAGTTGGAATGAGGAAGCAAGGGAAGGATATAGAAGGAGGAGAACAGAAACAGCCCTGGAAGAACCTGACAGAAAATACAGTCCCCAACCTGGTCTTCAAGGTGGTATGTCCTGGGATAGGGCTGTGGTAGGAATGAAGGTGCTGGAGGAAGAAGGCAGAAGGTGGCACTTCCTCCAGTTTGCAGCCAAGCTCTGGCTGAATTGTTTCCCAAGGCAGCTGGGTGTCCAGACTGTCACACAAAAAATCTGGTCCTTTTACTGTTCCCTGATCCAGCTGGTGCAAAATCATTAAAATGTTTGTGTCACGTCACACAGCACGTAAGGGATGAAAGCCACTGTGAGAATACATTTTGCTGGAGTACAGCTCTGCTCTCACCCCACCCCACCCCACCATCAGATGTGCCAGGTCCAAGGACCAAACCCCATCAGAGCACCAGCTACCCTGGAGGGCTGGGACAGAAACATAGAATGGTTTGGGTTGGAAGGGACCTTAAAGATCATCTCATTCCAACCCCCTGCCATGGGCAGGGACACCTTCCACCAGCCCAGGTTGCTCCAAGCCCCGTCCAGCCTGGCCTTGAACACTTCCAGGCATGGGGGATCCACAGCTTATCTGGGCAGCCTGGGACAGTGCCTCACCACTGTTACAGTGAAGAATTTCTTCCTAATATCTAATCTAAATCTGCCTTTTTTCAGTTTAAAGCCTTTCCCCCTTGTCCTATCACCACATGCCCTTGTATACAGCCCCTCTCCAGCTTTCTTGTAGACGCCCTTTAGGCACTGGGAGCTGCTCTAAGGTCTCCCCGGAGCCTTCTCTTCTCCAGGCTGAACAACCCCAGCTCTCTCAGCCTGTCTTCACAGGAGAGGGGCTCCAGCCCTCTGATCACCTTCGTGGTCCTCCTCTGGACTTGCTCCAAGAGGTCCATGTCCTTCCTATGTTGGGGAGCTGCTTGGGGGGAGCTGGGAGCAGCTCACTCCAATGCGACCAGGCACACCTGAGTTACAGGAGATAGCCGAGGCTGAGCAGAGGTTAAGGCACCATCTCAGTTCCAGTTTGGCCGTCACAGTGTTCACCACCTGTAGCTGCCTAGCCTGCTACATCAAGCAGGAACGTTTGCCTACTATTAAATTTGCCTTGATGAGTTTTTTAGCCCACACCTCAACTCCTTTGGGTTTAAAACCTGTGAAGCTGTTTAATATATTTTCCTTATACTATTCTATTTCACTTTAAGGATGAAAGAGACTGTAAATCCTTTCAAATTCAGATTGAGAAGGGTGAAGGGAAATACTGTGCCTGTGCCCGGGTAAAAGGAGATGACCCAGCTAAAATCATAAGGAGATGACCCAGCTAATATCAGGCTATACATTAGCAGTGATACAGGTCATCAGAGAGTTTAGCTCTGTTCAGAATGGAGTTTGCACTCCCATGTACCTGGGCAATATTTATGCCCACTGCTGGCACACGACAGAAATAAGGAGCTGATGCATACTCTGATACACTCCACCGAAATGATGGAAGGGATGTCCAGCCTGGCAGGGGATAGTGTGCCCTTCCTTTCTTTTCCTGTGTGGGTTGTTCTCTAAAGAGAGGGGTTCCGAGGGAATCAGGAGACTGCCTCCCATGGGGTGCGCTTGCAGGACCATCATCCTTCCATGCTTCAAATAAAGCCACTCCTTTTTAAAGATTAAATAAATCTAGCACCTCTGCCTATTTGTATACATGTCGGATCATTCGTCGTAATCAGTAAAGCTCGATGCAATGTTTCTTGCTGCACTCGCGGAGTGGCAAGGGTCTGGATGCCAGGAGCAGCGGGAGGGGTGAGCTTTGGGTGCTGCGGGGCCGAGCCAAGGCACAGCACGTTGGAGCACGGCGCGGTAACGTTCCCTTTAAGAGCCCGATGCACTGAAATGCAGGAGGTGGGACAACACCACACACAAAAATGAAGAAGTGGAGGCAGAAAAAGTTTCTCCAGAGGAAAAATGCAGGGCTTGTCCTTCACCCTGACGTCAGATCTGTCTTTAATAAAATCCCCAAAGAGCCAAGAGAAAAAGGCAGAGTGCCTAGGCTAGGTTGCCAGTTCAGGATTGCTCTGCATTCCCCAAAGTGGTGTTTTTGTTCAAAACGGCTCTAAATCTGGGTTCAATCAATGTATTTAATCCCGGCTTCCAGGGATGAGGTGGCTTTTGCCCTGGATTCTAGCAACGAGCAGCATTTTGCAGGTGAGTTTGGAAACTGCAGGAGAGGCTCGTCTGCTGTAAGCACGCCTGGGTTTAATGCAGGGTGGGCTGGGAGAGCGGGTGCGGTGCGGTGCGGTGCGGTGCGGTGCGTGCGGGAGGGCGGGCGGCGGCAAGGCCGGGGAGGTGGGCGAGGAGAGAGCCGGGGGGGAAAGGTGAGCTGTGGGAGAAAGGAAAGGAAAGGGGAAAGGAAAGGGGAAGGGAAAGGGGAAAGGAAAGGGGAAAGGAAAGGGGAAGGGAAAGGGGAAAGGAAAGGGGAAAGGAAAGGGGAAGGGAAAGGGGAAAGGAAAGGGGAAGGGAAAGGGGAAAGGAAAGGAAAGGGGAAAGGAAAGGGGAAGAGTGCAGAAGTGTCTCGGAGTTGAGTCCATCTCTGCTCACCATCCAGGTGGATCTGCACAGAAAACTGTAGTGTGGTTTGGCGTTTGGTTTTCCTTTATTATTATTATTAATAATAATAACAACATTATTATTATTATTTTATTGCTATTATTTGTATTGTGGAGCACGAGAGGGAGAAGATCACCCATTCCATTCCTGTTTGAAGCAGCCAGGGTGAGGCTGGTGGAGGAGCGGGCTGGAGGGGAAAGGGCAGGTCCCCGACGGGCGGCGGTGCCCAGAGGGGCTGGGGCTGAAGCAGCACGGGACCGGGACCGGGACCGGGACCGGTGCGGGGTCAGGGCCGTGCCGTGCCGTGGCACAGCAGGAGCCGTGCCGTGCCACAGCAGGGGCCGTGCCGTGCCACAGCAGGGGCCATGCCGTGCCGTGCCAAAGCAGGAGCCGTGCCGTGCCATAGCAGAGGCCGGGGCCGGGCCGGCCGCTCCCCGCAGGTGTGCAGCTGCGCGGGGCGGCCGGAGGAGGGGGGTTTGTTTCCCCCTCTCCGACCTCTTGTAGCTGCCCAGTCCACGCAAGCAGTAGCTGCTTTCCTTCCCCCCTCTCTGGAAAAAACCTGTATGGGGAAGCCGCTCATCTCAGAAGGTGTTTTGCTTTGCTTTTCTCGGTGCGTGCTTGTGGCTTGTCTGAAATCCCCGGGGCGGCTGGCGGCTGCGAGCTGCGCTGCTCGGGAAGGTGGCGGTGGCGGCGGGCGGGCGGGGGGAGCGGGCAGTGCCTGTCCCGGCCCCCTCCCCCCCTGCCCCACCACCCCGGGGGCGGCGGCCGCGCGCCGCCTGGGGACCGCGCCGTTCCCCATCCCCATCCCCGGAGGCTACGCTGGACTCGGGGCTCGGGCAACCCTGGGGACCCCGGGAGAGAGGGTGGCTCCTCGGGACCCGCCTGGGCTACCCGGCTCGAGGCCGGGGCATTCCCGGAGCCAGACACAGGCGAAGCCGCGGTTGTGCCCCGCTTCTGCTCCGGGGCGGGTAACGTAACTGCCTTGCACCGGGGATATTTTGCTTTGCAGGGCTGCCGGCATCAGGCTGGCTTGTGTATTGCGAGATAAAGCGGGGCTTTAAAGCAAGAAGGTAGCACACGTGGTGTGGTACACCAGCCGCACCTGTGTGAAAGCAGATGGAGAAGTGATAAGTCCTGCGTGAATGTTGAGATGGACTGATAACGGGGGCTCTTCTAGAAAAAAATACAACGCAAAACTAACAACAAACAAAATGCAGCGCTTGGGCTCTCTGAGGTAGGTTGGTTCTTACCTCAGTTGATCTTTGCTGAGCAAGTAAAAAGTCACACAGAGGGAGCCACCCGCCACCCCCCACCCCCTCACAGTGTTACTAGGGAAGATCTGTGTGAGCCTTATAAATCTTAGTGGTTGTCCTGGGTTTCTTTGATATCAAAGATGCTTGTAAAAAAAGCTGCTGTAGCATGTAACTATGGGTGAGTGCATGCAGACACATGTGCCTGCTGTGGGGGTGAGCGCAATCCAAATATTGCTGGCAGCATATATGGTCAAAAGAGTATCTAAAAAGAGTTTGAAACAGTATCAAAAATAGCCTACAAAGAGTCCTGGGTCTCAGCTGTTTCAGTTCAAGCTGTCCAATGAACCGAGCAGGTGAAGCCATGTCTTTCTGGAGGGTCCCAGGGGCATTGTCATCACCCCCATGGAGCTGGACCTTAGAAGGTTGCACTTAGAAATCATTGAGCTGGGGTGATTTCTTCCCACTAATGAACTGGCTTTCTGTGGGTCTTTTCAAACCTGAACTGGGATGTGATGGGGGGGTTAGTAAGCTGATGAAGGCATACATAATGGGGAAATGGAGAAACAGGGATGAAAAGAGTGTACAGCATGGATAGATGAGAGGGGCTGCGGAGTGCAACTGGCAGGCAGGATTAGTCTACATAATACTTAAAGGACTTTTAGGAAAGGAGCAGGCTTAGTCTGCTTAAGGAGACAGTGTCTGAAGGAGCAAAGGGATATTGCCATCGTTGTGGGATATAGTGAATATTTAGCTGGTATTGGCCACCCTGCTCATGAGACATATTTTAGCTAAGTTGCAATGGTCACAACAAATGAGTGCTGGTAAAGCTCTGACACTATCCCACCTCATTGTCTATTGTGTTGCATCTTTGTGGCATCATCATAACAGTAATAAAGATCTTTTCAACACTGCACAGGCATCCATGGAGTGGCAGCAGCAGGCAGGTCGCTGTACACAGCCCCATGGTCTCCCTGGTGACTTGTCACTCTTCACATAGATGAAGAAATATGGACAGAAAAAGATGCTCCACTGGGAAAAAGGATGGTTGATTATCTGGAATATGACTGGAATATACCTACTTGTTTGAGGGAAAAAGGCAGAGTTAATATGGGAAGGTCAGGCAGGCCTCAAAGGGCATTTCAGAAGACAGCTGTCGGGTTCTGCGGGAGTGTCCCTCACCCCCCAGTACTGTATTAAGCTACAGGCAGTTACTGAGTTCTTAAACAGTTTTATCAACAAGTTTTTTATTAGGGCATAACTTCACGGGTGATGGGCTTGGGAAGAGAAAAATAGCTGAGCATAGCTGGACTTTCAGGCATAAGCTTTCCAACATTTCTTAAATATTTGTTTTCCTTTCATAGAGATAAGGGCAGAGACCATGAGAGCCCAAGTCCCATCAAGTAGGTTGAGATTCCTCAGTGGCTGAGTCATTTTTGCAGCAAGGACTTTAAGGCTGGATGTGTTGACCCCTTTCAGTGTGGTACATTGAGGAACTGGAGCCAGGATCTTCAGCCTTTAGTCCTGATGACTCAGCAGATATGAGACCCCTTGTTTAGATGGGACGAAATGTCCCAAACAAGGATGATGATTAGAAAAGAAATTCTGCACTTTGTAGAAAATTAGTAAAGGAGATTATATAGGAAGAAGAATAGCACTGGAAGTATATAAAACATTTGAAGTGGAGGAATGGGCAGTGTGTAGATCTAGAAATCTAAATTAAAATAAATAGAAAAGGAGTGAATGCAAACCTGCAGGCTTTTCCTTTAATGGTGCTAGTAAGCAGCAAGTCAAATAGCAAAGAACAGTGTTGCACTTCATCACATAACTAGTAGGCAACTATTGACACTTCTATTTGATGTGATGGCAGTCATGGCACACAACACCAGACTTTTGGCTTTAGTGGGTGGGAGGGAGGAGAGAGATGTTCAAAGATGGTTTTATAAAGGCACCATCTCCTTTGTGAACACTGATTTCACTAGATAGTCACTGATAATGACCCAAGTTCAGGGCTGCCTCTGCCTGTGTGGAAAGTGGTTTGAGAACCATAATGCGTGGTTTTTCCTTCTCCTTTTTCTAAAATTATTGCTATGGATGTGAGGCCAAGAATTTGTAAGATGTTTGGATTTGGTGGCAGGAAAAAATGATTACATTTCTTTGGACTTCCAGGCAAAACCACATTCTGACCAAACGCGACCCTCCCCCTCCCTCCAAAAAAAAAAAAAAAAAAAAAAAAAAAAAAAAAAAAAAAAAGCTACATAATGATTTATTAATTTATCTATTTGCTCTGCTAGAAGCTCATATGTAGTCTAAAGCTAAAGGTTCCAGACACCTTTATTCTCGCCTGCAAAATCCTGTGGCTCTCCAGGAGAGGTGAGCTGAGGTTTAGCTATTGAGTGCTTCTTAACGGAAGGCTACAGGCTTGCAACATGGATAGTGATGCACAGATAATCTTAGGCAGCGTAGGTTCAAAGTTGATGTGTCTTGTCCCTTTGACCTTCTACCATTCCCTGTTGCTTGACAGTATCTGATTACCAGAGACAGGCTTGATAAACTTCTCTTTAGAAGGTCTCCTATCCTACACGTCCATAAATTGTAGATGTTGATTAAAATTATTCTGGTTACAGCAGCTAAGATTCAGCTATGCAAGTGAGTATCTGGTGGCTCAAAGCTGGTAGACTTAATCCCTGTGGGTCTGGCTGCATCATATGTGGGGCTTTCCCAAAACTGATCTTTTATTTGGCAGTCCCCCTCACAAATCCACTTGCAGAAGGAAATCATTGCCAAGGCAACATCCTAAAGGTAGCACTGAATGTGCTTCACATTTATCAGAGGTGCTGACCAAAGACTGTTTCTGATGAAGGCGCCTCCTAAACACACAAACTCACACATAGCTTTGCTAAGAGCAGCAGGTTTTCATGCATTTTCTTCCTAACTTCTGTCAGTATTTGAATTTGCTTTGGTAGCCATCAGTAGCCAGTGTGCAACAGTCTCTTGCTAGCGTTAACCAAGAGAAAGCTGGGGGCAGGAACTGGCTTCCTCACCACCCTTGCAGTGTGCCACTGCCTATTTGTGTCCCCTCGGGCAGGTCATGTCCCCATTTCACACAGTCCTGTCTGCGCTGAGAGTACTTTGCTATTGGGGCTTCTCCAGGGAAAGGTATTAATTAAAAATGATAGCTGTGGGTTTTAGCAAAAGCATGAGATTTACATAATTATACTGGGTGTCTGTCTTTTGAAAGACTTGTGCATGTTTAGCTTCTCCTGCCCTCCCCAGCTGCTATGAAAAGGCACCAGCCAAAAACGTTTGAAGTCCTCCATAGCCATATGGGACATTTGACTTCTTTCTTCAGAAGCTATAGGCACCCATGTCAGGATGTAAAGAGTTGCTTTAGCATCTTTCCAGTACTCAGCTTACTGAAAACTGCTCTTTTTGGATGGCCTCAGTGTCCCAGAGGGGCCTTGAGCATTCCTGTCTGGACAGATCTGGCTTTCATGCACAAGTGAAAATAAGGCTGTTTAAAAAAAAAAAAAAAAAAAAAGAAATAGTATCATGTATGTGAACACTGGCAGCTGCAGCCTGGCAAAAGCTGAATGCCCACAGCCTCAGCTGAAGATACATTTGAGTATCAAGCCTGACGGTGTCCCATGTTGTGGACCAGAAAGCAGGGGAAGGTTTCCTAAGTCTTCCAGATTTGTCAGCAGGAGGTGCAGGCAGGCACCCTAGATTAAGGTGTTCCCACTGATTGCCCCTTTGGTTTCTTATAATACAGCTCAATCATCCTCATTCTTGGGGTCCTTATGTTAAAACCAGAATTTTTTGTTTCTATTAAATAGAAACTTTGAGTGACAGCTGTCACTGGGCAATGATGGGCCCAAACAAAGCCTACCCATTTGTTTTCTTTCTGTGTTCTGAGGTCCACCAAGAATTCGGACCTAGTTTCTTGGACTGGGTTTATAGCACCCAATTTCCCCATCACTCCCTCTTTCAAGTTTTGTCCCACCCAGGATTTGCTGCATCCTGAGATGAGTTCCCTTCAGCATCCCATTCCTGCAGGCTGGCAGGGGCGTCACAGGGCTTTATATTTACAGATGTGTTCCTGGGCCAAGGGACTCTGACTCTTTAGCAGCTACTTAGTGCTGCTTTGGTTTCCTGGGTGTGGGTGAGGATGACTGGTTCTCCTGCACCCTGGTGGTCTCCCAGGTCTGGATGGGACCTCCACTGGTGCCTCTGCTATTTATTGCCTCCATACTGAAACCTTGTGTGTTTCCCTCTTTGCTGCTGCTTGTTCTGGCATCCTGGATGAAGCTAATGGAGTCCTCTTAATCCCTTGTGCTTTCTAATAGCCTGCTTCTGGGCTTTGACTTGTACTCTTTGCATCTGGGCTAGCTGTGGGAAGGTAGAAGGGAGAAAAGGCATTTTTATCTCTGTGGGTGCCAACAGCTGGTTCTGCTCTACAAGTAATTCTTCTTGTGGATGGGGAAGGAAAGGACATCCTTTAGGTTGAAACAGCTGTGGAAGAAGATAACACTTAAGCTAAGCTTTGCAGCACAATTTGAAAAATGGATTTCTAATACTTGGGTTACTAATGCATTCCTGGACTGTGTGGTCATCTCTGTGTTCCTCTTCTTTTTCCCAATAGCTCCCACATTGTTCTTCTGTTTTACTAGTCTGGATCTGTCATTCTACTTAACAAATGAGAGATGAGCAAGCTGGAAGGCCAAGTTTCATGAACTCCAGAATGGTGTGCAATGAGCACACAGGGAAACCTGAGAGGTATTTGCAGAAATAATCTTGGGCTTATGCATCATCTACGGAGGGTTGTGAGTCACCTAGATCCTGATGTTGCCGCACATATGCACAGTGATGTCTTTGCTGTCATGGAGCAACTCCAGCCCTGCAGAAGGACCTTCTCCTAAGAGATTGCCTTGCAGATTCGGATGGAGTTAGAAGAAAAAATGTCTCATGCTTGGTAGTGGGGCAGCATAGCAAGATCACTTGGTCTAGCATTTCATTGACAGATGAACAGAAATCACAAAACCTGTAGTGCTTTGGCTGCTTTTATACCTTTTTGTTAGAGTTGAAACAAACTTCTTCTACCCAGCTTGAGGTAAACCTGTCCTTTCTCTTCCTAACATACTGAAATCACCTCCACTGAAAGGCTTCCAGGTGGATATGAAGCATTGGTTTTATTTTGCAAAAAAAGGTTGGACCAGATGATCCTTGAAGTCCATTTCAACCTGGTATTCTATGATTATTACATCTCTAGCATGCAACTGTCTAGCTTGACTGAATTAGTAGCTACATTAGATTTAGAAATATAGAAAAATTGTATCTGTATATAATGGAAAGAACACAGTAACGTCAGTAGTAGTAAGCAACTTTGTCATTCTGTACCATATCTGACACAAAACTTGCCACGTGCCACCAGAAATAGTGCAATCCCCACAGACTTCACAACTTTGACCAAAATTGCTCTTGATGACTCGAGGATTGTCTTTTTTTTTATTATTTTATTTTTATTTTTTTTTATTAGAAGGTAGCAAATTTTTAGCTGTACGGGAACGGTTGCACTTTCCCCTTTCTAGCATTCATGAATGCAACTCAAACTTTAATTTCTCAGTGGTTTAGAAGTTTTGATTCCTTTCCATGCTCTGTCAGCTTTCCAAACTACCATCCTGCCTTCCTTTTTGGTCTTTCCTTACTGAAGCTTTTTGAGTAACAAAACAACAGTAAGATGAGTGGGGGATATTCTCTTTCTCTTGCTGAAGCTTCCTCATCTCCATATAGATGTGCTTGGCCTGTGAAAGGAAGATTAGTGGAAAGAAGGGAGCATGACTTTGCTGAAACTCGGTTTGATGCCTTTTGGGGACAGCACGAATCACCTGAAGCAGTGACTCTGGTGAACTATTTTTACTCCATGAAGGGGCCAGCCTTCTTGCCCTGGGCTGACAAGTAATGTACCAGGCCCCTGCAAAAAGACTGGCAATTTCCCCAGGAAGTTCTACACTATCTCAAAGCATCTCCTGACTCTGCTCTGAACACGTATCTCATTGTCACTGCCATACCTCTTACATGATGTCCGTGGCATTCTCACACTTGTGATGCAAGAGGTCACACTGCATCTGTGTTTTTTGGACTTGTGAGCCCTCCTTTCTGGTTTTTGAAGTCCACCAATACATTCCTGGATGTGTACGATGACCAAGCAGGCTATAGCTCGCATGATGATCACCAGCTTATACCTGCTCTGACAAAGAACTTTCTGTATCTGGTCTGATAAGAAGGCAGAGGCATCGAAATCCATATGGGAGGAATTAAGTGCTCCTCTGAACGGCTGGCATATGTACTTGACTGCCCGCAGGCTACTAGTTCCCTGGTTTTAGAGTAACAGCTGGGTCATTTTAGCTGTTTAGCAAGGAGGGACCAAACCACAAAACCTGCAGCCAGTGCTGAGAATCTGCAAGTGGATTACATTATAAAACTCTTTGGTTACATTTTTATGAGAAAATAAGGATGGAAAATTAACTAGGAAAATATCCAGGTTCCATTAACTAGTTTGGCCATTCAGCAGGTGATTTATTTATCAGCACTGCTGGCAATACTTCCTGCTGGATCTTGGTCTGAGAGGACTAGGTCATACCCACAGCATCTGTATGTGGGCTGATATACATTGCTGTAAGAGAATGAGGGCAAATTCCATTGGCTTCTTTCTGTGAGTTTTTCTTTCACATTTGACCCTAGCTATTGCAGTTACTGTAATTAAATATATAATGACATCCCTGCTATTTAACAGTTCATTCATGGAGATCATTCAGTATTAATTTTCACTGTTTTACTAGAGTGCCAAGTGTACGTTTTTAAAATTACATTTAATTGAACATTTCTATGAGGTGTAGCTCTCCATGAGCCTGGCAGAGGGGTCAGAGAGACTGCAAGTTGACATCTGTGAGACAGTGGATTTCTGGAGGTCACTTGACTTATTTTTCCAGATTTTGCATCAAAACCTGTACTAAGCTTCTTCAGTGCACTAGGGTTCCCCAAAGAGGTGGTGTGATCACGCACATGCAGGCTGGTGAATTCTTTGCCCACCAAAAGCTGCCTGTGTGTGGGTTCCTGAGTTTGTGGTGGAGCGACGCATTATGTGCCTGGTTTCAGGCTCAGATAAGATGCTTCTGCTTCTTTTAGATTATATGCCCAATTCTGTGTGATGTACATATACATATATATAATACACATATGCATATACCACCCCACACCCCCACACCCAAGTATTTTTATGGTTTGTGTCACTTTTTCCATATGTATCATATAGGCAGTCTGTTTGGACTAGAGGAGACATGTGTGCCGTATCTTTGACTGTCGCCCCCCTTCCCCTAGCTATATTAAAATGCTTTCGGAGTATCATCTGGGAGGCTGGATTATTTTATTAGAGAAGTAAATGGATATTATGGCAGCAAAGCTGAAATCCCTTTAACACCTCTGCATCCTCGATGATCGTACCATTTTATAGGGGAATAATTAAAGAATTGCATTTGTCTCATTCCCATGCGACTGTATGACCATAAAGGTGTTGAGCCTGGTTTTATTGTTCACCCTGTAACATACAGGGGAAGCTTTCTTAGAAAAACTGTCTCTACAGCGGGAGCTGGGTGGCTGGGAATATTTTGGCTTAACACTTGCTCCCCATACACTTCCCAAAAGTGTTATTTTTTTTCTGACACATCTTGTGCCTGAGGGGCAGCCTTGGCCGGGGGAGATGCTCGGAAACAGCAGGGTACTGTGCAGGGCTGCTGGGGAGGGGGCACCGCTGCCCCCCACATGTGCACCGGTAGCTGGGGACTGCCGGTGCCCGAACCTGGCCCGAGGCTCCGCTCCCTGCGCCCCCAGGCAGCCAGCGCCAGTTAGGGGAGACAAGCAAAAATGTCAGTACTCATATAATTAGAAATTCGTCTTTATCCTCCTGGAGACAAACCACAGAGCTGGTGTCCTCCTCTGTGTACGAAAGCAGTAGTGTTAACTGTTTACAGGCTGTGATGTTGCTGCTTTCCCGTTTGGGGTCTTTTAGGATGGGGAAGTGGCAGCATTTGCATGTTGTGGGTTTTGGGAGGTATGTGGGCACCGATGGGCATGAAATCTAAGCAATTTCCTCCTTGTGACCTGCCAAAGCGCTTCAGTGCCAAGGTGCCAGATTCCCCATGCCAGTGGGTTATGATAAAGCTGCAGTGATACTCTGGCCTGAGCAAGGCTTCTTGGTATTTGGGTGGGGGTTTTTTTGTGGTTTGGTTTTTGGTTGGTTGTTGGAGTTTTTTTATTATTATTATTTTTTATCATTCATAGTGTCAGCAGGTGTCTGGATCAGAAATGGGAGTTTTGTCACCTCGGTTTAGACCTCGTCTCCAGCAGGTATCGTAGCTGCATGGAGGCAAGAGTGAATCACAGGTGAAGGACTCATTTCATCACTTTGCACAGATCCAGCAAGTTATAAACTGCTTATCACCACTGATTTGTTGGTTTGGAAGGTGTTGGAGAGGTGAAAGAGTCTTGCCTTTCTGCAGGCATCAAGTGCATGCGATGGTTCAAAGTTAAAACACTAAGCAACTGACTTTGCTGAACTGACAACATCTGAGATTCAGCTCAGTGGAACGATTTCATTTTTGCATCCAGTAAAAACTAAACAACTTAGTTTACTAGCTGTGTGTAGGAGGAGTATCATGGTATAGTTACAGTGTAGGAACAAGAAATCTCACTTCTTTTTTTGGCTCTACTACAGACATCCTCTCTGCCTTTGGGACAGTCTCTTCATCTCTTGGGTCCCAGATTAAAACAGAGTTATTCAATAATTTCATTCTTGTGAAAGGTGCTGCTTTCCACCATGAGAAATCCCTCCTAGAAGCAGAATGCAACATGCTCTGCTTGCTCATGCAAGTGCCATGTGTGCATTCCCATCCGGAGAGCTGACACCTCTGAGTATATCAGCCTCTGCATTTACTGCTTGCACCAGTTACTTTAGGTTCATACTCTGGCATCTTTTTCACCAAAGCCCTGAATTTCAGTTCTGTTTCCACTGGCTTCAGGGGAAGGACCATTAATTCTCCAGCACAATGCATAGTTTTCCTATGCTAATATCTTCACTCCTTTTCTTTTTTCTTCACGTAATTGTGCCAGGAGGTGTTCTCATTTCCTTGCTAGTAATTTCCACTGTATTTAATTCGAAAGCAATGGCTTTGTCCCCGGAGTCTTGTAAAAGCCAAAGGCAAATCTACTGGCTTCTCTCTTTTTCCTCCTTCCCCATTTGCAATGTGTCAGCTTTTGTGGGAGGTGGGAGGGAAGGTACAGATGCTCTTGGGGGCTTTCTGTTGTGTATTAAAACAGGATCTGAGCTTCAAATGTGTCTGGAATAATGTTTGTAGTGCAAAGCCCAGACTGGCTTGAGAGCTGGCTCTAACTCCTTCTGAGTCCCCTCCTTCCCATTGCCTGGGTTTGCTCTTTCTGCTATTTCTGGGCCAGCTCTGCAGGAACAGCCTGTTCCCCCTGTTCTGGGGCTCACCACCACTCCTCCTCCTTTTCCATAACACATGGGAGAAGATGCTGTCTGTAGCCATCACTCTGCTGATTGCTGCCTTGTAGCAGTGCATGCTAAAAAAGAAAATGCCCCTTAGAAAAGTTGTTTGGATCAGTCCATCTCTCAAGCCTTGCATGGGAGACTTACATGGGTGATCTTTTCACCAAGCTCCCCTTGGCTGTCTCTCCCTGTGATCCTGATGGCTCCTCATCCTTGGTGCTCTGCTCAGCTACCACTATGGGCAGCCAAAATGTTGGTGAGAGAACCCCATGTTCTTATCTTGACAGCATCCAGGACACACTCCTGGGGCTACAGCGCGGGGCTGGCCAAGGCAGCTAAGCCTAGACTAGTGACCCAGGTGTCTGTGCAGCCACAGCCTCAGGTGGCCCCCTCTTGACATGGGGCTCCAGAGCAGGAGATGGGCTTTTGGCCTGCTGCAAAACTGTTTTGCAATGTGATGGCCATGTGAACTTGCATGAAGGCTTAACCAACTTCATCCAAGCCTTGCAAGCCAAATACTCTGGGACAAGCCCTGCTGATTTTCAGAAAGGGAAATAATTATGTTCCTAGCCATGAGCTAGCAGCCAAAAGATGGTTCCTTCCCATGCCAGCTCCATAACATTTTAAATGTGGTGCTCCATGGATATCCAGACAACACAGACAAGATGTAGAGAAACAGTCCATGACAAGGTAAGGAAACTTTGATGACTGTAAGAGAATATCAAAGTGAATATTTTGAATCCAAATACAAGGTTTTCTTTAAAGAATGCTATCAAGTGGCCAAACTATTCAATAGAAACTTCTCTTTGAATTCAGAGTGCAGAGAAGATCTCAGAGCATCCGTGGATGGGAACTTCCTCATGAATCCCTGTTCAGTGCTGAAGGAGCACTGTTTTGGACAAAACTACTTTTATTCTCTTCTCATTAATGTCAAACAAACCTATATGAGGTAATATGACTAGTAGTCATTCCCAGTGATCTGAATGTTACCAGTGGACCTGCTGTCTCCTAGCAGTTGCACTGGCTTTTCAGCCTCTGCCTGTGGAAAGCCCCAGTGTTTCCTTCTGTCGCAAAATCTCATAATATTTTGTGGTCATCTTATTTCATTTTAATGCTATTTAAGTGATGTAAATTTCCTAAGTTTTCACTTATTTTTTTGCCAATCTGCTACCTATATGAATTATCTGATGCTATTAAGTTCTACTGCATGAAATGATAGATCAACATTTAACCTGAATCGTGTAATCCCATGAGACAAAAAGCCCAGGATATGGATCTAAATCACTCTAAGACGCTGAGTAAGAAGGACACCCCAAGTGCCATGTGAGTAACAAAATTCTCATCTTTTGGCTCACCTTCTGATAAAGCTAAATGCATTTCATGCCTTTTTCTGTGGTTCTGATGAGCTGGAGGGGTTTCAGACACCGAGCATTGTCCCAGGCTTACACAGTGCATTAACAGATAGTTTCTGTTGGGTGGTGGGGGTGGGCAGAAAAGCCCTTGTGTGTTACAATTACAATGCTGAATTCAATTGTGTTCTTGGAAAGGTTAATGAGAGCTCTGTTTAGGGTCAGGAACCTGAGACTAGATCCACATCAGTGTTCTAATATCTCTATTTTTCTCTGCTGGTGTCTGAATCCAAATGGAAACGAATGAGACTTGGACAGCCCTCTGAGGCTGTGAACCTGGCTGAAGAAATGGGGAAATAGAAAATCAAAATTACAACTTCATAGGGTTATTCAGCCAAGGAGAGTAAGGGAGAGAGGAGAAAAGTGGCCTGGAGACCCAGGGAAATGTGGTGTATGCTGAGAAATGGACAGTCATGAGATGTCTGGTCCACAGTGGTTTGGCTGCTTCTGGATCAGCTCAGCCATAGGGTCTGGCAGTCATCCTCAAGCCGGTAAATTCGCATCGTGTGAGACTTCCTTGAACTTGAATAGGCTTTATTTCTTCATGGTGGCCTGGAAAGTGGATGCTATTGCTGATAAGTGCTGTCCAGCTGCCAGCACACTGGAGCCTGCTCTCTTCCCTCTCTGTACTTTGTTGCTGCAGAACTTGCACAGTCGAGGTCTTTCTTTTTTTGTATTAAATCTCAACTGTTAATCTCCTTGGTAAATTTGAGGGGAAAAAAAGACAAGTTAAAAATATGAGCTTCTGACTCCCGATTCCACTTTCCTGTTGATACAGCTGTGTGTTTCCAACTGGCTCAGTAAACATTTTAACCCTTCAAATCTTGCAGTTGTGTTGCTTCAGCATCACCACTTTCTCTCATTAAAGCAGATTTCCCCTCTGGTATCAGTCCAGAGGAGCTTTTTGAGCTTTTTTTTTTTTTTTTTTTTTTTTTTTGTGCACATCCCCACATGTTTTACATCCCGTTGTGGTTTAACACTTTATTCACAAAGACCAGTATTTCCTCTTGTTTTTGGTGAAAACACTTCTCTCCTTTGAAACCTCCACTTTCTGGTGTTGTGTTCTGGGAGGAGAAAGTAATTATACCTTCCAAGTTTAATTCAGAGTAATTACAATTCAATTAATAAATCCCAAGCGGAAGCGATGTACCAAAATTCTATAAACAGAATTTTTATTGAATAAGATGAGAAGTATCTACTGGACTTCAGCTTGGGATAAATTATATGCCAAGGATTTTTCAGCTCTTCATACCAGAACAAAATCTTTATCACATGTTTTCATTCTGGTGTTGCATGGCTATTTAATTGACGACGTTGGTGGTATCACATCCATTGGTGGGGAACTGTTGCATGCTGAGTGAAACCTCTCTGCTTCTGTATACCCAGGCTGAAGAATACTCTGGCTGTCAGATAATCGTTCCTCTTATATGAACAAAAGGGAAAAACTTTGTCTTTTTGCTGAAGTAGATGGGTTGAGGGTGCTCAGCTGCAGTGTTCCCCGTTTGAAGTCCTACAGACACCTCTGAAGGTCATACTCAGCAAAATTAACATGCTAACAAGATGAATTCTTGTTTTTCTATGGGTGAACAGATAGAACTTTGCTCTTCTCAGGCATATCACCAGCATAGTGACAGGCTTATAGCCCTTTTAGCAGCTCTGGATTTCCTACCTCTCCCAATCCATACTGATATCCTCATAGAGGAATTCTCTTGGGATCTCCCTTGCCCTTATTCTCTGGCTGCCATCTCCCTTGATGGCAGCTGCACATTCCTCCATGGTCTGGGCAGCTCACAATCTTCAGTGTTATTCTCTTGTAGCAAAAGGACCGTTACCACTCCTGTTCTGCAGGCATAGGGAGGTTAGCAGCTCAGATCAAATTGCAAAGTCACGCCCTAGTCCTTCAGACTGGAGTTTACCTTCTGGACCTTTAGCAGTCCTGAAGTTCGGCATTTTCTCTAGATGAGCTACTGAGTCTCTTGTGTGGTCAGTGCAGTGGTCCTGTCTGCTGGCAGCAGGGAGAGGTCAAGGCTTTGCATCCAACAGCTGCAACTGCAGCTTCTTGCATGGGGAAGCGGAAGAGAGTGGGGTCTTTTGTACATAATCTCACCAGTGCAAAACTTCCCACTGACCTGCTGAGGGAGTGCCTTGCCAATGTGGTAGCTGCTTATAACCAAATCTGCAGTCTTTTACAACACTGGACGGTGAGCTGGTGATTTGCTCAGTGACATTTTTGGAGCCATTGTGGATATGCGTTTGATTGTCAGTGGTTGTTATTTGGTGACTAGCTCTGTATCAATCTGACTGTGCAAACATCTGCGTTTCATTAGGAACAATATTCTTTTAAGGCATTTATGTTTTAGTCATGCTGTTCTGGCAGCCTGACTGCAGTGACTGCGGGAAGCAAACAAGATGCATCCCTGTGCAATAACCATGTGGCTTGTGGTCTGCATTAGAAAGGAACATCCATTCTCTTAAGCAACTGCCATTAAATGCAAGTTGCTTACATTGTCTCCTTTTAGTAGTTTTACCTGTAACTATGTCTTACTGCATTGGTACCTCCAGGTCCCAATCAAAACGGATCGCCTCTCACTCTCCAGTGAGAGGAAATGTTCCCAGATAAACAAAAGTATATCTTGTGAGAGTTTTGTTGTTGTTTTTTTTTTCTCTCTCCTTTCTTTCCTTTTCTCAGGGAAAGCTGATCAGACATCTCTGTTGTGCAAGAACTGAGTAGCTTCTACATTGACTGAGAAGGAAAAAGTTCTTTTTCTGCCTTTAACGGGATGAATTGATCCTCAGATGGCTGTGTACTCCAAAGTTTTGCCCTCCTGATGGACTTGTCTGGAGAGCAGCATTTTTTTCCTTTCTTAAGAAAGAAGTGGAGGTTGGTTTGTTGGTTGGTTGGACCTGTAGCTCAAGTGAAGTTAATGACAGCATTCAGCAAATTAATAATAATGTAAAAACACTTCATGGTTTTCCATGCCTTATTAAAGTCACTCTTTGGAATTGCTTTATTATTTTTTCATTTCACTGAAAGCAGTGATGATGTTGATTTCTAGCATGGTCCCCAGATAGGTTAGAGTCTCTTAAGAAGAACTCATTTATCTCAGATTGGTGCCAGCTTTAAGGGATTAGTTTCATATTAGATGGCACTCAGTTTGGGGACTTCTGATGGATGTCCTTTTTCATTCCCTTAGGCTCTGGCACTGTAGGGCGTTGCACACCTCACCACCACTGAGACTGAGCTGAGGAGCTGGGTAAGAATATCAGTAGATCTCAGTTTCCCAGATGTCAAAGAAAGAGGATGCTTCATTCTACCATTCTCCTTTTGGTAGACTATGAACTATTTGGACAGGCTTGCCTCTTGTAACAGATCATAAAAATAACTCATCACGGGAGTGTCCTGAATCTGGTACATCTGATGATGAGTTCACTGAGTATATTCATTTTACAATCCCCTCCTTTCTGATTACAAAACCTGTACTCCAATCTACTTCTGGGTATTGACTATCATCTAGAAAAGTTAACAAAATCCAGATTTGTTTACTGGTTTTGTCCATCCTCATAGCTTTATCCCTCATGACCTCAAATATCATCTGTGTGAAGGGTCTTTGTATACATGTTTTGGCAAGTAATGTCTTTGCTCCACATGTTGAGCTAGTAAATTCCTGGTCTTGTTCCAGGGACTTGGGGCAGATAAACTCAGCAAAGCTTGGGAAAAGGGGGCCTCTAGCTAATCACCACACTCCTGCTAAATGATCTCACCATAGATTTGACAAGGTCATTTGTGCTAATCTCACTTTGAATTCTAATATGAGTTTACAACAATTCATCATTCCTTTAGCTTATGGGTCACCATGTTTCTGGCTTGCTGTCCACCTGGTGTGCAAGGGCACGGGCTCCCTTTCAGCCATGCTCCACACATCTGAACCCATCCAGAGCTTGCAGCTACATTTCTGCTGAATCTACTGGGTTTATTTAAAAGTCTTTAGTCTTTTTCTGTGTGTGTGTTCTTGTTCTGTGGATTTTCACTTTTTGAGTCAGATTAAGAAAAAATGTTCAAAGTGTTTGCTTAGCATTCTGCTGCTTGCTTCTCTTTTTAGGCATCAGATATTGTTGCAAAGGAACTCAGATTTCCTTTTTGAGAGCCTTTTCAGTACATTCTAAAACACAGTGACAAAAGGTCTAATTAAATCTTTTGGGGTGATTTTAAGAGGCAGTTTATGCGACATTGGTACCCTGTGATATGGCTAAAAGCTTGATACCATATTCAGGAATAAAAGACATCAGGAAGTTGATGTGTTCCCAGGGAATTCAATGCTTCAATTCCTTGGGGAAGTGATTTAAAGCAGCATCTGCTCTGTGCTGTGTATCATTTTATACTTTCCTTCAGATCCCTGAACCTGAAGTAGGTTATTTGAATATGAGTCTAATTGTGTGAATCAGTTTATATCACTCAGAGAAACGTAATGGGAATATTGGCTAGGATTTTGAAAGGGGCAGAAGGGACTCACATAATAGTGAAGACAGAAAACTTTACTGTTGAAAGTAGCGTGCCATGGCACTGTTTCTGTCCCACTGCTGATGTGACAAGGTGCCTGTAGAGTTTGTTGGGGGAGGAAGTAGATGTGTTCAGTTCTCTTTTCATCCTTGTGACAACACGGGCACGCCAGTTATTTCAAGTTTGTGGTTCACTCCTCACCCTGCCTTAACCATTTCATGTGACTAACTTGCAGGGAGGTTTTGTGGTTTGTGTCCTGACTGTGTAAGTCTCTTTTTGCCTCTGCACCCTCAGCATGATAACAACACCCATTTGCTTCCCATATATCTTAACACCCCTATGGTTCTGTTTTCAGAGATTTCCAGATGCCTGGCACTTGTTCAGAACATCAGTACAACCCATTGTCTTCAGCTCCATTTTCCCTTCCTTAATTGAAATACTACTGTGCCTAGCTCAAAAAGTTTTTAGCACCATGAATACTTCCTTTACCCTCTTGAGTTTTCTTCTGTCAGACTTTGCACACTGTGCACAGTTGCTGATGTGGAGCGGTGCAGCTCTTGCCATCTCTTCAGTCTTCCCTATATCTGTCCAAATTAGTGTAATCAAACCCATTTACCTAATAATCCCTAGATTTTTTAGAACACAGTCTGATTTTTATATACAGAGATTAAGGTTCCTTTACACTTCTGTGGCCTTGTAAAAGAAAACTAACTTTTCTGTATTTCCCATAATGTTATCAGTATGTTGTAATTTAACCCGAACCAGCAACTCACTCACTCCCTCCACAGTGGGATGAGGGAGAGAATCAGAAAGGTAAAAGTAAGAAATCTTGTGGGTTGAGATAAAGACAGTTTAACAGGTAAAGCAAAACCCGCACACACAAGCAAAGCAAAGCAAGGAATTCATTCCCCGCTTCCCACGGCAGGCAGGTGCTCAGCCACCCCCAGGGCAGCAGGGCTCAGTCACGTGTAACGGGGACTTGGGAAGACAAACGCCAGGACACTGAACATCCCCCCATTCCTTCTTCTTCCCCCAGCGTATATACCCAGCATGACGTTCTATGCTATGGAACATCCCTTTGGCCAGTTCGGGTCAGCTGTCCTGGCTGTGTCCCCTCCCAATTTCTTGTCCCCCTCCAGCCCTCTCGCTGGCAGAGCCTGAGAAACTGAAAAGTCCTTGACTTGGTATAAACATGACTCAGCAAAACTAAAACCATCAGTGTGTTATCAACATTATTCTCACGCCAAATCCAAAACACAGCACTGCTCCAGCTACTGAGAAGAAAATGAACTGTCCCAGCCATAACCAGGGCACAGGAACTCCATGTTACTCGTACCAAACGCAGGAACTTGTTTTCCACTGTGGTACATCACGTACTGCTTTCTAGCTGCATGCAGCGAACACCAGCGATTCAGTAAACCCTTGCACAGATGTTTCTGGGTATGGGAAGTTAAGTGCAATAAGCATTGGTCCATGATGTTTGGAAGTTAACCTGTTTATTCTCAGGGGATCTCATGGTGGGTGATATCAGCTGAACCTGTCACAATACAGATGTGAAAGTACCACAAGGCCTCCCAGTACAGCAATATTGCTATATGTGTTGAACATAGGGGTGTTAAGATATATGGGAAGCAAATGAGTGTTGTTATCATGCTGGGGTTTCTGGAGGTAGTGAGGGAGGTTCTGCATCTTTCATCCTTCACTTAATCTCTTTTTCCTATTCTGTCTGGTTTGAATGGGACCTGATCTTGGGCGAGGGAGATTTTATTCAGTGGTGAATCCTTCAGGTTCTTCCTCTTTGTACGTTCCTGATAATACTTTCTCCTCTTCTGGACCAAATTATATCCTCTAATGTCCTCTCATCATTTGTGAACTCTAGGTACTGCAGCTCTGCTTTGGCACTTGGCTGGGAAGAGGAATAAATGTTGCACTCCAGGAGAAAGACAGAAAGGGTCACATTTGATTGCTCCACATCCTCACTGCTGAAGCAGAGAAGCTGTCCCCACGCCCTCAGGCTGTCTCTGTAGTGGGAAGCAGAAGAGAGGATGGAGCCAGAAGCACAGTAGAGCTAAGCTGGGCCATGTGGAGACCAAGGCACAAGACTTGCCCTTGCAAGCACAACACAGGAGTCACATGGATGGGCATTGATGGTACTTTAGAATCACAGCATTACCATTATTCATTCCCACTGTAACATCCAATCTGATGATATCCCTCTCCCACTCTGGGTCTGGTTTCAGTGATTTGCTGGTTTGGTTTTCTAGGAACAGCCGTAAGCACTAGTAAGACTCTGGTTGAACATTTTGGTTCCATGATTTTGTGAAGGAAAGCTGCTTTCCTCCAAGAAGTAAGGCCAGACTATACCCAGATCTGATGACCAGGCTGAGGCAGATATTGATGTGGATGCCTTTGTTCCAAATGTACAAATGCTGCTCTGCTGATGTCTGCACACACAGAGCTAACTCACTTCAGATGCTATAAGAGGCTTTGGCCTTGTTTTCGCCTGGCAAAGAGAAAGATATATCATTTCAAGCTGGGTCCAAATGTTCTGCAATCAGACTCTGAATTAGCTTCAGGTCCTCCTAGAGCGTGCAAAAGTCTGGTGTCTTTTGTTGGTCCTAAGGTTGTTGCTGACCTATATGTCTTCCATCTGCATTCTCTATCTAACAGATTTCATTAAATACTGCAAGCTACAGTTGTGACAATATGCCATGCTTGGCTCAAAAATATCCTTTCATGATGGGACTCATTACCTGCAAATCCTGCTGTTTATTCAGACAAGTTGTAGGTTTCATATGTTTTTTAGTTAACCATAGGGATGTAGCAATGCAGTCTTACTTCTCAGCTTTCACTGAGAGTCCTAAGGTGGCTTTGATATAATGACACAGCACTATATTAAGTGGCAGTTATGTTTTTTTGGATAAAGCTGTGCATGCCGTGTGTTCCAAAGGGGCCATTAAACTAGCAGTAGCAGCAGCTTCTCTTTCCTTCTGTTTCCTGAAAACTTTCAGCTACAAAACCCTATTTCTCGTAGGTTTCCTATTATCAGATAAAATAATAATTAGCTCCTAAATAGCACTTTTGGCTGTGGTCATGATATCAGAGGGGATGGACCTGCAAAATAGGATTCTTTAGTCTGCATTAAATGCACCATTTAACAAAAAGATTAGTTTTTATTTCTCTGCGCCAGAACCACACTTTAGGTGACACAACAAAGGACCAAACTGATGAAGACATCTTATTGTTTGTTTGGCTTTATGGTCATATTGTCATAATCTGCATCCTTTATAGGATGAGGTGGGGAACATTCCCACAAAAGACAAGGAAAAGGCTGAGGTACTCAATGCTTTCCTTGCCTCAGTCTTTAATAGTAAGACCAGCTTCCCTCTGGGTACTCAGCCTGGAATACAGGGATGAGGAGGAACAGAATAAAGTCCTCACAGTCCAGGAGGAAACAGCTGGTGACCTGCTGCTCCACTTAGATGTGCTCAAGTCTATGGGGACAGACGGGATCCACCCGAGGGTACTGAGGGAGCTGACAGAAGAGCTTACCAAGTTGCTCTCCATCATTTATCAGCAGTTTTGGAAAACTGGAGAGGCCCCAGCAGACTGGAGGTCAGCCAAAGTGATGCTTATCTACAAGAAAGGCAGGAAGGAGGATTCGGGGAACTACAGGCCTGTCAGCCTGACCTTGGTGCCTGGGAAGGTTATGGAGCAGATCATCCTGAGCTCCATCACATGGCACATGCAGACAACATGGGCATCAGGCCCATCCAGTATGGGTTCATGAAAGGCAGGTCCTGCTTGATGAACTTGATCTCCTTCTACAGCAAGATGACCTGCCTAGTGGATGAGGGAAAGGCTGTGGATGTTGTCTATCTGGACCTCAGTAAAGCCTTTGACACCATCTCCCACAGCATCTCCTGGAGACACTGGCAGCTCATGGCTCGGATGGGTGTGCTCTGTGCTGGGTTAAAAGCTGGCTGGATGGCCGAGCCCAAAGAGGGGTGGTGGATGGAGTTACATCCAGCTGGTGGCCGGTCACAAGTGGTGTGCCCCAGGGCTCAGTATCGGGGCCAGTCCTGGTTAATGTCTTTATCGATGGTCTGGATGAGGGGATTGAGTGCACCCTCAGTAAGTTTGCACATGACACCAAGCTGGGGTGGAGTGTTGATCTGCTTGAGGGCAGGAGGCTCTGCAGAGGGACCTGGACAGGCTGGATTGATGGGCTGAGGCCAGTTGTGTGAGGTTCAACAAGGCTCAGTGCCGGGTCCTGCACCTGGGTCACACCAGCCCCACACAAGCTGCAGGCTTGGGGCAGAGCAGCTGGAAAACTGTGAAGAAAAGAACCTGGGGGTGCTGGTTGACAGCCGGCTGACCATGAGCCAGCAGTGTGCCCAGGTGGCCAAGAAGGCCAATGGCATCCTGGCCTGTATCAGAGACAGTGTGGCCAGCAGGACAGGGGCAGTGATGGTCCTGTACTCGGTGCTGGTGAGGCTGCAGCTCCAATACTGTGTTCAGTTTTGGGCTGAACTGGATGTAAAGGTGCTGGAGCGTGTCCAGAGACCAGCAATGGAGCTGGTGCGGGTTCTGGAGCACAAGTCTTATGAGGAGTGGCTGAGGGAATTGGGGTGGTTTAGTCTGGAGAAGAGGAGAGTCAGGAGGGATCTTACTGCTTCTCTACCACTACCTGAAAGGAGGTTGTAGTGAGGTGGAGGTCAGTCTCTTCTCCCATATAACTAGTGACAGGACAAGAAGAAATGGCCTCAGCAGAGGTTTAGATTGGATATTAGAAAAATTTTCTTCACTGAAAGGGTGGTCAAGTGTAGAGGACTGAAAGCTGTGGGTTGATTAACACTGATAATCTGCAGTCGTGGCCTTGCCTCCAAGGCAGCGGGTTGATTGACATGGATGATGTGCAGCTGTAGCTCGTTCTTGACAAGTGGTTAAATAGCCCTGAGGAGTGTGGGAGAGGGGGTGGGATGGAGGAGTAGTAGTGTGGAGGAACAGCATAATCTGACTGATGGTAAGGCCTTGTTGCAGCCTGATAGCTTGCTTGTGCTGCAGCACTTCAGCAGTGGTACAGGCTGCCCAGAGAAGTGGTTGAGTCACCATCCTGGGTGGTATTTAAAAGACTGTATATGTGGCAGTGAGGGACATAATGTAGTGATGGACTTGGCAATTTTGGGTTAACAGTTGGACTTGATGATCTCAAAGGTCTTTTTTTGATCTAACTGGTTCTATGATTCTTTATTCCACGTGTGGGTTTGGAGAGGTGTGTATTCACAGGCTGCCAGGAACGCTGGTTGTCAGTGTCCTCTGGAGGTGTTTAATCAAACAGTTGAGGATGAAGATTTGAGAGCTTCCCTGGATGACCTGTCATGGTGTTGCACTGCTCTTCGAGTGGAGAAGTTGCCTTCCTCGTGTTCAGACTACATGTGTCCCCAACTATGTTTTACAGCTGCTGCCCATTAGTATACCCTCTGCTACCACTGAGAAGAGTGGACTGATACTAGGTCAGTCATTAACCTCTTTGCCAGACTACCCAAGCCCAGCTCCCTCAGCATCTTGTCATGAATCATGACCTTTAGGTCTCTGACCATCTTGGTTGCTATCCTCTGTACTGCCATTTCCTTTATCCCATTTAAAGTGAGGGTTCAAAACCATAGCTCAGAAAGTGAATTAGCTATCGAGATCTCACCAAGATTCTTTTCTATATTCCATCTAAACAAAGTGGCAAAATGAGAGCAGGTATTTAGCCCTTAGTATGGTTTTTCAAGGAGGAGGATGCTTTGACAGTTGGAAAATTAAGTGGTCAACTTGGAAAGGCAAAGCTAGGGGGGAGTAACAGTCGAAACTTGACTTGGGAGGAAAACTACTACTTAGAGGAGTAGGGATGCGCCACTTTGTCAGTCCATCAGCAGCTCTAGGGAAGTACAGGTATTAGGTCAAGCCAAGTGTTTCAGATTTGAGATTGTAAATACTAGCGAAAATGAAAAGTTGTTTTACATCAAAATGTTCTGCATTGGAACAGAAACAGAAAATTGTTGATACTTGAAAATGCAGATTTCTGGTTTTATTAGAAAAATCATGAAAACCAAGATGATTTTGAGAAATGCTATGGAATCTGTGCTAGTTTACCGTGGGAGAAAAAAAAAAATAGTAGTAGAGCTTCTTAATTTGGCTTACTTTACTTTTTTGCCCAGCTTGGGACAGAGTGTCCCCAAGGGAGTAAGAGGACAGAAGGCATCTTTCCTCTTGCTTTCAAGGCTGTGACTTGAAATAAGCAAATGCTGAACATGGCTAATTGCAAAGTAAAACCTCTGCCCAAGCAGCCAGCTCTTGTCTCAGAGCTGGAACTGTGATGCTGCTTTTGTTTCCCAGCTTGTGGCTCGTAGGTCAACATCATTCTGTACAGTTTTAGGATGGTTTGTAACCCTATGACCTTGTATGGTCCAAATGCACTTTCCACTTTCCTAAAATCGAAGTCTGTCTGCTTGTCCCTTCTGGAAACTTTCCCCATTGCTCCTCCAGATGTTCCCTTTTACTTTTCAAACTCTAGTTCAAGCTAGTCTCACTGGATGAGCTCATTAGCTGCACAAACTGAACATGTGCAGTGCAAGACATTAAAATGTTCTTAGAGCACAGAAACTAGGCTGTTTGACATCCCGATTAGTGGAGTCTGTGGTGGCAGTGTCAATTTGTTAATGGTGTCCAAACATTTTTAGGTCACCCGGTTCTAAGCAAGTGCTACTCTTAATTGGACAGTATGAAACTTTTCAATATGAAATGGGACTTATGAAACATCAGGTTGCTTTCTAACAGGAAAGTTCTTTCCCTGTGAACACTCCGTGGAAAAATGTGAAGAAAATGTGAGTGCCACGCTGAGTTTGCCAGTATAAGCAATATTTTGGCAAAGAAGTGAATGTATGCAATCTTTACTCTGTAATTGTCTAAACTGTTCCAAACATCTGCCTACATTCTTCCCACAGATACATTTCCCAAAATAAAGTTATTGGAAGTTGATTGTTCATCACTCATAGATCCACAGAAATATTGATGTTTGACTCACTGTGGATATTTTATTTTCTTAGGCTATTGAATGTTATACTTCATGCAGAATGTTCCTTTCTGCTCAGCCTACAGTGCACAGCAAGAATAAATCCAGCTGGCACCTGACATCTATAAAACTGTCTTATATTTTCTGGGTTCAGAGTCTGTTTTCTTACAATATGCTCTCGAGATTTCATGTTTGTGATCAATTTTAATGAGGTATCTAGAAGCTCATGCGTGCTCTGAGGAAGCTGAGCCCTGAATAATCATATTTTCCTCTTACCATTACGTGTCCTGCAGAATCTGATTTATATCTCTGTACTGGTGCTAGCTTACTTGTCACTAGTGTTACCTTGTGGTAGTTCATGAGCATTCATGGGGACTTAGGGATTTGTAGCAAGAGTGTAACAGGGAGGAAGTCCTGATAGTACAGTGATTACTACTGATCTTGCTGTAAGAACTGGCTTTTTGTTGACCCATCTGTTGTGGGTGTAATAATAATGCGCATATTCAGCTTAGAAGTTCCAACTTAGCAAGATCGAGAGACAAACCTCTACCCTGAGGGCCTGGTTTAAACCCACTGATGTAAGCCAGGTCCTGTTTTCATTGCTAATCCGTCCATCTCCCTGACATGCATTAGGAGTAGTTAACCTCTGTCTGTTCTGAGATGAAACTAAGCAATCTCTACGCTTGCCCAGGGATGGAAGGGTATGTGGCTTTATTTAATAGATTGTTTCTATTTCATTTGGTCTTTTCATTTCTGCTTCTTTATTAAGCTCCAGGCACTGTGTTCCCCTGTGAACTGTGCTACATCAGGTTAGCATTAGGATTTTTGCAACAGTGTGAGTGTGGATCTGAGTGTCCTGGGATGCCTTTTGAAACCATTTTGGTTAATGGGAACATTTAGGGTGGTACGTGGTGTTGGCGTTGGCTCTACAGGCGTTTCTTCTTGTATTGTCTAAACAGTTCAGCCAGTAGGTGGAACCAGGAGAAAGCAGATGAGTTGTCTGGCAGAGAGACAGTACAAACGCACAAGCCTTTCCTGGGAGATATATCTCTCGGTGCCTGCTTAAAGTGGTGTTTGTAACTGCAGTGTCCCTGTTTGGGACAGCCGAACTGCAAAATCTGGAGTTATTTCTAAACAGTGACAACCTGATGCTCTCAGGCCTTGATGCACAAGCACCCACCAGTAAGGATGTTTGGGTCAGTCTGCAAATCAGCTGATTTGATCACACAGTAGTAAGAAGGACATTTTAATAAAGATTTCCTCACTGATCGTTTTCTCTTGTGAATGTGTCAGAGATGCAGGACAGGAGATAATCCAGATCACGTTGTATCCCTCCATCAGCGACATCTGGCATTTGCTCAGAAAGGCTGGCATTTGCTCAGAAATGTAGGTTAAAAATATTCCTTTAATGTGTTCTGCTGTGGGAAATTAAAAGGAGTCCACCCACTGGCATGTGCCCTGCAAAACACAGCTTGTGCAGCTAAGAGTGAGCTCAAAAGCCCTTCTTTTAGAACAAATTACCACCAGGGTGAAAACAGCAGGAGGTGATGAGGTACAGTGGTTTGAGCAGACCTCTATCTGCCAGCTTCCCATAACCATTTCCCCAGCTCTGCCAACAGCCAGAGGAATTGAATTTAGAAGTCACTGTCCTTTCTGGACTTTTTCCCAGTAATAAACTGGAAAGGAAGAACATGGATAGCTTCTCCCCACCTTCACCCAGCTTATCATAATGAGAAAAATACTTGAAAGAAAAAGGCTTTAAGAGTGAGATCTTGCGGCACTGAAACAGTGAATCAATACACATGAATATATTTTTAAACACGTGTAAGAACTGGAAGCAAAGGAGTATATTGCAATGCATCTAGGACTTTGCTGCTTAAAAGCAAAGCTGGAGGTTTCCTTATGCATCATGTAAAAATGCTGCTACATATCTGGCTGGCTTGCAATTTGGACTGTATACGCTAATTTCAACACCGTAACTTGGTCTTTCCAGTTTTCAAAACTAAACCAAACCTACAATTTGTATTTTCTGACAAATTGAAAATAGACTTTGCCAGTAGGTAGAACATGCTGCTAAAATGCTGCTATCCATTTTATATCTTTAAGACTTGCATAGTAAAACTGACGGCTACTAAAAATACTGAGTTTGTGGCCATGGCAAGCAGTGAGTCATTTTTTATTTTGTCCTTCTCTCCTCTTGAATGTGAATACAGAAATCAGATGCAAATTGTTGCTAGTGAAATAGTATTCTTTGCAGATTCAGAAAGAAAGTAATTTTGGAGCTTACCAAGCATAAATCAGGAGCAACTTTAATAGAGAGTTATCAGTCATGGCAGGGTGAGAAAGGCTTCATCATTTAACGAGAATAGGCTTGTACCTCCAAAAGCAGCAAAATTAGAGCTCACTAATAACTTGTGATGGAATATTTTCTCCTTAGCATCCAAAATAACAGATCTGCAGACCCCAAGATTGAAGAGTAATTATACCAAACAAGTTAATTATCGGTACCTGGAAAAATTCATTTGCTAGCAGGCACATTCTTTTATCTTTCTGACATCTTAAAATAAACCTGTCAAACCCCTACCACCGTGCTTCTTGGTGTTAAGTTTCTCTTCACTCTCATTTTGGATTTCTTACAAAACTATTGTCCTCCAATACATTATATTAGCCATGAAGACATGATTCTTGAAAACTTAAATTACATGAGGGGCTTGTTTGTTTGTTTGTTTATTTGTTTCTAGTTAAGTATGGCCATTGATGAATACCATTACAATGTGATTTCCTGTTGATAGCACTTGTGGAAAGGGTTGTCTTTATTGTGGTGTTTATAAAGCATTATTCAGGGTGACATAACCATCATACGTATTAATAAGAAAGTGTCTATAGCCCAAAATGTTCTGCAGCATTGAAGTAGTAGGGGTGAATGACTTTGCCAAAGGGATTTAGATATCCCAGTGATGACAGCTGACCATGGAAAAGGAAAAGTCAAGAATTTCATAAATCTACCAAAGTGTTTCTCCCATAGCAAAACTGAGGGACTGAGGAACGGAGAGAAGGAAGGCCTGGAAGCTGTATAAGTTGTGCACTTGTTCTAGTGTCCAGTAGACAACAGTTTCCAACGGTTAGGTTTTGGCTGGGTACTGATGGAGCCTGAGACATGATGCTACTTTCACCTCTCCATTCCTTCCCCATTTCTGAAATATGGGAGTCAGAGTACTTTGACTCCTGTTCACACTGATTATTTAAAGGTGTTCATGTAGGCCACACTAAATGTCCTTCCCGTAGCTTACTCAGCCACACCACAGGACATTTCAGCAGGCACATCCGAGAACCACAACAGCTAGTGACCCCAGTCCTTTACAAGAATTCAGCCTCAGTCCTTCCATATGAACTAAACCCATAGGACTAGTAGGGCTCCTCTTTGCTACTGTGTGTTGATTCACAAACACTTTCTTACCTTTCATATCTACACAGAGTAGAAGCTGTTCGCTTGCTCCTGTTGACAACCGAAACAAGGGACTGTGAAGGGATTTACTTACAGGGTTGGGCTGTGGCAATGTGCTCTTTAAATAGCTGTGTGACTTTTCTCTCTGTGTCTGGATTTGATTATTAAGCACTTTTTTAATGATCAGCAACCAAGTAAATAGGCTTATTGCACTTGAAGAGGCCTCTTTTCTCAAGTGACAGATTATTGCACCTTGCTGAAATTATTGTGAGTGGAATGAAAAATACTACTGTTTAAAGGCCAGGGCTTTTCATTGATCTGAATGTTCCTCTTTTAACAACTTTGGCAGCATCAAGGAGCCTTAAAGTGGGAGTAAATTATATTGGTATGTTTTAGTTTAAACATGAGTTTAAAGGTGATTTTAAGCCAACTTTAAGGCCAGCTCTTTGTAAAGGGGGCCTTAATGGAATTGGGAATTATGCCCAGAGCAAACACATTGCCTGTTTGGCAATGATTAGCAATGTGTTAACACTTTTGTGCGCTAAATACAGGCTAACTAATTACTGACATACTTAAATACACCTTCAGATACAGCAGTAGAAGGCTCAGGAGTGTACTTCAGTACAATTTAAGTTTGCTAACAAAGAAGGTGTAGAAGACAATAAAAGAGCTTTGCAGAGGTATCCAGCTCATCGGCTGTGGGTCTTTAATTCTTGGGGATGCTTTTCCCCACAAAGTCTTGGGTTAAGGCATTTTCTTCATGCAGAAGTGGTGAAAAACCTTTTGTTTGAGACATCTGAAACTGTAAAGAGGACAAAACACCGGAGAATATATAGTACAGTACAAGGTAGCCAGGAATGGAGGGGATTGCCTTAGTAATTTCAGGATCTTGACTTTCTTTGTCTGAACTTTGTAAGGTTCCACACTTATTCTTTGCAGCCCTCACACCTTGTCACCAGAAAGAGTTTCTGGACCACATGTGCCCAGGCAGGGTCATGTTCCATCTGCTGCTGATAGCCTGTAAATAATCACTTTTTTTTTTTTTTCTGTGCCTGAGCTACTGTGCCCTGCTTGACCCCCATGTGCAGCTCAGGTTTTCTGTGCAGTGATCCTGGTGGAAAAGGCACAACTCTGCTTTGTCACTGGGCTGGTTTGCACCCTTCCTGCACCACAAGAACAGCTGGTGCTGTTAAATGTCATCCAGAGTGTGCTCTGCAGGGACTGGAGAGTGCAGAAGGCAATGAACTTCTGCTCTCTGTGCATTTTGCTATGCGCTAAGGTACACCAGCACTCCATTACCTTAGTAATAGTGACCTGAATGTGCCTACTGCAGTAGCATCACTGCGTTACAGGAAATCCCTTTTCTATTTATTCCTGATTTACCTCGACCAGATTTTTTATCTGATTATCAGGTTTGGAATTAACTTGCAGGGTTTTTTTTTTCTTATTTGCAAAGGAAATGGTGGTCGGGAAATGGAAACTTGGCAGCATCCTCCCCATAAAAGTTTTCCTTCCTTGCTCACCATGCTGGCAAATATTTGTGCATGGCTAATGTGAGAAACACTAACATTATGAAGCTTCACTTATGCTCATCTGACTTATAGGTCCCACAATGTAGGACAAAAGCGTGTGCCAAAAGGCATAGGTGGAAAATCACTGCAGAAGCATCCCAGTTGCTTGACTGTGTGGGCCAGGGTAACATGATGGGAACTACAGTGTGAGGCCTGGAAAAGCCCATCACAGACAGACCTAGGAGCCCCATGACTACTTCAGGATTCACAGAGAGCATTTTTTCTGCTGAATATAGTAGTCTAGACACTGTGAAGGATGGGTAAGGGTGGTTTTCAGAGTGCCTACAGGAAATACATGACTGACTTGAAGTTACTTTTTAAATTATTATTTTAATTTTTTAAAAAATGTTATAGCCATAGTGTAGCTTCATTTTTTAGGACTGGAACTCTGTCAGGGAGCTGAACTGCATGTGTGTGGTGTTATAGGGGTGGAGACAAGCAAAGCATTTTTCAAAGAGAGGTGAGTGAACTTGTATGTCATGATATTCGTAGCTGGTAAGCCACATTCTGGTTTTAAAGGTTATCTTTTCCATTCTCTAACCTCATCTATACTCCAGTCCAAGTGCTAGAACACTGCAAGGCAGCAGTTGTTGCGGTATTAGCAGTACTGCAAGAAGAGATGAAATGGCCAAAGCATCCTCAGGAGGTCTGTGATGGAGTGCTAAGCCTGTGCGTTTCAGTTCACCCTCACAACACAGAGGTTTGTGACTGGGTGTCTGTAAGGATGGTGGGCTCACAGCCTGCTCACAGCCCCTTCATGTATTTATGGAGTCCTGCATTTTGGTTGCAAGATCCACACAAATATGGATAAGTCTGAGTAAGATGGGTCCAAACAGGGCCACATGTGCCTTCACTCTGCAACACGATGACCTTCATCTTGCTTCTTGACCTGAGGGCAGTAACTGTTGTGTGAAGATGCCTTTGAGTAGGCAAGAGGCCCTAGAGCTGTCAACCAACAGGGACAACAGCTATGGGGTGGCACAATCCTTTGCCAGAGCCAAGCACCACGAGGTGACAGAAACTGGACCCGTCACACCCTCCTCTCACGTGTCAGAAGGGGTTTGACATGTTCCTACATGGAGAGAGACCTCTGTTTAGAGAGGAAAGGTCTGGGGAAGGCTGAGTATCAGCTGGTGGGGGCTCTGCAGTTTGTATGCCAGTCCAAGCTGCAGAGCATTTGCCCTTGGCTGGCATCTGAAGGGGTTTACAAGGGAGCAGTGACCTCTCCCTTTCCATGGCTCATTGACGTTTATTTTTTGGTTTCCTTGCAGCCTCTTTAGACCCAGGGGGATTTTAATTGGGGACTAATCACCGCAGGGGTTGCAGCCCCTTTTTCTCTGGAACGCTTTCCAAGCTGTGCTTCTTTGTTTGTAGGCCATTGCCCAGAGCTCCACCACCATGACCCCTGCCGTCCCTGCCATGACAGAGGCCTACACGCGGACTCAGTACTGTAAGTGGCCATGCGAGTGTCCGAAGTCTCCACCTCGGTGCTCGGTAGGTGTCAGCCTGGTCACAGACGGCTGCGACTGCTGCAAGACATGTGCCAAGCAGCGTGGAGAAAGTTGCACGGAGGCCGACACCTGTGATTTCCACAGGGGCCTGTACTGCGACTACAGTGGAGACAGACCTAGGTACGAAATAGGAGTATGTGCACGTAAGTGATGTACATATATTTTTGGCTTAGCTATACACTGGCAGCTCTCCCCAGTCTGAGCAATGGTTGAGATTTAGCTTATGAGATACTTGACTGACTGAGCATCAGCTTCTCCATTCATCGTCTTCCATTTCCTTATAGCTGTAGTCATTCTCGGGGCAGTTGGCTGGATGAGAAATGACATCCAAACTCTTGCTCTTTGAGTTGGCTGCAGCCGAGAGCAAGGAGCAACGAGCATTTGAAGGCCTTCAGGTTGGCAAGTAGATGATTCTGTATTCCCCATAACAGGAGGAGGTGCTGTAGTGGGTTGGGGATGAGGGCGCCTACATGAAAGCCATGACAGTAAGGGGATGCTTTTGTCTTATCCCCAATAGTGGGTCCCTAGGAAGGACAGCACATGGCATCTTGTCAAGACAGTCAGGAATTAATCATCTAGCAAACTTTCCTGGTGATGAATTAAGGTCTGAGCCTTAATCTTACAATGGTTTCAGTCACATTAGCTACCACGAAGCAGAAAGATTACTTCCTGCCTGTCATAACAAACGCTTGGTGGCATAATTCATGTGGTTGGAATGCTTTTATTCAGGAAGAAGAAGAAGAAGAAGAAGAAGAAATGAGGTAGTGTTTTGTGTGTCACGGATACATTCACTTGTTCAGAGATCCAGAACATGGAAGGAGTCTGATCTGCTCATAAACATCCTAAATGATTGAAAGTCATGACTCTGGGAATGATTAAAAGGGAAAGCATCCAACCACAAGTACAGTCACACAGATAGCTGATCAGAAAGGATGTCGACTGTTTAGCAAGTTAGTAGTACATACTGGTTATGGCTTTAGGTTCATAAACAGGAAACAGCCTTTTAGAGGGACAACCTTCTAGGCTGGAATATAACCATGAATGCATGGGGTACTAATAGAAAAAGTAAAGGGGGAAAGAAACATGGAGGAGAGTCGATTGCGAGATCAATAGCTAGAATAACTGATCCATAGGAAAGAGAAAAGATTGCAAACAGTGGGTTTCAATAAACTTAGAATACCAGCAGAAGTTTCATCAAGGGGCAAGTCTGAAGAGTAAAAGAGCTTCAGGGTAGCTGGCAGTTTCTCACAGAAATGATACCAGGGGTTGCTGTTCCTTAGCAGAAGAATGGGAAGTGGAATAAGAAATGAACTTGGCTTTGCATCAGCTCAGCCACAAAAAACAAACATGCAGAAAGTGCAGTCTGACCAGATTTTGGTAGGATACAGGTGAAATACCAAAAAGAGGAGGTATGTGCAAGGAGCAGTAAACTTAAACAGTTATTTTCAAGATTAGAAAGGATCCAGGATTAGGAAAAGAGGATATGAGATCATCCAAATGTATTGTCTGGAGTGTGTGTGGAACATTCATGGAAGGTCTGTAAGAACAGGTTAGACAAACATCTGACAACAGTGACATCGCTACAGCTGGCCTTGAGTTGGGAGAGGAAAACAAGCTGAATGTTGTCTCAAAGCTACCTCAGCCTTCCTAGGCCTCTTTAAAGACCTTCACATTGCTCCACATTGATTTATTTAAATGCTTGCTTTCTTAGTTGGATATTTTTGGAGGGTTTTTTTTAGTCCTCCCATACATGACAGGCATTTGGTATTCCTGTGACAACAGCACTGTGATGTAGGAAGATTGATCTCCAGCTTCTCCAGTGACGTCTGGAAGGGCTCCCAATCTGCACTTCCACATCCTTACTGCCAGAACTATATATCCCCTCCTATGTGATACTCACGGTTTTACGGTGAGGGCCATTGCAGTGCGCACAGCTGAGGGGCATGCGAAGTAGGTCTGTCCATGGTTAGGAAGTGAGGTGGCTTGTCTCTGGCTGCCACAGAAAGCTGTGGGCTTCCCCTTGCTGTCAGCACCCGTGCACACAAAGGGATGTGCTGACATGTCCTTTCTCGTGTCCTGGGACATGCAGAGGCTGCATCGCTGCACTGAGTACACGAGCTGCTGCCCTGACTGCAGGGTGAGTGAAGACACGAGTGGGACTCCTGTGCTGGGTGGTGGGGACTAACTGCTCTGAGGAATTTGCTTGGCAGCTTGATGCCAAAAGCTAGGTCTAGAGAATCCAGTGCATGCAGGACTACAGAAACAATGTAATTTGTGGAAAATAAAGACCCTGAAAAAGCCAGGAACTGGTGGTGGGAAGGGGAATGGTGTGAAACTGTGGGAAATTCAGGCTGTATCTGGGCTGGCATGCTGGGGTGTGTCCCAGGATCTGATCACCCAGGCGTCAGATAAGAGCTGGCTGGGAGTCACTACAGCACTCCTTTTGTTGTTGGCTTTTCTCTCCATCAAAACAGAGACCGCAGGGTGCTGAGCCCAGGTGGCGAGGCACGCATTGGGCACATGCGACCAGGAACACAGATGTGCTCCCAAATGGCCTAATTAGATGCAGACTCCACAAGGTTCTGCATGAGGGCATGCCACAGTCCTTTTCGCTGTGTTTGGAGATGTTCTCTTGATGAACCTCTGGATGTATGAGACCTGCAGGAGGCTGAGTTAACACAGACCGGGAGGGGTATGCTGGTAGCAAAACGCCAGGAGATACAGCATTTTCGTGAACTGTCACAATCCATGTGCATCTTCTAAAAATAAGTTTAACTGCATTCTGAGCGCTGGCTCCAGCCCTGAGTGATGTCTCTTCAATACAAAGGCTGAAGCATTATCAAAATCAGAGCTCAGCATGAACTGGAGAACTGGACCTGTGCTTCAAATTCCAACCACTCTCATTTTTGTACAGAAGAAGGGATTTGTGTTTGATGTTTTCATTCTAAAAATAGGAAGCCTTTGCAGATTTTTAATCCAGCATTTCAATTTGCGTTGGCCTTGAAGCAGCCACATTGCAGCTCCATTTCTGACTTAAAAACTGAGTCTTCTGATTTAAACTTCCAATTTAAAACTTAATCAACCTGACTGGTGCGTGCACACTGCCTCCGTGTGACCAAACAAGAAACTGAAGTTTGACTTTTCCATTAGAAGATTTCTGCCACTGGTTCCAAGTAACTGTCCATACCTTTGAAACAAAAAAATTGCTACTTATTGAATCAACGTGATCGCTGTTCATTGGCAATCAAAAAGCGTGATTTTTTTTTTGTGATTTTATTTAAAAATATACATCAAATACTAATTTTCATGGATTTGTAATACGTATGTTAGTTCATTTTACGAGAAAATTGTTCTGTGATAAACTGGGATCTAGCTGCCTAAATAAAGGAATCCAGTGCCGTTTTAGCTGTTCCTTCGCTACGTTGGCTGTCCTCCCCCTTCTGCTTCAGATGGGTACAGGTGTTGTAAAGAGCTATGTCATATTTGCAGTCCCATATAGTTCTTTCATATGTCCATGAAAACCTCAAATTTCCCTCAATATCTGTTTCAATTACTTTGTTCCTACTGCAAATAACTTCTACCAGCATGCCATGAAATGATTTTTTAAGTAAGCATTTGTGGATAAAACTTGTTTTATTTTCTAACTGCTTTTTTCCATGAAACATTAAAAGATTCTTCTTATTTTTTTTTTTTATTTTTTTTCCCCCGCTGTGATTCAGAATGAAAACAGCATCCTTGATGGTATGACTACATTTGGCTCAGCACCATGCTGAACACATCACCCCACAGCACTGCCATATCCCCACGTTGGCTCCATTAGCCCAGGGAGCAGCTTGGTAAAGAAACACATCAGCACTGTTGGTTCCCAGTGTTATTTTAATGGTGCTCTGTGTGTCTTTCTCTCTTTTTCTTTCCTTTCAGAGATTGTCGGTGTAGGATGTGTCCTCAATGGAGTCAGGTATAACAATGGGGACACGTTTCAGCCTAACTGCAAATACAACTGCACATGCATCAATGGGGCCGTGGGCTGTATTCCCATGTGCCCAAACTCACGTCCTCCCCTTGTCTGGTGCCCAAACCCAAAGCTGATTAAGATGGCAGGGAAGTGCTGCGAGCAGTGGATTTGCGATGACTCCAAGAAAATCAGGAAGACGTCTCCACGCCACATCACCTCTGCAGGTGGGGTAGGAGTGAGGTGGACCTCTCCTTTGCCATCAGGCAACTGAAGTCAGAGTCTACAACCGAAGCATCACCTTGTACTGCCAGACCTGGCACGCACCTAGTCTGTGTGAAGGAGACACAAAGACTCCTATACAGCATGTAGTGAAGGACAGGGCATGCAAAGACCAGTGATGTACTTGAACTTAGTGGCAACATGAGATTCATCAAGTGTGCTTGTGTGACAAAACCACCTTTGAAGCACACATCTGCTGGTACTTTGAAGATGTTACAGGTCCTATTTAAGGTGGCGTTTTTGTTTTTTTTTTTCAGTCTGGACCCACTGGAAAACAGAATTGGTTCAGTTTAAATTTGGACTGAGGCTTTCTCTCTGTGTCATATTGCTTCAGTAGTATGATTTTAAGGTCCCTGTATCTTAGTAAGTCCCAAACTTACAAAACAACATGAAAGCAGTTATTGTGGTGGAAGTTTCACTGCCAATTGGGCTAAATCGCCTTTGTGTTAGTATAGCTTTTTAGCAATTCTGGACTGATGACATTATTGAACTAACTATTTTATGTATTACATAAGGTATCTTCTTTCCTCACACTCACATTCATAGTGAGGGTCACGTAGCCCACTGCACAGAGATGGCACCATTTGCCTCAAACATAGTCTCGAATGTTTAAGATGTGTTCACCTAGCCATATGTCTTAAATTGATCCTCATAACGTTCTGTGATGCATTGTAGTGACATTAGCCTCATTAGCTCCGTGTTCCAGACTAGCCCAACAGAGGTCAGGGAGACATAGGATGCTTGTGGCAAACCAGGATTTTGGTTCCTTGATGGTAAGAGTTTTTTTCCCAGTCCTTGGTCTATTTTTTTAGCACAAAACAAAGCCTTGATCTGCATTTTGTGAGCTAAAGCCACCAGAGTTCAATCCTCACTTCTGTCCCTGGTAGCTTTGAACTGTGAGGTAGGTCCAAGTTCCAAACATTTACTACTGAAATCGGCCTTATGTCTTCATGGTGTGTGTCCCAGAACAGGCATCACACAGCTTTCCTCTCCTGACTTTTTCTCTTATAAGTAGAAGTCTTATAGAAGCGAGACTAGCAATTATTGCATTTAATATAATAATAAATACAATACCGAGCAAGCTCAACGAAGCCGAGATTCTATCAGTTTTGCCTGTGGGCTGTACTGTGAGCTGCAGACCAGCAGGGACTTTGGCTGAGGCTGTGAAGGAACCTGAGCTGGGGTTGCCAGCTGCTTTCAAAACAGAGCCCACCCTTTCTTCAAGTGGCTGCCGAGCTCTCTGAGAGCTATTCAAGCTGCTCTTCCTCCCAGTGAAAGGTTGTGGCTGCTTCCCAAGCCCCTCTGCCATCCAGCAAAGACTGACAACCACTTTCTGCTACCAGGGATCAATGGAATGGGCTTAGAAATAAACCTTCATGGTGAGGTCAGATGTCTCCCTTTTTTGCACCGGCTGGCATGGGCTTTGGTAATTGTTTGTATTGTGGCAGCACCTGGGGGTCCCAGACAAGGACCTCCTTGTGCATGGCTCCGAAGGGGATAAAGAAATGAGCCCGGGGCCCCAAGTGCTCGCAGCGCTGGAGGGTCTGACACAAGTAGGTCAGCAGCAAAGGGGGTGGGATACGGAGGTTCACAGGAATGCTGAGCCACTTTGCTGTGATTTAATTATTTGGGTTAGTGGCCTGAATGTGTAATGAGCTGGGTGTTTAATATGGAAAACTGCCCCCCCCCCCCCCCCCCTGCTGAGTAACGTGGGGTTAATCTGACCTCTGCAGCATACGAGGGAGAGGATGAAGCCTGGCAGAACTGCCTCGTTCACACCTCATCCTGGAGTCCCTGCTCAAAGACCTGCGGGCTCGGCATCTCCACCAGGATTTCCAATGACAACGACCAGTGCCGGCTCCTGAAGGAAAGCCGACTGTGCAACATGCGGCCCTGTGAGGTGGATATAACCAAGCACATTAAGGTGGGGACTGTTTCTTCGCGCGTCCCTTGAGCTGTGCCTGGACACAGGGTCAGCCTTTGTTGGGCAGCATTCAGGCCTCTGCAGGCTGCACTTCTACACTGACTTACTGTGCTGCAGAGAGGTCAGAAACGTGTCCTCCTTGTGCTTCCACGTGCTGGTATGAAAACCTTCCCCTGAGAGCTTTAGTTCCAGCCAAAAGGTCCTTGCAAGAAAAAGCAAGCCAGGTTCGCTGTGTCACGGCTGGTTTGGGCAGCCCTGTGACTCAGCTAGCAGATAAGTGATGGTGCACGGCTGGTCACGGCCATGAACTGCACATGGCGAGTATCCTACTTGCAGCTTTTGGGTTCATACGTCTAAATGTGTAAATCTGTCACACCCTCTAGATCAGGGCAGTAAAATGCTTCCTAATGGCTTCAAACCCCTTTAAATATTGGGAAGGTGGTTTGTGTGTCCTACCTGTGTCAGCAATGAATATTAATTTGTCTTTTTTTCTGTTCTTCTCTGATTTAGCCTGGGAAGAAGTGTTTGGCTGTCTACAGGGCCAATGAACCAATGAACTACACCATCTCAGGATGTGTGAGCAAAAGCCCATATAGACCCAAATATTGCGGTGTCTGCACAGACAACAGGTGCTGCACGCCCTACAAGTCCAAAACTATTGAAGTGAGGTTTCAATGCCCAGATGGAACAGAGTTTTCCTGGAAAATCATGTGGATCAATGCTTGTTTTTGCAACCTGAACTGCAAGAACCCCAATGACATCTTTGCTGACTTGGCTCATTACCATGATTACTCTGAAATCGCTAATTAAATTGGCTGAATGCTGGAATTGTCCCATTGCTCTGGTTTTACAAAGGTTTTAAAATAAAAGGAGAATCTTCATCTGCTGCCAATGTACAATTTGTTTTTTCCTGAGTTAGGATGTTAAATCTCCTTGTTTTGCTGCACTGTTTTTGGAGAGGCCTTGAACAAGCAGGATTTTCAACGTTAATAGACCTCCATCCATTAACAGCAGCCAGAAATTCCTCTATGCACAGATTCCAGGACTTAAACGACAGTCCTGTTGGCACTGCCATTTATTAGGCCAGCAGTTTAATTGACCAAAGGAAAGAATGGTGCACTAGTATGACAGCAAAAGTATGGCTGTCAGTAGCTTAGATATGAGATTCAACCAACATTAATGTAATTTTGTGAATAATGTAATCTAAGCTGGAAAATGAGCATTGGCATGGATGTTTTATTCTCAACATTCAGTCTTTGATGCTGCTGACCCTCAGGACTAGACCCAGGTCTCTGTCACACAGAGATCAGTCCTAGAATTCCCTCTTGGTCACTCTCAGTCAGATCCTACCCCATGATAAAGTTCATGGGAAAAGCCTAGGGAGAAGAAGGTTTCTCCTGAAATCCCTGTGCTCTGAGTCTGTGTCTCACTGCACAAGGCTGGGTCAAAGAATCTCTGTGTCCCGCTCTCCTTGGACTCAAGTCGATCTCTTGGAGTGTCTTGTGCCAGGGACATTTTGACAGTCTCTCTACCTGCTCTGATCTTGAACAGACTGAATACTCTGAACCCAAAATGGTCACCCCAGAGCTCATATTTTCAGGATAGATCCTCTTATCCACGGATTATTTATTGCTCCTAGGCTAGCTATGCAGACCTAAAGGATGAAATGTAGAGAGTTGAGTGAGAGATGAAGGACAATACTTCATGTGTCCATTTATTCACATAGAAACGGTGTCTGGGGACCACTACCTCCTCCTCCCTGTGGTGTTACCATCACACAAGTCCTGCTTCCCACTGCCACCTTGCCAGTCACACAGACCTTTGTTTCACATGGCTGGGGTAGAGAAAAAGAGACATGTGCTAAATAAGAAAACAGGTGTTAAGCTTCCCATCAACTCTGTGGATGAGTGGATGCAAAAGGAGAGGACAACCCCTGGCATAGCTTCTGGTGCATTAGTTGCAGCTGGGCTGCTGCTTAGGGTAAACATAAATGCAAACATTTTCTACTGCAGAAGTAGCTTTACATGCAAATGTTTGCTAAGAGAAAAAGAAGGAGAAGTAAAAAAGTCATTACTTTTACAGGCAATAAATTTATCATCACTGAAGGATGATGGAGCCATCTTTTCCTCCAATAAATTGTTAGTATAGCACCCATGCACCACAGCATGTTAGCTGTTGCTTCACTTGGGAGTGTAGAAATGCGTTTCTGCATGGGAACTGTAGTATCTGCTTCCAAAATCCCTGATGGCATAGCAGAATTGCTGAGTGACACATGGGCTGGAGATTGGACCAGTACAGGGCTGAACTTTGGATGATGCAACTGTTTTAAATCAGTCACTTATTCTGCTTTAATTTCAGCTGGCAAGTTGTCTGTCTTCATCTTGATAACCCAGAGGAATCCAGCTTAGTTCCCAGGAGACATAAAATCTTTCTGGCTATGATAAATTAAAGCTTCTTGTGAGCAGGCTGAAAATAATGCAATCCCTATGTAAAATCAGGGAAAAGTCTGTATATCTTCAAAAGCTGTTCACTTCAGTAGCATCTTTGTTTGTATACAAGGATTTGGCCCATGTTTTTTTCATAGAGCTAGGTCATTCCTTAATTCGAAGCTTTTGCCACTTGTTTTTTGAAGCTTCCATGAAATTCCCAGTAGCAGAAAAGAAGGGTGATCCCTGTCTGCATGTTCCAGTGCAGGTGCAAATTGCCTCTCCTGTTTGCTCCTCTGGTGGTAAGGAAGGTGAGGATACCAAGATTTTGCAAGATTCAGCCTCATCACTGGATCCTGTGACAGAAGGCATCATGTGTCCTATTCACCTCCCCCAAAATGAGAGCTCAACACTTGCCAGACTGAGCATGTTACATTTCTAACTCCATCACTTGGTAAGAAAAGGTCCATAGGAACACACGAGAAAGAGGCCAAGAAGCTGACAGAGTTTTCCAAAACGGAAAGTGTTTTGTATTGAGGTGCTTGGTAGGCAAGCCATATTAGGACCTCTGTCTCAATCAGATCCCTTAAATATGACTTGGAATCCTGTGTTCTAGTTCTTACCCATCTTAAAATACTATATATATATGTGTGTGTGTTTATACATATATGTATACATATATATAAAATATTATATGCATGCATTTATATGATGTTGTATATAATATTATATATAAAATCATATGTGAACATGCCCATGAATATATGTCTATATTTACATATACATATTCCTATGATGCAGTCTGTGGTGCATAAAATGGAGTGCATATATAATGTGTGTTTATATGTATATGGCCCTTGTCTTACATGTACACATAAAGAAACAAGAAAACGGGATCAGAAGACGTGCCCAAAACTACGGCACTTAATAGGCTTGCCTTGCTTTGCAGTTAGCGAATGCGGTACCCACCATGATCAAACGCTGCAGTGCCTGAAACACACGGCTTTCATTGTGAGATAAAAGAAGCTATTATAAGTTAATGGATGACCAGCAGCTCCAGTGGGTGTGGGTTTGTTTTTTTTTTTTTTGTGAAGTGAATGCCTGGAAACCACGGATCTCGCCCAAGGCACCCAAGATGTTTCTGTTTCTAGCCTGGCTTCCTAAGGGAACAAAACGTATGCAGCTGTACTGTCCGTTTGTCTGTCAGTCAGGGCCTTTGGAGGAAATGTCAAACCAAGTAGGCAGAAGAACAAAGATCTCGGAAGCATCGCGATTCCTGAAATAAACCCCCCTGAAATGAAACAGCAGGATAGGGAAGAGGCCCACCGCCTCGCCCCTACCAAGCCCATACACATCCAACGCGCCTGCAGCGGGGCCCAAGCCCAGCAGCAGCGTGAAGGGGTTTCGAGCAGATGCACCGGTTGGCAGCAAGCAGCCGCGGAGGAGGGGGAGCTGAAGGGATCACAGGTGGGGAGCAGCAGTTATTACTCTGCTGTAAAGGAGTTTTGTGGGGACATCGGACACAGTTCTACAGGAAACCAAGCCTCACTGACCCTACTGCTTGTGCAACTGCTTGTCTGTCTGGCGACACTGAAAGGGGAAGAACAACACTTGCAGCCAGTGAACTTGACTTGCAGTTGGTGGGGTGTAGAGATCCTTTGTTTTAATGGGTGTTTACAAGAAGATTAGCCTGAGGACTAAGGCAATAGACGAGCCTTTAGATTCAGTTCCCTGGCTCCCTGTGTGCTTGGGCAAATCACGAATCTTTACAAAAGTACTTTTGTGGTTACTGTTTAAATACATTGAGGATCTAGATCCTCCAAGGCTTTCATGGATCCAGCCCTTCGCTTTGCTTTTCCTCAGTTCTTCAGAACCAGAACAAGGCCCTGCTGTTTATTGCCTGTGTTGGGGGTTAAAACTCCTCCCGCAGGAACTGATGCTCACTGTATGTTTGTATGGCGCCTCATACAGTGCACCCAGGTCCCTGCTGGGACCTGGAAGCATTATCATCACCCGAGAAAGCAACAATAATAGCACTGAGGAGGTACCAGGATCCAAGGTGGTGTTAGACCCCTCTGTTGCAATGGTCTAGGGAAAGGCTTGAGAAATTATGGGAGTGACAGTTTTGCAACGCAGGCTAGGCTGACATGGTTTAACACATGTCCTGCTCACAAAAATCATCCTGTTGGTCGTATAGGCTGGGACAAGGATGAAGGATGGGATTTTGAGGGTCCGCTCATGCTGATACAAATGCCAAGACTCCAACCAGCTCCGGAGACCATAGCCATTAGCCTTCACCAGAGTCAGTACAGTGGCTCAAGCTGCCTTGTTTGGGAGCCCCAGGAAGCAGGTTATCCACCCCTTGAAGAAGCAAGCATGTAACTTATAAAGATGCCTTTGCATGGAGCGTTGGCTAGAAGTTAAAACACCATTTTGGTGTGCATGCAACTGGAAACAAGCCGTAGCGCAGTTGCTTTATTTTTGATGTGCTAGCTAGGATTGTGCTGTGCATACGTCATACTTCAGGAAGACCGCAATATTCAGAAACACTGTGTCATCTTGTAAATTAAACCCTTGAGGTTTTTTTTCCCAGTATTTTGAAGAAATTTTAAGAGAAGCAGTTCATTAAACTGATAGAGACAGCGCTCTCATTAACTACAGGCACATATCCATTCACACACATTTTCAAACTGTGACTTTCTGGTTGAAACAGTTCTACAGAGTTACTTCTGTAAGCTTCACATCCTGAAATATTTTAAAAATTAATGGAAAAACAGATTGGTTTGGCAGTGTCAGTCTGAGTTACTCCAGCTATGTAACAGGTATTACCTGTTCATACAGCATCATGGTGAGGTTTTACAGGTAGCATGCTGCTGCCATGGTTTAAAGATATTAAATAGCCTCATAAATGGTAAATGATTAATGAGTCTATGACTGACACCTCATTTAGAAGCTTAGGCAAGCAAAAGAAGGTGAAATGTGTTTGCTGCTGCCATTTCTTTCCCTTTTCCAATCTCCTCACCTGGCCAATGTCCAAGTGTGTGTTTGCAATCTGTGACAAAGCCCTGAATTGGAGGACACACAAATAAAAATAAAGAGCCAGTAATGTGGTAAAAAAGGATGCTCTGAGAGCATTTCCTTCAGTGTGAATATTTTGGCAGCTTGGGAAAGCCAGGTGTTCCCCAACTCACGTGTGCTTGTTTGCTGGTCTGTTTCTCACTCTAAGTTTGTTGGTTTGGTTTTGGGTTGGTTTTGGTTTGGTGGTTGTTGTTGTTATTGTTTTGCCCCCCAGCACTCTTACTGGACTTTGGATAGCCCATCTCGAGTCTTTGAGCAAAGTGGAGTGTGTTACTCAACCTGCCTAAGCATGCCTTCTTTATCAGTTCTCTTGAGAGGCTGCAGGAGTAGCCTGTTTGCAACAGCCACACAGACAGAAACTGTTCAAAGAAAGGTTATTAAAGACATGGGGAAAAGCATTTAAATTCAAGAGTCATTACTCCATACCCCTGCATTTACATATCCTCAGAGCTAACCTCAGTAAGGATTCCACTATTTAATTCTACAAAAAAATAATTTTTTCCCACTAATCGAGTTGGCCTTCCAGCCTGAAGTGGGTTACCTGCCTCAGCAGGAACTTTAAGTGGCCTCCTGTCTTGAACAGCGACGTGTCTGTGTTGGGCTTGCCTATTGGATACCAGGACATAAGGTGACAAAGCACCCTCTCCCCAGCCTTCTCTTTCAGTGTGGTTTTTTTGTTGTTGTTTTTTTTTGTTACGGTTTGGAGTTTTTGCTGGGAAAGGAAGTCCTCTGCATTTTTAAGCACTTCCCAGCCAACAGAGCCTCTGGCGACAGCGTTCAGCAAAGGTAGCACATTTCCCTGCTGCCTCTACAGGCACCAGAAGTCCCATCTGGCCTCTGTGTCTTCTGCTTGCACGTGGCAGCTGCCCAGCACGTGATCTTGCATGAAGGGTTCCCTGGCTACTTTCTCAGCCAACTGCGCCTGGACTACTCTGGGAAACCCACCATCCCCTAATTACTTTGCACTTCCCAAACGAAGCACTGACCTTGTGCTAGGCTCTGCTTCTGTAGCGTCTCCCCTGCCCCAAGCCTGCATGAGTGGCAGGGAGGGAACCACCACTGGATTAAATTTTAACTTTGGCAGCTGGTGGTAAAGAATGCATTTTTTTTTTTATTATTTGGTCACTGGTTGTCATAAAAAATAAATGAAAAGGCATTGCAATCAGTCAGTAAATAATTTCCCAGCTGGCGAGATTCAGGTGTAGGCCTGAGGTAAGGCAAGGGGGGCTGACTGCCCGCATCTCACCGGCGTGCGAGGGGCTGGGTGGCACCTTTGCTCGGGACAGGCATACCAAGCCCTACCCGCAGCTGGCCATGACCTGTGCCAATGACGGGTCTACCACAGGGGGCAAACCCCCAGCTCAACAGCCTCATCTTCCCTGCCCACCTTGCTGCATGCAAGGTGCTGAGCCGCACGGGAACCTGCGCACGCACACACGTACGCGCACACACACACACGTATACACACATGCACAGACCCAAGGGCTGCAAAGCCCAGGCTGGTGGCAGCTCTTAACTCTTTCCCAAGTGTTGTCACTCATGTAGGCTTCACTGGATGCTGCTCCAGCCCCCCCCAACCCCCGCCCCCCCCCCCCCCCTGCCCCCGGCTCTGCGTGCGACTGCCTGGCAAACAGCCCTTCCCCCAGCCTGCTGACCTTGACCTGAATACCATAATCCACTTCATCCATAAGCAATTGCTGAGAGTGGCGGGTCACCCAAGGATATTTTTTCCAGCTCTTCCACAGGTCACAGCTCACTGTAGTGCTGCTGCTTGGGAAAAGCTGCCTGCTATCCCCACTGCAAACCCTTGGGCGCTTTTGGAGATGCCCAGTGCTGTCTGCATCCAGTGCCTGGTGTACATCCCATAGCCACCAGTGCCAAAAACATGCAGGGTGTATGGGGCAGGGGCTGCCTCTTTAATTACATCCAAATAACAATTCTCCTCCAGACCCCAGCAGGTGCTGGGCGAGGAAACGATCCCCACGCTGAGTTGCAGGGAACAGACACTGAACTGTCCGGCAGTTGCAATCAGAAGCCTCTTTTTTTTTTTTTTTTTCCCTTCCCCCCCCCTTTTTTTTTTTTCTCCCAACATTGGTCAGCAGCTGTGTTGTTTATAAAATGAATAGAGCCCTTAATGAAGCAATAGATAGAAACAGTGAGAGGCTGTGTCTGTCTGTTACAAAGGGCCGAGGGGGAAGGGTTGATCTCTTAAAATACCCTGACATCCTTTCTCCCAGTTATTTAAACATTAGGCATAGCAGTGATCAGCTATCAACAGAAAGCCTATATTTGGCTCAGTAGAAACACTAAATCCACACATCAAAACAGCTGTTCATACATACAGACTAGGAGAGACTTTCCAGGGAATGTGGAACAGTGCAAAATAGTGCAAAAAACCCAGACAAAATGTGGGAAGGGGGAGGACAAATCTGCAAGCAGCACTTGAGAGATGCTCAATGTGCTGCCCTGGCAGAAACAACAGACCATGTTACCTGCACCTTGAGGGTTGCAACAAATAATTCTGCCCAAGATGCAAAAACAGAGAGGATGAGGATTCCAGCACTGGAAGAGAAAAAATAAGCAGCTTTGCTATAAACAGTTTTCTCTCCAGCTCAGTCCGTTGCTTGCAACACATGACATTAATCATAACCCCCCCAAACACATCTAGGTTAAAGTTTCCAGCTGTTTAGTCTCTAGACTTTTAAAGAGGAAAGCAGCGTCCTTCAGCACAAAAATCCTGCTGTGACCACATGGTATTGGCAACATTCTCTCCCACTCCTCTTCTGCAAGGACAGGGAGGGGGAAAGCTATCTTGAAGTTTAGCCATTATTTTTGTCAAGATCCAGGCAGAGGCAGGAAGAACTCATTTCAGCACCGACATCCTTTCTGCCAGCGGTTTTGAAGAGCACCACCATGGCAAAGATTTGATATTGAGGTACATTGGTGCAATCAGGAAGTCTCTTGGTCCCTCCGAGAGCCCATTCTGTCTTTTCCCACCCTTTATAACCCCAAAAGCACCATGAGGGGTGAACTGTTCCTTTTCTGGAAACCTCCTGTCACCCAATCTGGATTTCCTCAATGTTACAGGAGCTACTTGCTCTGTGGTGGCCATTCATAGTTTGAAAAAAAGGTGAAGCCTCAGCTTACCTTTTCTGGCTTAACGATGCTACAGTATCTGGGTTAATTCTGAATCCAACAATAATGCAGACCTCAGCATTTGCAAGCTCTAAGAAGGGGGTTTATAAAAATTTCTAAAAAATCTGCAAGCCACTTTTATCTCTTCAGTCACAGCATATTAAAGATGCCAGGAGACCAGTACCGCAGGGAAAGAGCCATAACTCCTTGTAAAAGGTAAGCCACCACTCATCTACACTGTCCTCCAGCTTTTTTGTTCAGGTACACACTGTTCCTCGCCAGGTGAATATTTTTGTTGCAAAGCTGACATTTACAGTGGCCCTGGCAATTCCTCGCTGCTCAGAAGTGCTCGCAGATCCCTTTGTGCTGCAAGAAGGCTTGGATGCATTCCTTCCTGTTAAACAAGAATAAACTGCCAAGGCCTGACAGGCACACCATGGTGTCCTTCTTGAAGGAATGATTAGCCATTCCCAGAAAAGCTCAGCAAAGAACACAACTTGCCCTTCTTTTGTAAGAGTTGGCACAGGCTCCTCCCATTTTCCCTGGCACTGGCACAGGCTGTGGTTAACCAAATCAAGCCCTTCGCTGCTATCAGCCCAATCATGACTGCTGAATCATCACATCTAGCACAGCCTTGGCTCAGACATACCAAATATTTGCTTTTACCTCTCCCTATTACAGGATTTTTTGAGATACAGGAGGAAGGAGCAGCCCAAAATAGTGCCAGTAAAGCCACATACCCACCCGTCCCTGAAAACCCCAGTATGTTAAACAAATCACTAGGTAAGAGCACCACATCCTCCCTGAGGTCCCAACACAGAAAGTACCACAGAGCCATTTTGGTGACTGGGATCCGTTATCTCATAACCATCCCCTACCCTGAAGAGTATCACTGCTCCCAGCCCCTCACAACATGTGGACAGGAGCCTCCAAAACTACTGAGGGATGCTTCCTTGTGAAGGGCACATACTGCTCAACTTACAAAAAGCCCTAATCTTTTAGCAGGAAGCACTGAGATAAATAGAAGCTTAAGGTCAAAAAGGACAACTGTTTCTGCTTTAAGTACAGAAATAAAACATTTTTCTAACTCTTTCCTGCACCTTTAAATTCCTCTCCTTCTTGTATTTGTGGAGTCCTTTTAAAACTTATTTGTGAAGGGTTCATCTTTTCTCTTCTGAAGTTAGAGTCTTGCAAGAGATCCAAAAAGAACACCTTTTAGAAACTCAGTGGCACCTGCAATCTCAGTCAAGAGACCTAAAGCAACTGGTGAGGAACATATCCCACATCAATGGATCTACAGACCAGATTGGGAATGAAAGGATACAACAAGCACGGCCCCAACTCCAGCAAGGCAGTCAGCTACAGACTGCAGATCTATGCACCAGACATACTGTATCTACAGAGACAAAGAAAACTGAAAACAGCAAATAAATAGCACTCTGTGACAAGAACCCATTTTTAAATATATTGTTTGAGCAAAATTATCCTGTAGTACTTTGAACACTTAATACTGAAGTATGTTTTCTTAGTGTAAATGAGATGGGACTTCAAGCAACATGGTCTAATGGAAGGTTCTAGTGGGGAGAAATCTCTGATCACAGAAGTAGGGAATGGCAGAAATATGAACAAAAAAGGATTTCATTGATAGACAGGGGTGACAGGAATATGCTCTGACTAAGAAAGATTATTGTACTCCTGGCAAAACATTAAGACACCAGACACTGCAAAGTTACAAATTTATTTGTTTTGAAATAAATACAAATACTTCATTAAGAAACTTTTCTTGATAGACTTTACACAATAGCTTTATTCTTTCTGGAAACTGTCTGTTCTTCCCACAAGCTTCTACACAAGAGCTGAAGTTAGTCAATATAAAGTAACCTAAATGGTGTTCTTCTGAACAAGCAATCCCAAAGTATTAACATTTGCTATTTTAACTGCTCAGCATTTGAGTTTTCTTGTTTGTGTGAGGGCTGCAATGCAGCAGGTACATACTGGAGCTCAGGAAATCCTGTCCCACTACCTACAAACATCTAACTGTGAAAATCTGACTGGCAGAAAGGTATCAAGCCACTAGCATCAAAGAAAGTAGCCCAAGGTATCAGGAGCCTACATAAAGATGCAGAACCAGCAGATTGTTACATTTATGCAGTCATTAAACACTGTATTTCACAGATACAGTGTTGCTGCTCCACTATTGTGGAATACACTTATCAGCACCAGTGAGATCTCATCAGAGTTTCAAATCTAGTAATTAGTGGCAGTTGAATGTACAGTATCTAATTACATGCCATCCCACAGTTATTCATCTCTCCTGACAAAGAACAGCTGGATCTGGCTTTGCTTACAGAATTCCAAATTTATCACAATTGTGCTGGACACAAAAACTTGAGGTGCAAAGAGAAGAAGCTGTCTGAAGGGAAAATCAAGCTGTTTCTGCTTTGCTGGCATGTACGGCTACCCTACTTGTTACAACTACACCAACTTCTGCAGTATGGTAAACCCTCTGGCCCAAGATACCCAGCAAGAAACGCTACCTCGCTTATTAAATTTAAATCCTGTCCTCATTAGGATAAGTGGGTTTTAGGGTTGGGGGGGGGAGGAAAGGAAGACAGCAACTAAATCTCAAAAAAGTGAAATAAAAAAGCTTAAAGATTTAGTTCGTCTCAAAGTCACATTAAAATTGCCTATTTTAGTAGTATATTACTGTACATAGGAAAACAGGCTTGAATACTAATGAATTAGAAGGCCTATAAATGCACAATACATTAACTTCTCTATCATTTGAAGTCAAGCTATATACAATGAATTTAACTCCAGCTTCAACATGAGGCCATAACACATTTGTTTCTTTTTTTAAAAGCCATCCATAATAGTGATTTATTTTCTCCCCCTCTTTGAAACTCATCTCAAATTGTGTCAGTTTACTTCAAGAGAGTAAGAGATAAAGGGGCACATAACAGCTTTGATTTTAAAGGAGGATATTAAGCAAGTCTGGTTTGACTCTGAAGTGTTTACAACCACATGAGCTTTTGGCAAGTATCCTTTAGAATTTGGCATCCATTGAAGGAGGGCACAATAGCAGCAACTGTCTGAGTTACAAGAATAACGATAGAGCAAATGAGATGCTTTTCTTTGGTCCCTGTCAGACCCTGCTGAACAGAGTTCATCCTACAGAATAGCTTGAGATTAATACCAGTTATGTTTTTGTGATACACAGGGGGCATTCCATTACTTTTTCACACTGTGACCAGTTTTAAACCTCCCACAGCCACCTAACAGGACACTTCCATGGACTTGGGGCTTGATTGTTCAGTGTTGCTTGCCGAGTTCGGTGTCAGCTCGATGCGTGTGTCTGTGTGGGAGCGGTTCCTGGCACCATCCCCGGTGTGAGACCGGCTCCTCGTGCCTTCCCCAGTGTGAGACCGGCTCCTCGTGCCTTCCCCAGTGTGAGACCGGCTCCTTTGTCCTTCCAAAGAGGTTACGCTGGAGCCAGAAGCAGTGCGGGACCTCATCAGCCTGGTCATGCTAGCAGAGGGGACTGGAAGAAGTGGCTTTCATTAATGACTTGCTTCATGGTCTTGGAAGGAAGCCCTTGCCTTCCTCTCCAGCCTTAACCACCCTTGGAGAAGCCTTCAAGGTGGAATACATACTTTTCATGGTATCTCCATGTGCAGAAGTACCACCACTGCTCCAGACATACAGTTAAGGAGCCCAAACTACTAAGGCAAAATTGGTGGCCAGGGCCAAGGGATTCAAGACAGAGCTTTATGGCACGCTGCTGTGGCTGCAACAACCCAGAGGAAAACTAAACACTCAGACCTCCTTCAGATGTTTCACCCTTGCTGGCAGCCCAGGCTAGCAATGCATCTACACAACAGCAGTTGTCAGAAGCACATACATGAGGAATAAACAAATCAAAGTCTATGAACTAAAAAGGTTTTAAATGTGTGCAGTATATGACTCATATCCTGGGATGCAACAAGGGGATACTATTATCAATATCGACCTTAAAAATATCAAGTAAAGCAGGCATCTGTGCGTGTAGGCTGCCTACAAAGCCCTCTACTATTCAGTAATGTGATTTGAACAGAAACCCCTTTGCCCATACACCCCAGGTGTTTTATTTTCCCTTGCAAATGCATATACAACAGTGAAAGGATCACGTGACTGGGACCAGGGGATGCTCCGGGTGCTCAGACACCCAAAAAACTTTGGTAGCAAGGTGAACGATTCCATAAACCCAATACTTACTGTATCCCATTCCCTGAACAAAGTATTTGAAAGCTTCTGCAAGCTTGGCAGGCTGCAAAAGAAAGAGTATTATTGTACGCAGGGCTCAGGAAGTTAATTACATTACACTATTATAGATGCCACGGATGCCCTATCTCAACAGGGGTATCTTAAATATTCTCTGGGTTCTACGGAATATCTGAAAATTTCATTTACATGAGAGAATTCCACCATTCTCCTCCCTAGTCTGCTCCCCTGCCCCATTATTTTACCAAATGGACACAAGTGTTTGAGAATGAGATTTCCAGAGAAGCGACTACATGTGGTCTAAGCCTGGCCCAAACTTTGCTTGCGCAGTTACCGAGGCAGGTGAGCCAAAGTAAAACAACTGGCCTTACAAAATACACGAGCAGTTCATACAGGGTCAGTAACTGAGCATTTCCCAATCAGCAGAGGACAGATTCAGCTAGTCAGAGCTGAGTTATGTTTAGAGGGTGAAAATGCCTAGCAGGAATACGCAAGCGTAACTGCCTGTGACTGACATCCTCGCAATGAGACACTCCCTGCCGCTGACGCAGGGGCCAAATAACCCTCACAACCCCAATTACTGGGCATGCCAGTATCGCCTGTATTTTTTTGAATAATTCTATCAGAATCAGTGCAAAGAATGGACTCTGTATAACAGAAGCAATGCACACATAGTCCTGTGTGGTTGTAAAAAAAGCCTTTTCACCCCTCCCGCTGTTGGAGCACACACTGCCTGTACAGGGACTCCTCAGCTGAAGGTAATAACAAATTCAGCTTCTTCCTTCGGTTTTCAGACACCACATTCCGTTGCTTAGAAATCCATTTAGATGTTAGGTCACATTCTGAAGCCGAGTTACAGGTCAGCTCTTTTAGTGAAGCAACACTACAGCATAGGTAAATTTTAACTTTCCCAGCCTGGTTTTATTAGCAGCCATGGAATTTATGCTTAAATATATTTCAGAAATTCCAGTTCATTCTCAGTGGAGTCGAATCAGTGTATGCAAGAACACAGCACTGTTATTTCCTGCCTCCCACTTTCCTGATCTATACTATAAATAGCCCAATTAAGAATATGTTTTTAAAACACTAGTGCCTCAAGCCTTTATCCATGTTAGCTTAGTAGATAGGCATAAAATACCTCTGCATTCCTACCTCAGACCTTTACTCGGTTAAGACTTAATTAGTGGAAATAATATCCCCTCCCAACCTTAATTTTGCGCTTCATTGCTCTTTAAAGAAAAAAGAAAGCTCAGATGACCGACTGACATCATTACTCATGAAATCATAACCATCCTTTTGGCTGACATTTGGGAACAGCAAGTACCCTACAGAAAAACACCCATTTGCTGCAGTCTGACACGCGGCAGAACAGGATTAGGAGAGTTTCCGTCAGCCAGATCCTACCTGGGAAACTTGAGGAAGCCCACCACAGTCAGCCATCTGAAACAGGGATGAGAACAGCCTGTTAGCATAATGCCAGAGGAACTAATTTATGCTCAGGACATATTATAATGACCTTTTTAGCTATCTGGCAGAAAAACATTTCTTTTGTTGCGCGACTAGCATACGTGTAGATGAATGCATCAAAGCAAGCAGTCCAATGTTTATAAAAGATATGACTGCACCCCAGAAAACCCCAAAGTGTCTTGACCCTCAGGCGAAGCATCGTCTGGAACTACAAATAAGTGTTTTTTGCTAGGCTGTGATTACCGTTTCTTAGAAACTAGCCTATTAGTCCCGGTTACACGTTTGACTCTGAATTACAATAACGTGACTTTGTATTGACCTGAGTAACAAACGGGGGAGAGAGAACAAACACCTAAATCTCAGAGGTGAGAGGGAAAAGTGGTTTGCTGAGATTGCGGATGGCAAGCATCAGCCTGACTTGCCAAGGGAAGCAGGGAAAGCCAAATTAGAAAAGCTATCTTGAGTGCACGCAGTATTTTTGGAGCACTTCATTTTTCCTGCCACTCCACCCCTCAAAGTCAACCCAACAAAAACAGTCCTGTTCCAAGGAACACCACAAGCAGAAAACAGTGGAGTTGTAAATTACAGGAAACCCCAAATCCTATCTAGGATTACTTAGCAGCAAAACAGGCCTGCGGCAGGATTACCCCTGGCCTGAGCAAAGGCCGGCCACCAACACAGGATCAAAGATAGCGTTCAGATTTTTTTTTCTTAGCGTGGGTCTGCCATGTCCATGTGGTGGTTTAGCAGTGTAACTAACTCCTCAATGTAAGGAGGAAAAAGCATTTAAAAATAAGAAAATTGTTGTTTATTGTAATTTTTACAGGCCAGTTCAATAACGAAAGATGCAGTCAAGGATCCCAGCAGGATTATGACCAAACTGGTTTCACTACTTGTATGCTGTTGCATTCATTCCACCTCACCAGTAACGAGCTGAAGACTGCACCCATACTCTCGATGCCATGTATCAGCCAAAACCTTTGCATGTCATTTTGTTGTTTGGAAGTGCATTTTATCAGCTTTTTGGAAAAATAGAACAAGTAATTTCCAATCATAAGATGTCCTGGACTGTGCCCTGACAAAAGGCAGGATGACACAGCTGTGGCTGAGCCGTCTGTCCACCTGACACTGCTGCCGAGGGACAGGCAAGCACAGGACCAGAACGGGCTGGTTTGCAATTCCACTCTGCTGATGGCTTTTTGTAAACCTTTCGAAATACCTCGAAATCAATTTTGCCAGCTCCAGTCAAATTCATTATGGGTATGTGAAATACTGAGCATTTCAGGTCTCACCCCCGGTGTTTTAAAATGGAGGAGCTGAGAAATTCCCTGTTGTTACCTTGACAAGAAGCCCCCAGGCTCATTTATCCCACTAAAATACTCTCACCCTGAAGGAACTGCCTTTCCACATCAGAACTGCATTCTCACTGTGTTATCTGTACTGCAGCACATTGCTCTGCTTCTGCTTTTTCAGTTAATCCAGCTGATTTTAAATGAGTGCAATGTTTATTTTAAAAGAACAGCTTTTGTTATTACCTTCAGAAGTGTGGTCCTTGTCGGGTCCAGCTTTGAATTGCATTCAACCTGTATTAAAGAACAGCAGTGTAAGGCATTATACATGACTAATTATGAATTGCTGGATGAGAACAGATTAAATACCTTGTTTTCTCACTTAAAACAGACTAAATCGAGTATTGTGGGCTTCTGTATAAAGATTCTATGTATAAGTATATACATCCTTAAACCCGAGTGGGTCAGTTCACATTTCTCACTGTATTCTTTCCCATGTAAACACCAACCCATTAGTTGGGAATTAAAGAGATTTTTTAAATCTGTTTCTGGGCCTCCAGTGGCAACAAGTGTTGTTTATCTTGTGATTTGGGGTCATCTGGTAGCATCCCAAGTGGTGAGCAGCCATATGGCCACAGGCCAGTAGACTGGGCATGCCCATTGAGGCACAACATTTGAAGTCATCCAGTCATCTGGGGAGAGTTATAATGGTCAAAAAGAAGCTCTTCGCTTCCACAGTGACCCAGGGCACAGCTCCAACACCAGAGAACAAGTTAAAACACCAGCAGCGGATTCCTCTCTAAAGGAAAGTATTTGTGGTTCACTGGAACTGCTGTGGCGATTGTTCCTAATGCAGCAGCTATTAAATAATGGTGATCAGACAGAGGGGACAAGCAGTGAGGAATTAATGGCAGCTCTCCCGCGGTCTGAAAGAGGAGAGCCAGCTGGGCTGAATCGATAGCCAGCGAGGTTGCTGCGCGGGTGTGAGCTCTGCCGGCCTCACACAGCTTCTTGGCTCGCCTGCCCCTCAGCACGGCAGCAACGCGCCTCGAGATACACACCACCGCATCCACCGCCGGTGAGCTGTCACCAACCACCAAGAGGACAGGGCATCTGCAAGGAAGGACACAGAAGCAGTCGTATTATCTCTCTGACCTGGCCTGGACTTGCCCTAACCTGCATTTTGTGTCACTGGAAGAATGAGACAGTTACATGTGTGAAAATGGTTGTGTTCGTACTCCTGACACCTTGAATACACATCAAACCCAGTGTATTAGCTGCAGATCGACTGACATGCTCTGATAGCTTGCCCGAGAACCTGTCCTTTTCCCCACCCTGTCCTCCCCCACCAGCCCATCAGCCCTTCCTAGTGCTCTTATTCCTTGTTTTATAAGAAATTGAATGTGGGTATCAGCATCAAAGTCTCATCCCCTCCCCCTCCCAGGCTTCTGAGCTCCGACTTTTTGACTTGTCCATCCAATTTCAACCAGACTGGCAGAGGAGCAGATTCCCCAAGTCCCCTGTGTGCAAGCACCAGCAGATCAGCAGAGACAGACTTGACAAGTGTTACACTGCACAAGCTGCAGCCTAAGTAAAAAGCTATTAGCAGGAGATCTGGCACATGGCCATTCTCACACTTGCTCCATCTCCCTGAACGTTTTTTGTTTGGTTGGTTGTTTTTAATAGTTTTGGGTTGAGATTTTTTGGTTGCATAGGCACAGCTCAAGTGTACCCAGAGCTGTAGTATCCGTTAACTACGAAGTATTTCTGGATGAAGGTAAGTACATCTACTTTTCACATCCTTATTCTGTAAGCCCAAGACTACAGATACACAGTGACAGGAACTACTTAACTTTCCCCTTCAGCTGATATGATTGTGAAATCTGAAGAGGGGAAGTCTTCCTAATGGTGGTCCCTGACTTGCAGTAACCTCTTATCTCCTACAAGAAGTTACAAGATCCTTTTCTAGCACGTAAGCACATTCAGCAGCAGCTCTGCCATGCATACGCAATGCGCCTACCGATCACACCTCTTAGCTCACATCATGTACAGGTGAACTGGTAGGAAATAAGATACTTACTGAAGGGTGACAACATTTATTCCAGGAACAGGGCGCTCAATTTCTAGGTCTCGCCGACTAAACAAAAACAACAAAAAAAAATATGTAGAGGATAAGGCTCTTGATACACTGAAATTTTACAGATACTTCTACATCCTTCTAGTCTATAGACAGCACATTCACATATGTTAATCTGATACATCTCCACAACTGAGGAAGAACTGCTCTTAGCCTGAAGTATCAATGCCCTAGTTCAGTCCCACTGTACCATCTTTCTCCCCACAAATGCACAAAGTCCTTCTCCCATAAGCAAACCACCTGAGATCCCTACATGCATAGTCAAGGAGAACTTTATATTGGGGGGGAACGCGAAGAATTCCACCACACAAGTAACGCCATCTCTAAGAGCTTGACAGTCTCTTAAAACAGTTTCCAGTTAGAAATCAGGTAAATGTATTTACCTGTTGTAAGAGTTGACAAAGAGATGAAGGTTGGTTTGATTCATATCATTAATAATATGCTGACGGTAAGTATGGATCAGGTCATGGTTGCTGTGAATCTCTTCCTACAGTGGAGACAGAATCATTCAGAATAGGGGCTATTTCTGAAAGGATCTGAAGACATGACACAGCAGTCGTCTATCAGATTCGTATCTACACAACAGGAGTGCACCTTTAAGGAAGGGACAACTTCTAGCACCCAGTGGCATCACCCAGGATCAATATTAGCCTCTGACTGCAGTACCATGTTTTTCACTTTAAAACTTCAGTATGTTGTAATGACAGGATCTTACAATTGCAAAGCACATCGTTGTGGTGCTGATGGTTACAGTCATGCAAGTGTGAGGTTTTAAAAACAAAAAAAAAGGCTCAGGGTAAGAAGCTCAATAAATGTTTCCAGGCTAAAGCAAATGTTGAAAGCTTACAAACAAATGTGATGTGGAGCTCAGTTTCACAATAGTAAATAACTAAGCTTCAAGGACTTCAATCACTAACATTTTCAAAGTTTGGTTCTAAACTCTTTATAGACTAGTTCCTTGTTCCGCTAGAATGAAGTTTTCCATTGCATTTATTAACAGTTTCAAGTACAGCAAAGTAGCCTCAGAAAACAGTATAGAGCTTTCTATTAAAGTAGGCTTGCGCTGGAGAGCACCATTAGTACTAAAAACCAGCTTTCTCAGTTACAAGTATATTATGGTATTAAAAAAACCAAATATGTATCTGTGGGGTAATTCTGCTCAGAACAGGGGCACCTACGATGCTTATACTCATGTTTCGGTGTTGGCTGTTCGAACAGGGAGCTGCCCCTACTGGAGCTGTCATGACTGAGATGCACTTGAGTCGTCAGGACACAGCAAGCCCCATGGCAGCATACCACCTCCAAAATACCAGGCACACAAGCGTGAATCCTATCTCAGTTTAACTGTATACTTTATTGTTTAGGTGAAGGCTTCCCCCTCTTCCCAGCCCCAGGAGGTAAATACAGATGACTGAACACATCAGACTAATCTCTTCAACATACCTACCTTTCCAAAAAGATGTGAAATGACCATGTCTGGTAAAGCATTTGTCCAACCTGAAATCTGAACAGCAAGATTATTTAAGTAGCTGGTATATTAAAACAACCCTTGAACAATTGAAACCTTTCAATTACCCATAAGTAGACCCATGGATGTTTCTCTGCTGTCCTCATATGCACAGTATCCTGGATTGATTGTTTTTTTCCCCCCAGCCCAACTGAAACACTATTAGGTGTTGGTTTTGTTTAAGTCATTCTCACAAGATGTCTTTATTAATGTAGCGTGTTCCCTATATAACTGCCAGTGGCACAGGTATATTACGGAATCACTCCCTGCAAGAACACCAAGCAACCCAGCCAGACTGGTGTTACCTAACCTCACTGCTCAACTTGCTCCCTAACAACCCACACCAACAATATGCTGGAGCTGGTACCTAAAGCTCACGTCCCAGGGTATGTGCACTTGTTTTGGATGGACAGAAGGATACAGGGCACCTGCTGTACTCTCAAGGTCAGCAATACTTGACAGGTGGAAGAGAGGCACAGATATGAAAGAATTTAATTACAGTGAGACACTGGGTGAGATAATCAAAATGGGTCAGCTGGTACATCTCAATGTAGAGTAGTTACTAAATATACTTCCATATCAAACTTAGCAAAATAAACTGCTATGCAAAATTTTTTTTTTAAAAAAAGTAAATAAGCCTTAAAAGAATGTTACATCCCACCTTAGAAAGTTTCTCCTAGTATTACAAGGTTATCATTACATTTAGTATCACCCTAGACACTCACAATAGGTTGACTATGTGGGTAGTTAAAAGATGACATGCTAATTTTTGTACTCAGTGTTTACCATTCACTTAAACATGGCCCTGAACGATACAAAGTGCCTTTCATCAGTTTAGCCTGAAAAGTATCTTAACAGGTTAAATCTGAGTGACATGTAATGTAACATTTACACTTATATATATATATATATATATAATATATATTCCAGGAAGATTTTTGAGACCAGTTCTCAGTGCCTGTTTTCCCACACTGCAATCTTTCTTCTAACTACAGAAAAATACAGCTAACAGAAACTTCTTTATATGTGAACATTCTCACTTAAAAATCTGGTTGTAGGGACAATCTGTCCACAGTCACCACAGCTAATGCCCTTTTCTGAGTCTTGTTGGCATCGAAGACTCAGATGATTGAAACCTGGAAAGTGTTGCTCTGAACATTTTTCTGTGCTTTTGTTCACCTTTTGGACTGTGCTGGTAAACAAAGCCATGGTCAAGAAAGAACTGAATGTTAAACTACGCCTGAAGTTTACTTGAAAGGGAGTTGTTTCCAATGCTGCTCTGCACCCAGGTTAAACTAGGTTTTCCTCAGCCTTTACTAGCTCTTAAGAACTGCCAGTATCCAGTAGCTCCATTATACCACGGGTATCTGTTTCCTCAAAGTACTTATTTTTATCACCAGCCCTGCAGGAGGTGTGTTTGCGAATGGAAGAATAAACCCCATAGGAATCAGCCTGGGATATTTTGTGTCTGCAGCCATGCCTGACACACGAGCTTGCCCAGCTTCTCATGCTTGACAGGCTCGCAATGCGATTTATTCTTTTAACTTAAAAATGTTTACCTTAGTTGCTGCCCAGTCCATCCAACCTTCAGCACAAGGGTTTACATTAATGAGAACTAATCCCTCCACCATCTCCGCATGGTTTAACTGCAAAAGAGAAGATTTAAGATTCATCACATTTCCTTTGCAACTTGACAGTCAGCTGAAAAATTAAATTAGCAAATTATCTCCTGGGGAGGAAGGCGGTAGGTCTAGTTTTATCTTGCACAAAACAAGTATATGTATGGGAAAAAAATTTTCATTAAAGCAATTCAACTGAGCAGCTGGAGAACATTAAGATTTAACTTTTTCTCCACCCTCAGTTTAAATAGAGAACTCCCGTTAAAAAAACCTTCTGCAAATTAACTGGGTAGAGCCCAGGCCTTAAAATGGAAAATCTAGGTCTCCTGGATTAGCTATCCCGCAGATTGTGGTATTTCACTTAGAAGCCTAACTGCTTACTTAAATGGGCACGGCAGCGCAGGAAATTTCTGTGCATGCTACGGGGCAGACAAGACATCAGGGAAATCGGGTTCACGGCTTTAGGGAAGCTCCACAAAACTTACAGCAAATCTGGTTAAGATGTAGGCACCGGCTCCAGTTCCCATTCCTATAACGGTCTTCAGCCTGCGCAGCAACAGAACGGAAGAGGCGAGTGGGTGAGAGCACTGCCAACAACCAAACCCACATCAGCAGCCTTCCCCCTTCACATGCCAGTGTGTATCTGCAGAAGGGTGGGTTGCAGCTTGGGCAAGCCCCGGGCCCTCAGCAATGTCACTGGCTCCCAGTAAAGGAGCCTGATGCAGCAGCTGGTTTGGTTTTGGCAGACTGGCAGGACAGTGGTCCTCATGCATTGCAGGGCAGCGGCAACTCTCACTTCTCTTTAAATAAATATACTGAGCAACCACAGCATTGTTCTGATCCTGGAAGGAAATGGTTAGCCTCTGCCAGAAAAACTTCAAAGATACAGTCCTGAAATCTGAAGGCTAAATACAAAGCTCCCCCCTTCCCCAGGCTCCCCCTGCCCTCCCCAGTACAGCTATCCAACTGGGATGCTGATTTCTCTCTGACAGGGGGCTGGCAGGGAAACATCTCATGGTATCCAGCCACTGGGGCGATTAAGTTTAAACTTCATAACCAAACAGGGCAGAGACAAAACAAATATTTGCATTAACTGAAACTGGTTTTAAAGCATCGCCTTCAAGGTCTTAGAAAATACATGGAAGGGAAGACTAGATAAAACCACTCAGAAAAACAGGTTATACAATGCTTTTGGGAAAATACCTGAGGATCATTTTCATTCTCATTAGCAATATTCAAACAAGGCTTTGTAAGCACACAACAATTTGATTTTCAAGGAGACAACATGATCTGAGCACTTTTTTCAGTGCAAGAGCAGAACTGGCAACCCTGTGCCTCACATTAGGCACTTCAAAAAACACATCTCTCCAGAAGTTAGTGGGGTTAAACTGATCCAAGGTACTGTAACTGCTGGTTAGAACAACTAAACAATGTCTAAACTGGGGTGCTGGTCTGAGATTAAAAGCCCCACCAGCAGTTTAGCCTGTCTGTTCTCCAAGGCTGCCTAACCCTGAACACCAGGTTCTCTCTGCTTGGTCTGAAACCCCCTGGTAGGTGCCTGCCTGTGCTTTCCATGGTGTACCGGGAGCACCACCCTGCAGGGAAGGTACATCTCCTGCTAAAGCTAAGCTTTAAGGGAGGACACACAAGCTCGTGGCAGGTAGACAACAGAGGAACACTGCCACAAGGTCCTTCGACACTGGCAACCTGGCATCCGCGCTCTGTAGTAGAGGCGGCTCTTCAGGAGGTTGGAGTGACCCCCTAAGACACTCAAGCCACAGGAGTGGAACAGTAAGCCTCTTCATGCGGGATCATGGCGGGGGGGCGGGGGGAGGGGGTTCTGCCAACCCCACAGGAAAGCGTGGGTTGTTACAGTGGGAAGAACAGATTGTCTGTGCCCTGCCCCTGTAAGGGCAACACCGAAAACACTGGAGGAAGCCCCTAAATTAGGCACGTGGGATTTCACTCGAAGTTGCTTCCTGTTTAAAAATAAACAGACATTTCAAAAGAAGCCAAAAAATAAGCTCTTTCAGAAACAAAGGCAAAAGCAATCCATCTCCAACTGAGGAACCAAAGGACCACCGCAACTGTAATTCTAAGCAAAATGCCAGATAGCCAGGCTGAAGCTTCAGGGGCAGCAAGATTACCTGCTCTGTCCTGCTCTTCCAGTGTGCCACGCATAGAGAAGAATCAGGAAAATAAGTAAATAATTTTGCACTCACCCAAACTGCTTCAGGATTCCAGGAAGCATTTCGGCCAGCTGATCCATGGAGGGGTACACGTACCTACAAAAAATATGAGGTTGTGGAGTTATTACAGCACTTCCAGTAGAGTAGGCTGTGATAGTTCAGAGACACAACAGTCACTGTAGATTTAATACCAAATGTGCTCATTATGAGATCACTGACAGTATGGCCTGAGGTTAAATCAGGAGCAAGCACAAGTTGTTTAGCAGAAATATGAACATAATCTATATGGCACTTTATGCGAGTTACAGGATGGCAGATGTTTGGTCCAGCTGAGAGCAAAACAGACCGCAATGAATCTCTTCCAAGAAAAGTTAGCACTTAATCTATGAAAAACTTTGAACTTGAGGGTTGAGTTTCCAACCACATTTGTACTTCTGGTCCACCACAAAAAAGTCTCCCTGTGTTGCAGAATCACAGACTACAGCAATGAGATTCAGATCTCTAGCAAATAATTTGCACGCATGTTTTCATGTACACACACTTGACAAAAGATAAATGAAGACAGCTTTCTATTAATATTGATGGAGAAAATGAAGGCATAGGAAGAGCTATGAAGCTGCTGAGGAAGTTCAATAAAAGCAGCTGTCAGTTAATGCTCCTGGCCATCAGCAGAGCAGAAACAAAATTCTGAGCAAAATCTCAGCTAAGCAGTGCATGGAAAAAATTCCATCTGAAGTAGTTGGAGAACGTCTGCCTAGGATGTATCCAAATCTTTGTCTCCAGTCAGGATTACACCTAATGATTCTCTAGTTTACTCTCCAAAATAAAAACGCCCAAAACAGTGCAAAATTCCTTTATTTTCTTCGATTTTCTCATTGGGAGACTAAACCTTGTCATGACAAAGGCTAGTGTCGCCTCAAGAGCTGTGACTTGACTTGAGCATGCTGGTCTCCCAGCTGGATGGCTGGGAGGGATAACACAGCTTCTTGTACTGTCATTGCAACGTTGTTAAGCAGCAGCCTTTACTAGAGATATCATGATGATCCCTAGGCAGCTGACAACTCCCCAGTGTTAAGGCTTGTTCAGGACATGAGGGTTAAGACACTTAAAGGCTCGTGATTCCAACAAATACGAAGTGGGATGACTGAAATAGCTTCGTAGGCTGCTCTGGTAGACGACCGGGCCATTGCGGTTAACACTAGCTGAGAACCTGGCCCATTGTGACCTCCTCAGCATCAGACCAGCTTAAAAATTAAGAAGGGAAAAAGACTGGCTCATGCAATAAGGGTACATATAAGCTCCTTAGTACTTAGTTCTTAAAGAACAACTATTCCTTGCCTTGTATCCTCCCCTGGGCATGTTGCCTGCTCCCTTCCTCAACCAAGATGATTCCTACCAAGGGACATCTTAAGGCACACCTCTCTCATTTGACCTAAATGGGACAGGCATTTTGGCAAAGACAGTGCTCATGGTACACAAGGTTTCCAAGAGTTACAGCATCCTACATGACATGCAGTCAAGAGTACACAGCTACCTATGACATTCTGTGAGGGTACATCACTGCTGTCCAACTTGGATCTTCCAGGTAGGTTATCAAGTCTATTTATCAACATCTACCATGCTGCCATTGCCATAAAACTCCATGGATTTAGGAAAGGCATTAGCCACTATATAATGGCCATCTTGTTTACAGTAATGATTCAATTTTGTATTTGTATTCAGGATGTCATTACGAAACAAGGTTAACTCAATATTTAAATTGATAGACGTAGACAGCTGTCAAGGAACTGCTTTACAAGTTATCAAGTTATCTGAGATAAAACACAAAATTACAGCCCCAAATTCTACTGCAAACTGGCACGACGCAACAGAGCTCTAGTACCTTAAATACCGTATCAGGATTTTGGTTCAAAAGCCAACTACTGTGTTTGCTTCAAGGGCTTTTTATGTAAAGTGCAGAACAAGATTCTCTTTCCGGAAAGAGGATAGCTTTGAAAGCGAGGGCCATTTCCCTGACAACTCACCCGGCCTGGAAAGATGGTGCTCCATCCTGCTGACCAGGTGCATCCACATGGCAGACTGCAAAGTGCTGGGTGATTTCCTGCATATCCTCAAAGTTGAAGAGAGGATTGAAGCAAGTTTTATCTTGAGAAGGAAAAGAAAATACAGAACAATTGTGCAGAGGGGAAATACTAAGTTGCAGCTGCAATAAAATCATTCAACCTGTCCTGCAGGTTAATGAAAATTCAGTTCAGTCAGGCAAGCTACATTAGAGCCTGGGAAAAGTGGCAGTCCTTTTGTTTCTAGGGAGGAAAGACCAGCCAAGCCCTGCTACAAAGCAACCTGTGCCAACTTGCTTTTACACCTTGAAGCAGCACCCCTCAACAGCTCCTTCCTCATGGCCAGCTAAGGTTCACCCACGGTAATCTGGTACCTGCCAGAATTTTTTGCTTGGAACACTAAAATCTCAAAGAATTATCTTTATGCAAAGTGAAAATACTAACAAAATGCAGTCAAAGAGTACTCATCCCAGGTTTTAGCTTAGATTAAATCATCCATTTACTTGTCCAGTCATTTTTCTTTGGATTGTGTCAAAACAGATGGAGGAAAGGAGTATCCAAGGCTGAGATCGTGACTTGTACTGTTGCCCAAATATTACAAGATAAACATTACATGATTGGCTGCTGCAGGCAGCTCAAGACAAAAGCGTCCTTCTGGGATACTCACTGCTGTAAGCTCCCGACTTTGAGGTAATTTGATTTCTAAGCATTATTTTTGTGGCAAGAGGGTTAGCGTATTTTCCTCCTGCAGTGCAAAGCATGAATTCTGTAGCACCATCTCTGAGATGCCTAGAAAACAGTTCAGTATTCCCTGTGTGTTTCTAAGTGTCCTCACACTTCAACATACCAGCAAAATCATTTCAGTATACAAAATATTTTTAGCTAAAACCAGCTTTAGGAGAATATGCAAGTTTGGGAGCAGGTTCCTCCCCTTTCGAAGGGAAAGTTTATTCACCATAAAGATAGACTTTGTAACTCCAAAAAGAGGAGTCTTATTCAAAGATGGGATCCAGATGAAGCTCTGCCCCGATCCACTGAAAATCCAAAATGAAGTAATGCAGTTTCACAAAAAACAGGCAATAAAACAGAATTGTTTTCTTATGAGTAATATTGACCACCCTGCAATAGCCAGACTTTAAGGATCTGCAGGTGTTTTTAAATGTAAATATTGATAACTGATTAAGAAACAGTAAATTATGTGAAGCAAAGAGTACTGATGAAAGAACAAATCAGCACAGATCTGCATATTAGGTCATATTCTTGGGTATGACAGATAAGATAAAAAGGCACTTAAAGTCCTTAACACTGGCTAAGGACACAATGCCAGCACTCACTTCATCATCCTGATTCGCCATGTAATTCTTACAAACCCACGGCAGCATAAGACTGGTTATCAGACAAGAACCCAAGACAAAGCACCAGCTATGCTGTTCTCAGTCCTGCTGGCAATACACCCTCAGCACTCCCCCAGATGTTTTTACAGCATTTATACGCAGTCACTATGAGCTACCAGGGATCTTCTGCTGAAGTGAAATATTGCGAGTAATAACTTTGCAAGGATATCAAAAATCTGAGCGTTAAACTCGCTATAAGAAAGGAATTAGGTACCATCTAACAGGTTGCAATCCACGTCACAAGCAAGAACCTGGAAAAGGTTTCCTAACCATCGGTGCCTCCACACCTTTGGTTACAGCAGTAGTGTTAAGGAAACAGGCTATTAAATCAATCTACTCACGATTCAGCCCAATATCATGGTAGGTGAGGATAGCTGGCCGGTTCCCCCTGGGAGTCCCACACATGGTGACATGGACCGAGCCGTGCACAGTCTCCACATCTTGCTCCTGGCAAAGAACAGGAGGAATCTGTTAGGGGCTTGTCCAAGCGCTCCACCAGAACCCCTGCCACCGCAGACCGAGCACGAGCACAGGTCCTGCCCCATGCCAGGGTCAGCCCCCAGCCCATGCTCTCCCACCCCGTGGCCCACCATGGTGAGGGCTCTCCACTAACGGCTCACACCCGGCTGCCACCTACCCCAGCCCACAGCCAACTACAGAAGCACTTAAGCTGCCAGCTCTAACCAGGTGCTGAGGGAATAGTTGAATAGTTTTTAACCTCATTAAAAGGCAGCAGAAGAATAAAATAATAATAAAAAAAGCAAGCAGTGCAACGGTACCTAAAATCAACAAGTTAACAACTATGACTGCAGACGTTTGCAAAAGTGCAAGTTGCCAAGATAAAATGCTTCTGTTTTCTAGGAAAAGGACTTTAATTCAGCATGTAACTACCATTCCACAAAGAAAGTGGTATTAAGTAGCCTATAATCACCACAGAGACCTATCACATGCGGAGCCCTGTGATTATAGTAGCCTTCCCCAATAAAAGCGACAGCCACACGGGTTAGCCTTACAGCTTGCTACATATAGACCTGAGCATAAACCCAGCTGCCTGAAGTTTGCTATAAGCACCATACCCACACCACTGTTGTGATTATCAGAGAAACAATGCTATTATTTAATGTAACAGGAGTTTATGCTATTTCATGATCTTAAAGCTAAGGACACCTTTATTATCAAACCCAAGGCTCCTGAGGACCATCTTTTATTTACTGGATAGCTACGTATGTTAGACAACTTGGGTCGTACTAACATCCACAACGTATGGAGCAGGGTTTTTTTTGTTTCTTTTGCACTTGAACTTCAGATAGGTGCTTTAAAAAAAGCCAACATGTACAAAGGGAATCGCAAAACAACAGTTATTTATGACACTTATTTACAGTACTGTTACATTCACGTAAGAGTCAAGGCAGTATATATTAGCATTTTACCAGAATACTTTATTTACTGTACAGGACACAGGTATATCCACGTCATTCAGCACCACCTACTGTTTGCTGCTGCTGGCTTGACTTGCTCTGTGCAGTAATACCCAGAGGCGAAGTCCAAGTGAAATTCAAATCATTCAAAATTATGGTGTAGATATCAGAGGCATTCAGCCTCTCCTAAAACCTTTACAGAGCAAAACCGAGCTAGTAATTTGATCGGAATCTCAGCTCCTTGATTTGATACATGGAATATAACATGCATTTTGTCAAAAATAAGGATGCTAGGCAACACCATTCCACATTTCACCTATTTTCCTTGCTATTACACATTTGTATCGGTTTTAAGTTACAATTACGGCAACGATTTAAGACTCACGCACCCCACCGTGTACAGTGGGAGAGCTGAGCGCTGCTGCTACCTGAACTATACTTCGCTGAAACACTAATTTTCAGCTTTTGTGTCTCCATGGGGATTTATTAGTCTGCATACTCACTGCATTATTTAGCAGGTAAACTGTATCTTCCATATCCAGCACCATCTTTAGGCAGAACAGGGTGATAAATCCAGCAAGCAAGGCAGAGGACAGTAGCTGGTTTCTGCTTTGCCCAAACAGGCAACCGGGTTATATAGAGAAGCTGCCGCCCTGCGTGGGCTTATGCCTCCCATAACGCCCAGCTAGAAAAAACCGCCACAGACTAGTTCATGAGGATGTCATTCTTAAATAGGATTTGCCTCACGTTTGACCAGAAGTTACTTACTTGACAGAGCTCAGACATCAAAGATGAACTAAGCCTCTCCCACACAATGTACAAAGTGCCGAATTTCAGACCTGGAAATTAGTACAGTCTTTCCTGTTGCTGCTACCATCAGCTCTAGATAGGTTTAGCTTCATTTCAGGTTTTGTGATCTCAAATGGTAGAATACCTCAAACATCTTCTAAATTAAGTTAGATGCAAGTTCTTTCCTAAAAGTGAGGATTAAAGTTTCCAGTAGGGACACAAGATGTTGAAAAATTAGTGTAGAGTCAGAATGACTCTGCCGAACATCCAAACTGGTGACTTTAAATGTATGAAATCTAGTATTTTCCAAGTTAGATAAACAACATTTAATCTAACGTATTCCTACATCAGTCATACTAACGTCACTAAGTTTCATTTTTGGCAGGAAAATTTAGATATATCCATTATACAATACTCCAGAAGAGATCTGCAATAGCAATAGATACCAATTAATAATAACAGAAATTAATATTTTCCACATTCCTCTGTATTTAGATAACTTTCAATACAAAGCATAAAACCCAATAGTTTGGCAAACTTTAACAATGACAGCGAGCAATATTGTGTAGCACATCTCCTGCTGAGTGTGGAATATAGAGATTATTTCCTCCTCGGTTAAAGGCTAATAGGCATTTTGTATGATCAGATTTCTATTGCTAGATCCTTCCAGTAACAGCACTGAAAGCCTGGAGTGTGTTTTCTTAGGAGGGCCCGCCTTTCAAGATTTGGGCTCTTCCTCCTTTGTGCATGAAAGAAAAAAAAAATAAAATAAAAATCTGTTCATGGTAGGTAAAGCCAGACCCTTGAACCTGCACATCCCACTGACCTCCGCAGCTAATTCTTGTGGAACTAGAAATCTGAGTCTAGTTCAAACTCAGTGTCAACTAAAAATAGCTCAGAGACAACAGGCAACCATACTCCTAATTACTGGCATAGATCACTATCAGTTTAACAATTGGCTTAATTCCTCATTATTTTCACAGTAAGATTCCCCTAATTCAAGAGGGTTGTGCCATTTCCCATTACTGTGAATTCTTAATGGCAAATAGCCAAAAGGTTCTCTAAAAAACAATCAATTCAAAGCAGTTTCCTCAGTGACATCAAACAAACAACTTCACATCCCTATTGATCCTATTAAAGATCAAGAGATTTGTCTACGTGATGTAGGGATGGATGTTTTCAAAACGCAGAGCACTGAAAACAGATGGCGGCACATCCCAATCAACATCAACATTATAGTAAGAGGCTCTTCACCAACTGATTTGTATTAAAACACTATCTTGGAAAAAAAAGAAATCCGAGGTACACTAATCCGATAGAAGGATAAAGACAAACACACCATCTGTTCACATCTCTCACTTTGACAGAGGTGCAGCCTTATAGTGCCCTAAAAAAAGCACACAAAACCACTTTTGATATGTGCAATTTAAGAGGAGCTATCTTAGTTTGAAGGAGCTGATCTGTTCCAAACTAGATTTTATTTTTGGGTCAAGTGACTTTTTTTTGACATTTTGTCACGAAGTTGGAAGGGGGAGCTAATCTCTAAACTGGTAACAGGAGTATTCCTTCCCCTCTCTACCCTGCCTAAGGAAGGCATGGATTGAGGAACATGTTTATGAACAAGTTGTTTTCTAAAGTATGGGATTTTAACCAAAACGCTTGAGATTTCTAAAAAGGAAAACCATACACACACTGCACTTCTTGCTAAAACTACTGTATTTTACATTTTAAGTAAAACACTGCATTCCATCAAGATTATTTTAAAGCTTTTAAATATGCTTAATCCTCAATTACCATCTCATGCATTTGTTTTAATGTATAGTATTATGCCTGTTAGATACACCTCCCTTTTCTTGCCTCAGAACTGAGGGAAAAGCTTCAGAACTTTTAAAGAGGATTTAAATGGCTTTTGAGTTGTTAGGATGCAGTATATTTTAAGTTCATATTACTTAAGAAATTTAGTATATGCAGGTACTAGTATATTATTTTTCACTTTTTTTTTTTAGTATCTTGAAGATCAAAAATATTTGAGCTTTTTATGTGGTATTGCAATGTTAGATTTCAAATCCTTTTGCCCTGAAGTTATTTAACATTTTCCCCCCAGCTTTTTCTAATTCAAAATATTGTTTCAATTCATCTTGTGTCTCTTTAAAACCCCAATGCCCACCTCTCCAGGTATTATTCTTTTTTTGTTTGTTCATTTAGATTTCTATTTTAAATTAGCAACATTAAGAAAACAGTTCCCCAGTTGAGGCTGTGAGTTGGGTACATTAATGTGTGATGACTTTAGATGCAAATGTGACTCTGCTAAGGTGAAAGCCAGTAACAAAAATTTTGGTGCAGGAAGTGAAGCAGATTATTGCTGTAATTCTTCCCAGGGATTCTTCCTAGTCCAATTAGCACTGGGTCGCACTGCTCTGCAAAAGCGCAAAACCACGACCACCCCCCAACCTTCTCCTTCAGGGACTCAAAAGGCTGAGGAAATCCACGTAACATGCTGCGACGCCCCAGGCTGCACCCACCGACAGCAATGGGACACCCACCCTGCGGCACCATGAGGACCAGCTGACTTGCCTCCCCTGGCAAGGTGGCTCCTTCCCTCCTCCCTTCACAGGCAGGAGACAAATCCATCTCTGCCACCTACAGCTGCCACACAGCTCGGAAAGTTTTGTGTAGTTAATGAGAGAGCAGCTCCCGATGGACCGCTCTCTTCTGGACCACAAAGCAAAGAGAATACATGCAGCGATGAGGAGCCAGCTCTCCATCGGCTCCACTACCACCAGCCCAGAGAACAGGCAAATACAAATGGGAAATACAACTAAAACACACTTGGCCGACAGAGCAGCGCAAGGCATGCTGCCCTGCACCAGTTTACCATTAACCGTGCTCAAACAGGTTTGGTCAGGAACATTCCCCTTCTTGGGAGGCAAGGGACCTCCATTTAAATTCTCAGGTGGGTCCCACAGACAGACACGGTGCTGCCTGAAGGCAGCTCAGAGCTGTGCATTCTTCCATTCCTTGTCTTGGCCATTCCCTGGTAACTTCACAAAAGCTTTACCCCAGAAAATAACCACACGCGCATCTTGCGACGTGTTTTCAGAAGGGTGATACTGCATGATCTAGTGCTTGCTTCAAAAACGGAAAAGTAGGTTTAACTCGGGTCCGTCTAAAACAGCATGGGAAATAAGGGTCTATTTCTTTCCAAACCCAAATAACTAGATAAAATTTATTCTTGGTAACAAAACACCTTATAGACAGTCACTACTTGTCACTAGTGGCAGAAACAAAATTATTAACTGTATAACTTGTTCTAGAAGAATGGAGCAAGTTGCAAGGGATGATATGGTGGACACCAATAGCCATACATAGGCATTAAGTAAGAAGCTCCATCCTGCCAAGCGCTGATCACCTCCTTCCCTGGCCAGGTCCATCCTCCTCACAAATGCGGCTCACAGGAAAGGTTGCTTATTAGGAGCACAGATGAGCTTCAGTGTCAGTCCTGAGTGAGCTGGGTCCTCCAGAACTTCTCTAGTGAACCTACCAACTGAGTCTCTTGTAACAGCTTAAAACCACCTCTTTCATAAATCAGCCACAGAAGAACTTGAAGACACATAGGTAGGGTAGTTGTGCTTTTAAGGACCAAAGCTAAGCCTCCTTTGCAGTGGCAGTTCTTAACATAACAGATTGAGACTGTTCTTCCACCTTTTTCCTTCCTGAAGTAGAATAACCAAAGATTAAACCCTAACAGAGAACGATTATCAAAAAAGCAAGAGCTGGCAGAACAGGGCTAAATGACAAGAACCACTGTGCTGGATTAGCGACAGTTAATCTAAAACATGGAAAAAAACAAAAAAGGTTTAGAGAATTTGATCTTTCAAGTTAAAAAAAAAATATCTATATATACACACATGGTTTACAACCAAGCAAATTTCTTCCAAGAATAGAAATCAAATATGGGTCACTTCTGGATTCTTAATCCAAACACTGCAGTATTCCTGTTAGCAGACTTAATCTGGGATTCAGATTTATTCAGACCAAGTGATCAATCTGGACCCAAACAGAAAGCTTCTCTCATGTTGTACACAGCCCTGCAAAAGTTGCACGGCGACAGCTTTAACTTACATTTAGCAAGACTTCAGGCAGTGGATTACATCATTAGAAAGGATGAGGGGGAAGATACAGGATTAATATAAACTATAACTGTCTCCCTTGGTTTCCAGGGTAAGGATTGTTGAGTTTGTGCTGGTTTTTTTTTTTAACCAATTCACAAAACATTGAATAAAAATATAGGCAGGTGCAAAGAAAGTGCAAAATGCCATGAAGTACGAACAGGTAATTTCCTTCAAGGACCTCTGCCTGGACACTCGAGAGACTAGAACAATTTAATACTTTCCTTATTCCTGCACAGTCTACCTCCCTCCTACATGGCTTGTGGAAATAAGACACCCAGCAATCCTCTTTTTCCAACACATACTCCTTGTCCTCAGCAATGGGAATTCACCTCTCGCCCCTTCTGCCGAGGCAGGTACCAGCTCCCGTGTCTCCCTCCCAGTCCAACCCAGCCTGGCTCCCACAGCCACGCGCTTCCTTAGTCGCAGCTTAAGAACCAGCAAGGACAAAATTCTCAGTCAGAAGCACAAATGTCAATGAAATAATATACAAGGGGAGCTAAGAGAATTACAAAGTCACCTCTCAAAAACATAACACGCAGGGAAAGTGGAAAGCCACCATGTGACCTAGCGGTGCTCCTTGTGAACGCTGATGTGCTGGCTGTAAATAAACGTAAGGAAACTACTGACACCCCTGTGACAGACAAAATTGATTGCTTAGTGCCTTCCACTGCTCCACAGGCTTCAGGAATCTTTTGGAAACTTTCAACTGCATAATGGGATGCATCGAGAGGGACGTTTCCTCCAAGGAAACACACACACACTGGTAATGAAAGCAAACTAATGGGGGAAAGTGTGTGCATCAATGTGGGAGGGGAATATTTTGCTTTCATTACCCGTGCTGAAAAATCTCATTCTCCTAGCAAGAATAAAACTGCCTGCAACCCAGCCACCCCTTTTGGATAAAACTTTTTTAGCTTCAGTCTGAAAAGACCTCCTGCAGTCCCCTTCACATTGCTACATCAGAGCCCCATTCAGGTCCCTCCCCCACAGGAACAGTACTTCTGGCCAGCAGTCAGTCATTTCTGATCACATTTTGCTGTTCTCTCAAATGTCCATTTAGTTTCCCCTTGTACCAAAAGGGAAAATAAAAAAAGAAAAAAAGAGGAATAGCTTTACTTGCCTGAACATCAAAGTCTGGAAGGAGGCGAGTGATAGCCTGTGAAGAGATTTCAAAGTATTAATGCAAGTAACTTGTGCAGCTACAGAAACCTGTGCTGGGACACGTGTGTTCTAACCCCCTGGTTCTGCAGCCAAGAGCTCTGTCCCGTCCCTTCCTTCAAGGAAAGCTGAACATCAAAATTCACCCGAGACCTTTTACCCACTAATCTTCACAGAGAACATGAAAGCAGTAAAATACTAGATTACAGACCAGCAAAATAAATCACAAAAGCTAGCGCATCTTCAGCTATTTTTAAATCACTGGACAGGCTGGAGCAGTAAAACACCGACCTTTTCTTGATTGCTTATTGTAGCCATAGGACAGCCAACAGCCCCCCTCAGTCCTGCCGACGACGGGAAGCCACTGCTCCAGCATGCACCGAGCACTTGCAACTCGGTTAAGCAGTCGTTACTGGGATTTGGTTACACGATGTGGAAGGTGGGAAAGGTTTTATCCCAGCCAAAATTAGGTTATGTTTGGGAGGCTGGCTGGACAGAGAGAGGTCTGTTTCAACTCATGGCCATCACTGTTACTGAGAAGCTCCCATGCCTGTCAAAGATTTCCACCAGAAAAGAAGTTAGGTGAAGTCCTCCTCACTTCCAGTAGTCTAAAAGGCACCTTACTTCAAAGGAGGAAGTATCTTACAGTCACCTCCTTTTATTAATAGGCAAGGAAGAAGTCAAACTCTAATTTCCCTCAGAGGGCTGAAAACAGAGGGAAGAACAGCAAAGCAAACACTTTCTATGCTGCAGAGTACGACAGAAAAGCCAAAGCTTGACAAGGGTATCAAGAAAAAAAATCAAAGCTTAAGATCCTAGCGAGGGCATCTCTCAGTCCCAGAAGCCCAGGTAGACTAATGACAGAAAATGTCTTATTATTGGGCAGTATCATCTCAAGACTGTGGACCTCAAAGCACCACAGCCCAACTGGTAATTATGACAGGACTCTAGAGCCGTGATCTTTAGGCAATTAGGCAGTGTCTTGCACACACAAACAAGTAGCTAAAGAGCTGACTGAGCTTGTGGAAGTCACGGTACACAACCTTAGCTTTAGAGAACATGCTGGGGTTTAATTTAACTATGTTTAAAAGATCATGAGGCCAACAGTATAGTAAATGTCGTACACTGTTGCTCCAGTGGGGTCCAAAGTGGAAAGGAATTAAGTTTACGTGGCACCCATACAGGCAGCATACGAAGCAAGGCTCATCATTGTTAAGGAACAAAGACTCAGCTGTAGGAGAAACCCAAGCACAACAAGCCAGGATGCGACTTCAGAGTGTATCACCAGCTCCACTATTAACCCTAGTGTGTGCTGTGTGTCCTTCAGGGCAATCTTTCCACTTTCTCAAAACACACGAAGCGACTTCCTTCATCTATATTAAGAATGGCCACAGAGGAAATCAAACTCTGCTGGTTTCTCCATGTAGACAACAGTTAAAGTAACATTGTGAATAGATGCACATAGGGTTCACGGCCAAGATTCCAACTTTTGAGCTACATGCTACAGAAACTCAGGAAGTTAATCAGTGTTTTAAGATATTTCTGAACTTTGAAGCAAAAGCATTTCAGCACCCGTAGGACTTCTGCCGAGAATCCCCCTTGCTTTGCTACTACCAAACAATATTGGCATTAAAAAGGGATCTTAGTTTCTGAAAAGTCTGAGTGCTGCATTCACTGGTACCCAAACAAGCTCTGCTTTCATGCAATGTCCTTGGCAAAGGAGTTGTGTTTAAAGTTCCTCCAGCCATTTCACTGCAGTCGCAAGTGGAAATCATTTTCTGAAGTGTTTACACAAAAGAGGTAGGGAATAAAAAAGAAAGTAGCAGAGACAGTCATGAATAGTTCTAGTGTAGAAAACCAGGGAAAAAACCCAACATGCTTATACATGTCATTGTCAAGAATTACAATCATTAGAAACAAAAGAAAAAATCTTGTTTTGATTCAAGAAATAAACAGAGAGGTTCCTTCATGCATTACATTTGCCACAAACATATCAAAGCGCAGAGCGCTGCTACCACCAGAGTCAGACAGCCACTAACCTAGATGCTGTGGGCAGAGTTTTGAAGAAAATGATGCAAAAACAAATGGAAAGAAGTACAACAAGGTGAAGCAAGAAAAAGGCTAGGGTGTTTCTACACTGCAGCCCCAGAGGAAAGGCTGCAGCTTGTGCACACCCAACGGCTGCAGACCTGGTAGCAGTTTAGCTGTAACTCATAGCTCAGTGCAGGCAGAGAGGACTAGATGGGGCACAGTTGTATCTCTGGACTCAGATGTGCCCAAAGGAAAAGCAAAGGCTCTCTCTGTGCCTCCCTGAAAGGTAGCTAAGAGAGCAACGTTGGTATCTTTACATTGAGAAGTCTATAGGCATAGATGGATATATGTGATACAGCACAACCGTCATCACTCCAAATGGCTAAAGACATAAAGACACCCAGAACTGTCATGATTTAGAAAACAAGAAGTGTCACCAGAGTAGGACTAGAGAAGAGTAAAACCAAAGATCAAGAAATAGCAAATAATTAAGGCTGGTTTGCATTATTAAAAAAAAAAAAAAAACAAAAACCAACACTCTTATTCCATCTCCGGTTTCCCTTACTTGTTTCTTCCATTACAATAGGTTAGAACTAATCCAAGAACACATGTGCAGTTCCAACAGCAGCCCTGAAATAAAACACATAAGCTCTAGAAAACTTTAAAATAATTACCTCCTCCTTCTCCACCAGAGGTTTCACCTCCGCAAGGTGAGCATCCTGGAACTCTGTTGACATGGTCAGTAGCTGATATCTGCAAAGATGAGAAAAGATTTGTTCTCAGCGTGCATCAAAGATTAAATACGGGAACAAAGATGCTCCGCCCAGTCCCCCCCCCCCAGCATCTCAGGTTATGGTTTAAAAGACCTCTGCAAGAAGGTTATGGATCTCTTGTAAAATGCCTCCCTGGTTTATTTGTATACGCAGTCCTGCACAATACAAAATTAAAGAAATATTAAGGCTGCAAGATCAAACAGAAGTTTGACAGCTTCAAAACAAGGAGTGCTGAAGGAAACAGGGCAGGGACTAGTACAGAGAGTGTCATGGAAACTGTCATTTCACAGGTGAAAGGAGGCATAGCCAAATCTGCACAACTGCCTTCTGAGATTAGCTTGAATACTTGACTGATTTTTTGTGTGGGTGTTTTTGGGGGTTTTTTATTTATTTATTTATTGTAATGCAGGCTCCCTCTCCATCGCCAGATCTTTACTCTAAGCAAACTGACCTGGACACTCACTAGCATCACTTTACTCTCAGATCGATGCGCTCCATTCTCTGGGACAGAAACACCTTCCTTGATCTGAACAAACAAACCAGTACCGAGTCAAACAGATACTCCTGGAAGTGGACACCTCATTAGGTGCATGCAATAATGCTATTTTCAAAACTGTCAAAGGAAGGAATAAGATTGCCGTGTCCTACCCTAGGGAAGGACCGGCATCACGATACCATGGGAAGCTTAACCAGGAACACAGCCATGGCCAAAGCCCAGAAGAGGCGACCGCCGAGGCCGGTGGCGCAGCAGGCTGTGCTGCAGGTGCAGTGTGCCTTCTGCATTTGGACCAACAGGCATCTCTGCTCAGCGACAGCACCAGCCCAAACTGGGAGTTAAAAAGAAGAACGGCCTCTTTTCATTCTCTTACCAAAGATAAGGTGCTGGAAACAGAGGGCTGTTCCCTGTGAAGTTTTAGTGAATGACCAGAAACAATTCCCAAAGATACTGAAACTGTTTTAACAGCAAGAGGACAAATTCAAAAGTCAAAGTACATTTGCTACACTTCCTCTGGCCTGCTGGAGAAATACCTATCATGTCCGTTCTGGGCATCTTCAGACAAAATTGGAAATGTATTAACTATGCAACTGTAAAACAAATCAATTAGTTACTTTTTAAGAAAAGTTTTGAATAGTCTCAAGTGAGCTCACAAAGCCAGCCAAAAGGCTGAAACACGTTTAGGAATTATTGACTAAGTATAACTGCAAATATTTTAATTATTAACAGTTTTTCTGAAGATACGCATAAAACTACAGAACAAAATCTAAACCAATTCTTTAAACAATGATTTCCTGCCCCCTGACTTAAATCTGATTTAAGCCAATCAACCCTGTCTACATAAATGACCTGGGGCTCAAGAAGGGCTGTGAAGCCCACAGGAGTATCCAGGAGCCGACAGTGGCAACAGCATCATTTTTACTCTGCCCCATGGGTTAAGTCAATGCACTTCTCCCTGGGCAAAGATGCTCTAGTGAGATGCTAAAGATGCTCTAGTGAGAAAGTGCAAGATGGTTAGATGCTGGAGGAAGCTATGCAGCAGCACGCAGATTAACACAGTTAATCTGCTGAAAAAGCGTTGCTGTTCATGCACACGCAAACACCTTCAGATTTTAGGAACCCTTTTTGTAATTATGCAATTGGGTGGATTTTTGGTAAAGAATTAGACTGGGGATTTTAAGCTTAGAGAAATGCTTCATGAGTATTTAACCCCACCACTTGAGGCATGGGCACAGCAACAAAACTGGCCGCACTGCCAGTAATTTGTTATCCAAATTAAAGGGCATCAGACATACTTAAGTAGTCACATAAGTCAAGACAGAGTTAACTGCCCAGCAGCCACTCTGATCCACTGTTTTTTCCTCCACATTTTCCATTAAGTTTTGCTCATTACAGATTTTAACCATAAAGAACAAGCAAAAAACTACTTTGCCAAAATTGCAAACAACTGCAAGTGACATTTTCAAGTGTCACATATTTTCGCAGTTACAGCCATCTATGTAATCGGACAGTCTACACAGTGAGCAATTGTGCATGGCAGAGAGGGCAAATAAATGCTGCTACAGTATTTGGAGATTAAAAATATTTATATGCAGTTGTACCTAACAAATTGCCTTTTTTTTTTTTTTTTTTTTTTTTTTTGCAATTCAGCAAGTTCTGTCAAGACAGAAGTAACACTTTGATGTTGCACGTAATTCTGCAATAAGGAGTAGAAGTGCAAGAGATTTTTCCATGTTTAGCCTATAGGGGAGAAAAGTTAGAAGCCAGGTCCCCTACAGTTTTCCAGTAAGAAACAACTCAGGGAACAAAGTCACAGCTAGTGTTTGTGGAAGAAAGTTGTTTACATGGGACGGTTTCAGATTTTTAGGGACTCAGAGCACTGACTACAAATGACCAAAAAAAAAACCTGTGCCAAAAAGAACAAGATGGGCACCTTTTATAGCCTTAAAATACAATCCTGTTTTCATAATAGTTCAAAGTTGTTGCTCTACGTTTCCGAAAGAGCCAGCACTAGGAAGTGCTGACCAGCAGATTACACGACTGGCGTAAAGTCTGCTGAACAAAAGCCCAACGTGTACCAAGTTCTCGCTTTTGGAAAGATACCAGATCTTGGAGCCACAAAATGTTTTCAGATCAGGCATTTCCAAGCTCTGCGTTTTCCTTCTCTGCATCAGGAATACCTGAAACATTCCTCCCAAGAAACAACCTTGTCATCAGGCAGCACAACAACACGCTCTTTGTTCACGAGAGCTGGCAAACAAAGCCCTGCTATCGGACAGCGCTGTAAAAAACATCTTATTTTCCAAAGAGAAAAATGCTGGGGAAGTGGTTTTGTACCACCCATGTTCAGCACAAATTTTATAATCTCTAAATAGGTGCTTTGTGCTTCCCCCCGTTATGTGACAGGGTAGCTCAAAGCTACAGTAACTGCGTAACTCTCCTGAATAGATAACCATACAAGCATTCCTTTATACACATTTCAAAGCACTTGCCTCACAGAAGTCTTCAAAACACAAAGTTCATTTGTATCGGCAAGCAGTAGTGTAAAGTTGCCAACTTGGGGAAAACCAATTTTTACTCCACTTGGCCAATTCAGCCTGCTAAGTGGTCCCAAGTTCTCCTCTCTGGGACAAGCCACCTCCAGCCAGTGGACACCCACTACCTTGCACCCAGGTATCTGTTACACTTGCTGCTCAGAGGGTGAAGTTTTAAACCAACTGTACTTCTAACTAAGAAAAAAATACGGCATTTTTGCAGCTGACAAAGTGCTTTAAAACATCGTCTACCTTTGCCAACTAGCAAGAAAGGCATCAAACCAGCCCCTAGGAAGCAAGGGGGGACAAGGGGAAGAGTGAAGTCATCCATGCAATACTATGTTCACTAATTTCATTCAAAGAAGCTTTTCTGCACCCATTCCAGCCCAAACCCACTGCTGCAAAACCACTGGAGCAGGTGTCATAACCAAGGCTAGCAGGTCAGGAATCAATTCTACTGAGCCTGGTTATTTCACTCTTAAAGGTTCAGAATATATCACCTGTCCCTCTGCACCATTGCTGGTGGGACAGTCATTGCTGAAGATTTGTTTCAGCAGTAGGGGGTACAGGATGGATGGGCAACCCGGCTTTGCACAACAGGGAACCCAATTAAGCTAAGAAGCCACACATCAGGCCACCCATCCTCAGACACCAGCAATGTTGCAATTGTAAAGTACCAAATGTTAGGTAGTCCTCATATATGTGACCAAATTCATTCCAAGCAGAGAAATGAAACAAGTTCAAAGACTCCTCATTTTAAACTTTATTCTTCTGAAGATACGCATAAGGTTGTCCAAGCTTGTGCCACGGGGTGCATCATGAGGTACGATGGTTGAATGTCCACAAAGGGCTGGGGAAACTGCTACCAGCACCACAGGGCTTGCCTCTGCCCTCATACTCGTGTTTTTTTATTTACATACTATCACTGAAAACAACAGGAAAATACTCCTGCCTAAGTATTTCATAAAGACAGCAATTTCCTCAAAACAGCTTGTTTAAAACACCGGCAGCAGAGATCATTCTTGAGTACTGACACATGGAAGGGTAACCTCACCAGAGCAGCTCGATGGCATTTCCATCTTTGCAGGCTGAGCAAGCAGGAGGGACAGCAATCACTTTACACGTGGTACTAAGTATTCACGAGCATTTAACAGCAAAGAGGGAGAAGGCCATGGGCACTGTGGGTCAGTCACAGCTCCCAAGCACTGGTGTTGCTGTCTTTGAAGAGAGAGTGACCATACAAGACTGGGCTCCTGGGCCACACGTGGGAGGCGTTTCCAAGCCAGCCACATCACTCTGCACTTTATCCCATGAAAGCCACAAGTGTCTTCAGAGCTCAGGCACCAAAGCAGGTAGAAAGGACAGGGGTGGCAATTTGAGGGTTTGTGTATCTACAGCAGCTGAAAGCACAGTTATAAAGAAGCAAGGATGGAGCAAGCAAAGATGTCTCCAGAGCTCTGCAGAAGCTGATTAGCAAAGATCCCCATCAGTTTCAGGTCAGAAAAATAACCAAGCGGACCAGACCTCAGATAATGAAGCAAGGAAAGTTACTGTGACACTCAAACAGTATGAGCCTTACATATGGTCAATTAGACCTCTTCCAGTCATTTAACAGTAAATGCAGTAAACTAGTCTGGCTGGCCCCGAGACAAAAAACTGTTACTGTAAGCTGGACTGCAGCTTGAAAAAAACTTGTCTCTGTTTAGTGGAGACAAGTGAGTGGTGTGTGTGTGTGGTTACGGTCCACAATGCACACTCATTAGGTGCACTTTACATTTTATAATAAACTTGACAAATGTAATCTTCCTGTTTGTGATTAATTTGAAAATTATGCATTTTGCAAGTATCCAAAACAGTTCATGCATAAGCATCTGCCCACACTTATGCCCGATTTAAGCTACTCTTTGTTACAGGCGCTGGTATCACGAGGTCCTTTGTGTACAGTTACTGATCTTCTCTGACATAGATGCACACAATAAATCACAAAAGAGGTTTTATAGCAGTTCCTCCCCTTTAGAAAAAGCAGGTGACTTGTGAGAGTTAAGTAGCCTCCAACTAAACAGTCTGAGCAACAAGCGTCACAAGTTGAAGATGCTCAACTACCTGGGACTCTGGGTTTCCTTAGCCTCTGATTATACATGATTATCTCTGCAACTGAAGTTAATAACCTGAAACAAAGGAAGCTTGGCAGCATATTCCTTAAATAAACTCAAGTTTCAAATCAGAAAAGGTCAGGAAACAAGGAATTAAATTTCATATCAGGGAACTGAAACAACTACCCTGCCTGGTGGCCTCTGGTTCACAGATGTCCTGCAAATTATCATCACCCAGTCCTCTTCGGGCACAGCACTGCCAATATTCAGTTTAATTATTTTTTTGCTTCTTTTTAACCAATTTGCTTTTATTTCCTTTCAGCCCCGTTTGTGAGCTATTCCACCAGCATGCTTTAGTGAAGGCTCCGGTTGTGAATAAGAGCTAGTATCTGGAAAAGCACACACAAACCTGGGGTTTTTAGGAGCATAATATAGCACACCAGTGATTCGGAGAGCCAAAAATACAAAAGGGCTTAAAGTTTTAGCCATTTTTAAGTTTAGACTTATGCTACGTGCTAATCAATCCGATTAGGAAACTGAAACGTTTTAGCTGAGAACTTGAGCCCTGTGCCAAGGAATGGCCGGTGAAGCTGACGGAGGTGGCTGCAAGGACAGAGCCAGCAGCTGATACGAGTAGATGCTGGGCACACCTGTGCAGTCAGAAAGGCAAGATCACCAGGCTCACCTCCAGTCCTTTTCTTCTGGCTGTGTTTCGCTTGTGAGCAGAGCTGGTGCCTGTAGGGGTACAGAGCTGTTCAGCTGCAATCACCCTGAGGCTGGCCATAGCCTGGAAACTGCCAGCTCCTCAGACCAGGAACTGGTCACTCTTCACAGGTGTGCTACGCTCAGGCAGCCGTACATTGACAGTAGCATCAAAACAAAGCGAGCTGGAACCAGCCCTTCTGTCTACTCCACAGATGTTGAGCAAGAAAACTGTTGCAATGCAGCTTGCACAATCCTCTCGCTGTGGGATGCGGTGAGGAATGTTCCTTGGAAAGCTCAGGGTCCTCCCATGTTCCACAGGAGTAGGAGCTGGATGTGGCCAGGGTTGGTGTGCTAGCCAAAGGACATGGCTGCTGCCCCCATCCTGGGCACCCCCTGTTGTGTCACCCACCCCACCCCCCTCCAGTACAATGAGCAGCTACTTTATTCCTGGCAGGCTGGGAAATGGAGAGCTTGCCATGTCTTAGGGCTTTTTTCCTGTTGTAGCAATCCCTAATACCACTTACACTGTAATATCACAACTCCGTCAGAGACAGATTACAAACTCTAATGAAAGTTCTCCAAAATTTCTTTAGCATCTGGCACCTGAAACTAATGCTGGTCATAACCACTTTTCACAGAGGTATCTCCAATATTGCCAAGTTTCTTTAGGGAGAAATTTAAAAATATTAGTGCCTCCCAGGGTGCTCCAGATACAAAAAGTGCTGTCACCCCATTCCCACTCCTCACGCAGCCACCACTCACCGCCCACATGGCTGCAAACAGTCCGAGGAACGTGACAGTGCAGGGTGGAGGGAGGGGAATTCAGGGCTTCTGCGAGAAATCCTGCATCTGAGTGGCAGCCTAAGTTTGTTTGGAAACACGTTATACCCATTGGTACGGGTGCCAATATTGTCCTTCAGCTCTAAAGGACTCCAGGCTGTGGGTGGCAGCACTGCAGGGTGGGAAGAGCAAGAGCCATCAGCCGCCTTCCCAGGCTTTGTTTTCTTACCCCTCCAAGCCAGCCCGTCTCCTTCCACTGCCCCAGCACCCTCCTAGCATCCTCCCAACACCCTTCTCAGCATTCACCCCACTCCTCCTCCAACTGACTGCAAACAAATCTTAAGCAAAGACGTCGGGGTGATGCACCGGTACAGAACCCGACACCTGCCTCGCACCCGGGTGCTAGGCTGGGCGTGCGCTGGTTAAATAACAAATACTGCAAAGATGCATTAGGCATTTCATAACATGGAAGTGACTGCTTCTGCCACAAAGATTGCAGTCTGAACAGACAAGAAACAAGCTATTGTTCCTGCAGCTCACCAGTGTCAGGCCATGCTCCCCACCCCCTCCTATACTCAATCTCCCATGCTTTAAGAGTTCATAGCTTCTGCCCAGCTGCAACTGCTTCAAAAGTGGGTGGTTCTGTGCAAGTTAGAGGCAAAAACATACTGAGATTATTCCAGAAGGGACAGGCTCATAGTATACTCAGATGAGGAATATTATTTGGCTCTCTAGGTTGCACGCTTGCAAGTATACAGCAGTTTCTTTTCAGATGTTTTGCATTTTCATGTTGATGTTGCAAAGCATACTGAAGTTACAAAACATCACAGTTAAGGTTGAGGATTTATCTTAATTTGCATTTATTCATTAGATCATACTCTATGGGTTACAGCTTCCAAGCAAATATATGACTTGCTCTACCACCTATTAAAACCACTTGCTCATTGCTATTACAAGTTCTGTTTATAACCCCTGACAAAATGTCTGGGCTGAAGTTTTCCATAGTAAGTGTCTCAGGATTTTTGTTTGGTTTTGAGGATCAAAGTATATTTTATGGATATTATTTTGTTCCTGTGAGTTTCCAATCCCCTTTTCTAGGATGACCTTTACATTCTAGACCTTAATGGTGGGCTCAAACTTTGTGCAAATGGCCACTGTGTTAGGGACACATTTTTCTTCTTCCCAAGAAAGTCCCATTATAAAATTACCCAAATTTAACAAGCATTCGTACATGCTGAACTACTAGATTTGGGTAACAGTCTTCCATTGCTTGCAAGCCTCAGCACCTGCAGATACAAAATTGTCTTCCCGAGAGCTGAGCACATTCCTGCCTGTATCGCTGCAGATGGGACTGGGGGAGGGAGCATCTAAGTTAGCACCATCCACTGCCAGAATCCTCCTTGCTTCTCAAAATAAAGACTTTCAAAGTCCTTCAAAGTGGGCAAAAAGCAATTCTTCATGCTCTGCTGACAGTTTTCAAAAACTTACCCATCCATGCTCCAGGTTAGCACCTACTACATCAGGCAGAGAACTTACAGTTGTATCACTTAGGTTGGAGCTATGCATGGCCAAGTTTTCATATAAGATTGCAACTTCATACACAACTTTATTAAATCCTGTATGTTTCACGGGGGGGGGGGGGGGGGGGGGGGGGAAGTGTCCCATGCTCTTAAATTGAATCATCTAGGGAAAAGAATAGTATTTTGAATTCACCATAATATAAAGGGTCATCATAAAACTCTGCAGTGCTTCTGCTTCATAGACTTCATACTTGCATTTCACAGTCACATAACCCAGTATGTTGCAGTTTTGTCCAACGACACAAGTGTATTTTATAACTTAGCATGGATATGACATATATAATACACACAGACCATGTTTAGAGCGCTCTAGAACTACAGCAGTAGGAAAATGACATCACCACCTTTACAAGGTGCACAGCAGCTTCCTGAAGGAAGCAACCCGAAAACGCACAGCGAGAGCAATCCTTCCTTCCTCTGACAGCGCACTTCCCATCTGGACGCTGCTTACCGTGTTCACAGATAAAGGTTCCTTTCAAAGCTGCATTCTGCTGTGCCAGTTACTTTTCTATTTTACCTTATGCCTACCAATAAACTCACATACATATAAAAATATATATTACCACTCTTTTGCTTTGAACACCAGTGCTTCCACCTACAGAGCCTTCAGAAGGGGCGTTACAGCTGAAGATCTTTATCACTCATCTTTTCTTCCCCCAAAATCTGAATTCCTTAAGTTGTAAGAGTAGTGAAATGGCAAGGACAGGAAAAAATAAAAATAACACACAGAAAACCCAAGGGATGGTTGAAAGCATATGGAAAGATTTGTTTTACAGTCAGGTTTTCATGCTGCACTGGGTTCTAAGGTTTGCTCTTTCCATTAATTTTTATATCATCCTTACAGTACTAGCAGAATGGCCTTACACATCCATGGTAGAAAATAAGCTAAAAGAGCCATAGTTTTGAAGCTATGCTTAGTTCAGACAGGAAGCAGCCAGTTAAAGGCTTGGAAAAGTAGTGAATATCCCGTTTTAAAAACAGCACTTGAAGAGGAAGATCTGCACTGACCAACTTCCAGCTACCAAGAGGAAAAAAAAACCCAACAGATGAAAAAGATATATTAAAATTCTGACAATTAACTGAAAGGAAGTAGCACAAAACCCCAAAGAAACATAGGAAACGTGATCAGCCACACAAAATAAGAGCAGTAGAACTGACATACATCCTGCTTTGTACAAACAGATACAGCTGTGGAAAATTTCATCAGCATCGGTAGTCCAGCTGTGCATCAGCAAGCACACTGCGGAGCACCTCTGCATGAGGAACACCCCATTCGACAACAAACCACTGGGCATTATCCAAAGACAACACTGTCATGTCAGCTGGGAAACAAACCAGGCGTGATCCTGCAGCAGCCCTTAGCTAAAAGTAAAACTCATCTCCCTCATCATCCAACACAGCAGCTTGCACAATCGCGTTTGAAACTTGGGTAATTGCAGGCTTTACTTTTTCTTCTTTACGCCACACTCGCCGTGCTGGATTCAGTGTTGACTAATGGTACTGATTCTCATGGATGCTCAGTACTGAGGTTAATTATGTCATAATAACATTTTAACAACACATGATCACATATTCAGGAGATGCTCCGAATGGTTCTTTACTGCTGCTTCAACTCCAGAGCCAAAGGGAATTAACAACCTGCTGACTGGCCCTGCTGAAGTCACCCAGGGCTCTGAATATGATGGATAGGAAAAAAAAGCCACCACCATTTGAGAGAAACATCAAGTTCAATAGCCATTATATTCATAGCCATTGATTTCCAAGAGGCCTAACCCAGATTTTAGCCATCCGTAGCAACACACGCCACCAAACCTGAAAATGGGGTTGCCTCACTCAGCCTTTTACACAGTTTCAGAATATTACCCATGACTTCCCAGTACCAGCAACTAATTTACTTGCAACTTTTGAGACACAGCTTTTGACAGATGGCAGAGGGGTAACTACTGCTCACTTGGCCCACCGGCAGCTGGAGATGCACTCCCCATGCAACGGTCCAGGACAGGTCTTCACCCAGAAGGCTGCAGGGGCAGCACCATCACACAAGAGGTCAACTTACCAATTTAAACCTAAAAGCTGAAGCTAAAGGGCTATCTACATACAACACCATTTATTTAGTGAAACAGTGACAAGACAAAGTGGGCTCTTCTGTACTTCTGCCCGAGATTTCTAGGTGCTGCCACACAACAGGAACGTTCAATGTGAGCAGGCAGCTGGAAGTCATATTTGAGAGTCTCAAGAACCAGCATTTCATCCCCATGAATAGCCACACAGTTGCGCCTCCTGGTTTTTGGAAGGTTTTCCTTTCAAGCGGTCAGACCAGAGCAACTAGAGAACCCCCACTGCATGCTGCTGGGACTGAACTGATTCAGGCCGCTGGTTTCCCAGGCTTGTACTCCCCCCTGACACCAAACAGGCTTTTGCTGCCCTAAGCTGCCAGCTGTACACATGATGTAAACATTGCTGATCCACCACAGTTAGATTCTATTATTTCTGAGAGTTTCACAGTTTCTACTTGTCTTCATTGTGAAGAGCTTCAAGCCAGTTTCACCCCTTCCGTATCTTTTCTTTCACTCTTTGTCTATTTTGAGACAATAAAATGTCTCATTACATATATGCTCCATGTTTTGTGCGACAGATTCTCAGGCTCTAATGAGGTTAACTGAAAAAACAGTATTTTCTATGAGACATTAGAAGTTTGCCAAAATCCCTTAAGCTGGTCATGAGAGGATGTATGTTGCACTTCAGTCAAACAAATTAATCACTTAGGTTTAAAAATCTGAATTAAATAATTTTTCTCACAACAGTTCACTACTAATCCCACCTGAACTACAACAGCAAATTGCTCAACTGCCTTACAACTATTTTTAAGGACCAGGCTCCCATGCCAAACAGGGCATCCCAAGATGCACTGTAAGAATCTCCCCATGTAACAGTCACAGTACAGAAGGGCACATTCAGAGCAGAGCATCTCCCACTGGAGTAGAGAAAACTGGGGAATCATGCTGTTTCTATCAAGAATTCATGCAGAAGATCTGTTGCAATTTTATCATTCCTTTTTTATTTTGGCAAGAACAAAAAAAGCTGTTGTGCAGGGCAGAAACAGAAAAACTTAAGAGTCTGGGGTTTTGGTGGTGCAGATGCTAGTTCTTAAACACTGGCAGGCACATGTGGCAGCCGACCCTCAGCAGTGGGTGACACTTTTTTGGCTATTGCAAAATTGTGTGGCCACCTGACACCGATATCTCTACCCCACTGACACCTTGGGTCAAGTGGCCAGTGAATGTGGGGATCAGTACATAAACCCTTTCTTCTTAAGGGATAAAAATGAAAACCCCAGCTTGTAAGACCTTCTAAACCCCTCTTCCCCAGCCTGGTTTCAAGGCCAGCCACTTTGCAGAGTGCAGACTCAAGGGGATGAGTCCACCTCCCACTCCATTCACCGATGGTAGAAATTTTAGTCCAGAGTTTTCAAATCCAGCTCATTCAGGTATCTGCTAAACTGAAGTGCAAGAAACTCAGATTTAGAAGTTGCAGTCTTCAGTTCCCCAAACCGTTATGCCATGGCATCTGTTCAGTTCAGACTGAAAAATACAAGTACAGAAACCGTACACACCCCAAGTAGTCTCTTATCACTGCATTAAAACCTGTTTTCACTGCATCTGTGTTTTCCATGTCAAAATACACACCAGTTCCTCCTGAATATATTAATGTATTCTTCTTCTTCAAGGACACAGAGCTTATTAGTACTCTGGGAACTGTACAAACCTTTTAAGGAACACTACTTTTGTTGCTCCTACTCCTGAGTTTTACCATTTTACCCACAGTCATTAAATTCCTGCTGTGCATAGGACACCGTACAGCATTAGCTGCCTGCTGTTTACTCAAGCACTTGTGATAAAAACACAGTCACTTTATGTCAAACTACGTTAGACTGGTTAAAAAAAAAAAGCACAAAATTAGAAAGAAAAAAAACGTTCCCAGAGCCAAGTTCCAAGTGCACCAGCTTAATGCCACTGGCTGAAGTTTTGATCTAAGTTATGACTGCAACAGCTAAGACTAAAAACAGCAAGGCAGGCTTCTTCAAGTTGAGTCACCATCCCAGGAATTATTTAGAAGATGTGTAGATGTGGCACTGGTGGACATGGTTTAGTGGTGGCCTTGGCAGTGCTGGGTTAACCATTGGACTCCATGATCTTAAAGGTCTTTTCAGACCCAAATGATTCTATGATTCTCTGTTTATCTGAAGCATTCGATAAGCTCCTGTTTACAGGCTGTTCCCATTGCTTGCTCTCAACAGTGAGTTCTCCAGCAGCTGTTTAGCTTTGACACACTTGGACATGCAAAAAAAAAGTTGACAAAAAGCCAGAGGAAGTCCAAACAGCGCAACACCTTGCAGAGAATCTGGACAGAAGGCTTCAGGTTGCCTTTGACCTCTTCCATACCACTACAACTGCATTTTCTAGGTTCAAAATACAGTTCCTATTTAAACAGAAAACTGAGGAGAAAAACATCCAAATAACATAGTTGGTAAACACTTCTACCTGAAGCCTAAGAGCATGCTATCCTGGGGATGGGGGGCAAAGTCAGGCACTGTGGGCTTGATAAACAGTGAGCAAGTGTTTCCATAGGAAAACCGTAACACAACACAAAGCGTTAACCAGAACATCCTCCTAAGCACAAGTGAAATCACTTACTTCATCGGACCCAGTACGCGGCTGTGCCTGCGCTACAAACACTGCTGTGCAGCGCTCTGGACCCGAAAGCAGGGAGAGCAAACCGCACCTACCATCACACAGGCGGGCAACAACCCCACTGAGACAGCTCACTGGGAAAGGCTGGACAACCAGTCAAGCCTGTCCTCTGCTCCAAAGCCAACGCAGAGCGGCGGGAGCAGAGACAGAAGCAACAAGCGAGCAGCGGCAGCCAACTTCCGTAGGACAAGGACGTGCCTCGGCCCCACAGCCGCCTTCAGCCCAGCCCGGCCCGCCGCAGCCGCCCCCCGCAGCCAGGAGGGCCGGGGTACCCGGGCACCCCGCTCGCTGCCCCCTCGGCCGGCAAAGCCCAGCTCGGACAGAGGCGGGGAAAGGGGGGGGGGGGGGGGTGAGGGGGGTGTCACCATAAGGACCAGAAAAGGGGTGATGCAAGCACGCGCCCCCGAGGGGGCTGCCAGGTCTACGGGGGTGGGTGGGTAGGTGGATGGATGTGTGCGTGGGTAGGTAGGACGGAGGGAGCCTCCCTTACCTGCCACGATACTGTTCTGCCACCACCGCCGCGTCCCAACCACCGCCCGTCTGCTGCCGCGGGGCGGATTTATAGCCCGCGCCCCGCCCGCCGGGCGGCGCTGCCCGCTGCTGCCGCCGCCGCCGCCTCCCCGCCGGGAGCACGGGGCGGGCCGCCTCCCGTTTCGGGGCTCCGCCTGGCTGTCCCCGCGCCCCACGGCTCCCCCAGTCGCCCGCAGGCTTTTACGGCGGCTGCAGCGTGGATGCCCGGTCTGCACGGGGTCTCTGAATATCAGCGAGGAACAGCCGCCAGCCCAGGTCCCCCTTTCATCCAGGTCGCGCAGCCCGGCTGGGGGGACACTCACCCCTGGCATCCCCTTCCTGGGCGAGCCCTGGGAGCATTGAGCGGCCGAGACCGGCCACCCTGCTTCCCGAAGCGTTACCGGGCCGATAACAAGGGGGTTCGCCCCAGTTCGGCGGGGAGAGGCCAGCGTGTGCAAAGGGGTTTGCCCTAGGACCGAAAGAGCAGCAGTCTTGGGAAAAGCTCAGCAAAGGATCGCGACAGCAGGGTCCTGGCACAGGTGGTCAAAATTGTGCAGATGTATGCACTGCTGCAGAAAAATAAGGCTATTTACCAGATCCTGAATTGCGAAATTGTACACTCATATATTAACGTGACCACTAGGAAAGAATTCTGATTGCAGTAGAAAGAAAATGCCTTCACACATTTCTGATGAAGTTCAGAGGGTGCAGCGGGTGCTGCACCATGCTGTGTGAGTTTCCCAGCAAACAGTTCTTTGGCAAGAAGCGCAGCTAATCGTTTATTCCAAAAAGAGGCCCCAGCCTGCTGAGTAAAGAATATCTCTATATACACAGTTCTGCGTGTAGCCACCCGCTAAGGGGACGGTTAAACTGTGACAGCCTGAGCTGCTTTTTCTGTGGCTTTTCTGTAAAACACGCCCATATGTGTGATTTCACTCAACAACCTCACTTTTACGGCAGCTTACTGTGACCCAAATGATGAAATCCACAGCATGTTTTCATTCTCCCTTATGCAGTGGCCTGAAGAGGAAATCAGAAATTCCTGAAACTCTGAAACTGTTCCTCTGTTTTCTCAGCTATACAATAAGTTTATTAAGTCTAGTCTATAAAAGCTTGCTGCTGTTCAGATGCATACTGGCTTCTCTCGTCCTAACCCAGCTTCTGCACCTGAGTCAGAAAGTGCTGCCTTTGGAAAAAGAACCCTGGAAGCCTGGTTCCCGTTTCACCATGAAATAATGGGAGACCATGTTGTGTAGCAATAACTATTACGAAGAGTAGAATAAAGGAAATTTCTTACCATGTTTTCTTGCTTCTGATTAGTTAATGTCCGGAAGGATGAAAAGTATTGCTAAAACAACACAAGAGAAGCATTTGTCATTCTAAGACAATGCTGCTCTGTTTGTGCTTGGTTTTTTGAATCATTATTGTCTGACCTTTTTCATACTTATTTTAAACTGTGTGGCCAGGTAACCAATGAAACCGTCACAACTAATTTCATTTCCAACTGATCCTATTTTGAAGTCGTATCTTCAAAACTGTGTCATCAGATCACTGGCTTGCTATGTTTGTTGTGGAAGATCTGTCTAGCTCAGTGTACCGGAGTTATGGAACGAGTGCAAGCACTAGAACCAGAGGATGGGCTTGACTAATTTTCCAGCAGATTAATCCTTCCTTCATCTGATCATGAAACAAAATCCTAGCTCAGAAACATTCAGTCCTTCAGAAAACAGATCTGGGTCAGTGTCTGAACTGTGTGGTTTGGCCCATCCTCAAGTGGTTTTTCAGTCTGCTGTGCTTGGCTGCTTTTTGGGGAAGGGGCTGAAAGCTCCAGAGATTCAAATGGAATGAGCTGTTCCCCGTGCACTAAATTCAGACTTTTGCAGTAAAAACAAATACTGAGTGTGGAATGAACTGGAGAACTGGAATAAAGTGTTTTCTTTTGCTTTGACCTTTGCATTTTGTTTTCTTATTTAGATCACATGCAGTGTTGGACCCTCAAAAATATTGCAGACAGGCAGGTAGAAGCCCCCAGGAGTCAGTAGCTGCTAGCCCACATGAGTAGGAAAGCCTGGAAATGTATGAATCCAAACCGAGCCTTCATGCGCTCAATCACACTTCCTAGCTATTTTGCTAGCTATGACATAGTGATTTACGGTGTCTTTTGAGGGTGATTGGTGGATTGCAAAAGAAAATGAAGTCATTCCAAAAATCCAAGTATTTTACTATGTGAAGATGTAATTGCTAACGTTTGCACTCAGAGAGCCAAACCCTGCCATGTGCCAGAAAGGAGCACAGCTGAAAGCTTGGGGAACGTCATTCCCCTCTGCCTGAAAGAGTCTACATGGAAGACAGGTAGGGAAAACAGGAGTTTCAAGTCTTAATTTGCCAGAGTGGCACCACTGACACTGCAGCAGCCTCTGTGAGTTTTCACCCTGTGCTGGGCTGCACGACTGCTCACGCCACACTCCCATAGCAGCTGAGTGGCTCACGTACCAGTATCTGTACGTGTACAGGCGTGTGTACTTTAGGAACCACTTGCTAGAGAGGCAAGATAAGCTGCCACCCACGTGGGCCCACTGGAAATCTAAGGAGTGCTTCTACTGTAAATATTATTTTATTTAATAAACCAGCTCTATGCAGCTGGCATGCACTTGTCCTTTTCAGAAGAGCATCTCTACAGGGGGTGGCTGCCCAGCCACAGACGTCCATTCCTCTACCAGCGAATGGGCTGTTCAAATGAACCGGAAAGCACAACCCCTCTCCAGTGCTCTCTGTGGCTTTCATTTGAGATCACAACATAGGTCTCAGAGATTTTTAAGAGTGAAGTAAACAAGTACGTGATTTATTCTTTCATTTTGTTTTACTAAACTGGGTTATTGTGGGTATGCACACACACAAAGACACATTGGCACTGATAAGGGAAATGGCATACTTTCATGCTAGAGAAAGACTGGTCATACGTGCTGAGCAGAAACCTGCCTATTTGTTCCAATACCTGGAAGTAACAATATTTCAGCATTTGAATAGGACTTCAAAACCATTAACTAATCAATGCTTATAAGGCTCCGGTGGAGAGAGGGTCGTGCAAATGAAGAATCACCAGAGCAGAGACTTGATCCAAAGGCCACTGAAGAGCAGCGGTTCCATCTATTTCAGTGCTATGGAAACAGATTTTAATTACAAGACTGTTCTTCTCTCCTTTGACATTATATTTCTTGCCATGCCAGCATTAAGAGAGGAAATGTCAGTTGTTGTGCTGCAGCAGCAAAGAAGGAAAAAGAGTTGAATAAAGTAGGAGTGCAGCATTATTTTTTGCAAAAAACATTGTGCATTTCTTTAGAAAGATTTCTGCACACTGTTTACATTTAAGCAGTGGTAATATTATTAGTCATTGCAGAAGTTAACTGGGTGTTCCCTTTTTCTTACTAACAATACAGCAGGGATAATTTTGGATTAAGTTACATGTTTTATGAAAAATATACTTGATGTTTGCTGACTCATGTCAAAAGAATTCCCTCTGTGACCCATCTACTATCACACCCCATCCACTGGGAATTTTATTCTACTACAGCCTTTTGTTGTTGCCTTTGGATCCCTTGATGATGCTGACATGTAGCCATATGGATTGGTTATCCCTCCAAAAATTATCCAATGCAGTTTTGAACCAAGGGCAATGACCTCAATAAAAATATAAATAAATAACACCACAGGCTGCAGATTCACATGCCCTTGTCAGAGGTTTGCCTGATATTATTCATATCCCCACATAAGTACTAATTTCCAGTTTGGAAACTGCTTTTGGCAAGTTTATCTGCTTCAGCAAAAGCATAGATGTGGGGTGAGTCATTTAGTTGGTCTTGCAATACAAACTTCCTGCCATTTGCAAAGGAAGCAGACTTGTTTAATGTATTTTGGAAGACCAGGGTTCATCTGTAAGTTCATTTGATGGATGGAGGGGATGGGGGTTTGCTTTTGTTTTGCTTTGTTTTGTTTTGAATAGGTATGTCCCTTCAGGAGGATTTTGGTGGAGGGTTTTACCAAGGGGAACATTTCTGCAGGAAGTTCTGGGGTGGAATCTTTGAGCTAAATCCACAGCAGGACTGAGCTGTGGAGCGACAGGGCTGCCTGGCCCCGCATTTGCCGCTCAGGCTTTCAGTCTAATGCACGCAGACAACTAAGTGCCTGAGAACTGGGTTTCTGAGAAGTCAACGTGATGAGTGGTAAATGTTAAAGCTAGCCAAGAGAAAAAGCCAAGAGAGACAAGGACTAAAATAGATTTTACGTTTATTTCCACATAAGGTTTTTGACTGAGAGTTCTCTCTGAGAGACAAATACCTATGGTCAGCGAGTGCTTTCTCTGGTACCACTTCACAGTCTGTAACCCACAGACAGTGCAGGCATCTGAGGGACTCGCGTTTAGATACTGTGCTTAGTCAGCTGCGTTTGAGCACAGGTCTTCTGCTTACCAGGAAAAAGTCTTAACCACAGTTTACAGGGTCATTATACACCCATTGCACATTTTGCTTGCATTTCTCCTGTCGGAGCTAATGCACTTTGTAAAAACAATGGCAGTTCATCAATCCAGGCAGGAAAAAGGAAGAATTTGGTTCTACAGCTCACAGATGTCATTGTGAAGGCGGAGAGATAGTAGTTTCATATCCCTGCTACAGCTGGAAGGGGAATTGGGACTGGCCATATACTTCCACTGCTCCTCCAAACAGAAAAGACTCACATTATAATATCTAGATTAAAACCTGTCTCTCGCACCAAGAACTCACAAAGAGAGCCATCATTTTCAAAGCTGTCTTTTGTGCAAAGATGAAGCCATGAGGGACTCTGAAACTTGCATGGAGTAAGACAGAAGGGAAGAATTCCCAACTAGGGTTACAGTTAAGATCTAGAGCAATTCCTCTTCCAAGGATGACAGTGGTTTCACACACATCAGGTGGCAAAGTGCTTCCTGATTTGGTGGCAGCCCAACAGGGGTTTTGAAGATCTCAGTGGCGTCTGCATTTCAAACTAAGGAGGTTCAGGTGAATTCAGCTTGCACATTCGTAACAACCAAAGTGCAATGACTACCGCTAATTATCTGTCCTGATGTAGTTGCAATTTATCTACTCAGAGGGGTTCTTTGTGTTTCGCTCCTTTGTCACCTGCCTGCCACTGGGCAGAGGAAGCAGTACAGTACACCATGGCTCATGAAGATCCCCGTAATTGCTAATGGCCCCAGCATGATGTGTGTGTCTTGTTTGCCCAATGGTTGAAACAGAAAGCTATTTGGGGCTGCTGGGAGATCAAAGAATTAGCTTTATAGGTATCTGATAGCCCCCTGCATAAGTTTATTTAGTCCTTCTGGAGGAACGTTGCACTCTTCAGACCTGTCCACCTGTTAAACACACACGTACACACCTGTATGTACAATCATATAGAGCTTGTTTCTTTAGGGATCTATACTAAAAATACAGATAAATACAATAAGTTCCCTTACAGGTGTAGCTCTACTGAGCTGGCATGAGATATTACTCTTTTTTTTATTCATGTTGATTTTTTTCATAGCCAGCTATGAGCAGGCAAGGAAGTAGAGGGACCTGTTTTAACTGTGAACTGGAAGCAGTGTCATAAGCCTACACAGCAGTCAGAGGCAAGAGAAATGGAGCGCTGAAAGACTGTAAACTAGGGGGGATTTTCCTCAACTGTCTCAGAGGTAGGTGGTCTTCTCCATCCCATTCCTGACAGGAAACTTTACGTTTATTGGAAAGGGTTTACTCTGGCTAAAGACAGCCAGGTAGCAAGTACTGCCTTCAGCATTAACAACTATCCTTTGACATTTCTTTTCTTTCCAAAATGACCCACAAGAAGACAGGCCTCACACAGGTCATTGATTCAGTTTCTGAAGCACTGGATGAGTAAAGAACTTAGCAGAACCCAACTGATGCTCACAGGTGCTCATCTACAACTTCTTGCATTTATAATCCTCCCTCAGTCTGCCTGGCCAACACCTTGGGGTGTCAGGGCTCTCCATCCCCATTCACTAAGTGGGGAGAATCTGACCAGCAATTGCAACCGCTTTTGTCTGCTGCAAATTCAATGCAAGTTTAAAGAAGCACTTTTATAAAAGCTTGTAGTTTATACAAACTTTCATAAAAGCTGCTTTCACATACTAGAAAACAAGGATTCTATATACTTGAGCATTATGAGGAAAACCCTTCTTACATCCACCCTAGAGGCACAGCATGAGGGAGTTCAAACAGAACTCATTTGGGGCCTGCACAAGCAACTTGAAGGAGACTTTAAGTCATTTATGTCAGACAGACTTTGCAGCAACCTGTTCTTTAGCAAAAAGGTATGACCAAGGAGGTGCTGGCTACGAGTGTGTGCTCTGATAAATTATGCCATTCGAAGCAAGAGATCACAGGACTTTGAAGCCACCAGAAAATCTCCTGTTTCCACTTTGTTGCGGGTCACATCAGCTGATATGCCTGCAACTCCTGTGCCGACCAGGGAAGAAGGCACCAAAGGCAATTTGGCATCTTTTTGATTCTCTGTGGTCACTATTTGTCTGAACAGAATTGCTCCAAAACTGAAGTTCAGGTGCCTCACTCTCTCCCTTTAGTCCCTATCTTTAGTTATTTTTTATTATATCTTTATATATATTATCTATATTATTATCTTTAGTTATTTTTAAAGAAGTTCCTCTACCAGCTAGAAATCTGGGAAGAATGTCCCTCCTCATCACCTCCTTCTCCCACTCGCTCTGGCTGAGGCGTTGCCGCACACTCAACTACATAGCCACAGGTGCATGCGTGTGTACCAGAATCTTTCCCATTCCCTTTTTCACAGCCTTTCTGAAGGAACACCCAAGTCACATCTCAGCTGAACTTTTGAACCCCCCAAGGCTAAGAAAGCTTGAATACAAGCAAAAACATGCTGGTGGGTGCCTATCGGTTTGAAGAGCAGCTAAGCAACTACAAGTCAGACCTCTGTCTTCACTTATGTCTGATAAAGAAGAGCTGGTAAAAGGCCTGATCGTTGTCTAATCTTCCTAATGTAGTAATGTCGTATGTGTTCTGCTTGAAAATGCACTTAAAAGTATATGTCCTTTTGCCTTGAGCACACATTTACATAGCAATAACACAGCCAAGCAATTAACTAAAAGAAAGTCTGGTTCTGCAAGACCCTAAATGACATGTATCAGTTGCAATCAGTTAGACGACTACAGTTTTCTAAAGATTTTTTTTCTTATAAATCCTGCTCTTACAGCTTTGAACCCAAAGTTAAAGAAGCACAAAGTAATTTTGCGCATTGGCACTGTGTACTCAGGGCTGACCACTCCAACAGGCCTGGGACCACCTGGGACCACGTTCATGGTCTTGTGCTCCTGTGCATAAAATACAAACACCTATCAAACATATACCTCAGATTTCTCCCCTGTCTTGTGTTGAGGCAGAGAAGATGGATGTTGGCTCACTTCTTACAGAAGTTTTAAAGAGGCTGCCATAGAGACTGGACACTAACAGCAGGTTTTGATTGCAGTCCGCTCCAGGGGTCACTTTAGGCATCATTTGACAAAGACCGGGAGTGCCACCTTAGGACAAAGTAATGGAGGGAGTAGAGGACAGGAGAAGAGAGCAATAGGTAAGCTGAGTGCAGCTCTTGCAGCAAAACTAGATGTGCTCTTTTTGCCAGCCATTTCTAAACAGTTGCTCAGAATCAAACAGCCAGCTCTAAATCAGCAGTTCATTCATTTAGTAGCTCTAAAGGCTGCTCCCTATTAAACAAGACATGGTAAATCTGTTTCAGATTAGCAAATCAAATGAGTCACAAAAAAAATCCCACTTTGGTGTTAAGTTTTGGCCTTTATGAGCAGCATCTCAAACAGATGCTGTGTCCATACTGCTAAATATAAAAGGGCCAAAACCCGGTCTCTGGCCCCAACACTAAGTGGCATGGCCCAGCATGGGCTTCATGTCCGGACCAGCCCTCTGCGGCCAACTGACCCCACACACATCGTATGGCACTTGGCCCTGGCTCTCTTCTGTGCTGCAAGTGGTGTCCCTATGGTCCTAAGACATGATCATTATTTTTTTTATGTGTTTTTGAGTTCAAAGGCTCTGAAATAATCTAAGGGCAGTGTTGCAACCCACAAGAGTGATGTCTTTATGGCATGAAGCTGAAGGGCTGTGTTGCATACCCCAGGGTATGCATGAGGCCATATGAATGTGCCGAGTGTGATGGGACAGCCCTGGGGGACTGTGTAGGCTGGAGCTTGGTCTTTTCCATACTGCCTGTTGACAGCTCCAGGGAAGAGGCCAGATCGGAGCCAAGGAGCGAAATAGCAATTAAGTGTGTGGGCAGTCAAGGGTGTGGGTGTAGAGCCTTCCCCTTTTAGCCTACACATACCCAGAGGAATGGAGCAGGCTCCTCTTGATGTTTTATCATCATGTGCATCCAGCTGGAATTAGAGACTGAACAGAGGACAGCCCCCACAAACATCTGAAGCCCTGAGTGCTCCTCAAGAACTTCTCACTAATGAAGAATTGCAGCAGGTGAAGCACCACCTCTGCTGGCAACCTCTGGGTAAGTGGAAAACACTGGGAAATTTCAGCAGCATTTCAGCTTCTGTCTGCCTGAAATTTGGTGCCAAAAGGAAGACAGTGGTCTCATTTCTCACAGCAGCTGAAGTTTTTGAAGTGTTAAACAGCTTTCAGTTAACTCAAGAGCAACTCCGAAAAAAAATTACAACAAATATACAGAGACTTCCATAAAGAAAACATAACTATTGATTTTTTTTCAGAAAGAAAAAGCAAAAAGAAAGCGAAGGAGTTCTCAAGATACCACAGAATAGAGAGAGAACAACTACAATCCAAATCTTAGCGCTGAGAAAACTTACTCAGCCTAAGGTGAAAAGAAGGAGAGAGGCTCTTTGCTGTAGGAATCATCCAGCTAGTGAAACCAGCAGAGATGAGTGATTGCCAAGTTGATGTCTATCATCTGCAAAACATCATCTCAAGTAGTGGAGGTTCCTGACAATTAGAAAAGGGCTGCTGATTGAAAGACCAGCTATGTGAATGAAGAGAGTGGTGTATATTATACACCTTGTCTCTGGTAACATTTTTTACACCATCACCCACAGTATTCTTATTTTCAAGTTGAGAAAGTATAGAACGCGTGAGTATGGCTTGAAAAATGGCTGCACTGCCAGTGCTAAGGTGTGTAATAATCAATGGCTTAATATCCAGCTGAAGGCCGGTAACAAGTGGAGTGCCACAGAGGTCCAACATTATTCAATGTCTTCATCAGTGATTTGGATGAGACCAGGGGTTGCACCCTGCAGCAAATTCAAGATGATGCTCAGTGAGGGAAAGTGATTGATATACCAAGTGACAAAGCTTTAACCCAGAAGAACTTTGAGAAACACGAGATTTGTGCCAACAAGAACTTCTGAAATTCAGCAAGAAGTGCAGAGTTCTGTGCCTGGGGTGGAATAACCCCACACATTAGCACAGGTGGGGAAATGTACAGCAGAGACTTGATGAAAGGGAATCTTGGGTGTGTGGTTGATGCCAGAATGAGTAAAAGGCAATAGTCTGCCCTCATTACAGGTAGTACAAATTGCACATTGAGTTACATCAGGGGAAGCATGCCCAACAGATCCAGCGAAATTATCATCTCCTTTACTCATCCCTGGTGAGACCAGTTTTGGACCTACCAGCATGTCAAGAACCTTAAAAAAGCTCATCAAATTGCTGCAAATATAGTTAGAGGGGTAAAGCACGTGACCTTCAAGAAGAAAGTAAGGGAGCTGGGCTTGTTTAGTCTTGGCAGCAGGAGACTCTGGGGTGGTCTAACAGCAGCCTACGTCTATTTGAAAGGAAACTGAAGGGATGATGAAGCCAAACACCATTCAGAAGTGGCAGAGAACATCATGGGGCAACAGCTACAAGTTGTGGCTTGGGAGGTTGAGAATAGATAGAAGTTTAAGATACTAAATTAAAACTAAGGAAACAAAAGTAAGTTCTGCTCGGTGGAAGGAGCAGGCCCAAAGTAAGGCCAACATAGGAAGGCATAGAGTAGATCCCAGCAACATTGGGATTAATACCATAAACCAGAGTGAACAATCAAGGGTGCCAAGACTGCTTAAAAAGCTGAACTCTGGAGGCTTCATCTAACTAGCCAAAATAACCAGTTGCTGGTCTGAAATGCTACAGTGCATCATGGCCCCTGGATATGGGATGCATGCTTAGAGTTTTAAAAACCCAAGGCAGAAATTAGAGGCCTAGGTTCTGAGTTACTGTAATATTTCAGTTAGCAGTAAATGGAGTTATCCTATGCCCAAAGTGCAGATGGACTTACTGCTTTTCTAAAAAAGGATCAAAGATGTGTCTTGCAAGAACAAATAGAGTTTTGGTAGTAAGAGAGAGGAACGATCTAGGTTTAGCTGTGGGTGTGGAAAATTCTGGGATTTTTTCTACAGGAGACTAGTGCATATGACATTTAATGTCATTGCTAGATTGAACAAACTAGACCCTACCAAAAAAATTCAGAGAATAATTTTCAGATTAAAAATCAAAGGCGATTTTGGAAGAGCAGTGGTCACTGCCAACCTATGTCTTAATGCTCAGAACAAGTATCTAATAGAGCAAACACCCGAGGTTTAATGCGAGCAGGTCAACCTCATTTAAAACCTGCAGACATTGTATTTGATTTTGAACAAAGAGGTGATCAACACTGACAGAGCTACACCTGAGGGTGGGCTTTAGATCAGAAAACATTGAAGAAGGTTATTGGTAGGGGGTGGCTGCACAGCCTATTTCCAGCTGCAGCTGTCACCGTAAAGGGAAGAGCTCATTGGTGAATAGAACTTGATTCAGAGGCACCAGGCCGGGGAGCACCAGTTGGAGCAGGAAGGAATTCAGGTGATTATGCTGAGGACAAGGACATCACAACTGCTGAAGACTCTCAGAGCTGTCTTGGGGGGTATCCAATGAACAGAGATAGCAAAACATCCTAAGGCTTGCCACTTTTACAAAAAGTATAGGCCAAGGAGAGTAAGGAGGAATGACTGAAACCACTGTTAAAAGTTGCTGGGGAAAATGCATCTTAAATGTCTCGTTCTGTTCATTAGTTAGGATGCAGAAGTCCTTCTAGTTTCTACCCTAAGATAGCCTTGTTAGAAGATACAGTACTCGGACATACCATTTCTCTTTACTACATAGCGTACTATGTGGCTGGCAATGCCAGGCAGTGATCACAGCTCTGTGGGCATAAGCTCCTACTTTGTAGTGAAATACACGTGCACACACGCTGCTGCTGCCTCCCGTATCCTCAGCCCAGTGGGCTGATCACCAACAGCATCAAACTCAAAAAGCAGCTTTTCAGAAAGGCTGGGCAGCAAGGTTGTGTTTAGTCCTGTTATCTCATTGAACACTGTAAGTGTCTGCCAGCATAACTGAGGATTTAATTTAGCTTTTCATCACGCAGTGCTGAGACACAGCATTCATGGGGGCAAGGCCACAGGCAAAGCTTTACAAATGTGGCTAAATATTATTCGTTAGCATTGGTATTACGTTGCTGGTAGAGCTAAGGTTAGGAACCTTGCTTTGCTGTAGTTTACTAAAAATGAATCTCCAGAGACCGCAGCCAAAACGCTCATTGTTGAAATGGTGAGGACATTCCTTATAGTCTTCTACACAGGGGACCAAGGACAGAGTTTGTGTCTTTAATACTTCAAGGTAATTACAAGTATTGGAGCTAGCACAAATATTAGTACTGTGGGATGAGTAGATGTTGAGTGCATGTAGGTACGCTTTGCAGTAAGGCCTGAATGCGGTCATCTGCCCATGCACGGTCTGTGGTGCCGGGCAGCCTTGCAAAAAGGGAGAAACTAACCACCAGGAAACAGCGCCTTGTATCACGAAGCTTTCACTGGGTTGCCTCACCTTTGGAGATGAACACATCAGAGCCACGAGATCAGAGATTTGAGCAGGACGGTTAATACCGACTTCACTCTGGGACAGCCCTATGAACATACTGAAACAAAGTATTTTAAGCTCTGAGGCTCCATATCCGAAAAGACTGCCTGTACAACATTTCGCGTCCCTGAGCAAACTGATAAGGGATGACATGAAGAACATTTGTTACTGAATGTAAGATTTCCTGTTTAGCGTGCTTTCCCTGCTGGAATGCATTTACTGCATACATCACATCATAGGTTAGGTTATTTTCATCTCAGAAGAAGCTCTTTAAAAATTATCAGAATTTAAAAGAGGACAAAAATCTGTTGGAGTTTTTATGGTCAATTTTCGAACATGATATCTCAAGTCATATTTGGACAGAACTTCAAAGCCATCTTGTCAAAAACTTAAATAAGTCCTGAAAAAATTCCTTAACTGAGAAAGCAAGCCTTGACCATAACCAGTTGACACATTGTGAAAAGCATAAAACTCTGTCTGCAGCAGGATTTAAAACTGTGAATTACAGTAAATTGGGGAACGTGCTTTAAAATACATTTATAAAAACATGCTACAGTGTTAACGTAGCATGGCCAAAATCAAAAACCCTTAATGTATTGTTTGTCTACAAAACCATTGGCATATCTGATTTTTCCTACTAGGTTATCACTGTCATTAACTATAAGGCACAAAAGCCTACAGAGGCCAAATTTAATCTCACGTTCTATCTGTGGCATTTGATGGAGGCTGGGAGAAGGGACAGGTCTTGCCTGCCCCGGGCAGCTGTGGAGCTGCTTTGCAGCAGTTTATTTTCAATGGTGAAAAGAGTTTTTCTAGTTTCTCTGTCTGTCACTATTAGAAACTCCAGACAAAGGCTGAAAGCAGACTCAAGCTGCCTGAGACCTGTTATTTATTGACCTTTCATCAAATCAGTGGTTTTAGCTTAACCTCAGTCTCGGTCAAGCCAAAAACTCGCTGCAGACATGAAAGCCAGACCTCAGCCCTTCCTTTTACAGGTGTGACGATTTTCCAGGAAGGGTCCCAAGGACTCCTGGGCTGCCTGCATGAGGCCCACCCAGTTCTCATGTACCACCTTTTCATAAGCTCAGCCAAGAGCTCGTGTAATGACAAGCTTGTGTGCTGACCGATCGGGTGATGGAGGGATCTGGTGTATTCTACCCCAAAACCACAAGATTGGTAACCTTGGCTGCTGGAAAGCTGCCCCACAGTGAAGTTAAATCCTTCAGGGCTTTTTCTAGATGACAGAATCCACATCCTTGTCGTGGACCCTCCTTCTCACAAATTTGCAAGAGCAGCTTATCAGAATTGCTTGTCTAGGGAAGGTGCTGCAGAAAATGGAGCCTCACCTACATCCCGGTGACTTCAGAGGAGTGTCTGGCTGTTGGGGACCAGCCACTGTCAGTGCTGCAGAGTTACTTGTACCCCCTGACAGGATGATCACGCAGGGCCAGCAGCATATTAAAAGCCCAAGGGGGAAAAAAACCCAAACAATGTGGCTCATGATAACTGCTGGTACCAAGTGTCCTGGGTTCAGCAGCTGCCAGTGCCTCTTAGAAGTCTGATAAAACAGAACTTTCTTCACCAAAAGGGGAAGTGTCCCTTTTTTTCCAGCAGCTGTAGTGTACTGAATTGGACATTTTTAGAGCCGCATGTCTGCATGCCCATTGCCAACACCCAGCAGCTATATACTCCAGAGTTTTCCTGGCAAAGTATCAAACCTCCCTGGAATAATCTTAAGGGGCCTCAGTTAGTATGTTCCCTGGTACTGCAGAAGCGCTGAGCCAAGGCACAGGGGTGTGATTCTGAGTCTGCAGATCTGGTAAATATTTAAGGTTAGGATTAGCCACTATTTTTAAACACCTTTTTCTGATAAACGTTTACTCATGCTATGACAGACAAAGCCCTTCTTGCAGTTAAGTAACAATAATGACTCATTGTTGTCATTGATAGGTATTTCTGTTTAAATACTTAAATCAGTTCCTTAACATGGGAAGTTTGCTTATAAAAGTGAAAAAGGAACGACATATCTATCCTAGCCTGAATGATTGGCCAAAAAACTGAGGTGCTTACAGTTGGGAGGAAAAACTGAACATCACATCAGGCACTTTACTCAATGCTTTTTTTATTTTGGATGGGGACAGATCCCTGTTTTCCTGATCATAAAAGAGAGGGATGTAGTAGCAGGAAGAGGGGGAAAAAAACAACCTGTGTATGTGTGTGGGATCTAGTAGCTGATCTAAAAGTCAACTTTGTGTTCTTCAGACTGTTTCTCATTTAAAGGATAAATGCAAAGAATAGCTGCTGGTTTTGAGGAAGTTTAGCTGCATTTAAGATGGTTTTAAGTCTAGGAAACCCCACTGAGGAAGCAGGTAGCCCAAATGACAAGGGCTTTGGGATCAAGCTAGGTGTTTATCACTGCACAGTGTAGAGGCAAACCAAGTAACTCTGAAAGCTGAGCATGTCTTTTTCTGTTTATTGGTTTATGCTCAGTTTACTGATGGTGTAAATATTTGCAGAAGAAAAATGGTGTAAACACCACAGGAAACGTGGAGAAGGCAGGCACAGATGTCCTGGAAAATGGGATGTGACCCTGCAAGAGACTTAGAAGAAAGGTTTTCTGCCAGCTCCCTATAGAAAGAGGATTAGAGAATCTCAAGTGTTTTCTTGTATTTGTAACCATTTAAATAGCAAAAGACTTCAAAAAAGATGTACCTAAAGCACTGCAGTACTGCATAAAAAGGGATTAAAAAATTAAAGATTAGATGAAAATACTACTGGAAGTACTGACTTACTGTATACATTTGAAAAAAACAGGCTGCTAGCCTCAAGGCTCTGAGTAAGAATCAAGGCTTTACCCTATTGACCGGAAACCAGAGTTGGAAAGAAATTCACAGCATTTTCCAAATATTACGCTTTTTCCCCTTATAGTGAGAAGGCTGCCAAGAAGTTTCTAGTGGAAAGAACAAAACCTGTATTTTCATATCAAATTATAGAAAATTAGAGTTTAAGGGGACTTGAAATAGGAATCTGTCTGCCTCTTTGCAAAAAGGATCAAGTAAATGTAGCCATTCCCTATCAAGTTTTGTTTAACCTGCTTTAAAATCCTCCAGCAACAGAGTTTGGAGGTTCTCTAGGTAATGTCTTCTGAGATAGATTACTTTAAGAAATTGTTTTCTGGGTTTGCTTCCTGTTAGTTCTTTCTCTCCAGAGACTGAGGGCATTTGGAGAACAAATTTTCCTTGTAACATGTAACACTCTTGATAACATTTCCATGTACAGGAAAGCTAGAGGTTTTAGGACTTTCCTTCTCTCTGTGTTTCTGTGGCATTTCTATGGGCTGTCTTCCCCTTTTAGCATTTTGAAAAGCAAAACAAACTTTATTTTTAGAACATTTCCTCATAAATCTTATCCCCCAAAGTGCTTGCCAGGTTCACAGTTCTTCACTCAAGTGTCTCTGTTTCCTTTACCTCTTTTCTAACATGCAGGGTCCAGAGCTGGCACTGAAATCTGGAAGTCAAGAGGTGCTGAAGGGTCTCTCCAAAAATGTGTTACTCAAATTCAACGACAGGGTTTACCTCCTGTGTTGGACTTACAGTAGTCTGGCTAATAAGTCCCAGGGTGACATGAACCCAAGGATCATACTTTTTCGTATTCAGTTTGTAGATCCCATTCTGTGCTGTTCCTGCCTTGCAAGCTTCTCTTCTTTTCCTGTTTAGACTATGATTTCTCATTTCTCTGTTTTTAATAAATTAATTAATTTAGGCAATTTCTTCTGTTTAATGAGATCATTTTGGGTGTTGAACCTGCCTGCACAGGTTGGTGCCAGCTGCTCATGTAAACTGGAATTCTTTTTTTTCAGTGATATAGATCACGAACTGAAAGGGGCTGTTTGATGTGCCATCCCTGTTGGGTAGCAATGACTGCACCCTGCTCTCAGTTGTACCACTGAATTCTGTGGTTACTTCATAGCAGTTCTGTGGAGACCATATATCCCTGCTTTCCTTATAAGAATGTTATAATGAAGTCTTCCCCAAACTTTATCTCAAATGCAATAAATTATGTCAGTCGCTTCCCTGTCATCAGCTGGATGAGTGTGGTGGATTGACCTTGGCTGGTTGCCAGGTGCCTACCAAGCTGCTCTTTCACTCCCCCTTCTTAGTAGGTGAGGGAGAGAAAATGGGTTGAAAAGCTCATGGCTTGAGATAAGAACAGGGAGGTCACTCACCAATTACCATTATGGGCAAAACAGACTCAACTTGGGGAAGATTCATTTAATTTATTGCCAATGAGTAAGAGGACAATGAGCAATAAAAGCAATCACTCACTGATTACCATTATGAACAAAAGGGACCTGACTTAGGGAAGATTAATTTAATTTATTACCAATTAGTATCAGAGTAGAACATTGAGAAATAAAAGCAAAACCAAAAACACCTTCCCCCATCCTCCCTTCTTCCCAGGCTCAGCCTCCTCCTGACTCATCTGCCTCCACCCCCTCAGCAGCCCTGGGGAACGAGTTCATCACACATTGTCTGTCACTCCTTTCTCCTCATGCCCTTCCCCTGTTCCAGCATGGGGTCCCAGCCATGGGACACAGTCCTTCATGAACTGCTTCCGTGTGGGTCCCTTCCACGGGGTGCAGTCCTTCAGGAGCGGGCTGCACCAGCCTGGGTCCCCCATGGGCCACAGGTCCTGCCAGCAGACCTTCGTGTGTGTGGGCTCCCCTCCATGGCCCACAGCTCCTGCCAGGAGCATCCCCAATGCTGCAATCCCGGGGCTGCAGGGCCGCGGCTCCCACATAACCCTGCCCGTCTCTCCTGCTGGCACAGATACATTTCCCCCCTTGTTACGTACGCTGGCCCGGAGGCGCTACCGCCGCCACTGATGGGCTCGGCCTTGGCCCCCCCAGGTCCATCTGGGAGCAGCTGGAACTTTCCCCATTGGACATGGGGGAAGCTCCTGGCACCTTCTCACAGAAGCCACTCCTGGCAGTACCCCTCACTACCAAAACCTTCCCACGTGAACCCTCTACAATGAGTTACCATGTCAGAGAAGAAGTTAAATTCCCTTAATATGCTTTACTCTTGACAAAACTCTGCTGGCCTCTTCTTAGCATTGTATCATCTTCCAGGTGCTCACAGGCCATTTCATAATTTGTTTCGGTAGCTTTCCACATTCAGCTGTATTCCTTGGATTTGTTCCTCTTCTCCTCTTCCACCTTCTTAAAGGCAGATAGGACACCCATCCTCCATAAGTCCTCAGGGCCCACCTCGCTGCACTCAGTTTTTTAAAGTTCCCTCTTCTAAGGATTTTTCTGGGGAAAGCAAGCAAACATGAACACACTTGGTGACACACTTGCTGGTCCCAGTTACCCACCTCTGTGTTCCTCTTTTTCCTAAGGTTTTTCTATGGGCAGTGTTTAGGAGTTGTCTCTTTCTCCAGTCTAGATTGTGCCTGTTCCACATTTGAATTCTGCACAAGGAGCCAGAGTTTTTGGCACGCTCTTGATTGACTTTTGATAACACAGCTCCTGCTTTAACAATCTGCCATTTGTCATAACCATGCAGTTAGCAACAAAAGGTCTCTGTTAAATGTTTAACGTCAGGCACAATCCCAGCAATCAGAGCTGGTAGACTGAGGAGCCCATGCAGCATATGAGGTAGGAAGAAGCCAGAGAAAAAAACAGAAAAAAATGTGGTCTTGTTGTCTAGGTTCTGTATAAATACAGCTGGATGCTTTATTATCCTTAAAAGTGGAGGATTTCCCTTTGGTAGTAGAAATTGGAAATCTAATGAGTGTGAATATTCCACTTAGTAAAATAAAAATTGCAAATCACAAATATCTTCTGTTGTACTCTCCATAAATATGTTTGGATCAAAAAAAATCAGCAATACCCTAGAATAATTCCATGTAAAAGGAATCAATTACAACAAACCCATTGGTTAGAATTAATTTTCATTAATCTGAAGCAACATTTGTAACAATAATGACATTTCTTTCTACAGCACTGTTGCTTTACAGGGCAGAATAAAACTGCACTGCAGTCAAGATTCATCTGTTACAAGAAAAGTTTCATAAAGACCATATAATGAAAATTCATTTATAGACAGGTTTTTTTGTTTGGTTAGTAAATTTATTTGGGAGGGATGGGGGCATTTGGTATGTATTGCTCTCTCAATCTGGAAAACAATTATCATAGGTTATCCAAAGAGTATAATAAAAAAGTGGAAAAAATGTTCAGGTTGTTTTGAGGTGATCTGAAGAAGCCTTTTAAGGTTGCAGCTTGCCTAATAAGTGTGGTACTGATAACCAGTAAGTAACAGAAAATAAAATCCTCAAATCAAAGCTAAGGTGAAGAGAAAGGTCTTTAAATTCTTAAAAACAGGGTGCCAGTGAAGAGTGGAAGCACTTCACATAAAACTTCATTTTGGGGGAATCAGTGGTGTAAATAGTGCACAGTTCATAACAGCATTTTGTGTTTGTATCACTAAATTGTGCAACTGAGGAAGGATTCAGCAACTGATGGCCACCTATACTGCCCAAGAAAAAGCAGAATGCCCTTTAGGATGGTAATATTCCTTAATCAAGTCTTGTTTAAATGAACTCTCTTCCCAAAGGGATAAGATTTGGGTGACTGTTTCAGGGCATCGTATTAAAGTGCTTTGTTTATTGAACGCTTTTGAAACAGCTTGGACCAAAATGCATTTCTGCTTCACAAAATGTGTCTGGACCAGTTCCGTTACCCTCCCACTTGCTGAAGCCCACAGGACTAAATGGGTGTAACAAAAGAATTTGGCCATTGACCTGCAACTCCAGTGACTCATACTGGATCACGTAAAACTGTCTTTCTGTTAGAGACTGTAACAGAGGGCTGCTGCTAACGTTGAGCTTCCCTGCTACCACACAGCATGTGGGAGGCTTCAGGGGCAGAGACCTTTCCAGCAGATCACAGAATCACAGATAATGGTGGAAGCTAGCAGGGATCTCTGGAGGTCATCTGGTCCAACCCCCCTGCTCAAGCAGGGCCAGCTAGAGCCAGTTGCCCAGGACCATGTCTAGGTGTTTTTTTGAAATCTCTAAGGAGGGAGACTGCACCTCCCTGGGCAACCTGCGCCAGTGCTCAGACACATCCACAGTAAAGAAGAATTGTTTCCTGATGTTCAGTTGAAATCTTCCGTCTTTTCAGTTTGTGCCCATTGCCTCTGGTCCTGTCAGATTCACTGCAGAGCTGAGGGAAGGATGAGAAGTGGTCTGGCTTGGAGACAAGGCAGGCTGTGTTGTATCACCAGCTGACTTCTCTTCCAGACCCAATACTCAGAAGTCATACTTCTAGATTTTACCCTATGACAGTCCTTGCTTATGGGGCTGGAAAGCCCGTGGGAGTTTTGATCAGAGGGTCTCCAGTTCCATGAAGCTGGCTTGGTATGGAGCTGGCTGGTTGTTCAGATCCCCGTCTTTGCAGGTGCTGTCCACAGCGCAGACAGACAGAAAAGTCCCTATCTGGGCACTTGCACTGGGGTCCCTCGGTGATGTTGCATCCCTGAGCCTGTTTTCCCTGCACAAGCCTGACCATATGCTCCAGCAGATGAGCTGTTCTGCTGCAGGCAGGGAGGAAGGGGAGGGGTGTCACAAGTGAAATCTATCCATGTTTGCCTGCCTGGGCTTTTGTACCATTCTCATCTCCTTGTTTCTTTTTTAAATCCTCTCACCTGGGATGTGTGGAAGCATCGTAATTCTCCATTCACGGGAGCAGAGAATATTGCATGGCCCCATGCATTTTATTTTCGGATATGAGGGTTGCATTACATATGAGGATTGCCTAATCCAACACATCACCCAGCCAAATTGGCCAACCATGTTACTGGAGGCTTTTCTTACTTTGCTCAACCAGTGAGCTAAACGCTTTCTCTCCCTGGAAAATTTATCGAGATACATTGTTTCAGAGAAAATGTTTTGGAAGCATCACCTCAAGTGGGGATTAAACTTCCTTTAACTAGGGTAATCTGGAACTGGAAAGCTGCACAGACATCCGAGAGAGCCTGGTGACATGTGGAAGTGTAAAGGTGAGACTGACTCATAAAAATGCACTCGGGGCCGTTTTACAACAGTAATCACAATGTATCTGATCCAAAACACGGCAGGATTTGCTTGCCCTTGGGGATCATTGTGTACGTACAGAGGAAAAAAAAGGGCTTACATCTTTCAACACAAAATATTTCAGTATAAATAGCTCACAGGAATGCAGCTAATCTCTAAGGCCTTCTGTCAAACAGCTGCAGAAGAGGGAGAAGAAGAAAAACTTTTGGTGAAGGGCATCTTCAACATGCAGGGTGGGCTTTTCTGTAGCCTAAAAGCCTCATGCTCAGTGCTTGGTTTCTGCATCTGAAAACCATGAGGGGTAATTACTTTAAGCAGGACAGCCTCTAAGAAACTAGGGACTGTGTCGTCTTTGTCCCCGAGTTGAGAGGACTGTAGAATAACCTCTGCACAGTTTGATCTCCCACCTGTGCTCTGGGGTTATGCCTGTCCTGTTAAATAAAAACAATCCAGGGAAGAGACTGAGACAATGAACATCTGACTGCCCACGTTGCAAAACTGCATCTTCTTGCCCCAGGATCTGTTTTGGACTGATCCAGCCAGCTGTGCCCAAGACAAAATCCTGACATGGTGCAGGTGACACCTCCTCTGGGCAGCCTTCCCCACTGGCAGTGACGGTGAGACTGAACCAGATGCCTTACAGTGCCTTTATCATCATTCCCACTGTCTTCAAACACACAGGCTCTTGTGCTTTCCCCTACGTATGTGCCCTCAGCTTCATATTATAAAATCACCAGCCTGGTGGGCCTTGTGATAGGAGCCAAGGATCACTTCCTAGGGTGGATGAGTGTTTAGTGGTGTAAATACAGCCCCACAGGGTGATGTGGCTGGTTGCCTGTTACCTGGACTACTTTTCAGTGGAACTACAGCATTTTAAGGGCAGAAAGACAAACTATCAATCAGGTTGTCCATCTGCTATCAGCCACAGAAGGTTGTCTAGGAGGGATGCAAGGAAGAAGGTTGTCTAGAAGTCAAGCAAGGGCAGGCAGGTAGTGTGGGCTTTGTGTGTACACACCTTTGAGGTGCACAGCCTTTTAAGAACAGCCTAAAATTTCCATTCAAGCATAAATTTAAAATTATGAAAAGCATCCAAGCACAAATCTGTGAGCTAACCTCATAAAGGCCTTCCTTATGTGCTAGGCTGAGAGGGTCTACGGATCTGGTGCTAGGTCCTCGGGTTACTCAAACCAGGTGACCACAAAACCTCAGAGGATTGACCTTCTGATTTCCAAATATTTGTGAGAACAGTAATGGAAATCAGGGCACAGATTTCCAAAGGCACAGGGGAAAATGGGGAACACACCAGATTTCCTTTTTTTTTTTTTTTTTTTTTTCTTAATTGCTAGGTACACATGCAGAACACATGTTTTCCTTAGCTTTGCCTCAAGACACTTTAATTGGCAACATTTTACCCTGGGAAGAAGAGCTGACAAAGGGTTTGAAAATACCCTTTTCCATGGATGCCTTAGCTGGTGGTATAGATACTGAGTAGGTAAGTAGTGCAATGGCACAGTGGCTCTGAGGTCTCAGCATTTGTTGGTGTAAAGACAAAGTGGGGGGCACCCCTGGCAATCAGGTGGATCAGTAGCCTCAGTGCTTTCCTTCCACTGGGACTGTCACTGCTCCATGCAACGCAAGGGAGCCAAGCCCATTCCTGAGGTGGGCAGCAATGGAAGATGTTCTCATTCAGCTCCCGTAGCGATCCAGTGGTGTGACAGCCGCAAGCGAGCCAAATTGCTCAAAAGAGTTACAATACTGTGAAAGACAGTTTCTGCCAGTTTAGTTTGTCTCTGGTTGATATGCACACATTCTGCTGCTACAAAAAAAGAGATAACAGAGCAGGTTCCTTCATTCCGCCACACTGGGAAGAGGTTGGCCTCCCTGCAGTTGGGCTCTCTGCAAAAGAGCCGGTCCTCCCTGACAATGGTGGTGGGCAGGGGTGCCCACATGTAAGGAAAGGCCAGGAGTGGCTTGTTAGCCTGTTTACTATTTCAGCTGCACAGGGACAAAGACTGCTCTATGTACAGCAGAAATATTGTGGAAAGTAACTGACTGTAACTACCCACTGAGATATGCTCTACTTTTAGTTGAATCCCAGTGTTTTCTCCATTAAAAACATGATGCTCCATGGTAGGACACTGTGTTCAACTCCAGTATTGAACACAAGGCAGCAAAAGTGCATTGCATTGTTCTGTGAGAGGTGACCCTGCAACAAAACGAACCACTCTCAGAGGACCTGTGGCCAGGCCTCAGGAATGCCAAGCCCTAGGCTTTACATACGGAGTCCTCACAATGAAGTTAAGATAAGATTTCCTAAACAGTGCATAAACATGAGCTCAAAATGCAGAACAAGGACTGCCTACCCAACAGGAAACACGAGGTGTGAGGTGCAGGGGCTTGTGCACTGCTGTCCTACTTTGGTTTTACGTGTCTGAAGCAGAAGAGGAATGGAATTATCACTGTCTGCTGCGGATGAAGAACCTTATCCTGGAGAGCCAGGTGACTGCTTTATATGGGCTGTCCTGCTGGATCCAGGCACCTTGTACTCTTGGCTGTCCCATGACCCACTTCAAGAGGAGCACTGGAAGAGTGGCCCGTTCAAAAGTGTCTCACTTACTTTAGGGTACTTTCCAGACATGTAGAGGATGTGCTATACAAAAGGTGTTCCCATATAGAAGATGCTTGCCATTATTCATGATATATCAGCGTTCCTGGTGCAAGGAAGTATTGTGCAGAAGAGTTTTGAAACTGTTGAAGACAGTTTCTTTCTGCCTGCATATCCCATTTTTCTTTCCACTGTGGCCCAAACTGAACTTGGGGTATCCCTCTGCCTGCTTAGTTTCTAGATCCTGGGAATGTGTCTTCCCTTGCTGTGGCAATTATCAAGGCTCACAGTTCACTAGGTGCACTGGGCTCTAGGGATCTATGTTGGTTGAGCAAAGTGAAGAAATATAGGGTTTCTAGGCTTTGGCTGGTGGTTTTACATCTCTTTCAGATCTTCTTGCTGGACTCTGCTGTCCTCCCCTTCCCTCCCCTGCCATCCTGGCTATCAGTGGCTGCCAACTATGCTGCAGGCAGGGCAGATTATGGCAGCACTCTTCAGTCAGCTGCAGATGAAAATCAGCTCAGATCAACAAGCTGAACAATGAAAGTAATCGAGCTGGTTTTCCATGAAGAAAAATAAACAAGTGGCTCATCCAGTAGATTGGCAGTGACAAGCAGCTGAAAGGGGTAACTACTGATACAAGCACATCCCGGAAGGATATCTAACTAGGTGGGCATCTCTGTTTGGGTCCCTATCAATCTTTCCTCTGTCTACAAGGGTGTGTTTCTAGGAGAACCAAAACCTAAAAGAGATCCTTCCCTGCCTGTGTTTTCATTATCCAAACACACTTCATAAAGATATCGGTTTTAGCTGAGAGATATTCTACAATGTCCAGGGCAAGCCTTTCTTTCAGAGAGCTTTACTCTGCCTGTTGATCTGAATCACCTCCTAACTGCTCTCATGCCATTACACTCACTTAGGAAACTGATCCCTAAACATCCCAGGTCCTGGGCAGTTGACAGTATTCCTTTTCAGTTCCCATTTAAATACGCACATATGCGCCTCTCCTTGGAGTCTACACAAAGTCCTGCACTGTGCACTGCACCGGGTACTAAAACTAGCACAATTGGCTTAAACTTGCCTTTTTCAAAGTTTTCCCCTGTCTATTTTGAACAAAACAAAGCCTTTTGTATCCTTGTGGCCAAGAAGGGAAACCACAAAGCATAAAGAGCCCCAGCTCCTCTCCCATTGCAATTTGGAGTCCTTTTCCCAGCCCAGTGTGAACAATCCCAGCCCACGGGACAATCCCATGGCACTGTCCTGCATAATTTGCTTTTCAGAGAATTTCTGAAGGGAATATCTGAGAGCAGAGATGAATGTTCATGCCATTTTATCTGCCAGTATCCAGAGCTGGTAGTACTGTAGGTTTCCTTCCCCTTCCTGTGAGAAAGAATTCCTGTAACATCAGCAATGTGTTTTGGTTTACCCTCTGAACCTCCAACATCTTAATGATTTTCATGATTAATTTTGGCAATAAGCAAGGTGTATATACTGGAATTAGAAATGCATCTTTTTAATTCAAGATGTGAGTGATTGTTTTTCTCTGGAAATGAAACAACAGAGGTTTGGGAGGGAGAGGGTAGGACAGGAGAAGAAAAACGGATTCAAAATAAGGTGTAGGGAAAAGAAGATCAGAGAGGAAGAGTTGACTCAAAACTGTACCAAACTGTCCTGGTTTCAGCTGGGATAGAGTTAGTTTTCTTCCTAGTAGCTGGTGCAGTGCTGTGTTTTGGATTTAGTATGAGAATAATGTTGATAAGACACTGATGTTTTGGCTATTGCTCAGTAGTGCTTACCCTAACTCAAGGGCTTTCCAGTTGCCCACACTCTGCCAGCGAGGAGGTGCTCAAGGAGCTGGGAGGGAGCAGAGCCAGGCCAGCTGACCCGAACTAGCTACAGGGATGTTCCATACCATAGAACACCATGCTCAGTATATAAATGGGGGGGGAGCTGGCCCAGAGCCACTGATTGTTGCTTGGGGACTGGCTGGGCATGAGTCAGCAGGTGGTGAGCAACTGTGTTGTGCACCACTTGGTTTTCTATTCCTCCTTTTTTTCCCCACTTTTCATTACTGTTTTTATTATTATTATCATCATCATCATTATTATTATCATCATTATTATAATTATTATTTTTTACTTTATATTAAACTGTTCTTATCTCAACCCATGGGGTTTACCTTTTTCTGATTCTCCTCCCCATCCCATGGGAGGAGGGGAGGGTGAGTGAGCAAGCGGCTGTGTGGGTCTTCCTTGCTGGCTGGGGTTAAACCACAACACAAATACAGGCACCAAGAGATGCACTTGGTATCAATGTTTTGCTTCCTGAATCAGCCTGACCAAAGAACTTGTTCAGTGACTGATGCTTTTGAAATAGCAGGCAAGAACAGAGGCTGTAAATAACCGGTCCCCTATCAGCACTACAGTGTTATCAACAGCAACACGCACCCTGTCTTGGGAACAGCCAAGAGTGGCAGCAGCGATCAGTGAAGGTTGAACATGAGCATATAAGGAAAGCTCTTATCACAATATTCAGTAAGAAAGCTCGTGGAGTTTCAGCTGTGCCCATTCAGTTGACTGGCACCTTGTCTCGAAGCCAGCCCTTCCGACCTGCTCTCTATCCCAACCAACCCAAAAGTCAATCCCCTTTTCTTCGGGGACTTTCAGCACAGGAAACCTCTAGCAGAGAGCCTCCTGCTTCTCTGTGGCTGGGAGGACATGCTCGACTGCTCATGGTGGTCCATACAGGAGATGCATGAAAGCAACAGCACGGTCATGGGTAGTTATCACTGCAGGAGCAAACAAAGCTACCGCAACACAAACTCTCCAAGGGATGGGAAAGGTTATCCTTATTCGGGTGCTGGCAAGAGTCAGTTCTGCAAAATGTCGTATAAATTCTGTCTCTATTCTCTGCATGTCAATGCTAGTAACTGCAGTGTTGCACAATGAGGTACAGAGGGGACTAACCAACCAGTTCCCCAAGGGGAAGTTATATGGAGGTTGAAGTAAAGCAGAACCAAAGGATTTAATGTTGTTGAGCACGTAAGACTTGGCCATGCATGAGTTTACTTAAAAAAATAAAATTATAATGACTTTTCTGCAAAGAGCCAGCAGCAAGTGTCCCAGACACAGAGGAGCTGCAGGGGCAGATGCAGAACTTCCCTGGCACTGGTTCACAGCCCACGGCTTTGCAGAGCTCCCTCAGTGCCGCTACTGTTACAGCTGCCCACGGCTCCCCTGCCTGCCCTGGGTGGCTTCGCTGGGACAGACCCCCTCTTGCACTGGGCTGTGCTGTGCCGGGAGGCAGCACCAGGCACATGGGAGATGGGTGGCATGCGGGAACCAGAGCAAACCCTGAAGGGAGGCCCGGCCGCAATGATGGTCTGAGCTAAAACTCTCCCCTCCTCAGGGGCAGTAGCCGGGTTTGGTGCTGGGCTCCTGGAAGTGTCCTGGGGGCAAGAGTTCTCCCCTTCAATGACTGTTAATGACTGGCTAGTAAATCTGGGACAAGGTTACCTTTGTCTGGAGAAGGTGGAAATAGCTAGTCTGGGTCGTTAATGGGGCTGGAAAAAGTGTAATTTACTGACAAAGCTGAATCACCAGTTGTCTTCACTACAGAGTCTTGTGCCAAGTCATACAGTTAAATACAAATTATAGTTGTTTGCTTGTTTGTTTTTAATCCATTCTATATTTGACCAATAAAACAGACATTGTGATTGAAAGCCTAATTTCCTCCATTTATCTATTAAAGTCATATTCCATAACTTGAAGAAAACAAACTCACTGTAAGGCAATGACTAAAATACTCCTTTCAAAACACTTTACCATGCCTGTACAGTTCTCAGTTGGGAAAATACATTATTCATCCGTTGTACGGTTAGATAACCTTGGGTACAGGATTATAAAGGAACTAGTCCATTCTGAACAAGTACATATTGTAACTGGAAACACTATAATCTTATAAAACAGCCTTATAAAACTATAGCCTTATAATTTACCCTAATTCGACAGTGATAAACCCTCTGGCCCTTTGGTTAGATTGCTGTTTGCATCTGAGCTTTCATTCAGTTCATGCTGGGTGCAGTATAGACATTCATTTTCAGTGAATCAATGACAGAACAATAAGTCATCCAAGATGACTGACTCACAGTCCCGTGATTTTTAGTGACAGACATAGTGGATGGTTTTAAATATGTAGTAACACCATTTCACTGAAATCAACGTTTTGGAAAAAAAGCCGATCAATTCCTCAGAGATACTCCACACATCAATCAGTATAATGCAGAGTCAAGTCTAATTCACAAGTGGTACACCAGCTAGTTATCTGAATCACTTTGATTGGCAGGTCAGCTATAGAGATCTTTAAATCAAATTAAACAATTTCACTCTAGGCTCTTTGCTTGAAATAGCTTTAAAACACAAGGCACAATTCCTATTAGACAATCCTGGGAGAAAGCAAACACACTATGAATGATTAGCTAACTTGACCTCAGCTTTCAAGTGTAACAATGTCTTTTATATGGAAAGTTGGTAAACGCCAAGGGAAACTGATGTGTGACTGCAATTAACATTGCCAATTACTGTCGCTGTTCTGCCACCCACATTCTTTCAGAGGCCACTAGAAAAATGTTCTCTTTTCAAAGCTCATTTAGCAATGCTATCACATGAGGTGCACAGGTCATGGTTTTCACAGTGGCACAGCACTCTAAACTCTCATGCTTGCAGTATTTTCTGCACAGGCCTGTTTTTTTCCACTCAGACAGCAACACACCAGATTTAGTTACTCCTGATTTACCCCAGTGAGAGTACATTCATCCCCTTTGCCACCAGCTGTTCTATAGCATGAAATACTGTCTGCAGTTGCCAAGGATGAAACCTATGTGAAGAAACTCAGCTAGGTGGAGAAGCCCAGGGAAAGAAGGAAGACGGGTTTGGTGGCAACCTGAAAACCATGCTAACATGACATAGTGCTGGTCAGTGTCCTACAAGATGGAGCTTCCCAGAAGGGGCCCAGAGCACTGGAATTCTGGTGTTGGGAGGCAAAGGGTGGGACAGGGAGAAAAAGAAGGTACGCATGAGCTGAGCAAGAGTGGAAATGCAGGAAAGACTTTGGCAAGGTCAATGAACTTAACCACAGCAAGAGATTTGAGCACAAGGACAGGATGGTGAAAAAGAAGGAAACCTTTGGACTTTGTCCATTGGCATTATTTGAGGATGCGTATCATTTCCCTGTGTACCTGGGAGCGCACCACTGGAGATATTATACATGTGCAGGAATCTGGGCAGCTGACACCAGTGGGCAACGCAGGGACCTGTTTTCTGTGCTGGCAGAGGTGAGGCTGATATTTGGACTTTGGCAGGGCTGAGAGGAATTGGACTCAGACAGTGATTTCAGAATGGATGGAGGTGTGGAACACAAATAATACACCAAATAAATGCTCAAAATATTTAGTCTTGCTGAAGCAGCAAGACTGCTGTGTAAGCAAAGGGACAAGTAACAAGGTATTGGGAGCAGATACAATTTGGTCAGTGTGTGTGCGTAAAATAGATGCAAATAAACTAGACATGAAGGCAGAAGCTTGGTAACATGGGCTATTTGTGCTCTTCTTAAAGAGCTGCTGCAGGGGTGCCTGGGCACAAGGCACCTAGATGCACATGGAAGCCTCAGGAGCATCTGACCACCACACTGTCCACAGGTCTGTCAGCAGAGCCTGTGCCTCAGCACAGTTAGTAGCATCCAGGCTGCCGGAAGCCACGTTAAGCCTTCCTCTCCTTGCCTGGATGAGTTTGAAGACCCCAGTGAAGATGGCCTCTAACTCCTGATGGGGAAGTGCTTCTGGATTTACACACTGGATGGCTACATCCCTGTTGAAGGCACCTGGCATACCCAGAGAAACAGCCAGACTCAGGTGGACACACACAGCTGAGACTGTGACTCATAGGAGCTGGCCTAGAAAGGTCCAAACAACACTGAAGTCAAATACCAAGAGGCAGGAGGTAGAGTCTTTATCAGCAGAAAGGAAACGCTTAATGACACGCTCCAGCAGGTGGGTTTTTTTCAGTGACATGAAGATCTATATAGATTGCGAACAAGGCCCCTTTCCCCCCTCTTTTTTTCTCACAAATGCAAAGGGAGTCTGAAACTTTCTCCTGTGAAAGTCAAGGTAGGAAAGAGAGGTGATGGTTTAGCATAACAGAGCTAAGGCAGAAGAAGAGGTCTCAGAAAGATAAATATATGAATGAAAATATTTATCAAGCTGGAAACACCACATTTACTGGGACAGAAACAGGTAGGCAATTCACATCGTGCATGGTTGCCAATAAGGTCTGTAGCAAATGTAAGAAATCAGTTGTTCACCTTTGATCAGTCATGGAGACCAGGCACAGCTGCTCTTTACCGCATACAGGCTCCCTCAGTGCCAAAATGGAGGAATATTGAGTCATATCCTCTACAGCCAAAAAGATGCCAAAGAGGCGTCTTTTAGTGTAATGTGCTTGTTGCTCAGCTGTTTCGAAACACTCAACAATGAATTATTAATTAAAGGGAGGTACTGTTATTTGGTAGAGGTGATGATTTGGAGACAACCGATCCAAAGTTTTTCCTCAGACCTACCATTGCCTTTTTCTGTCTTTTCTTGGCAAGCAATTCAGTTTTTATGAGTTTCAGCTTGTCTATCTATAAATAGAGATAACATCTGCACACTAATATATTAAACAAACATAGCTTTTCCTTCCATTCACAAGCTGTCCAGGAGCAGCTTGATTCTGTATGTGAATCATCAGTGGTCAATACATTTCTTTACATGTGCTGGTTACAAGCACAGTGTTTGTTATCTAAAACTGAAACAATGGCAACCAGAACTATTTTGGCTCACTAGTCCAATTTTTTCTGTACTTAAGGAATGTAAGTCTAATCTCCTTTGGCCAAACGAAGGGGGTGGGGTGGGGTGGAGAGGGGAATAAAATTGAAAAGGAGGATGTGCTTAATATGGAGTAAACCAAATCCTTTCGTTGACATATTTAATAATTTGTCAATAGCATGTTTGCAATGGGGTTTAGCATCGCTGAATGAGAAATATGTTAGTTTCTGACTCCAGAGCCGCAAGCAGGGCAATTCACCGCTACTTCGCTCCATTCACAGTTCAGTCCTAACGTCACTTGCCATGTGACAGCCAGAAAGAAAATCATAAATGCTCTGTACTTATTTTGAAAAGTAATGATTAAAATCCCAACAGAGCGCCAAATCCTACCTTCCTCTGCACAGCAGTGCAGGAATGAGTAGGAACAAATAGACATCGTTCCTTCCTCCACACCAGCTGGAGACTTTCCAAATCTGATGCTTAACAGAGTGGTAAGCAGAACATCAATTAAATAGGACAGTTTGTACACCATGACCCGGGGAGGTCAAGCTCCCAGCTCTCCCCTGAAGCTGAATTTCTGTGGTGCATCTTACAGGCAGTTTCCCATCGCCACCTCACTAAGCAAAAGAAAGGCAAGCTCTGCCTATACTTTTCTGCCTATTTCTGCTGTGTTTGCATTTTGTAGCGCTAGTCAAATTTAAAGGGCAATTCATGCTGTGACCTTAGGAGTTGTGGGGGTTGCAAACAGTAGACAACAGAGTCTGTGTTAATTTTGTATCTCTGGGTTGATAAATCAAATCAACTGTATTCCTTCCACAGAGAGGGGAAATTTTCATCATAGCATATTGTGATTTCTCACATTGTCACAGATTCGAAGATGTCTTTAAAGAAACTGGTACATAGACCACAGTTTTAGCAGTTTTAGCACTGTACCTGTTCCATTTTCCTTCATACAAAATGCTTCATACATCTGTGGCCTCCTACAGATGCTTCTGAAGCTGTAGGGTTTCGACCAGAAGTGTCTTTTAGTAAACCACCAAAATAATCAGGGTTCTGGTTATTTATCACAAATGTGTAGAAAATTAATTTCACCTCATTTCAAGCTGAGTGCCTTAAACATATGCATCATCACAATAAACTTGTGAGTCTTCAAACTACTGTAATCTCCATGATATATTTAAGGAAAATGAGGCTAGGACAGTCTAGCAGCAATATTCCAAAACAGCATGTAGTGCCCCAAAGGAGATCTTAGACAGAAATTGGGTATTAAACCCAAGGAGATATCCACAAAACAGCCACTAAATAACTGATACTTAGAAACCCAGATTTTCCATGAAATTACCTTTAAACCTGCAGACCGCAGCGCTGAAGGTGCCTGCAACAGGCAGTAAGCCCCGAAGCCATCAGAGCACATTGCTCATACACAGACACTGCTGAGCCCCCCACTGCCACTGCCACTGCCCCGTGCCCTCAGCCCCAAGCTCGTCATATACAAGTCCACATCTTGCTCAATGTCCCAGTGACAGGGTACGTGCAGAGTGACTGATGAGCACCCCTGCTCCTCTAGCCCAAGAGAACTCTGCTGTCCCCAGTAGGGAGGACATACTCATGCGAGGAGACATTAAAGTTAGGACCAGAGGAAACGAAGAATGGGAGGAAAAGAGTCTATCCCCTTGAGAATATACTGCCTAAAATGCAAGATTCAGAGAAAAACAGGGAGTGTGAGAGAGCAAGATGCTCAAGCCAGTAATGAGGTCTCTTTTCCTTCATCAGGGAAACGGGTTTTTCATTTCCTTTTTGGATTGCTTATGCATTTTTCTTAAAAAGACTCACTGCACAACAAAAAAAGTTATAGCAGGCACATAGGACCCACAGAGAGTGATTTCCAGGGAAAATCTCAAGTTAACCTGGAGTAAAAGCCACAGGCGGGTGGGAAGGGAAAGAGAAGCCTCAGTAGAATTTTGTCATTAAAAGCACCAAACCACCCATTTTACGTTCAACCACAAAACACAGTGTGGCAAGAAGATTATGTCCCAGGGAAAGTCATGCTTCTGAAGGCCTTTTGTACACCCACAGTAGGCCTTTACCCCACCCCATGTAGGAAGGCTTCAAGCTTTCCTTAGGTGGTTGGTGGCAATGTCCCAACTCAACTGGAGGCCTTCAAGTTCAAAACAAAACGGAACAATCCCTTCCTAGGGAGTTTCTTCCCGTCAAGCATTTTTGTGAGGAGTCCAGCCTCTCCCGAGAGATCTGGCAGTCAGAATCCAGAAAGCAAATGTTTAAGAGCTTCCTTTACCCCTCTCAATTGCCTTGGCTGCTCTGGCAAGGAAGCTGCTTTTATTGTGTCCAGGGTGACTTCTTGTGGAGGGCAACAAATCCCCTGGCTATGGGGCTCTAATTCCCAGGCCTCTTTCAGCCAGCAAAAAGAAGCTTTGACATATTTCAAGGCTGTCAGCTGAGGCCAGGGATTTCTCTCGGACCATGGATGACCAGCCCAGGACTGATTCCTCTTTGATTTCTTGCTTATGGTTGACTCTCTTGTTCTGCAGAGCAGGCTTGCAGAACCATATGCACCTCGAGGTGTTCTCACACACCACCACACCATGCTGATACATCCTCCTGGGGAGGGAAATGCAGTGAAGCACAGAGTGGGGTTTCGGTGATGGCCACCTCAACAGCCTCACCAATTCAGGAAACAGAAGTTGGCCAGCATCTCTAGAAGACAGCTTGGCTGACCATATGCCTAGGGAGGGAAGGTTTCTCTTCTGATTCAAGCAGGAGGACTGACCTCCTTCTTCCTTCACTAAAGTAATTTCGTGGACACAGCAGAGAAGGAAACCAGCCCTGCCCCAGCCAGCCTGCCCCAGGCAAGGACACAGCAGGGCTGGTTCTTGCTTTGGCTCCTCTGTCATGCTGGACCATGCTCCAAGGGGAACCATGCTCCAACCACCATGCTGACCAAGGGGAAACCTTGCCAGCCCTGAAGCGGCTGGGATCATCATAATACTGAAATACACAGTGCTTCTAAAATTGCCGTACATCACAAACACAGCCTTCTTTTATTACCAGTTTTTGTGATTTCTGTTACTTCATGGTTTTGACTCTGACTACTCACTGCCCATAGCAACAGCAAGAGGCAGGGGTGGAATCACAGCCCCAGCTCCCTCTGATCTTAGGAGAAAGATCCCTCACGTCACCTGTAGATCTTAGAGGATTTCACAAGGATTTTAAGGATGTTTGTCCCTTACATCTGTCTCACAGTGGGATACACAGAGCTGTATAGCATTGACGCAAAAGCTCCATGGACACGCTGCAGAGACCTGTCTCAACAGGCTCCTGCTCACCTGCCAGCCCTCCTGCTTCTGCTGGAGCTTTCACAGCTCATCCACCATCCTGCTGGCTTTCCAGTATTTTGGAATACCAGTTGTCCTTTTACCAGCATTGACCATTACCAGATTGTGTAAAGCGGGCAACAAAAATCAGCTGTTTTAACCTCATTGGTCTGACTGCTTACAAGGTCAAAAGTGTCAAAAAGACTTACGCTAAAATTATAGTTCAGAGAAACTGAAAACTTACCAAGATGATGAAGATATCATTTTTCAAAGCATACATATTTACATGCATGTAAATAAATACACATGAATATATCCATGTATGATTTATACTGTATAGTGTGGAACAACAACATCTATTTCTTGAACATGAAGCATTGCTGTCATTCTGCGTTGGCACGGATCCGGTTATTGCAGTGAACTTTAGGTGGACATAATTTCTGCCACTGCAGGATCTTTGAACAGCTGAGACTGAAGCAAACTCTGCTTGCACATTTTAGTTTCATGGCCCGTTATCCAAGGGGCTGCAGTGCCCCATTTAGATCTTGACATTGAATTTTATCTACAGATTCTTGCATCTACAGACATCTTGTGATCCAGTCTATCTACCAAAAGGCATCAAGCTGAAATTGTTACAAAACCAGTGGACCTCAGCCTCACCACAAGCATGTCTACAGCATAATATCTCATCTATCTGCCATGCTCTGAGATTGGTATTAGACAATCATGTCCCTATCATGATTAGAACATAGAAGAAAAGGGGAAATTTGGAGAAACTTTCGAGCTGTTTGAAGAAAAGAAATCTGAATTGCCTCGTAAGACATTTTTGTTTGGCTTGGAGATTTACTTTGTTTTATTTAGAAGTTCTGTTCTCTCTACCACGGATATGTTTTTTTAACCAAGTTGATACTTTCTTTTTCTGAAGTTATATTAGCATTGCAGACTGAAGATTTAATCTAAACCACTTTTTAAAAAAAAAAAAAAAAATCAGGCAGTGCTATGTCCAAAGATTCTATGGGTCAGATTTTCAACAGCTATTTTATATTGCTTTACACCTGCTGACTAGCAGGGCCATCACATCTAACAAGCTGAGGCCTAAACTTATTGCCAATGTCTCATTAGGCAACTGCATAGAGAGTCCAGTCCTGCTGTATTTACATGTTTACACAGGTCTTGAAAGCAAGGGCAGGGAAAAAAATACTGTGATTCTTTACAATTAGAATAGTATTGGGATTCCTTACAGTCATTATATACTGATCCAGATGGTACAATTTTTTCTCCTAACAGCTGATTGCAGTCACAAAATGGAATTACCAAAAGCAGAACGTCACTCATTAGGCATGAGTAGGGGTGACCAGCGCTGCATATGACACAGACAGTTCCTGCCCAAAATGCTTATGATCTCAATAAGACAGCCACAGAGCAGACAGTGAAAAACATGACGAAGGAGCTGGCTTAAGGGACAAATAGCTATAAATTATTATAATAACTATTATAATAATTTGCTATAATTACACAAGAGACCGTTACCTGTTTGACGACACAGCGAGCATTGGTTTGTTCTCTGGTCAAAAAATAAATGAGTGACAAGAGTATCCTAGCTGTCTTTCCTGGCTTGTAATGCCAATGGTATCTATTCAGCAGCTGACTCTAATAAAGTCATCTGGCTTTTTTGAAACAAGCAGGAGGGGTGGGCAGCAGCTTGATGGGTGACCTCAATTCGCTGAGCTCTAAGGACAGTTTTTTAGACTCCCCTTTTATAAATGCTGCAATTATGTTTTGTATATAATTCCAGTTACAATTCTGATTGGAAAACGGAGCTGCTTAGGGGAGCTTACAAGATGACATCTGTTCAACAACAGACATCTGTGCCAGAACAGCAAACCAGGGCTGCCTGAGGCAGGGTGCTCGAGTGAGATGCATGTACAGACCCACATCTGTACGTGCTGCGATGGACCAATATTGGTTCTTTCAGCAAAAACTGTTTGTAACCCAGACCAAGTTCATTCACACTCTCTGCCCCCTGTCAAAAGGCATCCCAGGTTCAGTCATTAAGGAATGCTTTAAAAAAAAAAAATCTTATAAAAGAAACCTCCTTGACTGTGATGCCCAGCAATTCCTTAAACAAAATGATTTCCAGAGGTAGCTGTCCTCTGCCCAGTGCAGAGAAGCACTGACAGGCTTTTACAACTCATTTTCAAGCATCTTTTGTGGAATCTTTGGACTTAATTCATCCATCTTTGCTAGTAGATAATTAGTGAATTAGTTGATTTCTCCACTAACCCACCTCCATCCTACCCTGCCAGCCTGTACCTGCAGTGTCCCATCTGGGTACCAACAGCAAGCCTATTAGTTGCACAGGGGTCTATTTGCCCCCATTTAAGAGCAGCTGGAGTGAGCAGCCCTTCCAGCCTACTGCTGCTTCAGCCCAAGCCCTCGTGTTGTGTGTTGGGCTATTTGATGCATTACAGACAACTCCCACTTTTATTATACTTTTGCTTGCTCCTCAGGTTTATCCCAGCAGGAATTTCCAATTCCTGCCTCTTCTTGCCTCTGCCAGGGTACAGCTGGTTAAACAGCTGTGGATGGAATCTGCATCTAGTGATTCATATGTGCCAGCAAACTGGCCAGTTCTGCCTGTAAACTGGTATTGCATACCATTGTAATACGTGGCCTAAGTAAAATGAAAAATATTCTCCTCTCCCAACCTTTCCTCCTCCGTCCCCTCACTACTAACAGAGCCAAATTATGGCATGACTGTTTCTCCTTATTCAAGCAAAAGTCACAAGATCTGCTCCTAAGCAAGCAAGGAATTTTAAATGAGGAAACCAAGAAAATACATAAGCAAGCTGAAAACCAAAGAGAAATACCTTTAATACTAAACCACTTTTGAATAGAAAGATTATGAATTGGGCAAAATTGATATTTATATGAAAAGACATTGCTCTAAGGACTTTCATTGCGTGGGATCGGTGAGTTTCTTTTTCAAGGCTGCTTGAGAGGTACGCTCTAGAGTGCTCTATAATGCGCAACAGAGTAATACTTGACATAGTGGATAATATCAGGAAGCTTCATCATGTGCACTGTGAAGAAAAACCAATGAACAGCCTGAAGAGACTGTCCTGCTCCACACCCTCTCCCTAGAAACACTCAGAGATGAGTGGCTCTAAAGTCACAAATCATGTCACAACACATACCCTGTCATACTTGCCCCACTCATCCTGCTTCAGATATTCTGCTGGCTGGCAGTGAATGTGAAATTTAAAATATTGGAAAGATTTGAAATGTGAAAGTGCATCACTGGGCTCACCCCTACATTGCCTGCTCAGATAAGCTCTTTCTGAAGGCAATGTACCAAATTTGGACAGACGTGTGCTTATCTTTCTGCTGGACCTGAAACCAGGGAACAGGGAAGGAAGGAAAGATTCTCTTTCAGTTCATTTTAGCCCTCTTCCCTGTCTATCTGGTGATCCTCCAACTGGGTAAGGACAGGGCTGTGGGACCAGTCTTTGTGCCAGTGTCCATGTTGTCCACATGCTGCTGCTTGACTTTAGCGGCTCTCCCAAAGAGATAGGTTTGCTGTCATTTCCCCATACTGTTTACCATGTACACTACAACTGGCCTTAACTGGAACCAGATCCCATTATATTGAGCTCTGTGCAAACATCTACAAACAGCAATTCAGGACTGGAAGAATTAAAAACACTCTGCCAACCTGAATGCAAAGTTATCTGCTGCCAACAAATGGTGAATTTCAAATTAGTGGTCTGGTTTGTGAATACAAGCCCTCTGTCTCCAAAAACAGGCAGATCCCCTTCCCTACCACCTAACCAGCCCTGCCAGTGCTAGTCCCTCCACACTTTGGGGCAGCATCTCCAACTGCAGGAGAGCCCAAGAAGATGGAGTGTCTCTGAATCTTACCTCTGCCAAGAGACCGTGGAAGATTATTTGTGGACCTGAACTGCAGATGAGTTAGATGTCAGCCAGCAGATTCAGTGAACTTTAAGCTGGATTGTTGCCCAGTTGCCTGCAAGAAACTGGTTATTATATTGTCCCTAACTCAGCCTCAGGAGTTTGGAGTGGAAGTGATTAGACATGTGAGCTGTGGTTTGGGAGACATACTTGCTGTGTGCCAAGGGACGTGCAGACAATCACGTAAAGCAGAAACGCACACATTCACACAGCGCTGCTGTTATCGAAGAGATGAAACTCTTTGCAGCAGTCATGACTCAGAGCAGCATTTGCATATCCTTGAGCAAGAAAAAATAAAAAAGGAATTAGGAGCTGAAGAAGGGTGGGATGATTAGGGAACAGCCAAGAAGAAGAAAGGCATATTCAGAAGTGGGCGAGGCTTTGCTCGCCTGGGACGTGCTGCTTTGCACCTGGAAATGTCTGCCTGGGCACAGCCCCCCACCGCCCCCCCCCCCCCCCCCCCGTGCAATAGGGGCTGTGGGATCTGCCTTTACCTTGTCTGGGCGAGGTGAGCTTTTCGGGATGTGTACTTCAGCAGGAGGGAATTAGGCACATAATGGTGGTTATCTACACGCATATTTTTACACCATTAAACTCAAAGATGGATTTTTAATTTCCCCTCACCCTGGTTCCCAGGAGTTAGACATTATAAGGCTATTGACTTTCGAGATTTTCTGTTAAAGGTATAATTGCTGAAACCCCGTGAGGTTTGAAATAAGATACTGTATTATTTTCACACACCCACATACACACAAAGTAATTTCACTAACTGAAATCAAGATTATTGCCCTTCATTAACAGATCCCCTAAACAGAAGGTTACTACTTAAGCGTGAACTGAGACAGGGGTGAAAATAGCCCCTTTTGGAGACACAAATGTTGAAATACTTTTAAAGGCAGCTTATTTGTTTAACAATGAGAGCAGGATGAAAGGGAGCACCATACTTTCACATCGGTGGAAATTCTTTCCTCCCTTACCGTGGTGACAGACACATATGTCCAGCTACAGAAACATGTAACTGAAGATGCTTGTGTTGAAAGAATTCATGAGGTGCAATGAAGCACGTTTTGTTTCTGTTCTTAAGCAAAGGGTCAGAACCCCACTTTTAGATGGAAATCTCATCACCAGCAATTCCTTTCGAAGGAAGGGTCGGGCCCTGCCCTGATGGGGGAGGGAAGGGATAGGCAGCCACCCCAAAAAGACTTTAACTAAAGCAGTCTTCTGAGGAAGGAGAGACAAACTCCCATGCAGAAGGTATCTGAGAAGTTTCTTTGCACCACAGGTGTCTTAACACCAGGACTGGATGCAGGTGTCTGCCCCAGGGTGTCCCCACAGGCAATCTGGCATGCCTCAAGATAAAGCATCTTGCATGTCCCCAGACAAAGCACCTGCGACCTGGCCAAGCTAAAGTGCTGTCTGGGGGGACAGGGTTTGCTGGGCAGCTGGGAAGGCTAAAGGACACCTATAGAAGACCCAAATAGATCAGCCTGCCTCTGTGTCTCCTCCTGGCCTGGGTAGTAAGGCTGTTTGCTAGATCCCCTTACAGCCAAGGAAAAAGGGGCTTGTGAAGTGCCTCAGGCCTGGGGGTCACTGTCAGAAATCACACAGGTCCAACCACAAAGCTGCGGCATTGTTGCAGACCCCCGCGCTGCAGCAAGTTTCATTTCTGCAGAATAAGCAGCAGTTTGCACACACTAGCAAGGTTTTCTGGGTCAGGACTGGGTGCTCTGTAATAAAGGTACCATGTGAGGGTTTCAGTGAGTCCACCTCAGCTTTTTAGATCTTCTCCAGAGACACAAGGAGACCACAGTCCTTACAAAAGCAATCCTCTGACATAAATCAGCATCGTACAGCTGCTGTGGTGGGAGGGCCACAGGGTCAGGCAGCTTTCAAAGCACTCTCGGCAAAAAAAAAAAAAATTATAGAACAAATGTGAGAAAACGATTGTTTATGCTGTCCTAGAGAGTTTGGTAGTAACTGAAAGCTGGCACCTCTAGGGCCTCCCAGCCCTCCTGTGAGATACTGAAATTTTTTGGTTATGGGGTTTTTTTGCAGATGGCTTTCTCAAGATCATCTTACACGTTCATGCTGGAGCAGACAACAAACATTTTATTATTCCCACATTCTCCTTCTCACTGTAGGCCCTGGACACACATTCCTTTGCCTCCCAGTTTAAGTAGGTTAGCTTTATTTCCTAATGTTAATGCAATCTTTGCTGTAAGGGAATGTTGCAACTGGATATTGATTTGTTGAAAAGAAATAGGACAGGTCATTTCTGTTCTTCATGAACCTCACCTTCTCTGTCACTCCAGCAGAACTGGAGGATGGAGGATCTTCTCTTTGTCTCACCACACTCCATGTTTCTTCTCAGCCTCCTCTTGCAGCAAGTCCTTCATTCCACTATGGTCATGTTTCTAATATTTGTTTTTTGATGGTCTCTTCCCTTTCTGTGGGCTACAGACCTATGCCTCCCTGTACTCTTTCTGTTTCCTTCTTTCCTTCTCTTTCGGAGGCTTTTGAGAATAATTTTGGCTGAAAACTTCTACAAAAACCACAAAGCAAACTTAAAACTGCAAGAAAAACAAACAAAAAATCTTAAGATTCAAACCTCAAGGTTCAGACTCTTTTAAGGCATGGAAACAACATGGAAAATTGCAGCCCAATGTCCTGAAAATTCACAGTGTTCCCAGTACTTGGAAAGAAGGTTTTAGAGCCAAAATACCAGGTCAGTGGGAAAAAACAGAAGTAGTCCCAGCTTGACCCATCACTGTTTCCATGCAGTTTGATGGAAATGCCTGCTCTCCCGAGTCTGATCACCCAGCACACGAGCTGTCTAATTTTACTTGGTAAGCTGAAACAGAAAGTGTGATAGTTCATTTCAGCACCTTATTTTTCTTATCCTGTACTTATCATTTGCTTCAATTTTTTTTTCATGTGTAACAGTCCTTTCCATCAGACTTTTCTGTTTGTCATGTAGGTACTTATTAACCAGTCAAAGCTAATCATTTGGACATCAATGGCTTGGTTTCTTATCTTGAACATGTATTGTGATCACATTTCACATGCGTGTACAAATGCACGGACACAGCAGAAAAGAGATCCTGCTAAGCCCAGAAAAAATACTTCCATTCACAGGCAATGTGCCTGCAGGCCTCCCTACTAATGCAAGTATTCACCATGATTTTACCACAAACTCTCCACAAGAGGAGAAAAAAATCTGGGGCTGCTTCATTTTTAAATGCACAGATCCTACCAGAGGCTCCTCGAGAGCCACAGACTGGTAACTGTCAGTATCAAAGTCAGCTGTGGCTTGTTAGTGTTAGTTAGTCTGTGTCCGTGCAAAATACACATTGTAAAAACAGGACTGTGCACATGGGGTTTTGTCAGCAGATGCTCTGTGCCATAAAAGCACTTGCATGTTGGTGGTCCTCAAGTCTTTCCCATCCTCCATCAGAATGATCAAATTTCACATCCTGGGCCAAGATTATGGGCTTCTCCTTTACAATATCCCATACTCCACCATGCATTGTGGCACTGTACCCTGTTCCCACCTTTTTATTCCATGTATCAAGCTAATGGATCCTGTAATCAGGTCATCAGCCACCCCAGGGAGTCATACCTGCCTAATCAGGTAGACACTTACAGGCAGGGTCCCATCTCTTTGAGTTGAGGGGAGATCAGGGCACCATGCTGCAGGTGAGTCCTACCCCTTCCAACCAAGCCCACTGCGTGAGCCAACCCTTCACACATGCACCATGTGATGGCAGTGGGTCCTCTGGCACCTTCCATCACACCCTTCTGCATGGTAATCAAGGCTGAGAAAAACTGCTGGTCAGGAGGGACAGCTGCAGAAGAAGGGGAAGGGTGCGAGGGCTGATGGCTCAGGAGAAAGATGGAGAGGGCACCGGAGAGGGATGCCAAGCAGAGCACCCCCGACAACATCCACCAATGCTGGGAGGTGTCTGGAAATGCTCTGCTCAAAGGCATGAGTGGAAGCAGACCCGTGGCCACTGCAGACACCGTTCCACCCCTGATGGGTGGCCAGCTCAGCCAGAGCTGGCAGGAGGCTGCTCAATAGGTTGTGAGTAAACAGGACAGCTTAGCTCCTCTGATTCTCTGCCAGGCTCCTCTTGCTGAATTGTCATTAAGAGCGGCAACGCTTTGGCTGCCCATGTGCTTAGGAGAAGACAGCTGGTTCTCTGATTGATGGCAAGACCCGTTGGGCATTGCAAACCTGCTGTGATGTGGAAATCTTCCCACGGAGGGTGGAGAGGTGTGGTTGAGCTCCTGCTCCCTTATTCCATTGTCTCCTCAGTGCTGGTTCCTGAAAAGGGATCACATGTGTGTGGAGGTATTATTAGTAAAGCTAACTGCATTTTTTCCAGTGAAAAGGTTCCACAATACCTCCCCTTTTCCCCTCCCTCTCTGCATGTCTTTAAATTTTCAGTGGCTTTGTGTTCTTAAATAGCAATATGCTCCATTGTCAATTCTGGAATCCCAAAGAGTAATTTCCATGACATTATTAAAACAAATATGATAGAAAATAAAAATAATTTGTATAATAAATTTTGGGGCCAGATCTGCTTGTCAGGATTATGTTGTATCTGTCCTACAATAGCACATTTATTATCAGCCTGAGGATACCGCTGAAGATTGAAACTGGTGGTCCAGTTAAGCTTTTTCACAGATGATTACAGCAGTGCTGCTGAAAGCAGGATAGCAAGGTCTAAGCTAACAAAACGTATGAGTGAAGAAAAACATCGAGAGCGATGTGACACAGAGACTGTATTACCAGCGCAGTTCAGGCTAGTGAAGCATACATGTTGGATTTACCTGATGGATGCAATGAAGACGGTGGATCCCATCAATCTGTAAACCAGAACTGCATGCGTGGGGCTGGCTGCTGCTGCAGGTCGAATCTGTATAGTCCTTGGACAATTACCCACCTTCTGACTACCTTCAGAGCATCAAAGGGGGGCATAAATGAGTACAAAATACATTGTCTATACAGAGATAATAATAATACAAAGAAAACAAATGGTGACCTCAGGTTTCAGACACCATGGGGAAAAATACTAGTGTCAATGAGAGATGTAGTGCCCGATGGATATTATTTCAGTCACTGCACCAGAGGAGTAAAAACAAAGCCATATTATATGCTTACAGCACAGTTAGTTAGGCACCAAATAATAACCACTATCAACCTAAAAAGCCACATCACTGGTGACTGCAAAGATGCACAGCTGCAACTTTAAGGCTCATGCTTTGAGATATTTGGAAATTCCAAGAGAAAGGCAGGAAGACTAGCCAACACATATGGACTGGTTCATTTAGCCAGTGATGACACAGCTCATGTTGACAAAAACATTTGATCAAATCGCCTCCCAGGTTGTTTCAGCTAAAAAATATATAGAAATGGGCTCCTCTTGCATGTATATCTTGCCTCGCCATGGAAAGTTTTGTCGGCGATACTGCCATTTTAGTTCACATTATGATTCTTTCCCACTCTAGATCAATACAGCAACGTCAGCAAATCTCTGTATTTTAGGTATGCCCTAACCTGGAAGTGCTGGGGAGCATGAGGATGTTTTCTGATGCACTTGGACGCAAGCCACGTCTGGTTTGGCCCCAGCTTAGATATGCTGGCCCTTCACTTCAACCCTTCACTTGCCAAAAGTCAGGGGTTTGGAGGCTGGGAGTAGCTCTCAGCTAACATATTGAAATGTCACGTAAAGCTGTGCTGACAGTTTCCCGTGGTGTTTTGCTGTGCTCCGTGGAGCCAGGATGCTGCTGGCTGAGGCCTGCCTGGTGATGCTCGCTGTGTCTCAAAAGTGGGCTTCCCTCTACAGAGAGGCTGCTGGGCGAGGGGATCCCTGGGCAAGGGATTAGACTGTTGTTGGCTTGTGTTTGGAGGATCAGATGTTTGTGTCTCCATTAAAAATAAACAAGAAAAGCCCCAAGAAATAGCTGACTCCAGGCAATTTCTCTCCATATCAGAAACAGAAATTGCAAGCCTCAAGCAGTCACTAAATGATGTGTGCAGCAGGACATGAAGCATTATAAGCTCCTTGCTTTTATGTTTTTTAAAGATCTAAACATTTGAACTTAACCTCAGTCATCAGAGCGTAGCTAGAAGGACCGTAGCATTCCAGACAGTGTCCAGCATTGACCAGAGAACCAGCTCCTGTGCATTAATCTCATGACTTGGAAGCGCTCACTCAAATCTATTTGTTACATGAAGCATCAATGTATAATTCTGTTTCTTTTGGATTTTTCTCCTCATACTGTTTATAATAAAGATTAAGGAAAGAATATTGTTTTAGCCAGGCCACAAGGAATCTGAGATGCTTGTTTTTATCATAGTTCTCCCAACAGATTTGCAATTATTTTTGCTGGCTAAATGTGATATACATTTTCTTTTTAATGAAAGAAGGAAAAAGCCTATTGCACTTCATGCTTTTCTTTGGAAAGTGTCAAAAGCCCATTATTCTGTTCTACCTTCCTGCTACATGCTGAGTGTTGATGGTGAAGAAGAATTGTAGTATATTAGATTTCGGGGAGAAAGTGAACTTCAGGTGCCTTGGACACTTTTCCCTCTTTCAAAGTATAAAACTGTCCTCTGATAGACCATTTCTGAAAACAGGATAAAAATGTTTTGGACATGCCATTGAAAAACTTCAGCTTTTACCTCATGCTCTTCCATGCATCAATTAGTTTGTTGATGGAAAGAAAATAATTTTTTATGCAAACACTGTGTCTTGCATAGGATGTGGAGGCTTCTCAAATAGGCATGAAAAATTAAGGACCATTGCTTTGCCTCGTGTCAAGTGACAGGTTCATTTTAAGTACAGGAGCAGCACTTGCAGATGGCAGCCAGAGAAGTGGCCCTCATCTGAGCTGAGATGTGACGATTGTGTCACTGGCCCATATTGAGGCGTGTTTGCTGTGGGTTGCTGTGCACTGGCAATGTAAAATGCTGTTTCTTGGGGAGGCTGGGTGCTTGCACAGCCTGCGATGTCCCTGGTTTTCTCCATGGTGAACTGATGTCATTGTCAGTCTGGGCAAACTTCACCTCTCCTCCAGCCATTCAGCAGCTTAACCACATTGCACCATGTCACCTTCTACCCCAGATGAGCTCATTTGGCTTCAGCAACCACTGAAGACCTTTACAACAGACTTGGGGTGCTGGTCAATGGAGCTCTTGGGTGTTAAACTAAATGTAATACTGGTAACACGGGAACAGAACTTGAGAGTCCTGACACACTGAATGAGCTTCCTGAAAGAATTTGCTCCATAGACTATAGAAAAAAAAACAAAATAGCCGAATAGCAGACCAAAGATTACTAAACCAATGAATCACAATGTCAAGCTCTCTCTGTTTTAATGTTCATTAATTATTGCATGTACAGTGTTACTGATTAAACGTAATTGGAGCAGTTGTACAAGGAAATACACTGTAGCCTACTAATTAAAATGCTCTCTGGTCAACTCTTCTGAACAAAACAGGGACACAAGGCTAGATCACACTAATCAGTGGGCTTCTGATTAAAAGGCAATGGCAGTTCGGATGTGATTAATTTCACCAGTGTTTGACCAACTTTTTAGGCTGGCATTGAGTCTAAGCAATCCAAAGGAGAGAGACACTTCAAGGTGATGATTCATACTTTTTTTAAGGAAAGCAAACAGAGAAAAGATATTAGGGCAGGGAAGAGCAAAACGGAGTAGCAAGAAGTGGGGTAGACATCAAGAAAGGGGCAGAGCCAAACTGTAGGAAGCTGTAGTGGTGTAGGTTTGAAGTAACAGTGAGCCCCTTCTGAGGAGAAGTTTAAATGGGACAGCAGACACAAGGTGGAAAACATAAAGTGCCGGAAGCTCTAGGTGTCTTCAGATGCCAAAAAATTATTTTGGGTTTCTCTTGGCACTTGGACTGTGGTTTCCTCTTGTGTTTATAATCAATAAATTGAAAGGACATCTAAGCTTTAAAAAATATCAGTAGCCACCCTACCTTGTGCTAGCACAATCCTGAAGGCAGGCTTTTACTGTAGATTAAATAAACAGCTTTGCTATGTATAAACCGTCCCTGTACAAAACTACCAAGAATTAAGTGTTTGGGGCAGCCCTCTGGCCAGCTGGGTCTATTTAATGAATAACAGCTACAAATCTATGCTCAGCAAAATTTCATGTAAAGACAAAGGGCTTAGCCCTTCCTGGAGCAGAGGCAGTGGGAGAGTTGTAATGTTGACAACTGACACAGGGTCAGATGTTTTTCCTATTTACTGCTAAAACAGATGAGCCGCAGTGCAGAGTTGGGAGAAATGAGAGTAGTCGGGCATGGTCTCTTTTTTGGACCTCATCCTGTGTGATTTAAAAGTGGAATTCATCTCTGCTAAGAGGCACATCAGTCATTTGCAGGCAGTGCAGAAGCACCTATGCAAGATAACCCGTCCCATCCTTAAAGGAGCGTCTAAAAGGAGTTAATTGTCCTTCCATGTGTTTATTTTCTCCACTAACCACAGAGGGAGAGTACAAGAGTAGTTTGCATTAGATATCACACATTTAGGTAAACAAAATTAGGTAATCCCATCCTTGAGAGTCCTTCTATGAACTACAGGGAGAGATAATCTGAACCTCTTTCATGAGAGTGGATTTTACAGTGAAACCTAGCAGCTCACTTCCAAGAGGTGTGTGGAAAGCCTTTGCCTGCTCTGGCTTGAGAAGTTTGAGCATCCCACATGGTGAGGACAATGGAGTCCACCAGGTCCTGCTCTGCATGTCCACAGTGAAGAACCACACTGTGCCAGCCCATGGATGCCATTCTTCAGCATTTTTGGCGCAACTGGGAGAGCCAGATCCTAGGCCATGGATGGGACTGTGAGGCATGACTTCAGTACCAATTAAAAATCAGGATCCAATTATCCACGTTTTCCAAATATCTCATAGAGCTATCAAGCACCTCTTATATAAAATATGAAAAAGTCCCAGCAATGACACTAATACTTGTTTGTGCCTGTATTGCTACTGCCAAGAAAAAACAGAATCTGCCTGAAGGAGGCTGCCAGAAATTGGAGTGTTTTGTCTTTGAGCAGCAGGGAAGTGTGTGGATTTTTTTGTGTTTCAGTGTGGAAACTTAACTTTACTCTCAAAAAAACCCCACCCTGTTCCAGTTGCTCTTCTAAGTGCAATACTGCCTACCACTCAGGAAAAAAGTAGATGAGCTTCTGCGTTTTGACCATGGGATAGAACTCTCCACTAGGCTGCTGTGGAGCTGCTGGAGTTGCATCAGCTCACACCTACGTGTGCCTCCAAGTATCGACCTCACATGCCCACCTGAACTCATGGCTGCTGCAAGGCCAAGTGCTGCATGGGACCTAGGTGTGAAGGGCTGCTAAGAATTCAGTGCAGTACCTTCTGGAAGGGGTCTGTTAGGGAAATCTCCTGACACAGTGACATTGAGATAAATGGCTAGAATCAGGCTGCTGGGAGTCCTTCAGAAGCATTTTTGTGTCCCTCCTGTTTGCAGGGATTGCAGAATTCCCTTCCCCTCCCACTTTCTCTCTATGGTATTTGCACAGATGCTTGAGATAAGGTTCTTGTTAGAGGCCACCCCTGTAAAAAAGACACGCAACAGTACTTATAAACTCAATAAAGTATTTTGATTGTTTATTTCAATAGAGAAACATCAGAGTAAATACCCTGAAATTTTAATTCCTTGATCTAAATATACTTGAAAAATATCATAACCCAGACACCTTGAAGAAAATCTGGATTTAGAATCACAAAATCATTTCAGTTGGCAAAGACCTTTAAGATCATCAAGTCCAACCGTTAACCCAGGACTGCAAACTTCACCACTAAAACATGTCCCTCAGTGCCACATCTACATGTCTTCTAAATACCTCCAGGGATGGTGACTCAACCACTTCCCTGGGCAGCCTGTTCCAATGCTTGACAGCCCTTTCGGTGAAGAATTTTTTCCCAGTATCCAATCTAAACCTCCACTGGTGCAGCTTGATGCTATTTCCTCTTACTCTATCGCTTGTTACTTAAGAAAAGAGACTGACCCTCAGCTGCTTACACCTTCCTGTCAGGTAGCTGTAAAGAATGATAAAATCCCCCTGAGCCTCCTTTTCTCCAGATTGAACAACCCCAGTTCCCTCAGCTGCTCCTCAGAAGACTTGTGCTCCAGACCCTTTACCAGCTCCGTTGCCTTCTCTGGACACGCTCCAGTGTCTCTATGTCCTTCTTGTAGTGAGGGCCCCAAAACTGAACACAGGATTTGAGGTGCAGCCTCATCAGTGCCAAGCACAGGGGGACAATCACTGCCCTGGTCCTGCTGGCCACACTGTTTCTGATACAAGCCAGGATGCTGTTGGCCTTCTTGGCCACCTGGGCACACTGCTGGCTCATGTTCAGCTGCCTGTTGACCAGCTGAACTGGCTGTTGCTCAGGTCCTTTTCCACTGGGCAATTTTCCAGCCACTCGTCCCCAAGCCTGTCTCTGTATTTGAGACAGACTTTGATGCTGGAGAGTTCATTCCCACAGCAGAACCTCATAAGTGAGTACTGTGCCTCCCTGCTACTGTTGCTTAGGTGTCAGTCCAATTTATATAAAATAAACTGACAGTTTGTTGTTGTTTCTATCCAATCCAGCCCAACCCAACCCAACCCAACCCAACCCAACCCAACCCAACCCAATCCAATCCAATCCAATCCAATCCAATCCAATTCCACCCTAGCCAATAAAGGCCATGTGGGCTAGAAACAGATAAGTCTCCAAAATCAACCAAAAAGTCTGTCTACTTTTAGGGTACTTAAACTCATCAGACTTTTCAGGAACTTCTTGGTGACTGAAGGCATCCCAAAAACCACCAGCTGGGCTGGACTATCTGCTTTGGGTCAGGTGTTATGGCTGGGGCCATATCCTTTAGCCCTCCTGCTCTGGCTATGTGTACTCCTGAGTCTTCTCCTGTGGCCAAGCTGCCTATCCAGAGATGCCCAGGCTGAGTAAGTCAGTGCTGACCTCCTTCCAAAACCCATCAGAATCCAGAAGCTCCTCAGAGGTTTGCCTGCAAGCCCTAGCCCCCAAGGCACTCTCAGAGCACATATAGTGCAGCAAGTCTCTCACCAAATACAATCAGGGCTATCCTTCTTGGTAGGGGTGGTCTCTACGTTTTCCCACAACACTGAACAACTCCTTCTGTTGGAGTGCTGTGACCACACTGGAGTTAGATGTGCTCCTGGCATTGACGCTGAGGCTCTGGCTTGATGTACTATCCCATGTTGTCTTGGCATTTGATGGTTTGAACCACCCAAGGTCGAACCTCAGCTGGGAGTGTAAGCCCTCATTTCTTTGGCAAATGCTTTAACCATTGAGTGGTACATAAAAGGTGGATGCCAAGAACATCAGTAATCACCTTTTAAAAGGAGTGGCCCTGCTTTGATTTTGAGAGGGACCTGATTTTTCGAGCATGATGAAGGTCTTGCCAGGCACAACAAACATAGCAGGACCTTCAGGGGACTGAGCTGGTGCCCAACATAGTTTCAAAACTGAGTGAGCACGGGGCAGTAGGTACCTGAATGCTTGGGCAGGGCAGCTCAGTGCATATGCAGAAGCTGATCAGTAGACTGATTAACTGGGTGATGCTCAAGGATTATTGAACATCTATCTACCTGGTATATATGTCTTGATCCTTTTTTGCCAATGGGTCATGCAAAAATTTTAGGTGCAGCATTCTGAATGTATCCTTGAAACAGTCCAAGCCTAAAAGGAGAATATGGCAGAGATTAAGGCTAGAACTGACATGTAAAAACATTTAATTTGGGTGTCTAAGAGATACACAAAAACAGAGGAACAAACAATTTGCACTGAAGGATTAAAATGACCCAAGGCTCCAATAAATACCTGACAAGAATAGTTTTGATTTTTCTTTCCTGAAGTCAAGCTGTTCTTTGTTATGGCAAATGTATTTAACCATATTAATCTTCTCAGAGATGTATTTTATGTACACTTTCCATGCACTGCAGCTAAGCCCAGGTCATCCTTTAATATTGCATCATGAATAGATACCTCCTTGTTTGACCAGTGGATGACCTCCCACTCCACCCCAAATAACTATGAAGTTCTCATCTCTGTGGCAAGAGCATTTACTATTATTAGCGCCTTAGAAATATTGCTTTTGTTGTATATTTACATAGGGGAACAGGCAGAAGGGTGTGAGCAGGTATGTGTGCATATGCATGTGTATGCATGCTAGAGAACTCTTAAATTAATTGCCTTGGCTCACAAAACCTCCTGGATCTGTTTACATTCCTGAGGCAAATTCCTCAGTATAGCTGTAGTTAAACTGTTCCACAGCTTCTAAATGTACTACCCACCTTCCCTGTGCAGGGAATCGCTGAGAACATTTAGTGCCTGCTGAGAATAAACATGCCCCTGATACAAACATAGCAGCGACATGTTAATATGCTCTGCTAATGCTACTTAATCCTGAGGATAATGTGTTGGATTTTCTGCATATGATCTTAATATAGCATGGGAAGGGGAAATTGTTTGGTTTGGACAGTGGAGAGGTGGACAGGAGGAGGAGAAGGAGGGAAGGGAGTGGCAAGTGTTTAAATAGCTTCAGTAATGACCTCGGTGCTGATGGAGAACTCTTACTCACATGAGGAGTTATGCTGAGTGTTTGAATTGAGCAAGATTTGGCCCAACGTGTCTGACACATTGTGTCACATAATTTCGTATTTTTGTTATATGCATATATATGTATGTATATGGCATAAAAAGTGTCATATAACACCACAAATTGTCACATAATTTGTGGTGTGATGGTCTGGGCAGTGCTCATTCAAAATAGCAGCAGAAAGTGGTTGTACTACAGGAGAGCCGGTGGGGGATTCTTCTCCAGCCCTCAAGGCCATATCAGTGCCATGCCCAGTGACCTTTCAAGGCCAAAAGTATTAGCTGAAACTTAAAGGTTTGTATAATAGCAACCAGCCTTGTTCACAGCCCTGATTTTCTCCCATCAACTCGAGAGCTGACCCTCTTTCCCATGGGTTTGCAAATCGGATCAGGGCAGTCCCATGAGGGCCTTAGATAACTGAAATGGGGACCTCCATCTGCAGGGCTGGTATGTGTGCAGCACAGGGCAAAGGTGCTTATGGGTTCTTTTGGCTCTGCTGTACAGAAAAAAGAAGAAAAAAACCCCATAGGTCTGCAGAAGAAAAGAAACAGATCTACAGCTCCAAACACAGTAGCTCTAAGAAAACGCAGGAGGCGGATGCTTTTGGGCAGAGTGCTGTACTCCTTCTTTTCTGACTCCTCTTACTTTGATATGTGGGAACACCTCTGAGTGTTCATCAGTGTGATGGAGCACATTCCCCATTTGGACAAACCTCTCAGGTAAAGCCAGTAGCAACATGTTACAACTTCTCAACAGAATATATGTATATACTGTTTTTCTTTTCCAAAGTAAAGCTCCCATCAAAAGAGTCAATTATGCAACAGATATTTTAAATGGAGTAGCAAGGTACTACTGCAAATTATCTTACCCAGCTAACCGGGCGTGCTGGTGTTGGAGGCTAGTATTTGGGAATGTGATGTTCACCAAGATGCAACAAGTACTTTACATAACACCTTGCCTGGTTTTTTTAATGAGAGGTAAAGAAATGAAGAAAACACTTCAGCATTATGGAAAAATATTTTTGTTTTGGGGCTTAAAGTTCGCTTATATCTCAAGTTCCTTTTATTTTGACAAATGTAAGACTGAACACTTTTTTCACCCTTTTTTTTTTTTTTTTTTTTTTTTTATTGGCAGAGGTCAGAAACTCCCATGCTGCTGAGGGCTCCAGGGTGCAGTCTGCAGGGAGGGCTCTACAGTATCTCTCTGCTGCTTTCTAGTTGCTCCACTCATCATCGCAAATCCACAAGTCCCATCTTCACAAGCAGCAGCAGCAGCCACTGGGGCTTTCACATATGGTTACAGCTCCAGGCAGCTTCCAGCACCTCCTCATGCCTCCTTGACCCCAGCCTGGTGCTCCTTCCACTGCATCATGATGAAAATGGAGACGGATTGAACATTACCTGCTTACAGTGATCACAGCTTGGAATAGCACCATGGGGAGAGCGGTGGGTCGTAGAAAAAATGCCACACAAGGAAAACAAGCAAGCAGGGCTTCATCAATGCTGACAATCAAAAGAAATGATGGACCCTAAGTGTACTTCGTGTGTACGTAAGGGAGGAAAGCTGTTCTTTCACAAGATGTGTTTGTAGCTACTACTCGAAGGACCTGTGCAAAAGGAAGAGGAGTTGACTGACATCATGAATGAACCTGTGAAGGAATCAATGCTTACAGACTTGAGCCTCCTCCTTTTGGGACCAACATCTGCTGATTTCACCTTGCACATCTCCAAAATTAGAGCTGCCATCTTGATACCAACCAGAACACAAACTACCGTTCCTGCTGCTGTTCAGGAGACACTTTACTGGCACACTTGAACTCACTTGCATGTGTTTATTGAGAGCAGTCATGTGCTTGAGCAAAGACCAGCGATGATTTGTGATGTCTGCTGAAAACCCCCTGAAAATCAGTTATTGATTAAATTCTCATTATCGTTTGTAATAGATTACTGTGCTAAGGGAGCTCTCGGACACACTCGATGTGATTTGCCTGGAGATATGGCAAAGCTTGGTCAACACCATCCTGAAAGTTAAGTACTGCTTTATTGTACTGTGCTTTCTGCTCAGCAGATGTTTATGGGAGTTCAAAATGTAAACATGAAATTTTGACTTCAGATAAGAATACTTATCCAGAAATATGTTGTAACTACTCAGCCGTTTGTGTGCATCTGCCATCCTGTTCCTTTGTCGCTTTGAAACATATGTCTTTATCTCTCCTTTATGTTTTAATAGCGGCCATAATAGGAACCACCCAGCTTACTGCATAGAGCTGTGTGCAGGGAGCATGTCCTCCGGTGCTGAAACACACACGGTTGAGCAACTGCAACACCAAGAGGGATGAACAAGATATTATAAATAAAACTAGGAAGGATTTTCAATGCCACAAGTCAGCTGACGGTGCTGCAACTTGGACCTGTCACCCCAGAACCTGAGCTTGGAATGGAGAAGGGAGGAAGCAAGGTCAGGTGGACTCCAGTGTGAGCAGAAGCCGGGTTCTCATCGGTCAGTGTCCCTGCCACAATGCAAACAAACACCAGCCTGTAGTCAAAAGCCCACACCATTTACCCAACCAAACTGATCAGCTGCACCATTTACTGGGACATTTACAGTTGCCTCCAGCGGCTCCATCATCCTGTCCAAACTGTCAGGATCTGACCAGAAAAAAACCTTCCTGGAGGACACTAGTACTTTGAAACCTTAGACAGATGCTTGGTCTGGCCGCCGACCTTTGCTGAGAGGCCTGTTGGGAGCAGACACACATTTATTGATACCTTGCACTGCATTTCTCAGAGGCTGAAACGTCCTGTAACACAATTCACCATTCTTTAAAAAAGCTGCCTTGAGCTGACTCAGTTAAGGGGAAGTATTACTTCCTCCATGTTATTTTTAACCAAAACAATGCACATTATTATACCCTGCGCTGGCTCTGGTAAGTGTGAGTGGGAGAAAGCAAGTCACAAGTTTTGCTTACTGGTCAGATTGTTCGATTGCCTCTTAAAAACACCCTTAAAGCTAGGACAGCAAAGCTGCAGCCATAGCTGTGGTTCAGGTTTTGCATTCCTCCAGAAGAGGAATTATCACTTACGCTGATGGCAGATGGCAGGTTACTACTGAGCCCCAGAGGATTACCCAGAGGATTTCCCACAAAGGCACAGGACCAGGAAGATGCTTTATGTTTAGAAGTGTGTCTTCTTTGCCATTTGATTTTCAGGTGTATTTTAGAGTTTAGGAACAGAAAAATAAATAAATAAATAGATAGATAGAGAATGAAAAAAAGAATGTGGGAAGCAAACAAGTCAGCTGAAGACTTCTCAGGTGGCCATGCTGGAGTGTTCATTGCTAGCTAGGGAAAGTGGTCTTAAGACTTTGTGTGGCTACAGATGTCAGAGAATTATTTCAGAAGTGATATGACATCCATACAGGTCTTTGAATATGAGCGGGGCAAAGTCTGCATGAAGAGGTTATATTTCTACTTGCTGCCGTCGGGTAAACCATACCAGCCTGGAGAAGAGTTTGCTGTCCAGAAGCACCTTCTGCCTTTTCCAGCTGTGTCAGCTAACCTGACAAAGGTCATCTCCCCTTATACTCCTTGTCTCACAGTCTCCTTTTGTTGTTCCATCTTCATGCTCCTGCCCAGAGATGTCCTGGTCCCAGAGCAGGGAGGGCTAAGACAGGACCTTGCCATGACACCAGTGGCAGTCCTGTCTCTGCTTCTCCTCCAGCTCCACTCCAATTTCCTGTTCACTCATGCTTGTTCTACACTAACAGTCTGCAAAATGCTTGTCTTCCTTTCCCTTCTGACATTAGTTTCTACCCAGAGGTACCCCAGGCTGGAAAGTCTCTGCTGAAGTCTCAGTGCTGAGACATTGGCCAAACTTCAGGAGGGGAAAAGGTCTCTGGATCTCCCAAAACCTGGATCTCTTGGTCTTTGAGGGCTGCTTCCTGCCCAGGTGTTGCACAAAGCCACCCCAGCTCCACCAAGCAACCCTGAATGATGACATAAAAGGCCATTTGGAACTTAGATTCCTGATTTTTTCATTGAAAAAGGAAATAAAACTTTTAATTTAAAGTGATATCTAAGTCTTTTTTTTTTTTAGCCTTTCTGTCTTAAATGACAAAATCTTTAATCACCCTTCCCTAGGATACTTTTGAATTTATTTGCATCTGCATTTTCCAATGAAAAATGAAGATTTCTCAGAAGATTACCAGCAGGCTGTAATCACAGTACCTGAGGTCTGTTGCAGGTGCAGAGTATATGCAGACTCTGCATATATATAGCATGTGCACACATACACACGCGGTCCCCTCTCCCCCACTATTCCCCCCCAAAAGGATGTTCCTCCTATCAACTACAAATGCATTAATAATAATTTATTATTCATTAAAAATAATTAATATTGAATGCTATGTCCTTGTGGGGATGGGACTAGCCTTAAAATAAACCTTGGTAGACTGCTTGTGGTAGGCTGGATTAGGATCTATACTAGTGGACACGTCCCACCCCAGTGGGAGTCACGGGGAGCAGTCATGGAGGGAGGCATTACTGTCAGTAATGCGGCACCACCAGCATCTTCCTGGCTGCTCTCAAAGAGTAGGAAATCCCAGATAAGGTATGAGAGGAGACCATAGGCTAGTACCCTACAGATCCTGTACCAGATAACATTGGAATCCTTTACATATTCAAGCAGAATGAACCCCAGGATAAGTTTGATCCACCTAACGAGTATTTTGGGAATGCACTTTGGATCCTGCAGGGGAATAGCCCAGCCCTCAGCAGGTGAGGCCCAACCTGCATTTAATGGGAAAAAACCTGAGACAGAGTCCCTGGGTTGGAGACCAAGGTGCTGGAGCCTCAAGAAAGCATTGCACTGAATTGCAAAGGATTGCTCTTGGAGAATAAATCCTGTAAGGTCTGATGGAGGATTACAGACCTGAAAGGAGGTTTTGAAATGTCTTCAAGGAATTTACCTTCTTTCTACATATTTCACAAAAAGCTGGATAAGGTGCTGCATTCTTGTCTAGCTGCAGAGAACCAAATGCTCTTGAAGTCTCTTGGAGTTTTATCAGGGAGGGCAAGAAGCCAGGATTTCATATCATCGTATCATTTTTAGTGCCCCACACGGTGTCCACCGAAGTGACTTGTTCTGTTACAGCTGGGCTTGGCAGGATGCCTCAGGCTAGCAGGGGTGGTAGGACCTGCCTGCTGGTGCTGAGTAGGAACGAGGTGTGGGGGGCTCCAAAGAGCCTGGACAGAAGGCAAACCTGCAGAGGAGGGTGGGAAAGGAGGATTTCTTCTTCTGACACAGCTTTTCAGTTTCTTTGGTTGGAGCTCTTAAGAGGGAAGAAGCGTGGCTGCCAGAAAACTTGTGAGAGAGCCTGCTGTAGGGTAGATTTATTTGCTAGAGAACATCTAGCGCAGGTAACTTGCAGCCTTCCTTACACTGGAGGTTAAACATTTCTCTGTCACTGAAATTCAATTTACAAGAACATTAATTAATCCTAGCTGGGACTCTCAGTGCAGACTGAGAGACCTGGGGTCAGATTTTATATCTTTTATTCTCCCAGAGTGTATTTACATTGCAAAAGGGTCAGGTTTCTAACAGCTAACGCTGGGAAAGCTTTGCGTTTCTGAAGTATTTGAATGGTGCTATTCTAGCCCATTTGCGGCAGGTTTTGTTTCCGCAAAAATGACATAACCATCATAAATAGCGTTTTTTGTATGGTATTGTGCATGCTGTGGATTCATATGGTAATTCCCTGAAGCATCTGTTCCTCCATATTCATAGGTCCTTTAAAGGATCCCAGTCTACACATATAGATCTTTGCATTCTAATAATTCCTGAATTCTGCTGTAGATGAAGAGTACATTTCTTATATGCATGTCAGTGAAATATGGAATATATTAAAGGCACCTCAGCTAGATATTGTCTGAAAGATCTTTCTAACTCTGTCCTCTTGAAAAGATCTTTTGGAGGATGGGGTAGAAGGACTATGTAAAGTACTTTGTGAGGAGCTAGGTGGTATTAAGTCTGCAGCTGTCTTGGAAAATCTGGCATCCAGAAGCAGTGTTGGCAATGGTGACACAGAGCAATGCTCTCCAGAACCCGGTTAAATGCTTTTCCTCTCCAACAAACCTTTTTCAGGCATAATTTAGACTGAAACTACTTGCATGTTTGAAAGAAAACAGGCTGCTGTGTAACAGTGACTCTCCTGACACCAGCTTCCAGTGCAACTGCTGATTTACAGCCTTTGGTAGGGTTTGTCTGGTGAGGGAGCTGGGCTGATCTGGGCCCAGCAGGGCTTTAGCAAAGAAACAAAAGGAAAACACTTGGCAACTGATAAGCTTCTCAGACATCAGTTGCTAAAACAAAAGTTTTATGCCAATAGCTGAATTAATACAATTTGTTGTCCTGGGCTTTACTGAGTTCAGCTGTTATTCGATGGGGCTGGTGCTATAGTTGTATGTTTGGTCTCTTGTATAGCAAAGGGGAAACTTGAGCTTCAGCCTGGGCTCTGCTGACTGCTGTTCAGCTTTATGTTGTCATTTCTGAATAACAGTAACATCCAGTCACTCAACTAGTCTGGTCACAAGTCCAAGACTTCCCACCCCAACTCACACAGGATCTCTGTTTCTCAGTAAAAGAGATTTTTAGTGCAGGCCAGTAGCAAGAGTGGTAACAACATGACTTTCATCTGGAGAACATCTGTTTTCCTTTCAGCACAAAAAGACAGAGCTGGGGATGTGAGAACAGACACATCCTCTTGCCCCATGTCTGGACCATCAATAATTTTGTTATGCTCTGTTTGGGGACGGAGCATATTCCAGACTTGGAAAAGCCTAGAAGATATTTTCTTAATATGGGGAATCACAACAGATCCACCCTAAAATCAGAGAGTCCTACTCATTCTAGAATAAAATCTACAATGTGTTACTAATTCCTCAGGCTCTCAGACATCCCTTGATCCCTCTTCTCTGCCATACTCAGTCTCCCTGCTGCCAAAGCAGGACCCTCCTAGTTACGACCCACCAGGAAGCACTGTTTGTGTAGGGGCTGCTGTTCTCTGAAGGTGGTGCCAAACAGAGCATCTCCGCTTATCCAGTTTTGCTCGACTGTTTTTCTAACAAGTGATCAACTGTAATTCTTTGTTGTGAACCCACAGTAGGGAATTCCCATTCACATCCTGGGCATGTCCAAGCTTAGCTTCTAATAACAAGAGTGTTCAGACCATCAAAGGCAAGCTTGTCTTCATTTATTTTTTTATATATATATTATAAATAGCAGCAAAAGAGGATATGGTACTGCTACATCTGTGTGTGAAGGGTGATACTCCGTTTGCTCCTGGCACCTGTACAATCCCTGTATTGCCAAGAAGCCTATAGCCTGGTCCACACTCATATTCTTAAGAAGATCATTGTAGTGGGCTTGCATGGCAAGGTTTTGGGAGCAGTGGGGCCGCCTGGGTGGCTTCTGTGAGAAGGTGCCAGGAGCTTCCCCCATGTCCAATGGGGAAAGTTCCAGCTGCTCCCAGATGGACCTGCGGGGGGCCAAGGCCGAGCCCATCAGTGGCGGCGGTAGCGCCTCCGGGCCAGCGTACGTAACAAGGGGGGAAATGTATCTGTGCCAGCAGGAGAGACGGGCAGGGTTATGTGGGAGCCGCGGCCCTGCAGCCCCCGGGCAGCGCCGGAGGGGCCGGAGCCGCTCCCGGCCCGGAGCAGAGATTCCCCCCCAGCCCACGGCGCCCCCGGCCCGCGGAGCCCCCGGGGGAGCGGCTCCCCCCCCGCAGCCCGGGCAGGGCCCCCCCCGGGGCAGGGGGTGCCCGCAGGGGGCTGTGACCCGCGGGCAGCGGCGCCGGGGCAGCTCCGGGCAGGGCCCGTGGCCCCGCGGGGAGGAGCCCGGGCCGGGGCCGGGCTGGGGCAGGGCCTGTGCCCCCGGGGGCGGGGGGGCTGGGGCCGGCCGGGCCGGGGGGGCTGCGCCCGCGGGGGGGACACGCTGCGGCAGGGAAAGAGAGGAAGGAGGAGCGGGGGAGACGAGGAGCGATAAGCTGAGCGCGGCCCTCATTGCCCAGAGCCCTGCGCTGCTGCTGGGAGGGGGCAGGGACGGGCAGGAGCCGAGCTGCGCCCGGGGAGAAGGGAGCGCTGCGGAAGGGGCTTTAAGGTTCGGCTTTATTTCTCACCGTCCCGCTCTGACTGTCCCCGGGGCGGACCTGGGTTTTGCCTGTGCCGGTCACTGGGGAGCGATCTCTCCCTGCCCCCACCCCGACCCACGGGCCTGTCGTTACATTCTCTCCCCCCTGCCCGGCTGAGGAGGGCAGGGACAGAGCGGGCAGGGGGGCACCTGCCCCCGGCATGGGACAGCCCGCCGCAGCCGTCACCTCTGTTCCCCTTTGTTATGTGCTCAGATTTTTTTTTCTCTCTTAACCCCAGGCCTGCAGACTTCAAGGACGGGATTTTCAGCAGACACTTAGAAGAGTTTATGTCTTGAATAAACCTCACTCTCTTAATCTCTTAGCTCTGAGTTGTGGCATGCTGTGCTGTGGAGTATCGGTGCATGTGCACCACATAGATTACAGGCACGGTTCTGGTATGGCGAAGCTGGTGTGTCAAGATTTTTCTCCGTAGCCACCCTTGATGGCAAAAGAGTGTCTGGCCTTGCCTAGAGGAGCAAGGTGAGTTCACTGTGATGACTTCATTCCACCCACACATGAGGCAGTGTGAAGTGGTCACGTCTTTTCCTTTCCTGGTGTGCTGGAAGGCAGATGGGGGAGTGAAATATTTCCCATATGAGTTCAGGGAGGTACTGGGAGTTTTAAAACAGGAGAGAGAAGGAACTTACAGAGATTCACGGGAACAACTTAGTAGAAGGGGGAAGAGATGGACATTGTTTCATCAAGACAAAGGGCTAATATTAAAAAAGGTGAAAGGCACCTGGGAATTCAGACAACTGTCACAGAGGACATGAGCTGAAGTCCCCAGTTCTTTATTGCCTTTGGATCTTAGTTTGTGGGTTTCATCATACTGATGCATGAGGAGAAACACAGAATTCCGAAACCCAGCATGGACGTCCTATGTGTTGGTGCATGTGCATATGTGTGTTGCATACTCCCCTTGTGCACCTCCTGGAGTGGCAATGGTGGTAAAAAATATACTGAAGGTATAGGGCAATCTGATGGCTCCTCACCAGGCACAGGAGGTGTTATATTAGGCCTTTGCAGGTGTGCCTGGAGTCCAAGGCCAAGGTAATGCTGAATTTCTGCTGAGAATCCACTTTGGCTTAAATCAAACTGAGGCTCAGGGATGTCTTGGATCTGGTGAGTGTCTGATCTGGGGAAAGTATGAAAACTAGACCTAGAAATTCCCTTCAGGTGGTTATCAAAAGCAGTCATCTCCAGACCCCTGCTCTTGGACTCCTAGTCCTTGTAGGGGTACATGCACAATTGGGAAGTTCTGTGTCTGGCATTGGCAGGAACTGGAAATGTCTTGCTTGACTGATCAGTTTTCCCCACCTCTGGTTTCAGCTTTCCAGAAATAAAGCAATGATTAGGAGCACAGGAAAGGAAGCAAGGAGAAAAAAGCAGGCAAAGTTGAAGGTTAGCAGATGATAAACCTTGCTAGGTTTGGTGAGTTCCAGGCTGAGCTGTGTGGCGTTAGTAAAGTCAAATTTTAACTCAAACAAAAATCCCATTGGTAAATCAGCAACTGATTCTCAAAAATCACACCCCTGCAAGCACATCCATCTAAAACACCCCTACAAGCACGTCTATCATATCTCAGGAGTGGGTGATACCTTTTCCTGGGACACATACCTGTCATGTGATCTTTCTGAGTTGAGTGCTAAAAGAACAATGCTGCCTGGCATGTTTCAGCCTGCATGAGCTCTGAGCATGTCATTGCCTCTGATGAACTGTTCTCTTTTATCCTCCCTCTTCCCTTTTTGAGTGTTTTTGAGAATTAAGGTCTGCGGCCATAAAAGGTGCTTCTGCTCATATCTGTTAACTACAGATCTTGGTGTGATTTGTTTCCATGTGATTTCCACCATTCAAGAATGCCATTTCTTGAAATGCAGATAAAAAAGTACCTGTCTTCAGGCAAGGCAAGCTAAGAAGGAAATCTTCCTAAAGACAGCAAATTAGCTTTCATGGTTTTCAGGTAATATACGCCCATAACACTTGGCTCTGCCATGAACACTGTTTATCAGAGGATTTAAGAACAGGTCACAGTGTAAGGACATCTATTTGGGAAAACTTAGTGGAAAATTAGTGGGAAACTAAGACACAGGGAATGTACTGTTTTGACCCTTGGCTGTTGCAGCCATCCAAGCATTCTTCTGCCTCCACTGACAGCCTGCAGTCTGTATGTGCTTATCTCACCTGCAATCACTGGACTGAAGGTACCCACCAGAAATAATGGCATATCAGCAATTAAGCAGAAAACATGAATTGGTTGCACAAGCGTTGCCTGAATGTAGACAGAAATGTATGAAGTCATTATCAGCTTGCTGACAATCACTGAACAGGGCAACATGTTCGTGGTTTAATCACTGGCCTTTCCCTGCCATCAGGAAGGCTGATGCTACATACTAAGGATCTGGGTACCTGGAGGGTCTGTGCCCTTGGGCCAGATTCTCCCCTCATTTCTGGTCCTCTCATTTCCTCCTGCAGGTTTTACTATAGGAAAGGAGAATGAGTGAACCGTTCTCCACGATCCCTGCACAGAAGTGGAGAGGCCCCTTCTCCATCCAAGCCCCCAAGGAGCAAATAGTCTGCAGTGCTGTGAGGGTGGCTTGTGCACCATCACCCTCTCTTCAGGTGCTCTGTAGATTTTCTTGCGGAAATCTAGCTCTAGCTTGGACAAGGAAGGCAGATCTAGGAGCCTCCACAGTAAACACAGCAGCAGCAGCGGCGGCTTAGAATATGGGCTGCCAGCAGTCTGTGTTGGGGTGTAGGCAGGCACCAGTGACTTCCCGAGAGCCTCAGCTTCTGCTGCCAACCAGCTTCTGTTGTTGCAGGAATGAGGTGACCAACCCAAACAGGTCAGTGCGCTGTCTCCCACCTTACTCTCAGGAGGGCTTGTTGGCCTTAGGTCCTGTCTTGCATTTGTCATGCGTCATTTTCCAGGGCCAGCCCCAAAGCAGCAGGCAATCCCTTGCACCACTATGGTAAGGCAAGAAATCTGCCTTTTGGTGTGGTTTTTGGTATGTGCAAACAATAAAGTAATTGCCAACTCGATCTTGGATGCCTCAGTTCAGTGAAATGCCATCTGGGTATATAATTAGAAAACAATTTGAGCTATATAAGAAACTTTCTGGTGTTGTCAGTGTTGTACAAAACCCTGCACTTCAGAGAAATGTGCATGCACTTACTGTTGTCTCCTACTCCAAAAAAATTCAAATCTGTAGGTAAATATGTGAAGATAGAGGTAACAAAGTTTTGAAGGTTTAACACTTCGGAGAGCCTGTACAGCATTTTACACCTGGACAATGCCGTGGCAGAGAATACAGTACCTTATAGTCAAGCACTTTGTACCTGCAGAAGGCTGGTTCCCTTGATTGCCTGAAGGCTTATGGAAAATGCTGAAGAAAACTTTTTGCACCCAGGGATGAATCCAGGGATTACTTTGCCTTTCATGTGAAGCTTATTTTTTCTAACACCAAAGCTCTTCAGCCTGACCAACAACTTTGTATGGTGTTTGGGTGCTCAACAGGAGACATGCTAAGGAACACCAATCTATGCAACACCATTAGCCTCTCACTGCGGTCACAGGTTTTCTTGACATGTTCTATGGAAGCTGATTTCTGTTCATGCTGCAAAGCATGGACCTCTGCTTATTTTTTGTGGTTCTGTTCTCTGTGACTAAATTACTACTCTACCTCCAGCAAATGGCAAATGGAAAATTACTAACCCCTTTTTTTGGTAAGATCTCTCCCTCTTGCTTACTCCTTTTGCCTCCTTCGCCTCACTCCATATAATGACAGAATTAGTAAAAAATTGGTAACATGAAAATATTGTTCTCTCTTGTCTCACTAGGGAGCTAAGGGTTTTCAGACAGCTTAATAAATAGTACTATGAACCTAGGGCTGTTTTTGCAATAGGTGGCTTTAATTAGTGTTTCATTTAGGCTGGAAAGAGACAGAGGAATTTCAGAATCAATGCTAGGAAGCTAATAACGCCGTTGCCAGGTCAAGAGTGTTTCTTTCAAAAGCAACCTCAAAAGTTGTCCCGCGCAGTTCTAGATTTTTTTGTTTCTGGCTGTTTGTAGTCAGACTTTTTCAGTTTACAGGAAGAGTATGTCCATCAATCCATCCTTCCTTTCCCAGTACCACTCCTTTAAACTCTGCCTGGGCTGTTGGCACCCAGCTGTGTCTTTCAAGCTCAGCCAATATCAGCAGGAGTAAAGACTGGAGAAGCATTGCTGCCCTCATTTACTTTTATGCCCCTGGCTTTTATTTTGAGTGTGCTCAAGCCCATGTTCACAGGCTACTTCTCTGCTGGAGGTGATGCGAGTGAGCAGAGGCTCTGGGGCAAAGACAGTACTAACCAGGAGGATGGAAGTGAGTTAGAGAGCAGCGGTAGCATTTCTGCTGGGCAAAGAGGAGTTAAATCTGGTAAGGCGTGTCATTATCAGTAGTGAGAAGAGTGGATTATGAATACACACAAAGCTTTGACACCATGAACTTTTTTAACAGTTGCTTTAAGAGCTGTATTTTGAACACACACAGAGAAAAGCAATCAAATGCAGTGAGGACTTGGGTGGAATTGAAACACAAGAAGGAATGAGAGTGATAGGGTAGAAAGGGGCACAGAGAGATCAGCACATCCCTTGCACGGGAATAATTGCATAAGATAGTCATGCTTTATATTGCCGTAATAACACACTTTTATAGATACCCAAAAACTCCATACTCAGCTGATTTTCCATTGCAGTGCCCACAGACCACATTGCTTCATGTTACATGTGAACAGGCAGAGTTGTTGACTTGCCCACATTCACACACTTAGCAATGACAAAACTGGGACACAAAGTCCTCCCCTACAGAAAGTACCTAATTCACAAGTCACTCTACAAGAAAATTGGCTCACCTCCTTGCTCCTCTCCCAGTGAAAGGAAGCACTGGTATTGAGCAGAGGGAAGATAAACGGACCACAAAACCTCCAGAGATCACTCTGCTCCAAATGTTTCTGTGGTTCTATGTGAACAGGTGGGAAGGAAAGCACAACAGGAGATGTTGAGAGAGCATAGAAGGGATAAAGTTATACCGGGGTGTACATGGAGATGCATGGCTGCAGAACAGCACTGAAGTTGAGAACATGCCATACTAGGTGGTGGGAGTCTATACTGAAGGGGCTTTTTTTCTCTGGAAACACCTGAATTCTCTTTTCTATGTGTCAGCAAGTGTGGGATACAGTTGCTTACTGATACAGTCAAAAAGTCCCATTTTTTTACCACCAAAAAGTCCCAATATGTTGAGAGAACGGTTGTATTTAATCCCCTTCCCAGTAGTTACTCATTAAATGAAGGTTAAAAAAAAAAAAAAAAGGTATTGCAAGGGAGGAATAAATAGTTAAACATGCAGGTGATAAACATCTGAGTTACTGATTAACTCCTGCCTTTTGTAACCCCAGCGGTTCTTAAGTTGGTTTACTAGGAGATCAAAACACAGAGCCGTGCCAAAAAGGCGTCAGCCTTTGGTAACACGTATCGCACTTTATCTCCCCTTGCAACACGGCGCGGGGCTGCGGCAGCCGGGACAGCGCTGCCCTCTGTCGAGGGGAAGGATTCAGAGTCAAAAGAAGGTAGAGAAATCCATGTAGGACAGGATGGATGGAAATGTAACTTCTTCTTTGGTGTGTCAGCTGCCAGAAGCTGCGAGAGAAGAGCAGGGATAATTGACTTGCTGTGTGCTCTTCCTCAAGCATCTGCTCCAAGACATTCATCACAGGTGGGATGCTGGGGGGGCTGAGCCTTTGGTCTGAGAGTCTATGGCCAGGCTTATGGTCTCAGGGGAAAATCTGGGCTGGAAAGGAAAGGGGGGACTTAGACATTTCAGGAGCAGTCATAGTGAAAGCAATGCAACGTGCTTGGCAGAATGGAAAACAGGCTGATGTTCATCTGTGAATAAAAAAATGGTGATTTCAGATGTCTTCTTTGGCTTCTTCCATCTGGAGTGGCTTGTTTGCCCTCATGCACCCACCCAGCTCCATCCAGTCTGGAGTGTTGCCTCAAGCAATATTTCTCCCTCGCTGTCATTCTTTATGTTGTCACTTGTTACTGCCGCCTGTCACTTGATTAAACTGAGAACATTCGGATTGCCATCTGCAGGAACCACTGAGAAGTGAGGTGGCAATAATCACTGCAATTTGAGGTTCAGCTGTGCCTCCTCAGAAGCTGATTCTTCCTTGTGATAGCCGACCAGAGCATCCTGAGCTCTTGCAGAGATATGAGGAATCTCCTGAAGATGTACCTGAAGAGGGACAGCTTTGCCCTGCGGTGCAGAGGAAGTCCTTTCAAAGTTTAATAACTGTGTTTTTAACTAATACAGCTTGTGCTTAAACAAAGTTGCTCTGGCAAGGAACTGATCCTGCAACACCCTGATCTTTGCTTCACTCACAGGAGGTGAATTTGAGAGAATGAGCAGAAGTGCTCAGCACCATCAGCACAGATGGACACAGGCTCACTGGATGAGCAGAGGATCTAGTGCTGGTGGGAGCCAGGGGCCCATCAAACTGGGAGTAGGTGACAGACCATGATGGGCTGGGCCAAGGAGAGGTCTACCTGTCTCTCTGGGGAAAAAGATTGCCTTGTGAACGGAGCCTGAACGGGGTGCAAGCCTGGTTTGTGTTCTGTCTTCTGCTCAGTCTCTAATACCCCTCATTACTAATCCAAATGCAACAATAGTCATTAAAAAATACCAACTCTCCTTTGTCACCACCAGCTGTCACAGAAGGCAAAAAATGCCCATTTGCTGAGACCAGCTCATTCTGCTGCTTGACCTGCATTTGCTATGCTTAGCTTTGGTTTTTTTCTTTAACAATTTCACAGTAAGGCTTTATTTTCCAGGTCCCAAACAAACAGCAGGGTGCACGCTGAACAATAGTAAAGAGTTTGGCAGTGTGCAGGTTCCTCCTCTGTGCCAGAAAAGCTTCTCTGATGGCCCTGAGTTCCTCTTTACCCCCCTCTGCCAGAGGCTGACATCAGGGAAAGAGAAAATACAATTGAAAGCCATCAAGAGTAATGTCCTGTTTATTTTCCTGCTAACAGAATTATTTTCAGGACATCTCAGAAATCAGAAATGGGAGCGAGGGGAGGGGTGGGAAAACCAGAACAAGCACACACTGGGATTTCGTTAGTTGTTACTAGAATCAGGACCAAAATGCAGGTCACGGACAGGATAAATGAAGCTATACATATGTCATGCGTCCTTGTTCACCCTTCTGGGACAAGAGCATAAAAAGCTGGAGAGGTTTCTGTGCCAAAAGCAGGACAATATAATCTGTTAATTAACTTTGTGACCATACTCCAGTTTAGCTATTGTTGGCCCCTATAGCTGCGTGGGCAGCCATGCCAGAGCAGTGCTAGGACTGGCGTGGATTTACCGGGGGTGGGGTGGGGGTGGGGGGGAGGGAGGGGGTGGCAGGGAAAGGAGATTTGGGCTTCTTGTGAGCTGTGGCTGCTGCTGCGTAGCTGCAGCAGTGCAGTCCCGCTCTCTTGCACCAGCTCTGGCTCTGCTTGGATGGGAATGGGAAAAAAATAAGCAGCAGTGTGGTCAGGTAGAACCAGCTTCTGGAAAAAAATATTCTTTTTTTGTTCAGTAAGACTTCTGACTTAAAACCTGCTTCTTTATCTCTTAAAAGGGAGGACCTTAGGATTCTGATCTTTCTTATCCAGCGCAGAGCAGCAGGACACATGGACCACCCAGCTTATCTCAGGACTAGTGAGGTCTGCTGGGTGTTAGCAGGGTCTTCTTGTCCAAACGCTATGTGGCTGTCAAAGATGGGTCTTCTTGTCCAAATGCTATGTGGCTGTCAAAGATGCTCAGTCATGTCTTGCAGGCGTTTGGTCAGTCCTCAGGAGTTCCAGGGATCTCTCTGTTCTGTGCAGGCCAGGAGAAATGAAGTAGGACACCCATGTGAGAAGGTGTGGGGGAAAATCAAATGGCCTCTGCCCAGGCATGGTTTGCAAAGTAGAAATGAGAGGCCAGGTATATTGGTCTCTGGACCACTCCTGCATGGGAGGTGTACCTCTTCTGGTAACCACCATGCTGTTCCCACTGCTTTGATTGCAACTCCTATCTCTGCAATTACAACTGCTGTAAGTGGCACGGATCAATAACAAACTGATGAGCAAGAGCCTTTCCTGAGGCTACTGCATGGAACAGGGATGAGGAATGAACAGGGGGCTCTTCAGCTTTCACTTCACTACCTCCTATCTAGCCAAGGTCAGTAACAACCCAAAATCAGGTGGAGCGAAGGGCTGACTCCGCAGGGACCTCCCACTGGGGATGCTGCCTGCTTCCCTTTGAGCCTGGCAGCAACCCTACAGGTCTGCCAGGCTGAGATGACCACACTAGAGATAATGGGGAAGAGAAGATATGGGGAGGGGATGGTGGACCTACCACCTCCTCCTGATGTCAGGCTGATGTTGGCCAAGGACTTAACTGGGGGTGAGGTCATGGGTAGGATAGGAGACCCGACCTTTCTCTGTCTCCCTTTCCCAGGCCAGTTCAGGGTTCTTTTACCACAGGGAAGCGTGCTATGAAATAAACAGACAATTTTCCAAGAGAAGTCTTTTCCATAGAAAAGAGTAAATAAAGCCATGAAATGACATTTCTATCCTTTAATACAGCATTGAGACACACACCTCGACTAACATTTTAACCCAGACAAGCTATTTGACTAATCTGTGTACCGTGAACTCGCTTCCCTTACCCATTCCCATTTTGGTAGGGACTGCTTTCGCGGTATCTTTTTCTTTCTACAACTGTTTTCCAGCATAAGTCACTTTCCATTGTTCCAGTCCAACCACCTAGTAGAAAAGCAAACATGCACAGGCTGTGATTTTCATCTCTCTTTCTGGTAAAGGAGAAATGTAAAAACCTGGTCTCTGAGCCAAATGTGGCAGTAGATGGCCAACATCTATCTGCTCTGCAGTGGGGAGGAACGGTGATAGTGATGGCAAAGAAGATGGAGGATGCTCTACCTGCCCCTGACAGGGTGGTCTTTCCCACTGCTCAGGAGTACATTGGTGGGATTCGGGTTTGAGCTGTCTCAGGTTGGGCCCAGACTGATAAATAAAACAAAGCACAGACTGAAACCCTGTCCCACAATTGTCCCTTCTGCTTAGCTGTTTGCACATTTGCTGGCCTGGTTTTGGGGGCCACTCCCACGAGGCAACACCTGGCACATGGGTCTAAACGCAGCGAGCTGGGTGGACGTGAGCGGTGTGTATAGCACCAACACCTGGGAAAGCTCCATGATTTTCTGTTCGCTGGCACGGACATGGCCTGCAGTTTTAATCCAAACCCTCTGAAGAAAATGGAAAGATCACATCCTGAACTGAACTCAGGCCAACACAGGATCAGACCAACCTCACATAAGCAGCTTTAGCCTGATGTCAGTGGAGCTGTTGATATGAATTTTCAACAGCATGTTGCAGGATGAGGCCTTCCTGAAAGCCACATCTGCACATCTTAGGTCTACAAATTTATAACTGTGAGCATGACACAGTCCAGCCAAGGGAAATTTTAGAAATGTGGCCTGAATAATGGTTAATGACTGACCTACAGAGCAAAGATAAGTTATTGTAGCGTGAAATTTGTTAACCCCATGCTTCAAACAATGTTGCTGTACTCTTCCTCCTCAGATGAGGATTCTTTCAAAAGGGAATGAGACTTCATAAATCATTAATTTCTCCAAGGAAAAGTTTCCCTTTGCTCCAGTGCTTTTTGCTACATTGTAAAAAGAGCTGCTTTTTATTTTTCTCCAACTTTCAGAATTCTTCCACAACTCCTGAAAATTTGGAAGGGGGAAAAGACTGGGACAACATTTAAAAAGAATAATTAAAATTCAAGCCAAAAGGATAGGTGGACATTTGATCTGTAAATACATATGTATGTCTATGATTCACTCTCTATATACCTATACATAAAGCGTAAGAAAATTTTGCAAATTATCTTCTCATAAATGCCATTTTTTGATTGTTCTTCATGAAACAGTGAACGTATAAAATACTTACCTAGCCTGTGTATGTTGGGGATAGGAGTAATTTTTTGTTTCAGGTTTGTGCAGCTCCTGAAGTACATTACTGGTACACTTGTGCTACAGCAACAAGGAGTCACCATGACACTATCATTTTAGTGACAACTTGTGACCCTGCTGCATGCCATTAAATGATATGATTTTTAGGAACCTGTTGAGGTACAGCAAAATATTTGACTGGTAGACGGGTTTGGCTGGGCATATTTTTTCATGGCTACTGAGCAGATCAAAATTGTTGGTCAAGGCCCAGACCCTCCTGTGCTAAGCACTAGACAGCAGTCTGACGAAAGATGAGCTCAAAGAGTTGAATGGAAAGGATGCCAGAATATGGTGTATTATAAATACTATATGGCATTTCCATAGATCCAGAAAGTTAAATTCACAGAGAGTGAGCTCAGGTGGTGATAAAAATGGCATATTTTCTTTCTTTTTTTTTTTTTTTTTCTTCTGGGATGTAATAGAAAATCCTGCTGACTGCTGTAAATTGATGTAACTTTGACCTCTGGGACAAGGAGCTGATCTACGTCGACTTGAGAACATGGCCAAGTAATAACATGCTGCCTTGATCTCTGCACTAAGCAGGTTTGCAGAGCTGATGAGTTTGTTTAGGGGGTTGGTTTAGGTATTCTGTATCATTGCACAGGAGAGGAGGGTCTGAGGAGCATGGTTATCAAAGGAAGCAAATACCTGAAACACAAAGAGTTAGAGCTGTTCTGTACCAGCCAACCTTTGCTGTTGTAAGCGCGATAATGTTCCTGTCCTTCCCGCAAAATACAGCCTCTCCCAAAACAGCTGGATGCCAGAGAGTCTTTGCTGATAGGTTTAAAGAAATCTTTGTCTTCTGTTCAAAACTCTGCAATGTCAGCTGGTTCAAAAAAGCCATTTCACTCCCAGAGAAGCATGCTGCCCAGACATAACCCCAGCCTTGCAAAATAACAGAAAAATTCTGCAGAGCTGCAGTTCACCAGCGATGCCTAGAAGCTTTGGCTGAAAGGTCTCTTTGAAGGTGTCTAGTCCAAGTGGGGATCTCCAGTGCTGTATCAGATCAGCAATGGCTTTGTCTAGTCAAGTCTTGACATACTCCAAGGACAGAGGTCCCATTTCTTCCCTTGACTGACCGGTACTTTCTCACTCTCCTAGTGAGAAAGACATTTTTCCTAACGTCCAGTCTGAACCTCCCAAGCTGAAATGCATGGCCGTTGTTGTTTCTACTGTCATTTGATACTATTGAAATGAACTTGTTTCAGCCATCTTCACCTCTCCTTAACACCAGGGCAAGGACATGTATTGATGCTACAAAACTGGGAGGAGCGGTCGGTACCCCAGGAGGCTGCGCTGCCATTCTGCGAGACCTGGGCAGGCTGGACAGTTGGGCAGAGAGGAACCCAGTGAAGTTCAACACAGGCCAGTGTAGGGTCCTGCCCCTGGGGAGGGACAGCCCCACGCACCAGTACAGCCTGGGGTGACCTGCTGGGGGGCAGCTCTGCAGAGAGGGACCTGGCAGTTCTGGTAGGCAGCAGGTTGCCCGTGGGCCAGCAGCGTGCCCGTGGGGCCAAGAAGGCCAGTGGGACCCTGGGGTGCATCAGGAGGAGCGTGGCCAGCAGGTCGAGGGAGGTTGTCCTCCCCCTCTGCTCTGCCCTGGTGAGGCTGCATCTGGAGTGCTGTGCCCAGTGCTGGGCTCCCCAGTTCAAGAGAGACAGGGAGCTACTGGAGAGGGTCCAGCAGTGGGCTGCAAAGATGATGAGGGGGCTGGAGCATCTCCCTTCTGGGGAAAGGCTGAGAGAGCGGGGGCTGTTTAGCCTGGAGGAGACTGCGGGGGGATCTTATCAATGTCTACAAGTATCTTGAGGGCGAGTGTGAAGAGGACGGGGCCAGGATCCTTCCAGTGGTGCCCAGTGACAGGACAAAGGGCAGTGAGCACAAGCTGCAACATAAGAAGTTCCATCTGACTATGAGGAAGAACTTCTGTATCTTGAAGGTGACAGGGCACTGGAACAGGCTGCATTGTGGAGTCTCCTTCTCTGGAGACATTCAAAACCTGCCTGGACACAGCTGTGCAGCCTGCTCTAGGTGAACGTACTTTAACAAGGGGAGGACTAGATGATCTCCAGAGGTCCCTTCTAACCCTGACCATTCTGTGGTTCTGTAACATTGAAGCCAGACAGTACTTCTCAGCATCCTTATACATTGCTTGTTGTAATTGCAGCAAAGAAAGCACAGGGTTTACGTGCCGGCTAGGGACTAACTAGGACCAAGTTGTGTCCTGGGATCACCCATACTGTTCAGTCCATAATCTGTTCCCTGGCACTCCTTTAGCTCAGGGCTCCTCATCTCCTCTCAGAGAATGCCCAGGCTTAGTCTGGGCCACAGCGTGAGCCAAGGGCTGGTCCCAAAAGACAATATAAATGAAGCCATCCAGTATTTTTAAGATACAGAGGCCTAGCTGTACAGGTATACTCCATGGTACACCTGTGCCCTCAGTCACAAGAATGGAACTTGACCTATTTTATTATATCCTATTTTTATGTGTGTATACCCACATATATAAACATCTCCCAAAACACGCCTACTCTCAAGTGCCTGCTGCCAGCTCACACTTTGCACTTTCCAGCGTTGCCTTCATGCCACCTCTGGGGACACAACATAAACATTCAGCTTTGTGTCATAAGAATCCCACTTCGATTGTGCTGCTGCCATACTCTTATGTTATTTCACATACTTTTACCTAGAGAATATATATATATATATATATATATATGGTTTAGTAATAATTATTTTTTAGGTCACAGGGCCAGTATTTGGGGCACACAAGAGATGAAGGGTTAGATGCTAAGCAGCACAAATATGGTCAGTCAGCTGGACAGAACTCGTCCTTGGTGGTGTGGGTGAGACCACCTGCAGGAGATGATGTATGAGCAGCGCTGATGTAGCCACAGGAATGAATAGTGGGTTATTCATGGAGAGATGTCTAGAATTGGTGAGTTGAGCCTTACTGTGCTTTCTGTTATCATGAAGGAAGCATTGGGCAAACAGCTCAGCCTTACTCTTGGAAACGCAGGTCAGCATGGTCACCACAGTGCATCCTAGCTGCCCATAAGTGTGAGTGTCCCAGGGCAGGAGTGTTCTCAGGTACACACTCAGGAAGGAAAAGCCCCATTACAAACCTTAGCGCATCCTTTTCCTAGCTGCTCTGGAATCTTGCTACTCATGGACTATGAGTAAGGATGAGCTACCACACCACTGAAAACAACTGAAAGCTGAGCAAAGCAATAGTGGCTAGAGCATCTGCAATCCAGGGCGGTTAATTTTGCCCTGGGCTGCAGTCCTGCATCACCTGTGGTCAGTTGTGAGGATCTGGCCAATGACATGGGAGTTACTGGGCTTGGTGAAGGACCTCACACCCATCTCAGAGACGAGCAAAGAAGAATAACAAATAAAAACTCTTCAGCTTGAAGTAAGTGGACTATGGAAGTGTTCAGCAGAAGAGGTGAGGTGGAACAAATGTTCACTGTACATTGTGATTTCACAGTATTGAAAACCCAGGGGCCTAATGAAGTGTGTAGATAGGGAATTTAAGACTGAAGACAGTAGCTGTTCAAATAGCACAATTTTAAACAGTGGAGCTTAGTGTCACAGGCCCAGGAGAGGGTGCAGCATCACCGTGCAGTTACTCAGGCTCGGCTCAAGCATCTCCTCCCACGAGGTGGGTTGGAGGCAGCTCTGCTCCCATGTCGGGGGATGATGGGTTATGCCAGTGTGCCCCAGCCACAGCTGTCCCCAGGAGTGGCCGGGATGGGTGCACTTTCCCCCACAGTGGACGGGCGATGGGACTTGGTGTGGTTAGGCAGCAGGGCCATCCTGGAGCCCAAGGCAGGAGCCAAAAGCCCCAGGGTCCCTGCCCAGTGCTCTGCCAGGTGGACCCCACTGGCCCCCATGGGACGCTTCCCTCTGCCTCAGCTCTGGGGCACAGCTGAGGCACGGGTATACACACTGCTGGCAGTCAGCAGCCAGATAGGGGTTTTGCTTTCATTGAACGCAGCTAATTAATTTGCAGCATTGATTGCTTTTGACAATATATCTGCCCCTCATTTAACATTTGGTTACTACAGCTGAGAACAAATAAATCCAAAATTACACAAGTTGATTATATTGGTAGCATAATATGCAAGCCCTGTTAGAAACAACCGAGTTGCCTTTGTGGTTCAGAAAGGACATTTTGATCTACTATAACTAAAGACTTTTACATCCCCAAATAATATAAAAAAAAAAAAAAATGAGGGTTATCACAAAGCCAGGAGTTCCAAATATTTGTCTCTGGTAAGAGGATGAAGTTTTAGAGGAAGAAAAATTTTACTTTCTCTCCGAATCCCATCCCCCCCACCCCCCACCCCCAATAACGAGCGTTTTAAAGGGTCGGTACAAAAGACAGCACACACATGACTAGGACTGTTATCCTCTTTCAAAACAGGAACACTGCAGGGATAACAGCACTGATGCAAACCCTTGGGGTGGGAATGAAGCCTCGCAGGACTTCTGCCTTCTTGTGCTGCCCTATCCCTTTCATGGCTGGTGGGCTTCTGCATTTACCTCTCATCCAGAGGCCAAAATAGATGGATGTAGCAAATAACTCCCGAGCCTTACAGCTGTGAAGGCAGCAGTGGCAGCAGGGAACCAGCTCTGAGCCGGTGCTGTGGCACCTGCTGGCGGCGGAGCGCCGTGTGCCCCAGCAGCCCCGGGACACTCAAGGGCGCGGGGAAACAGCGCGCCCTAGTGGGGAAACCGCCGAAGTGTATGAGAAAACAAACGCACCGCGCGCTCCGTGCGGAAGCAGCTGTTCCTTTGTGTCTATCCAGTGTTCCTTGTCCCTGCCCTGTGCTTCTCCAGTCACTCGTTGCCCCTCACACCCATTAGCTCAGGGAGGGGACTCGTACCTTCCAGGCTGTCCCACATGCTGTCATGCAGCGTGGGCTGATGGCTTTTTTGGGAACTAGAACTGGGGCCTCTCCCGTCTGGCTTGCTGCGTGTGCTTGGCGTATTGCACGTTTGCCTAAGCCAGTGCGGCAGGGCCAGTTCCAAGGGTGCAGGGAGGACAGCTGGGTCAGTGACAGTGATGGCGAGGTGCCCCCTAAACACAGTAATTAGAAGGCTCCTTCCCTCTCCCTTTCACTGTCACCCAGTGGAAAACTCCGTCTCCGTTAAGGAGAGCTCATTAGTGGCAAACCGAAGACACTAATCAGACATTAGTTGTAACCATTAATGAAAAAGCTAATGAGGTGCTGAGATCCCCAGCACTGACTGAAATGAGTTAATCACATCTCGCTGCTCAGAGACCCATTAATCTGCGTGCATGCTGATGTGTCCCGTTCCTTTGCTTATTATAGGAAATAAAAACATTGTTCCAGCTTCATTTACTTGTGTCTGCATGATCTCTTTGCTAAGCTGTAAAATCTAATGTAGCTGTGGGCTAGACTTGCAACTGGTGACAGGCAGCAAAGTCCCCTTGGCCCCCAAGAAGCCACCACAGAGAGGACCGTTGCTGGTGGAATGGCACACACCTTCAGGGAAGGAAGCGTTGTGCTGACCCAGGGAGGGAAGCAAACACCATGACACAGCCACATAAACCAGGGATTTCTCATCGCCCTTGCTGTTGGGTTAGAAGATTATTCCAGTTGCTAGAGTTACAAGAATTGAACTGCCACCAGTGCTCCTGGCTGCACTTCTCCTGAAACAGCTCCTTGTCTTTTCAGTACGGATCATGTCATTTCTGCTAGTGGTGAGTAGTAACCTCACCTGATTCCAGTGTGTTATCTGTGGGATGGGTGAGTAACCGGAAACAACTAGTAACTGAGGTAGAGTAAATTTGACCTAAAGATTTATCTCAGGTGGTTTTGGTATTACTTGCTTTTAGACTTCAGGAAATGTCTTGGCACCCCTTCGATCCCTAGACTTCTTTAAGTCTCTGTTTTAGTCTGGCCAGAATGGAGTTAAATTTCTTCAAAGCAGCCCGTATAGTGCTGCTTTGGCTTGGTGGCTAAAACACGGTTGCTAACACACCAGAGTTTGGCTGTTGGTGAGCAGTGTTTGCACAGTGTCAAGGCCTTCTCTGTTCCTTGGCCTGCCCTCCCTAGTGACTCTGCTGGGGTGAGCAGGAGGTTGGGAGGGCACACAGCCCGGACATCTGACCCGTCACCAAGAGGGTTATTCCAGCCCATGTAGTGTCAATCTTAGCGATAAACTGGGATGGAGGGAGAAGGAGATGGGGGATTGTCTTCCAAGGTGGAAGTTGCACAAACACTGGCTGGGCAATGGGCTGCTGGTGGAAGGTGGTGGGTGCCTTCACATAGCCTGGTTTTTCTTCTTCTTTTACTAATTAAACTGTATTTTGACCCACGAGTTTTCTTGCTTTTGCTTTTGCTCCATCCCACAGAGGGGACCCAGGGGGCAAGTGGCTGGGTGGGTGCTTGGCTGTTGGCCAGGGTCCAATCACAACATGTGTTGCCCAAAGCCATCACCAGCCTAATTCACTCCTGGCTCACCAACTGCAGCGGACCAAAGAAATGGTTAAAATGCTAGGGTTTTTTCCACAGGTTTTCTAGAAGCTTTATTTTTATTTAGCTTGTCTTGACTTTTACTTCCGTTTATTTCTATTTCTTTACCCACCTATTCAAACCAAACCCTCAAATGACAGAACCTGTCAGCTAGCAGCAGAACTCCCTACAGCCAATTCTTTGATGTCCCCAGTGATGACGCATCGCTCACAAGTTGCTCCCATGACTCTGCCTGTGACTCCACTGCTGCAGACAGAAGCTCGGTGCCTCATCAGCGTCTTGGGGAACTTGCTTACACATACCCACCCTCTGACATCTGAACGTGAGGATGTCTTACTCAAAATCCTCCAACACTCAAAGGAGAAAGAGGAGTGGAAATCACTCTTTCCCCTGTTTTCTGTTATACAAAACCCACTCAGCCATGTGCACAGGCTGAACACATGACGTGGCTGCAAACTGAGCATGCTTCAAAGCACAGCTTAAGTATGGCCAGTCCATCCAAACACCTGGCCTCAGACTATGGGCTTGGGCTGGTGGAACAATGTGCAGCTTCTCTGGATGGTGACAGCTCTTGGGGGCCAGCCCCAGGAAATCAAGGAGGGGGAACGTAAAAATCCACATGGGGAGAAACCACTGTAAGGGGCTCCTTGATGTACCACTTGATTTGGAGGCTTGGTTGGGGCACCCTTGGAGGAACATCATGGTGCTGCAGGATGCAGCATTAGTGGCATAGGCCAGGAGGCTTTTGTTACTGATTTACTGTCTGGGTGGATGGGGAGGCAGTTGGTAGTTGCTGTGTGACTCTGGAGTCTCTGATTATGTGGAAAAAGTAACCGTTCTGGGAAATGTCCTGTCTTAGTAGGAGTGTTAATGTCACAGACACAAATTCCCATACGGACATATTTCTATTCTGCCAGCCAAAGGTTACCTTAGAAACTAAAGAGTAAAGCAACATGGTGAGTTTCCTATAGGAGAAAATTAAACTGAAAACATAGAGATATACCTCTGCATAAAAGTACCTAACCTTGGAGAACTTTTCACTGTGGGAACTGCATTTTATTTCACATTGCCTGAAGATAACAAAATTTAATGAGATCTGTTCCCTGAAAGTCTGTAGGAAAGACAAGTGAAAACAGAGATTTTTAAAGGTGGCAAGGGACTCTCTTGCCTTTTCATTTGTTGAGTTTAATTGCTATCCTGAATGTGAGCCATCAAAGGTACCCATGCCACGAACTGAAACCATATTGTTCCCCTGTGGGTACTTTCTTTCTTCATTTGATGCTATAAGCAAAGTCCTTTGTCCAACTCCTGTGGTTGGTCCATCTGTCTGGTTGTTGATGTTGTCACTGCTCCATGTCTGACTGGTCTCAGGGGGTCTTCAGATTATAATTTTATGCAAATTACTTTCCTGACAAGATCATTTCAGATCTGGAAGCTGCATTTCAGTGTGCTTCTTCTGAGTGGACATGAAACAAAATGCAAAATTATTTTCAAGAGCAAGCTGTTCCCAAGTGTCATTTTGCATGGCTGAAGATGATAAAGGAGCATACGCTTCCTATTTTCTGTGCACGGTGGCAAGTATGAAGGTACAGAGCCACTGTGACAGTCTAGTTTGACAGCCATCCCAGGTCAGCACTCCTGCTTTCTCTGTTGGTAACAACCTTGTGAGCAGCCTGGTTGTAGAAACTCTGGGCAGAAAGCAGGCTTTGGGATCTGAAGTGACCTGGAGAGGATAGCTCCGCACAGTTCTGTGCCTCTGCTTCCCACTCGTTTTCAACAGGCGTGTTGCTGGCTGGGCTGCATCCATTAACAGTGGTTAGTATCTTACTGGTGCAGCATGTCTAGAGCCTGGGTTGAAAAGCAAAGCGTGAAAGAGCTCTGAAGAACTTGGTGCTCTGAAGATGCCACCAGTAAGCAGCTCTTACTATGACCATCAGACCATTGCCTATATCTGAATGGGAGGGAGCTTCCTGAGGTGCCCAGTGATGACTTCTTGAGTTTCTACCCCTAAGCAGCCAGGGTGGTTGCATTTCAACGGGCAGCTTGCATCGCTGCTAGGCCATCTACCCTACTCACTCCCTTACGCAATGAACTGAAACGGTGCACAAGGAAACTGAGCAGCTTATGAGGTCCACAGGAGTCTTCCTGTGCAAAGCCATGGTCATGCAGATGAAATGCTGTGGCATGCCGAAGTGATACCTGATCAAAGATGTCCATTTCCTAGATGGGGTTCTTCTAAGGGACAGCCTCAGCCACTTCATGGCTGAAGTGGTTGTGTGATCACAGCAGCTAAATTAGGCCCTTAAAATAGGGACCTGGCGTGGATCCTCAGCATCTCTCCTATGAAGGCAGCCAGGTCTGAGAGTCCCAGAGAACAGGTGAGCTGAATCTCTTCCCAAGTCACTGATTTCTGGGTCTGCCTTAATTTCCCTTATGTGTCACCTAGATTGAGCATAGATCTGTCAGGAGACCACAGGCATGTAAGGGTTAAGTCTTTTCTCCAGAGAGGCCTAGAGCTGCCTTAAGCTGAGCAGTGAGATGCCCGCAAACTCTCCAGCAGCCTGGAGCCTGAGGGATGGGTGGGAGGAAACTGGAATAAGGCTCTTATATGTTATTATGTGTTACTACACTGTTATGTGACAGATGAGGTTCTAGGAGACAATGGAAATATTGTGATAAGAAGAAGTGTGCACAGAGAGGAACACCTTTGATTTGATTGCAATAAAAAATTTATTTTGATTCATATCATACTGAAAAATTAAATAAATAAAATGTCAAAGAATGATTGAGTGAGACTCCCCACCATCAGAGAAAAAAATTTAAATTTATAATTGATCACTTAGTCAAAGCAAAATAGGAAAAAAATCTGGTCATAGGAGGAAAAAAGTGCTCAGGAGATTTGGCTTTGGTAAAAAACTTAACACACCCAAGGAGTCCTTCAGAGACTTTGCAGTGGTGGCAAATACAGTCCAAGAGTTTGAAGCCTTGACATGTTGCTAAATGTTTTGCTTTGTTGTTCTTCTTAACAAAATAAACCCACAAAGTTTCTAGCAGGAACACAGACAGTCTTCAACATTGGCAGTGGGAATTAATTCTTCCCTCAGTATCATCTGTTGGTTTCTCCTTATTCTGAAGGCATTTGAAACAGCAGCAAAATTGCGGAGAAACTGAGACCAAGATCTAACACAACAGTCAGTTGCCTAAAGGACTTTAGAAAAAGTTCCTCTGGAATAGAAATGTGATGGTATAGACTATCCCTTATTCTGCAGGTGGAGATGTCCACTCTCTGCTCTCCTCATACTCTGAAAAATAGACGTCAGTGGGGCACAGTTACTGCTTGCTGTCGGCAAGAAAATTAAATGGGAATTGCAGCTTCTTCCATGCTGAGGACACTAAGTCTATCCACAATAGTATGCACCATGATGTTTCATATGTGCTGGCAGAGGCAGAATATTCAGGGGAAAACTGGAAATTTAATTTGGACAGATTTGGACAGCTAAAGGAAACTTTCAGAACAACACAGACTAGAAGATAGCTGATTTTTTTTTTACCACTTTCTGTGTTCCCAAATTGCCACCTGTTGTTAAAAAAAAAAAAATCAATGGGATTTGGGTACCAAACCACCATGATTTTTCTTCCAAGTCTTTCTAAAAATGACTGGAACAGCAATGAAGTATGTCTGAATTACTGACTTCTGTCTATGAGAAAAAAAAATTAAAATATTTGAAGCTCATGACGAAAAAAGTATCTCTGACATCGAGCCACAGGGCGAAGATACCATCAGGGTCTTCCATGGAGTCTTTTTCCTCTTAAAGTTGCTTTGCTTGTATTACTGTGATATCTCACCAGAAGCATATTGATTAACAACAATTTAAACGGTGGGAATGCTTAAAACAAACAAACAAACAAACAAACAGATATGGTCCAGGTAGAAATGTTTCATTCTTTTACAAAGGGCACGTTGAAGACAGTAAGCCCATTGAATGTGTGACATGCAGGTGAGTTCTGCTGGCCACCACGCCAGGCAGGGCTTCTTGGCATGAGGATCATGAACAGGTCTCAGCACGATGATTTGAAAATCCTGCCCTTTCCATACAGCTGAACTGAGGGGTCATGCATGCAGAGCAAAGGGAGCTCAGGTCAATTAAAAATGAAATGAGCCATTTTTTCCTAGCCTGATCTAAAGTCCGTTGAAGTCTGTGGCAAGAACTCCATTGGCTTTACCAGAGCTGAAAACAGGTCAATATCCCATTTATCCTGTTCTCATGATATCGGGAAGAAAAAAACACCGCTCTCCATTCTTCACTACTTGAACTTTTTTCTTGGATTCATACTTTATCTGTCCTTGAGGATTAAATATGTTGATTCCAGAAAAAAAAATCTGTGGATATAAAACTTCCACTGTCACTTCCCTCCTCTTGCTGCCTAGCGGTACAGACATTAATTCACTCATTCCTCCAGAGAGGCACATAATTTTGAAGTCTGGCTTACACTGTAGGATCAGCTTGCGTAGATTGGCTCCTTGTAGGTGCTGATACAGGGCAAAAGATTCCTACTGTATTACTAGCTGATATCCCAACCCATGATATTTCTTCCATTTCAAATAGGGACCTTGTAAAGAGATACCACTTTCTAAATCTGTAAAAAAATAAGAAGTTTCCTTGGATCTTTCGGATATTTTCCCATTAAAAAAAAAAAAAAAAAAAGGTAAAAGCTACCTTTAAAAATTAGTCTCATTTGTGTCTGCTCAAAAGCAATATAGGAGCTGTTATTATTGGTTTTGACTACAAAAGTATACCACACGGAGGCTAAACTTTGGTTAATTTTCCCCCCTTTTATAAAAAAGTTTAATTTAGGGTTTGTCATCTTAAAAAAAAATCACATGTTGCACAATTATAAAAGGCACATATAAACGACTGAAAGCAAAAAGTCCACTTTCCATCCTTAAACAGATTAAATAAAAATGAGCATTCCAGAGTATTTTCAAAAAAAAAAAAAAAAAAAGAAAGAAGTAAGAATTATATATAACCAAACAAGACAAACAAACAAGTGGCTGAAAAGGCCATTTTTTTTCTGGAGTTTTCAGTATTGTTTTCTCTCTCATTATGGCTGCATAGGAAGCAATATTAAATAATATATGATCAGAGATGATTTCATCTGTATTTTCTAGATACTATCAATGCAGAATGAGGCGATGTTTGAAATATTTACTACTCCAGGCAACTTCATCCTGTTTTTCCTTAATACAGCATGAAACTAGAAGTAATAGAGGAAACAGAAGAGACAGTTCAAAAAGAACTGCAGAAGTGAATACATTTCTTTGAGGTAATCCTTACTATGATGTTCACAGCTGCCCTAGTGGGTCTCAAGTACCAGAAGTTGTTTTCACTCTTCTTCAAGGACCTCCTGCCTTACTTGAGGAAAGAATGGACACACAAACAGCAGCTCCTGTGCCCAGGTTTCCCCTAATTGCAACAGGCAGGTCCTTCATCAGTAATTCAAGAATCAAGCCATAGAGCCTAAGAAGAGATTCATTTATTCCCACAGCTGTTTGGTAGTTCCCAGCTATCGGTAGATAGGAAATCACGTGCAGCGTGGAAGCCAGTCCTCAGCCAAGCTCCCAGCAGTGAGCATCGCAGCAGTGAGACACTCCAAACCCACGCATTCAAACCTGGCTGGTGCCCAGATCATCCTCACTGAGCTTTGTTCTGCTGCATGTTGGAAATTGCAGCCCCCACTTCTCCCTGTGGCCAGGGTCATCTGCCCTTGAAAAAATTTATTTTTTCAATGGAGGCAAGAGTCAACGTTACGTTGAATTCAAAATCTCCATCGTGGACACCTGTCTTCCGGAAAGCCCCAGCTGAAGCGTTGTTTTCCCAGTAATGATGCCAGTGTCCTTTGCTGTCTGCTCCAAACCCGTACACGTTCACCTAGGAAGTGAGAGTGAACTAGTGTTACGGCCCAGAAAGCAATTGGTCCTAATCTAAAATGTTGAAGAAACTCTCTCGATTCTCAGTTTATCTATAAGCAGTGGCACTTGAGGACCTCGGTGGTGTGCCAAGCTGTTCTGCACGAGATAATGCAACCGCAGAATAACAGCCCAAGGCCTGCTCAAGAAACATTACATCCTAAGCTATGCTGAGAGCACCGCCAGACCTGAAAAAGAAATTTCTATCCGTGAATTCTTGTTCAGCAATATGAAAAACACATTCCTGTCCCCTAAGCATGATGTTTGACCTCAGAAGGTCAGTGGCTTGGGATGAGTATCTCTCTTCAGCTGATCAAGGCCACAGAGAGTGGGAAAAATTTGGGTTTGCTCCTAGTCTTCCAAATGATAACCCGTATCGATCCCCACATATATGACATTTGCAGTCCTTTCAGAGGCAGATGGATATCATGTTCTTCGTGTGTGCATGCCTACAGCCTTTCCTCTCCCAAAGGCTCGTTCATCGATGCCAATGCCTATCTTCTCTGATGGTAGAAGCCCAAACATCACAGTTGATTTATTTAAACTGAGTGGCAATATGGCTGAGTTTGAATGGGTCATTGCCCACAAAACAAGCACCCTAAGTCACCCAAACCTGGACCCACCGAAATATGAGTTGTTTAAAATTATTTTTGGCAATGTCAGAGCCTTGCTTATTGCCTGCTTAGCAGACCTGCCCATCCTATCTGCCTTGACTATGGAACGGTTTCTGCCAGCATAATTAGGAATATTTCCATCAGCTTTCCAAGCAACACAGGCCTAGGTGACAAAAGCTCTCTTTCATCAGCAGATCTGTGTCCAGGCCAGGGTTTTTGTCAGCATAATGATTTTTATCGCCCATGCTGACAGTCCCATGGTTGCAGGATTCTGTAGAGTGACTTGGCCTTACACTAACTAGCTAAGTCCCCAGTCACCTAGGTGCCCCTCATATCACCCAAGCCCGGGAATTTCCTCAAGTGCAGGAGCAGAGACATTTACCATAATTTACTGTATAAACCCACAATCTTGGGTTGGAAAATACTGCATTTCCCAATTCGGCTTATGTAAGAGTTGGTGATCAAAGTTCTTCAGGTGGGATTATGTTTAAGATTTAAGATATCCAAGTGGAGGCACCTGAGCATCCATTACAGTCAGTGGCAACTCAGGCAGCACAGACACTGGAAAACAGCTCCCCTGATGTCCTGCCAGGAGGTTTGCTGTCTGAATCGGCCTCTGGGCTCCACTGATGAGACAGATAAGACCTCAATGCAGTTGCCCAAATGTAAGCGTCATTTTCAGTGTCCTTGAGTACTCAGTACAGGCAGGTGTCACACAAGGCCAAGAGATTCACGTTTTTCTGACCTGGCAGCTGGAGGCAGGGGACAGGCTCAGGGGGCTCTTGGTGCCATAACAGCGAGACAAAATCTAACTGGGACTTCCACTAACAAGACGGGCACAGACACCATCCATATTCAGATGTCTTTTGATATCAAGTGGAATGCCACTATTTACGTTTAATTGTATTCCTCTGGAATGCATCTTAAACCCTACCACTTGCTGACATGAAAAAAGTCCATCACTGCCAGCTGAGCATATCTGCATGACTGAGGAGCCTGTACCTATTTGAAAAGCAAACGGCAGAGACAGTGGAGAGGGGGAAATAAAGGGCGAGCGAGAGGCCAGGGCATATTCCTGGCACTTCTGTGCGAAATGTCCTGATTTTTTATCCATATATGTAACCACAGCCAGACTTTACCTCGTCGCATACGTGGAGTGCAAACACCAAAGACAGAAGGCCTGTGGAGGGGTATCTCCCATGATGCTGGAGCCAGTTTTCATAGACATATTTCATAAAAGCTGGATTATAAACCAGGATCTAAGCAAAATCAGAGAAAGACTCATTAGTGAAATATCCTGGAAAAAAACAATGGTAGCATGTTATCGCTAAAGAACACCAGCATGGGGCAGGGGGGAGAAAGGAATAACAGCTATTCCCTGAGGGCAGGTGAAAGGGAAAAATGAGGTCCCGTACCTAAAGTGCATTCAGGAATGTTACCCATGTGTAATTACACGTGCATAATCCTCCATTGCTCTTGATACCCTACCTGCTCACACTAACGTAAATCCTAGGTGACTCCTACTGGAACCAGTGGGTATGAAATGGCACAAGTGAGAAGAAAATTGGGCATTCAGCTCTTCCTGTGGCGTCCTGCTGAGAGAACAGGCTGTGGGGAGCTGGAGGCCTGGGCAAGGCAAGCGTAAGATGCCATGGCAGATTTCATAGCATCATAGAATCATTTAGGTTGGAAAAGACCCTTAAGATCATTGAGGTCGACTGTAATTTGGATGGGAACGTAGGAGCAACCGCATCTTCTGCAAAATACGCCAACCGTGTTTGGTATGCCTATAGGTACAGGTCTAAGGAGACCAGGGGTCAGGTGTACACTGTCAGGAAGCCCGTCAGGTTTCATCAGCTGCATTTCTCCTGTTTCTCAAACATGCTGTTTTTCTGTGCTTTTTTTACAAGACATAAATTTCACTTGGTTATCTCCAGGGGAAATTAAGAGGCAATCTAATGGAGTCAGAGCACTTAAGATCAGGCCTGAGTGTACAGTAAATCCAGAGTGGTAGGAGCCCTTGGTTTCAGCCCCCTCCCCTGAATGAAGCAAAGAGAGGCTTTTCCCTCCATGCTGCGTTTGTAATTAGAGTGACAGTGTTCCAGTGCTATCTGGTTAGCTGCAGGGATTTTCCTTTTTACAAAGCCAGAGGTTAATTGCTGCTATTGTATCGGTGTGTAATCACGTCTCACAGGGTGTTGGGCATTGCATGGCGTGGGAAGCAATACAAGCTTCTCATCGACCTGCTGGGGAAGCTGCTGCATCACGCCGGTCGTACCCTGGGCTGGTGCTACTCAACTGTGACATAAGTTTTTTAACAACCTGCCCTAGTGCTTCTCACAAGGGTTTGCAGAGGTTATTGTGTTCCTCACCACAGGCAGGGATGAGCCAAGTGATTATTTCATGCCCCCTAGAGTTCCATGGTTTGAAGCACAGGGATATAAACTGACGCTGGTTAAAGGTCTCACCTGAAGCCTTAGGCAAAACCTGGCCTCCGGGATGAAGGCACGTGCTTGAATCTGTAATTTTAATACTCTGGGGCTAAGGCCATTTTTTACCGGCCCTTGAGACATTAGGAGCCTCAGCTCCTTTGAAAATGAGCCTCTCGAAAGGCTGAGAGAACGAGACTTTTATTTTGCTGGTAGATCTGTGGAAGAGGAAATCATTTTCCTCTCCCTACGTAGCCTGCCTTGGTTAAGTCCTCAAACTATGCAGCTACAGCAACAAAAGTTTTTGCATGGTGGCTACAGATCCAACACGGGAATGACCCTTCTGCCCCGTGGAAAATCCTGCCTCCAGCAGTAGGGCATCTATTCAACTGCAGCAGGCTTGGGCAATGAGTCTGTGTGCGTGGGATGGACTCTCTTCTGATCACTCTAGGGTGGGCACCAGGTTTGTCCATGCTTCCTCAGTGTTTTCAGAGAAGTGAAGTCCCCTGACTATTGCTTTCTGCACATCCACACTATGAAATAAAATGTGTCAGGCGTGTCTCGTTAGACTTGAGGCAAGTGGCATGGCACAGATCCTGTCCACATTGCTCAGTTCTGTCCCTGTGCAAAACAGGGTCTGTTCCCTGGACTGTGCTGTCCCCCAAACCTTGCTTGAACATTGCCTAGGAGAGCGTTAATACACCTGGGACAAAACCAGCATGAACCTGGTCTGAGCCCAGTCTCCAAGCATGTTTAATTGGGTACAGATATTTATTACAGCTGTGGGCTAACAGCCTTCCCCACGAGCCATTGACACCATCATGAATTCTTCACTGACTTGAAAACACGCAGCTTTATTTGTTCAGAGTTCACTTAGCTCCTTATTACAAGGAACTGATGCAGGAGCGAGAAACATCTTTGGTGTTCAAATAGTCAAATGATTTGAAAAAAAACAACTCCAGAGGCTCTCCACAGCTCAAGGTGTTATTACATACCAATGACTGCAGTGGGTGGGAAGAGAGCAATTGCTGTGGAGGGAGAGCACCTGGCCAACAGTGCACCCTTAAATCTCCCTGAGCAGTACCAGAGGAAGAAACGCAACCTTCAGAACAGCGGTAATGCAATGGCACAGTCACAGGAGCAGGCTCTTTCTAACCTCAGTTATCTAGCGGTTGATCTATGGCCTGAACGGCACACAGGAGCTAAACCTTCAGCTTATCTGAGCCTTGTACAGTATGTGTGTTTTGGTTGCAGTTTTTATGAATGTCAAGGGGTTCCTTGGATACTTGCAGTCTCACAAAGAACGCAAAAGACCGAGAAGTGGATTAGCAGAACAAATTCAGAAACCAGCATTACTCACCTTTTCTTTTTTGACTTTGATTTTCCGTGGAACTGGAACGTACGTGCTGTTAAAAGGAAAAAAAAAACACCACAAAACCAACAACTAAACAAAAACCACGAAAATTAATAAAAGCCCAAGATATTAACATTTTCATGTATTTCCAAAGAAAGAAATAATATTTTTCCTATACAGTAATAAATTCAAATTCTTGGAAAGTAATAAATGCAAGAAGTTTTTGGAAAATGAGCCTGCAATTAAGTAATACAGCATGAAAACCTAGCTGTCATTGAAGCAAGTTCATAGGAAGCCGTGAGATTCTAAAATTTTACAAGTTAATTACTGACAATAGGACACAACAGATGTAGTTGACAATATTGACAGTAGACTCAATATTACGTGGAGCCTATGACTTCTAATCCTTGGATCATGACTGTTGCAGTCTTTGCACTTTGACGGCAGGAAGGGCTTTCTGTTTAACTTCATGGCAGAAAAACCTTCTCCCAAGAGGGTGAGACTTTTCCCCTCATAATACTGGTAGCTACTGCATGATTTTCAGGGTAGGTGGTAGCAGAGTTCATAAGTTCTGTGCTTGTGTGTAACTTGGGCATTCCCAATACACAGCTCCTCAGCAGCAAGCCATTCCCCTCCTCCCCAGGGGGATGCTGAAGGCTTCCTACAGTTCCCAGCATAAAACTTCCATGTCATACCTTATGACTGGGTCAAAATCACGAGTCATGTCTTGAAAACAAAAAAATCTTTTCTTCCCCATGTCTCATGCATAGTGATTGCTGGCATTGCACAGATCATCATGAGTGCTGTAAAAAAAATATCTCCCTGGGTTTGTTTCAAGTGAAAAAACTCTGGTGAACTGGCCTCATAATTGGAACATATCCCAAAATATACCCTGCAAACTTTTAGATGGTTGTGGTAAATCGCCAAAGCCTTCCATTACCTCAATCTAAATGTTTTCACTTGATTTTTGTTAACAATAAGGTTCCTGTCATTAAGGCTTTGTTTCTTTTTGAACCATGGATCATCAGCACTTTGAAACATTAGTCTCAGTCTTCCCAAACCAGTGATGACCTGGCAATGTCCTCATCTCCGTATGTACTTCTGGGCATCCCTGACCTGTGATAACTGCTCTGGGCTGGATGCAGTGGGAGAGGTGTCTGGTGGGCTCCAGACTCCTGAGATGTGAGACAAGGTGTTAATGGGGAAAAGGGCACCCATGCAGACTTCTTAATCTGCTGTCAGCAAATCTGCACTTGGATCTGCTTCCCACACCTGACCTTGATCAGCTAAGTCAGCAGAAGTAGGCTTTGTGATCCCATGTGATCCCATGTCCTTTTTGTGGTTATGAAGACAAAAAAGGGCTTCTTTGCTAGTAAAATTTCCTCATTAGTATATAAGAAATAGCCAACATTTTCCAAAAAGGTGATGTGGAGGAAACAAGACAGGATAGCTAGGTACAGTAGAAGACCAAAGACAACAGTACGCAATGTTCAAGACAGTATTTGCAGACAGCTCTGATCCAACCAGGAGTCTACTGTAGTTCTTGTCAGATGACACGTTAGTCATTTTAATCATGGGACATCTCATTTTTTCGGAAGCAATATCCAAGCCCTGCTGTCACTTGGCTGCAGAATTTCATATAACCACATGGAAAGTATCGGCACGCTGATTAAGGCCAAATGGAGACCTATGCTGTTATAGTCATGTAAAACCTGGGCTGCATAGCAGCAAGGGAGCCAGTAAGTACCACACAGGAGCGGGACAGAGGGAAGCCTATGATGAAGGTGGCTACAGGTGGAATACATGTAATTTGGAAAACATCTTCTATGAGCCACTTTGCAGGGCTCTAGTGAAGCCTGTCATCATTACTGGCCACCTCGTACGGGGTATTTACTGTACCCTTGAGCAAGGTGGAAGATATGAAACATTTTAAGAAAAACAAAAATTGCTTTTTCCCAAACCAAGCAGAGGTACATAGAGCTTTTTTTCATTATGGAGATTCCTAAAACACTTGCAGAAGGCAAGTTAAGGCAACTAGGCTAAATATATGACTGATAAGGGCCTGAAGGTTTTCTATCCCAGAAGGCTTTTCTTGGCTTTTCTGGGATAATGCTCAGTCTTAGAGAGCCACTTTGAAATGGGACATCCATCAGTCAAACTGGATGTTTGAGACAATCATTCACTTATCAATTCAATCTAATATTAAGGACATCTGCAGTGTGGCTTTTGTTTTAAACCATTAAAATGGTTTGAATTATAATACTTCTGGGAGAAGAACATGATTAATTCACAAGTTTTGAGTCCTGTGTAAAAATCTAAACAATACAGGCTGCTTATCTTTTTAACTATGAGTGCACTTAGATTCTTCTTAATCTAACCTCAATTGGTACTGTGCAGCCTGTGCAGAAGGCATGGTGGCCATGCAGGTCAGGGTAAGCAGGTAAGTATTTCTTCTCTTCTAAAATACCATATCTCTGATGGGTTTTATTTTTATTTCATGTCTTCTCCCCTTTACAAATACACAGTCAACAATTTCCTTAAACACTGTATCTGACAGTGAGTGTTTAATGTGTGCTTATAGGTTTATTCCACTATCATATTACATATATTTTTGTGATTTCTGTGCTTATGATGTTCCAGTTTTATTATTCCAGCATGTACCAGCTTATCAATTATGTAATTTCCCTGCTTTCAGTATGGCAAAAATCTTAAAATATTGGTATTTCTTCCATGTGGTTAAATACTTACACACGAATTTATACCAGATGTTTACCAAGCCCATGTATACAAACTAATCATAAATAGATAATATATCCTGTACTTTATTAAGTGAAGATATTTTTCTTTTCATGTGCTGTGATTGCCTTGTAATCAACCAGTTACACGTTCCTGATAGGCTGAGGGCTCACCCAACTTGCAGTGCAGACCTCAGACCACAGGAAGTGCCTGGACCTTTCTCCTGGGGCAGACCTACCTGAAAAATGTGCGCCTACGTGGAGGATGTCCTGCAGCAGGTAGCTGAGCTGCAGGAGGTGGTGAAAAGGCTGAGTAACATCAGGGAAGGCTGAGAAGGAGCTAGATAGCTGGTTCCGAGGGCAGTGGACCCAAACAGCCCAAACCTCCCCAACGGCACAGAAGGGAGAGGGGGCAGTAATGCAGAAGAATGGAAGCTTGCAATGGCAAGGACCTGCAGGAGGAAGACACTTTCCCCAAATTTCAACCAGCCTGGTATTTGTTGAAGGGACAACACAGAAGGGCATAAGCAATCCAGGAAGTTTCTGGAATGCATTGATGATAACTTCCTTCTCCAAGTAATAAAGGAGCCAACGAGGAGAGGTGCCATGCTGGATCTTGTTCTCACCAACAAGGAAGGGTTGGTGGGGAATGTGAAACTCCAGGACAGCCTTGGCTGCAGTCACTGTGAAATGGTGGAGTTCAAGATCCTTAGGGAAGTGAGGAGGGTGCACAGCAAGCTCGCTACCCTGGACTTTGGGAGATCAGACTTTGCTTCTTCAGGGATCTACTTGGTAGAGTATCATGGGATACAGCCCTGGAGGGAAGAGGGGCCCAAGAAAACTAGTTAATACTAATTTGCAATAGTTTGGCTTTTTTTTCACCCACACTTGTGTCTACATTGGAGAGACATGGATTTGACAGGTGGACCACTTTGTGGATAAGAAATTGGCTGGATGGTCGCTCTGAAATTATTGCAGTCAATGGCTTGATGTCCAACTGGCAGAGAACGGGTTGAGAGCAGCCCTGAGGAGAAGGACTTGGGAGTATTGGTTGACAAGAAGCTCAGCATGGCCTGGCAATGTGCCCCTGCGGCCCAGAAAGCCAACCGTGTCCTGGGCTGCATCAAAAGTGTGACCAGCAGGTTAGAAGGATAACTCCCCCTCTGCTCTCATGAGACCCTACCTGGAACACTGTGCTCAGCTCTGGGGTCCACAGCATAAGGAGGAGATGGACCTGTTGGACTGAGTCCAGAGAAGGGCCACGAAGGTGATCAGAGGGCTGGAGCCCCTCCCTCTCCTGTGAAGACAGGCTGAGAGAGCTGGGGTTGTTCAGCCTGGAGAAGAGAAGGCTCCGGGGAGACCTTAGAGCAGCTCCCAGTACCTAAAGGGCGTCTACAAGAAAGCTGGAGTGGGGCTGTATACAAGGGCATGTGGTGATAGGACAAGGGGGAAAGGCTTTAAATGGAAAGAGGATAGATTTAGATTAGATATAAGGAAGAAATTCTTCACTATGAGGGTGGTGAGACACTGTCCCAGGCTGCCCAGAGCAGCTGTGGGTGCCCCATCCCTGGCAGTGCTCAAGGCCAGGCTGGACGGGGCTGGGAGCAACCTGGGCTGGTGGAAGGTGTCCCTGCCCATGGCAGGAGGGTTGGAATGAGATGATCTCTAAGGTCCCTTCCAATCCAAACTGTTCTATGATTCTATGAACTTTACCACTGCAACCCACTTGCTGGCACTTCTGAAGGTAAATACTCGCTAAAAAATAGTGAACCGCTTTGCAATCTGGACACAGAGCAGTGACAGTGATACAAACACAGATGGGTGAAGATGGCAGTAACTGGTCCTTTGTGGGCTCCTTTTCCGAGCACAGGCACAGATATAACAAAGATGCCGCAAGGGGCTTCATTCAAAGTCTATTGAAGGCAGCTGGGAGCTTTCCATTGCTTCTCATAGGACTTGAATCCAAGTTGAAGGGCAGAGGTTCTCAACCTTTTTTATCAATACAACTTCTAAAAGAAAAAAAAAAAAAAGCCTTGCGAAAAAGGTGATTATTTTTAGCCAGTTTTCTAAGTGGGCTGATTTTTTCCAGGTACAAGAGTGTCCTGAAGATGATTTTTTTAAAAGACAACTTATAACTGTATATATTAAGTGCTGGTGGCAAAAAAAGTTAAAAAAAGACTAAACCACATTTGTTACAAGTTAGGAGAATCTTAATAAGAAATGAAAAGACTCTAAAATGCATTTGCAAAGAGAGAAAAGAAAAAAGAAATAAAACTCCATTTGTTAGCCTGTCAAAAAATATTCCCTAAAAATGCAAAGTGGGTCTTACACCCAGTCAACAGGGTCATACTTCTCCAAGATTTTAATTTTTTGAGACTCTGAAATTGGGAAAAAAGTTGAATGTCTTGAAATAGTTCTCTCTGGAATAAAGTAATGTGATCTGCTCTCGCTGTCTATGTGTGGCAGGGTGTCCCCAAGCAATCCCACAAGGCTGTGGATTTATATCCAGCAGATAACCTCACACACAGTACAAATGTCACGTATTTCATTCTCTGGATTAGGAAAAGCCATCTTACAGGAAGGGAGAGAATTTGCTAGCAGGCATCAAGCAGGAACATGCGTTTTGTCCACATTTCTAATCCTAGTGCTGTTATAGATGCATTAAGCAGGGCAACATTTACTTCTGAAACACTCATAAAGAAGGAATGGAGACTAAATACCAGCATGGCACATTATTGCCAGGTAGAAGACATGAATTTAAGGCTAAGGCACACAGGTGACACATAAAACAATAGCATCTACTCTGCACAGATCTCGATCACATTCCACCAGGGAAGACAGACCAAATTCCTGATCAATGTGTCCAGGGGATGTTGCTGTGGATGGGGGACTAAGTGCTGTGATGTGCTTCTGCTCTCACTGCATTGCATGAGCAACCTGCACATCCCTCTCTGCCTCCTTGTCCTCTTCTGCAAGCTGTGTAATGTATGTTGGAGGACCACTCGGCCACCCAAGTGTCTCAGGTGGAATAATCCATGTGTCTAGGACCATGATATATGAATAACCCACCAAATGCCTGATTCAGCAGATGGCTTTCTGAGGGGTGCATCTAGGTATGGACATGCTGGCTGCACTCACTGTACTCCCAAGGGACTAGAGAGAAGAAGGATGAGCAGAAGCCCAAAATGACACACTGAACCCCAAAGCCCAGGAAGCTGCTGCTCAAACTGGCTGCCTTCAGCAGCAAAACCTCCCTTTTTCATTTCTCTGAGACCTGTGAAGAGCTGGATCTCAATCTTCACCTCAAAGACTTCACTATATCATCAAACTTTTCCTGGAAAGCAAGTGTTCAGGGCTGAACTCTGACCTGAAAGGGTCTATGAAGCTCCCCTAGGCCTTATCAGCAGCAGGAATTTGCCCAGCGAAGGCTTTTATCTCCTACAGCAACATGAGATGCAGGAGCTCCCGACCCTTCAGCGGGTCCTTACTCACAAGTTGATGGTGCCTGTGGTGAGAGCGGTGACAACCCAGCGTAGGTCCAGTGTTTTGAAGGGGATCAAGATCATGCTCACATTTTCTGCCAGCTCTTTGTAGCTCTCGGGGTAAACGAAGTGGTGAGTGGTCTTGCTCCCGACATCTGATTCATAGCCAGCGGTGGGAGCACGGTTCATTCTGCAACCCAAAAGTAAGACGTGAGAGAGTGAAGCAGGAAAGGAATTAGGTAGGCACAAACACATGTGAGTCTTCCCCAGATCTTTTGCTTAAGGTGACAGGAAAATGCTGCTATGTCTGAGGAGATTGCTCTATGCAGGCTCTTCAGACAGCCTGGACAGGGTGCAGGGGTCCTTAAGTAGGCTGAAATATCCATCACCCATACGGATAAATTAACACTAAATGAAAGCTGAGATAGTGTGGGATTCCTTGGACTGAATGGGAATATCTACCAAGCAGGTGCATCTCTGAGCACATCCCTGTGTTCCCTTTATAGTCAATGAAGAGCTGGTCAAAAGAGTGGTGAGTCCTTGAGGACACATCTCCCTTCATCCTAATGCTGCAGCCTCCAGTAGGTAAGAAAAACATTGCTCTAAAGTCCATCAGCTTGACTTCTTGCAGTTTCATTCTCCCCTGTGTGTACAAGTATATTTGGATGTTGCGGATCAAGGTAACAAACCACGTTATGCGCGACGAGAAGCAGCAAATATTTCGTACGGTCCTCCCATGAAAAGTCACCAAAGCCACAGAGACAAATCCAGGACCTGCTGCTGACACTTACTCAAACCTTACTTTGAAGTATGTCCTCCAACTCTGGTACACCTGCTTAGGGTGACTGCAGGCATGCATAGTGTGCTTTAGGTAACGCTGGGGTCAGTGCATGAAGAGCTGCCCAGGGCCCACCAGGGCTCAGTCAAAATACATTGGCCAAACAGGGCTACCTTCTGTTGGGCAGACCGGGGAGCAGGGTGGGGGTTTTTGAACTCAGGACTGCAGAAATACCTCTGCACTTGTGTTCACTTCTGAAAGCAGATCTGGGGACACATCAGCAGCTCCTTCCCTGGTGCATTAGCTCCCTGCTGGGAGAGATTTGCATGTTTCTGTGGTACAGTGTATTGCAGGTTAGAGATCTACCAAGTGGCTCTGGCTGACCTTGCATGAATCCATGATGCTGTGCAACACCATGGAGAAACCCCCAAGCAGGCTCTAGGCAGAATGAGGTTTCTCTGCAGCCCAGTGGAGTCTTCTGCAGACACATTAGCTCAGCTTCTGGCAGCAGCGCAAGGGAGGACAAGAAAGGATGTAGCTGACAAGGTGATGAGGAGCATCATACATTGCCAGACAACTTGCTGCCCTGGTCACTGATAATGGGGTGAGATAAAATCTGTTTATCAAGTCTATGCCAGGCTGTGGTATTGCAGTGCTCCCCCAGGTGAATTAATTAAGTTGCTTCTAACTCCCTCAAAGGGAGTTATTAGTGTCAGTAGAACAGTTGTTACTCACAAGCCTGGTGGACTTGTTACTGAGTTATCCTCTTCCCTGCCAGTGACCCACGCTGTACTGTGTAGAAATACTAGTAAAGCTAGTAGAAATACTAGAAACTTGCTATGTTTTATTTTGAGACGAGTCAGTCTAAGGTATAAACTATGGGTTTTTCTTTCCTTCAGGATAAAGCCAAGGATGGTATCTTAGTTATCTTACTCACAACCTGCTGCCAGGTCTATGTACCTTCCCCACAATCCACGGTAGGGCTGGCTGCATGACATGGCAGAAGGCAGAGTTCACCCAGTCTCAGCAGGAAGGACTGAGCAGAAATTTCCTTCTGTCGTGAAGGTAGACAGTTAAACAAATGAAAGTGGGCTGAAACATGGTGTTTAGAAGAAATGGCTGTATTGCCAGAGCATGTGGAAGTGAATATTAGGTCACCAGAGATTTTGTTTGTTGGATTAATGCACAGAGGGGTCACCTTCTGTGCACAAATTTCCACAGTGAATCCTAAAACCTTGTGCCACCCCTTCAAATCTGGCTTGATATTGCTAAAATATAAATCCAAGAATGGAAGGTTCAGTTCCAAGTCAGAGAGAGATTTTCCCTTGCCAGGGATGCGCAGCTATGGGAAGGGCAAGGTCTCAGAGCAGAAGCACACGTCTGAGTGCATTACTCTTCAGTTAGTACTCCATAAAATAGCTTGTGAGTCTAGCAAAGCCTTTTCTGCATGAATCTGGAAACATAAGCCAGGCAAGATAATAAAGTCCACTCGGCAATGGGGCTATCTCCATAGTGAGGGGCACGGAGTTAAGTGTGAATGCACCTCAGCTGCCTCACATTTGCAACTTGCAGGACTAACGTCAAGGGCTCTTCCCTTTCCTTCATGGGTCTGAAGACCAAGCTGGCTGCCTCTGCCTTTGGGGAGGTACTTTTGGAAGAAAGCAAGGCACACAGCTGAAGGAAGCAACTCCTGAAGTGATTCATCATGAGCATTTAGATGCCATCTGAAGACTCTACAGCATGTCCAACCCACAAAGGAAGCCAAGTGGCCTAAGGTGACTTAACAGTTCAGATAGTGTTGATCGTCTGATTCACTCTTGACTTCAGTGCACAGCTTCCTACTAAAGGTTATGTTAATTCTGAGAGTATAATCCCACACGTGGTGTTTTCAAAAGCAAACCCCCCCTTCCAGGCTGCCTGACCTGCACTGAGTTGCTCCCCAGATTATGCTGTACTGGCACCTGCGGTGTGAAAGCTGGACAATGCATTGGAGATGAATTTAGTCAGCCCAGGTATCTTGGCTGCCCTCTGGGTGATTAGCTCTGCTTACCTAGTTCCTGATTGCGTTTCAGTGGGACAAAAGAGCCAGCCTTCATTGTCTTGAAAGGAAGAGGGAATGGGACCCTTTACAAAGTGGTTGTAGCCCACCAATTGCATCCTGTCTATTGCAAAGTGACTTTGGCTTTCCCACCCCACCATCGCTTAAGAATGAACCAGTGCCATAACGTAAAATCTGATACAGTCAATTAAGTGTGTAAAAGAACACTTGTAGTACTAGCTGCAGAAATAACTTTTACTCGAAACCGCAGGTTTTTTCAGGTGTATTTTTAAACACAAGCAAGTATGGATAGTGCAAAACAAGCTATGGTATCAAAACCTATTAATGCTTTTTTCCAAGCTAAAACATAAGTTCGTATCTCCAACACACATAGCTTACAGCCCTAGCACTTAGATTTGAACTAAGTACCAGATTTCACAAGATAGCCCCTGAAATCTTGTTTGCTTACTTGTCCCCAATAATACCAGTGAATCTCAAACAACAGAGACATCTGGAGCCAAGGTGATGGCTACTCACCTGAGCACAAAGTCATGGGAATCAATATCTTGGCCATACTGAGATTGCAGAAGGTTGCCAGAGTTGCCCACGACAGCACATCGTCTGCATGTGTAAGTGCCTTGCTCCTGCAGCGGATCCCCATCCCCCGGAATGATCTCAAACAATTCCTTGAGCGTTTCATTAATATTCTTCGGAGTTTTCTCTCTTTGCAATTTCTGTTAGGGAGAATAATCACGCCAAGTTACCAATATAGTTAGATTTTCCATGAGCAAGATGTAGCTTCAAATGTCTTCTCAAAAACCATTCTTGCATCTACCTGCAGACACTGTCTCCTGCAGTATGTGTTACACATTGGGAGCAGAAATGTGAACTTAAAAAAAAAAAGTGGAAAATCTCTTCCCATTAATTTTCTTAATTTGGTTCCTTTCCTTCTCCTTGGATTCCCACACCCCTCCAGTCTCTCTCTAGCCATGATGGAACAGATCATGAGTTTTCCCCAAGGCTGACCTTAGCAGAATAAATATTCCTCTGGTGTCTATAAACCTAATCCCACCGTGGGCCAGACATCATAGATTCATAGAATGGTTTGGGTTGGAAGGGACCTTAAAGAACACCTAGTTCCATCCCCCCTGCCATGGGCAGGGACACCTTCCACCAGATCAGGCTGCTCCCAGCCCCGTCCAGCCTGGCCTTGAACACTGCCAGGGATGGGGCACCCACAGCTGCTCTGGGCAGCCTGGGCCAGTGCGTCACCACACTCAGGGTAAGTATCTACTGTTAGAACATGCATAACATTTATTTTAACCCTCCTAGGAAGGAGAGAAGAGTCTCAGGGAACCTGATGGAGCACAGAAGTGGCTGACATCCTTTCCACAAATTTTTGCATATGCAAAGAAGTGGGAGTGGGAGATCTTATTGTTGCAGTTTTGGACTGTGGAAGAATCAGCTTCTACAGCAATAGGAAAATACAGTAAAGTAGAATTAGCCCTGAGGGCTGGATCATCTAAAAAAATCTCCAGGATGAAGAAAACCACCCGGACCTTGGTCATTGTGTCTGTTGCCATGGAGGGAAACTCTTTTGTAGCAACTCTGTGGTGCATGGTGGAAACAATGGCTGGAATTGGGAAGGTACAAGCAAGGTGCAGGGCAGGTGACAGTCAGACACTCCCTTTCTGGAACTCTTGTCTCTGAGGGCTACTAAAGAGGCTGGGAGTGTTGGCAGGCTCACAAAAACCATTGCCCACCCTTGTGGTGCCACTGGCTTGCAAGCTCACAAAGGGAGAATGTGTCCTAAAATCTGCCAAAAGGCTCTGCCCTTGTTCTGCCAGCCCAGGGCAAGGGAAGACAGGGAGGGAGAGAGGAGAAACACGTTTCACACCACTCCCAGCAACGCCCTGGGGTAATTTGACTTTAGTTTCTGGTGCATTCCCCTTGACTGCACCAGGAACTGTTAATCCTTCTCTCTTTCTGTCACACACATACACAAACAGATGCATCACCGTAATTTTTGTTTAAATTTCATGCTGTCTCTTTGCAGAACTATGTAAAGCGACCTTATTTGAACGAAACTGAACAGGTCTGTCGAGCTCAGAGCGACAACATTGGGGCCAAGAACTTGAAACAGAGCAGACAAAGAAATGTTGCATACATAGACTTGATCTGCCTGCTAATCGTTGCTAGCCTATACACGTATAGATGGACTGCACAAGGTGATCAGGATGCCAGGTAATTAGGATGCCCAGCCAAGCACTGTCATTATTACCACATATGTCAGTATTCAGTGGATGGCTCAATTACTTAAGTGAAAAAGGTTTTCTTCTAAATTTGCATGTGATGCTACAAACACATGTTCACATATCTAAATTCTTGTGTATTCTTTATGAATCCAACCTATATATATGTTCTCTTTCTGTAAAGGTGAGCTGACTTTAACTGTCTTTAAGAAATGAAAGGGAAAACCACCAAACATGCAGCAAAACATTTTTAAGAACATTTATTCTGGCGGAAAAAAGCAAAGCCCCAATTCTTGAACTGATTTTGCCTGGGAAAATTCAGATGAAGAAGGATATTTTCAGAAAAATTCTAAGTACCTTAGCCCCCTTTAGAGTTAAATTGCCTTTTCAGCCAGAATGATAGCATCAGGAAAGGAAAGGACCTGGAGTGCTGACTTCTGTTTGATGCATTATAATGGTAAGAAACATTATTGTGGATAGGCACCTCCGTTTACCCAGGCAGGGATCTGCCTTTTTCTTCTGTTACGCTGCTGTTCCTCTAGAGTAACTGCTGCAACAAGGCCAAAACATGGGCACCAGCACCAGCCTGAAGGCAGGACACCATCACCCTGCGATCCCTCGGCTGTAGGAAACTTCCACAGCAGTTAGAGATCCCCTCAGTGACCTCAGATAAGATGATGACCTTAGGGGACTGTGTGCTGAACATCCATACATTAAGACATCCATCCTTAACTCATTAAAAGTGCTCTTGTTTTATTTTCCTCAGTGATTATCTGATCCAGCCACACTTTTCAGGCCTAATCTTCAACCAGCACTGGTTAGTCTGACATTTCAGCAAAAGAGAGTAGGCAATGAAGCTGGTTAACTCCAAGGCAGATACAGCTTTTTAAAGTTCAGACTCAATGTGCAGCCAGTTTCTTATTGCACAATGTTTACTTGACTTCTTGAAAAAGACCGTTTTAATAGCGCTGCAATTACAAGCGATTATAGTTCACTTTCCCACACCAAATTTTTGTCCTTTTTTTTGAGTAATGTGTTTGGTTTTGGTTTTTTTGTTTTTGTTTTTGTTTTTTTTGTTGTTTTTTTTTTTTTTTAACAAGCCCAGCAGTCTGGCCTTTCTTATAAATCAACAAAAGCTCTGGGTGAAAGTCTGTCCGTGCTGTGCAAGGCAGAGCCGTAGCAGTACCACGTGGCTCTGCGGGGACAGCATCCTCCCTCCAGGTGCTGTAGATGTGTGCCAGCGATATCTGTATGGATATAGCTGCTAGAAGTGGGCTTAAATACACTAAAATACCTGACCTCTGTGTCCTGAGTGAAGTGGCTGCTTTTATCAGAAGTCTGTGCAAGCAACAGCTATCTCTAAAGATGCAGTTTAACCTCTTCGCCAAACCCCAAAAGAATCCTAACCCACCTTGTGTCTACATCTAAAATATCACTAGATTGCTTAACACTCCAGCTCCTTTCCATAAAATGTTTGGCTGGCACTTCAGAGTCATATTTTCACTGGAGGTTGTTAAAACCTGTAATTGGGAGTCCAGATTGAGAAGTTTCCTAACCATCTTCACAGGGAAGACCAACTACCCTGTTCCTCTAGCCTTAGAAACTCCCCACTTCACATATATAAGCTTGCTAGCTGGTTTTGCATCTCTTATTTAAAAAAAAGGCAAGGAAAAATACCCCACCAAACCTCAAAGTTTATGCACACCCTTTCTTTACCCATGAATGACTTTCTTGGAGTCTGTTGCTGCTTCCTTCATCACTCTGTGCGTACCTCCATTCTTTGCTGCTTCTGTACACTTCTTGGAAGGCTTCCCTGGGCTCTCTGGTACCGTCACATTGTCAATGATGACCAAGAAGCGATACCCAAAATTTAGCTAAGGGGATGCAAACGGAGGATGTGAATTCAGCCAAGGCTGCTCAGGGCTAGTAGCTTGGAGTGGTGAGGACACAGCTACAACCAGGAGAGCCTCAAAGGAAAGCTGTCCTGATGCCTGTGCATCCTGCATCCATGGCAGTGTCTTAAATACACCTTCAAAATCCCAACTTATTAGCAGGTAGAAAATATTCTGCTTAACCTGTAATCATTGGTGTGATGTGGATGCAGATGGAGCATGGATGGAAATAGTGTAGAAAGGCAGGTATAGCTGTGGGTCTGGCAGCAGCCAACATTACTGGGGCAACCCTGCGAGCACACAGACAGGCAGCCTGGGGAAGCTGGTGTAGCCATACTGGTTTTGTGGGTTTTCTAATTTTTTTTAAACTGTTTTTTAAAGATAAAGAGGGAATAAAGCCCCATGAGAATCTCTTTTGCACAGCTAATTGTCTCGCTGCAGCAGTTGGGAGGCATTAATACTCACACAGTGCTTCCCAGCTATAAGACGTTGTACAAAGATTAATCCTAGCAACAGTCTGGTGGGGCAAATCCAGGTAATCTTCATTTTGCAGACTGAAGGAGAGGTTAAAAGGAAATCATCAATTTAAAAAATGCCTCCCCGGTCTGGAAAATATGGCATTATTATTGTTATATTTAATGTCCTGCAATTACTACGCTTCAAAGGGAATAAGGGGAAGAATATAGGGGCTTTCAAGAGTTTGGGCTTTGTTTAGCGATTTGTGTCTGTCAAAAAATTTGCATTCACAAATATGAATGTAGTGTGCCTATATTATGTAAAAAACCACAATAAAAGGTGTATGCCAAATTGTATGATTTCTGACTTCCACGGCTGGTATGGGTCACCTCCATGCTGCTCTAAGGAGCAAAGACCCTGCTCCACCAGCTCTGTGTGCGTTTGTTTCTGGCTGCAGGATGCTTGCAGCTTGGCAGAGCACATTGCAGTGCTTAGAGGGACCCATGATCTTGGACCACCTTCAGATCCATCTGTCCTCACTGTTGGAGACCCTGGAGCTGCAGCCCAGCTGGACGTAGACAGGGGCTGCCAGGGGGATGAAGCAGCCCAGGGTCAAATTCTCCCAGTGTGTCCAAGGCTGATCTAAATGTCATACTTGCACCCAAGCAGTAGAACACCAGGTGGGACTGGGCATGTAGCAGGCAGTGGGACTGGGACTGGGACCTGGACTGGGTCTAGTACCACCTTCCGCATCTATCTGGTAGCTACACGCTACCTTCAGTGAGCTCAGCCCTTCGTATTGCTTTCAAAGCATCACAGACAGCATCCCAGTTATAAAAAAAATATTTCTGATGATCAAAGTATTTGGGCATATTTTCTACAAAGAGCATTCAAAATGCATGACTCGGGTGCCAGGTAGCTCTGCTGCTGTCTTAAAAATAAGTGCAGCTTCCACAGCTTCCCCAGTGCATGTGTTGGGGATGCCCTTTTGTGCGCTGTCTGGTTAACAAATCTTTCAGCCACATATTACATTTTTTCCTACAAACATAACAGCTAAAAGCTAACATTTTTGTTTAGATAGGCTAATCACATGCCCCCAAGAGCTGAGCTTTCTTCCAAAAAAGAAAAAGAAAGCAAACCCCTCAACACTATCATAAGACTCAAGATAAAAATTGTTCTAATGTGGTAGTTTATGAACAATGTGCTACAGATAAGTTTGCCAGGGAACTCTGAGCCTGATGTTACTTATCACAGCTTTAATCCATCAACCTCAACAGCCTTAATTTAGATCTAGAATAGCAGGTTCTGATCTCATATTTTTAATACTTTCTGACCACCAAAAACAATACTACACCCCCCCCCCCCCCCCCCCCCGAGAATAAACCAAGAAAACTATAAATAAATACTATGCTGTGTTACTGCATAGAATTCTTGCTCTGTTTCCTTATAGACAAGTTACTAAATTTAGTGGAAATGCCCACAGCATTTGAGTCATGGAACAACAATGAAAAACTTGCAGGTGAGCCAGCTGATGGAGGTGGGAAAGAAAATATAAACAGAAGGAAATGCATCATGTAACATAAGGTCCCAAGTTCCAAAACACTAAGACTCTTCACAGCCCCTGAGTGCAAGATGTGGGAAGGCAGATGAACAGACAGAGACAGGGAGAGTAGAAGAGAGGGAGGGAGGAGGAAAGGAAGAAATTTCTAACGAGCTGGTTACAGTACAGTCTGGAGTATTGTCAATGCCCACATCACCTCTGAGAGAGGAGGACTCCAGCTTTCAGTCACAAAATGCACTGAGCAGTTGCAGGGGTGTACCCAGGAGCATAATTCAGGCCATTCTTTGTTACCCAACTAAAGTAACCAAGGGACAGTCTATCAGCTGGGTAGATTTAAGCAAATGAAAAGCAAATAACAGCCCTGACAACAGCCCCCTTGTTTCTGTGAACACAGAAACAGCCACGTAGATGTTCAGGTGCCTCCTCCAGAAGCAGCCCTGCCTTGTGCAGCAAGATGAGCTGCTGCAGGGACGGTGGCACTGACCTGCTCTTCCCTGCTCTTTCCCACCTGTACAGGTAGTACTGCTAACTCCAGTACAGACACCACGATTTTATTCACAGCAGCCAGGAATATTTCCTTCCAAAAAAGCACATCCTACCAAGCTGGAAGAGCTTAAGCCATATATTCTCCAAATGAACCACAAAGTGACCTGGTAGCCATGTGAAGAGCTGTAAGCAAGCAAAACCACCCCAGCCTTTGGCCCCAAAGATCACTGCACCTCAAATACTGGTCATTAGGCTCTGAAACCAGTCCTTGCTTTCCTAGAAGTGGAGGGATACTAATGCTAAAGGGCTATTTGCATGAATAATACTTATTCACATACACAGCAAATACATGTACACGTACGTACATGACAAATACATGTACACATATACAGAGTTCATGGGAAGGGAGGGCAGGCAGCCTGGTAGGCAGACAGTTTTCTGGCAAGGGCTCTGCCTGTGTTTAGTCCAAGCCCATCACATGGGTCTCCCCGTGACAGGAAAATCATAGCCTGATAATAAATAGCTCCAGTGCAGCCACCATCGTATCAGTTACAGCATAACAAAACCACCACGCTTCTGTCAGTTCCTGAGAGAAATGCACAGTCATTTCTCCCCTGAAATAAATTTCAAGTGATCTCATGTCTCCTCATACCTCATCTTTTTAAGTACAAATATAGTAAAAAGTCACAAATTGTTGAGTTGGCAAAGCAAGCTATGGTAAAACATGGCCATGAACCATGCTTTCTTTAAGACTGGCTGAAATCTCAGAACCGCTTTGAAGGCGAGCCTAAAAATGAAGAGTGAAAAGGCAGTGTGGTCAGGATGCACAGCAATGACACCGACCGCCTCAGAAAGCAACATGTATATAGGAAATAGGTTGCAATGAGGAGCCGAGGCCATGTCACGCTTGGGTTTACCCAAAAGCATCTTTCAGAAGAGTCAGGACACCTTCTCCATCTACCATAGCTTAGGGCAAGTATTTTCAGTAAGTAACTGATTTCCAATACACAGTGCAGTTTTGGAGGACACCAAAATATTTCACATATTCTGGTTGAAGATAACTTCTGGCAGAAAAAAAGAGTATTGAAATCTTAGAAGATTTATTTTTATCGTCCCAGAAAAAAACCTGCTTTCATTATGTGTTCTGAAGTGGTGTATTCCCTTTGAACTTGACCTGAATTCCAAAAAATGAATGAAAACCTAACAATAGGGTTAGACAGCCCTGAAAATTAATGGACAGCTTTTATTTGGGGATGGGGGGGTGGGCAAGGAGAATCAGAAGTTCAGACTTTTGTACTGAGAGTCTCAAGCTTTTGCTTCCTTTTTATTTATTTTTTTTTTAAGGGAGAATGCATTCAAACCTGATGTTGAAATCAGACTGGGGTCAGAGCACAGAATGCAGTACAGCTTTGCTCAGGGTGATGTGCAAGGCCTTGGGGGCACAGCCCCCTTAGCAGAGGCACGCAGTCCACCCAGCTGTGTCTTGCAGGACTCCTCCTCAGCCTGGGTGCTGCAGGAGCACAGCCCCAGCACCGACGGCAGGATTTAGGATTGATCATCCCACCTTCTCCCCATCACCTTCTTGAGGTGCTGAGCGCTCCTGGTTTCTGTATTCAGAGGCACTCAGGAGGTACTTTACAACCAGCCTTAATGCTCCTGGTGTCCATGAACAACCTCATCCTCTCAACTACTGAGTTCAATTTGGGGTATCCCCCCCTCTGAAAACTGCTGGTTGTTCGATCAGCTCCCTGGTGAAACCTCACCCCAGGGTAAGGGGAACTACAACCTGAGCTTGCCGTCTTCCCTTCTCATGGCTCCAGCAAAGCCCAGCTAGGAAATGTATGGACCAGAAGGAAAAGTGTCTGGGGGCTGCAAAAAAACCCACAAGCAATGGATGGGAAATCTGAGTCACGGTCAAGGGGCAGGTGAAAGGATCCAATGCCTGGAGTCTGTGGGGCACATAGCAAAAAGGAAGGTTTCACTGTAAGATGAGGATATAATTTATGCAACAGTTAAAGAACTGGAGTTCAGTGGCATCTCTTTTTCACCAGTAAATGCAACAGCCAGCAGAAGTGATAAATCAGATACAGTCTCATTTCCACAGCACTTGACACCTCCTCCAAAACATAAATGCCCCCACTGTGAAAGTGGGTGCCTGCCAGAGGGGCCTGCCAGGGCACCAGGGAAGGGCTGAAAGCCCCAAATTCAACATCAGAGGTTGTGCTCACAGCAGGACACCAAGTTGCAGGCTGTTGTGCATTCCAAGAAAGGCACAGGGAGACTATTTTTTCTGAAGAGGGAAAAGCAAGCCACAATGAAACTGCAATTTGACTAGTGTTGCTGCAGCCAGAAGCTGCGCTTTAGCAGCTCAGCTGGACAAACCATGAGCAACTCATTTAATCAATGTCTTGTTTCAACAGAACACAAAAGGGGCTTTGATTACACAAAACATCAGGATACACCTTCCTTTCTATGCTTTCCAAGCAAGGTATCTACTAGCTTTCGTGATGCTTGGATAGGGCTCATTGGACCACCCTGCTTGAGGATACGCGGGGACTGCTCCTCCCCAGTGACCCGCGGCCACCCATGCACTTTACCATTAAACAACATCAGTCGCTACAGAGACTGTATTCATACACATGGAATTAATCATTTTCCATTGAATCCTGCTAATTATTTACATGTCTTGTGATAGGAAGAGCCCCAGGGGAATTACACACTTCCCAACGAGTTTGCTCTGCTGCGAGTTTGCTCTGCTGCCTTGATGGATGGCAAAAGCCGTTTTTAACCATCTGAAGCAAAACAAGCTGGTTTACAAAGTCTAATATTTTGAAGACAAGGGAGAAAAAGGCAAAATTCACATGTCCAAATCCTGGATTCACTGCCTAACTCTGCCAGGGACTTTTCTAGCTTGGAGCAAGTGAACGTGCACCCGAAGTGCCTGCAAGCTAAACAGCAGCACGAACACCCGCTTTCTTCCACCTCTGCCTGCTTTGTCAGCTGAGATGGCAAGTGCTTTTGGCAGGAACTGTCTCTCGCTATCTGCTTGGCATGACTCGAAGCCTGACACCGCAACCCTCGCACGAATGCTGGGCCGTAACCACACATCCCACTTACCAGCCACCACCTGTAGCTGTCTTCTGGGATCAAGGCATTTTGTGAGGTCAGGAAAGGTTGCATAGTTGAATTAAATCTCTGATCAAACCAGAGGGAGCATCCCAGCTCAGAAACACACGTGTGACAGCTGCATGGTCTCCTGGGGTATTTGAAGAGTTTTTGGACTTGCTCTGAAAACTGCATGACGACATGTCTGAGATCCCAGGTGGTTGTGGTCACCTGGTTTGTGTAGTTCAGCAGAAATGACGTTAGTGTGATGAGCAAAAAGGCAAAGGTAAACATTTTCACGTTCCTCCTCCGTACAACAACCATCTTTCTCACTCGGTTTCTGCCGGTGCAGCTGACCAAGTACGATTGTAGGATTCAGTGTAAGGCAAAAAGCGAAGGGTGCTGCAGGTGCCTGCCAGTTACCAACCCGGGCTTAGGCTGAACATACCGACTCCACCACCCCCATCCACAAAGGAATAATCTTCATTTCCCTCAAATGGGCTTAAAAAAAGCAAAGCTGGGTATTTCACCTTCTCACAGTGCTTCCAAAGTCTCTTCCAGCTCTTTGTGACTTGCTGCCAACTTCTCCCAATGGGGGTTCAACGAAGACAGACCTTTGTCCTTCCACGTACTAGATGATTTACAGGGGAGCAATATCAGCTTTGAAATGTAGGTTTTCTGTGTGTAAATTAAAGTAAGCAAACTGTAGAAAGAAGAGGGGAGTGCTGGTTGTTTTTTTCTTGGAAGTTAGTTCTCGAAGGATCAGATCATCCAGGGATGTACATTCCAGCAAAGAGATGTGCTTTGATGTCCATTTAAGCCATGGAGAGCAGTTTGCAACCTGGAGACATACACACACACAAAAAAGAAAAATTATTGTCAGAAATTTCTTTTGCATTCCTCCCTGCCTCATTTCTCTACTTTTCTCTGCCCATCACGAAACTTCTGACCAGCTCAGAATCCTCGACACTTCAGCAACAGCTACAATTTCTGCTGTGGTATTTGCATACTGAGAAGTTTCAGGGTGAAATTTCCAAAAGGGCAGAGCATCAACCTGTGGACATGAGACACTTTGTCTTGAATCAGCCTCTGTGCTCTGGCATTATTTGAATTACAGTTTGTAGCCATTTGAATGGCAATTACTCACCTCCTTCCCTTAGGATGACCTTGGTAGACACAAGATACACAGTGAAGTATTCATAACTCAGAGCAGCTGAACAAAAAGCAGTCGGCAAAGGAGAGAGGAGCAGGACAGGGAGGAAAAGGAATCAGATCCTTTCTCTTCCTCCCCCCAGCCAGCTTAATTTCTTAAGGATTGGGGCTGGACTCATGATTCAGAAAAAGCCACGCAAGAACAGCTTACACGCCCTGGGACAAACAGGGGAAATCAAAGTATAAATGACCATTGTTTCACGTGGACCATTGCTATTTTTCCTGCCAAGGAAGGGTAGGTGAGGGCAGCCTGTGATCTCCGAGGGTTCCCATGAGACCCCCAGCCAGGCAGAGGCAGGGAGCCGCTTTGCCTCGGTGAGTCAGGGGATACAGAGGGACCCAGAGCTGCTCTCCGTTCCCCTCCTGGTGTCCCCTGCTTGGCAGCAGTGATTTAAACGAGTTTTTAAAAGTCAAAAAAATTGATCCCTTCCTCCCACAATGCCGTTGTTTTGTGGGAAGGAAAACATGTGTGGGTTTTAAAATTTTGGATATTTGCAAAGAGCCCCAAAAGTGCCATAGGTTAAACACTCTTTTGATTTGAAAAAAAGGGATAAAAAAAGAAAAAAAAAAAAGTCAGAGAAGGAACTGTGTCAGAATATGCGCAATTTACGAATAAGCAAATTTCCAAGAGAAGTCTCATTCACCACTCAGCTATAGGATTCAGGCCAGCAAACATAGAGCAAAACTGCAACTTTTAAATAAATAAACTTTTAAATAAAACTTTAAAGTAAACCCCATAATTTTAACCCATTCTGTGCATCGCACTGATGCAGGATCCCCCTCATTTCATCACCCCAACCCAATGTTTATTGGGGGAAGCGCATCTGCTGGCCACAGCTCTGGGCTGGGAACAGCATCCCCAGCTTTGCTTCTGGCTTTTCTCCTGGGGATCCACAAGGAGCTGCCCAAGGCCAAGCAGCTTTTCCAAGAGGGTTGACATGGTGTCTGGGAGACAGCACAGGCCTGGTTTTTAGAGGCGGCACATAAATATTTACCGTGTCCCACAAAACCAAACCCACAGGCCGGAGCTTCAGGCCGTGCTCTTAAGCTTTTGCTCTGCTTCAGGTTTCTCATCTGCAGCACGTGAAAGGCAGTGTGTGCCCTTCAATTAGCTGCTGTTTGCCAAATGCCTCCAGATTTATTTTAAGTCTGGCCCCTACAAATGCATTTACAAGAGCTCAAGGGCTGACAAGTGGGTCAGGCTGGATAACAAAAGGCTTTATTAACCCTAGCTGCTCAGGCATGCCTGCACCAGTCAATTAAACAGCACCAGGGAACAATCCTTCACTCCCTTGAAATTTTTAGGGAAAAGTTTTTGGGACTAACTAGAAATCCTTCAAACTGTTCCTGGGTATAATTTAGGAATCACAACCCAAAAGGCAGTGGGGATGCTGCCGCTGTGCCTTGGAGACTTAGAAACGGAGCTTAAGAGCCCATCCACGCCAGCTGGCCTCTGTGCCAGAGAGCGGCCCCGAGTGCATTTGCTTTACTAGCCTGGATGTAGTTGTTTGTCTAAACAAAACCACAGCCTCTAAGCCCCCCAAAATATGCCAAATCCCACAGGCAGATTGATTGTCCATTTATGGAGCGGATAATTCAAGAGCTGTGATGCTGGTGGGTCGAACCCCTACTGCTGTTAATGCTGGGCCAATTCACTATTTGTATATACAGATCCTGCTCTTCTGTTATTTTTTTTAAGTGGAGGAGGGACGGGGATTATCCAGCCTTTCTTGGAAAAGCCTATAAAATGGAGTATTGATCATAAAAGAAACAGTTCTGGACTCCAAAACAAACATCCATTTCACCAGGGTTTTTTTCCCTCTACTTTTTTTTTGTTTGTTTGTTTTGCTGTTGTTTTGTAACTGAGCTAAGGTTAAACTTATATTTAGAATCTGAAAAAAGAAAAACCAAACCAGCATTTATGGGCTGCACTGTATCCAAACTCCTAATCATCCTGTCTTTTATAGCATGTGATGGTAAGGTAAGAAAGCAGAGGAAATCCCAAGGCCCTTTTCCAGTGTGAAAATAAACACTGGCTACCCTATTTTAATTCTCGCTCCTTATAGTTTCCTATGAATGCTCATGTTTCCTATGGATACTCATGGCAGGGGGGGGGCGCGGCGATGACAGCAACCAACCAACCAACCAACCAACCAACCAACCCATGGCAGAAAGGCTCTGGGGACTATAAATGTGATTTAGGGCCTGAGGAAAAGGAAGGCTGAAATGAACGGAAAATGCTTTTGAGTTCACCGTGACTTGGCCCAGGACCATTTTTTCCCTTTCTTAAAACACTTGTGTGCTGGTTTTGGCTGAGATAGAGTTAATTTTCTTCGTAGTAGCTGGTAAGGGGCAATGTTTCAGATTTATGCTGGAAACAGTGTTGATAACGCAGGGATGTTTTCACTACCACTGAGTAGCTTACACAGCAGCGAGACCTTCTCTGCTCCTCACCCCACCCCGACAGCAAGCCAGTGTGGGGGCACAAGGAGCTGGGAGGGGACACAGCTGGGCCAGCTGACCCCAACTGTCCCAAGGGACATCCCAGACCATATAACATCATGCTCAGCACATAAAGCTGGGGGGAGAAGAAGGAAGGTGGGGACGTTCAGAGTAAAATGGCATCTGCCTTCCCAAGCAACCATCGCGTGTGACGGAGCCCTGCTTTCCCCGGGGTGGCTGAGCACCTGGCCACCTGGGAAGCGGTGAATGAATTCCTTGCTTTGCTTTGCTTGTGTGCGTGGCTTTTGCTTCACCTACTAAACTGTCTTTATCTCACGCCATGAATTTTACTTTCTTTCCCCCCAGTTCTCTCACCCATCCTGATACCGAGGGAGTAAGCAAGTGGCTGTATGGTGCTTAGTTGCTGGCTGCGGTTAAAGCATGACAACACGTTAGATCCAACCCAGACATCAGTACTTTCACCCTTCCCAGCATCTTGCACCCCATCTTAGATCGTCCCTGTGTCTCTCTCTGCTCATACACATTCATAAATCTTCACAAAAGGGTTTCCACAGGATTTGCCAAGGTGCCAGGAAGCAGGAAGGGCCGGGGTGATGCTGAAGCAGCAGCTGGTATGGGAACCCACACAGGGCTGCCAACCTCAGCTGTTGGGAATGTTTTACCTCCTGACAATATTTGTGATAGTTAATTTAAGCCATTACAAGTAAGTAGCGTAGTACCAGCCACGGTCCTTATCAACACACCTTGGTGTGACCTTGGTATGAGTACATCCGTGAACAGGCTATTTTGGCCTCAGACACAGAAACAATTTCTGGGGACTTCAGGTACTGGCATTTAAATTCTGTGCCCAGCTCTTGTCCCCGAGAGTTAAACAGAGTTTAAGTACAGAGGGGCTGTGCCTGTGGGCAGCTATCCCAGCTCAGCTCATGCAAGCTGCAGGTTAAGCTACCTTAAGTGATTGGGTGCTTAAGGTCTTATTTGCAGTCTGGATTTCTCCTACTACCTTCCCACCTCCTCCCCCTTCCTACCTATACCCTTGTTCTCATGTAAGACACCCCTGTACACCCTGGGATAACTTATTTATGTTGCCAACACGCAGTGACATGCAATGCAGGGAAAATGTGAAATGATGTGTCCCAGGCAAGAGCACAGAGGGGCAGGTTCAGAAGAAGGGGCAGGCTCCTCCAAGCTCTCTCCTTGGTGTAGCGGTGAGTCTAGTGAGATTAAACGGTCATAAAGGAGAGCAAAGCTTAATCCTTTGTCTACATTTTACATCATAAAATAAACTGGAATCAATCCATTGCAATTGTTTTTCTTCATTGTCTTCTCACGTTTTAGAAAGAAGGCACATAAAGAGGGGGGTTATTTTTCCTTTGCTTTAATTTTTTTCCCCCAGTGTAGATCTTTTTTTGTATTGTAAACTCACAATCTGAAGAATGTCCCTGGTCCCTTGCCAGTTTGGCAATTAACAGACACGGATAAAATTCTTAACACCTTCAGGAAATTTTTTTTTTTTGACAAATCCACCTACAAATGTATGTATTCCCAGTGCACTTGTTAGGTTATGTGATAGAAGCTCATCTGCACACCCACAAAGCAGCACAGAGAGACAAAGGTAGGAGGAGATCCCAAATAACACCCTGCCCCATCCCATGAGCCATCAGCCCATGAAAGGAGCACCAGCCCAGAGGAGCACAGGGGCACAAAGCCAGGTGGGAACCTGAAATAAGGACTCAGACGAGGGGCCACTGTATCTTCGAGGGGCCACTGTATCTTCGTCCCTCCCAGGGCTGGTCCAGGACAACCTCAGCCCCAGGCATGAAACCCACCCAAGATGAGTCAACACCAGAGCATTTGGGACGGAGGGGACTTGCTACCTGGAGGCATGAGACAAGTTATGGAGTGCAGGGCAAGAGTGTTTGGGGGTTGCACTAGATCCGTGTGGTTGGCCTCACAATATTAGCAGATTGCTTCATTTCTTGATTTTCTTTAAAAGATGCATCTTAAAAAAAAAGCATGTAGAAAATAATAACGAAAAAACATTGAGAAAAAAATTACTGCACCACTTCTCATCATCCCCAAGTTGTAAATGTCCCACTACACTAAGGTAGTGTTTGACCCCTTTTTGGTGCCTACTTTACTTAGCGAAGAAGTACGTAGTGCCAGCACCACATTGAGGAGATCTTTGGTAGCTCATGTTAGATGCTGATGGTTCAGGATCCAGCTTTTGCCTTCTGGTCCGTAACTGACATTAAAACCCTGGTGTGAAACACACTTCTCTAGTTTGAAGTTGCCAGCATTTTCCAGACACAGCATGTCAGGCAGAACAGCACAAAGGTAACAGGGAACAGCATCCCTGTACAGAGGTATTTCCAGCTTCCCATTCATTGCTTGAACAGTTCAAAGCTCCCAAAGTCCTTTAGACTCAAAACCTACATACCTGCCCCAACAGAAGCTGGGAAAGGACAATGTGAGCTGCTGCAGCTCTCTTATAACTGATGGTGGCCATCATACAACTCTTCTATGACCCACAGTATTTTCCAGCTGGAAACTACATTTCAAGGAGTAGTGATTTGATGCAATTCAACTTCAAGAGACTGCTGTGCTAGAAAGCTCTCGGCAGCAGAACTGCAAGTGCCCATTTTCAGAAGCACAGCTCAGATCCCTGCTCTGTAAAACCTCCAAAGATGAATTTGTTTCCCAGCTAAGCCACTGACAGCTATATTGTTATAACATCTTTTGGCAACACGAACAGTATGTCCTCAAGCATCCTTCCTGCTGTTTTGGGACTTCCTTCCCATCTGCACTCGTCATGAGTAACTACTTGAGCAGCCCTTGGTCTCAAAGCCCTGGCCTGGGAGATGACAGAAGGTTAAATCTTGCTTTACTGTACCCACAAAGGTCCAGAGCAGTCTTGGAAGATGTCATCCTGGGGCAGCAAAAAGCCTGTCCCTGGAAAAATACACATAAAATTCCACCCCAGGTCTGTGCTTAGGCCTGGAGAGGAACAACGGAGGGGACTGTTTCACTCCAAACCACAGGCTTGTCTGCCCTGCCCCGGCTCATCGCTGGCTGCCTTGCATTGCCTGGAGCTGGCTGACATTTAGAAAGAAACACTCCATTGGTCTGACCCCTTGCCAGAGACCCCTCAGCATGAGGCTTTTGCTGGATGAGATAGACTGTGCAGCCTGGCAGCCTAACAGTTAAACGTGGGGCAGAAATGTGAATCTCCCTTAACCAGAGGCTGGGAGACCTGTGTCACCAAACATCAAAGGCCAGATGAGGGCTGAAGACATGAGGGGGGCATTGCCTGTGCCCCAGCACAGCCTCTGTGACTTCAGCTCGTTCGTGGTGTGACTTCTCACACGCCGCTAGCAACGTGGCACTGGCAGGCCAAGGTGAGCCCTGTCCTTCTCAGACACCAAAAGCCAATACAAGATGCAATTCTGGGAAAAGCATGAGCTGCTGTATGAATTTCCCTTTTCATCCATAAATGATTAAAATCAGCCTGTGCTTTGTTTCTCACAGCTAACTGGCTCCTTTCTGTCCATCATTACATCCTCACAGGGATGACAGAGGTGCTACTGTCCCATGTGCCCACAGCCATGGAAAAGCAGCCAAGTCTCACCTGCCATTTAGTCAGAGAGAAAATGATCTGTAACTCTTCTGCCCCATCCCTGACCATGCTGGAAGGCATAAATCTGTTTGATTGCCACTGTCAAACAGGGTCGCAGCATCAAAGTTGGGTGAGCCAGTTGGTATATAACTCTTGGATTTATTAAAATGTTCACCCCAAGCAACTCCAACTAATCATATCAACAGTGCCTAGAAAACAAATCCATTCAGGACCATTTAAGCCATGAGAAAGAGTAGCAGCTCCTCCATGCTTGTTGAATTTGGAGCCAGCTACCGGGCAGTGTTTCATCCATCACAGTAAATAGAAGAAAAATTGGAGGTGGTTTATGGAGTGTAACTGCATGGCATTTTAGGTGTCAGTGATCTGAAAAGAAATCATTACCTGCTTGTGTCTTATCAGTAAGCAGGTTTGCTGGCAGGCTCAGGCTGGACAGTTAGATAGGAGATCTCCTTGGTACTCTAACACAGCCTGCCCTGCCTACGTGCATAACAGGTCTGTGCAGCCAGGGTAAGCAAACAGCTTTTTGTGCAAGATGTGTATAAGACTAACAGGAAACTTGGGTGGGGAATTTGCATTCTGTTGCCTCAAAATAAATCTTTATCTTGGCAGGCTTTATCAGGCATGTTGCTGAGCGGTCTGGAAAAGAAAACTCTCTTGCAATGCTTGAGGAAAGGGCTGGAGGCTCTGGCTCGGAAAGGGAAAGTCTGCCGGTACCTTTGGGTGTGGAGAGCTGCCATCTCTGCATCCTCCCACCAGGGTGAGGACATTTTGTCCTTCACCACCTCCTCCTCCTCCCTTCCATACCAAGAGTGAATTCCTGCGAGGAGTGTTTTGCCTGTAGAAATTGCAGTGTTAATATCCAGGATTAATTTTGCTGTCCTCCACAGGCTACAGTTCCTACTCATGTCTTCAAGTCAAGTGGGACATTTTGCTTTGAATGGAGCTGGAAATGCCATGAAAGATGATCTAGCTCCAAAATTTCTGCCTTTGCCTACCCACCGTGTCTATGGCAGAAGCTGTCTTAGGAACTGAGCATGGACAACCTCTCCTCTGGGTCTACAGAACGACTTGTCTCCATTCCTGGGGAGCCAGTGCAGCCAGAAATGGGTCTGAAACAAAGTTTGCTCTAACCAGTGAAGCTTGCATCACGCTCTAAATGAAGAACTGCCCAGGAAAAACTGACAACCTGAGCCTAAGTCTTTGCTTTCCTGGTTGATCCCAAAGCTCTCCTGGATGAATCATCCAGATGGAGATCAATGACAAGTGGTGTCCCTCAGGGGTCTGTACTGGGACCAGCACTGTTTAGTATCTTCAAATGGGATCGAATGTACCCTCAGCAAATTTTCAGATGGCACCAAGCTGAGTGGTGAGATTGACATGCCTGAGGGATGGGATGCCTTCCAGAGGGACCTGGACAAGCTTGAGAAGTGGGACTGTGCGAACCTCATGAGGTTCAATGAGGCCAAGTGCAAGATTCTGGACCTGGGTTGGGGCAACCCCCAGTATCAATACAGTCTGGAGGATGAAGGGATTGAGAGCAGCCCTGCTGAGAAGGACTTGGGGGTGCTGGTTGACAAGAAGCTTGACATGGCCCGACAATGTGCACTGGCAGCCCAGAAAGCCAACTGTGTCCTGGGCTGCACCAAAAGAAGCATGGGCAGCAGGTCAAGGGAGGTGATTCCTCCACCTCTACATTGCTCTTGTGAGACCCCCACCTTCCAGCTCTGGGATCCTCAGCACAGGAAAGACATGGACCTGTTGGAGTGAGTCCAGAGGAGGCCATGAAGATGATCAGAGGGATGGAACACTCCCACCATGAGGACAGGCTGAGAGAGTTGGAGTTGTTCAGCGTGGAGAAGAGAAGGCTCCAGGGAGACTTTATTGTGAATTTCAGTACTTAAAGGGGGCTTATAAGAAAGATAAGGACAAACTTTTTAGCATGGCCTATTGCAATAAGACAAGAGGTAACAGCTTGAGACCAAAAGAAGGTAGATTTAGACTAGGTATAATGAAGAAATTTGTTATGATAAGGGCGGTGAAACACTGGAATAGGTTGCCTGGAGATATGGTAGACGTCCCATCCCTGGAAACATTCAAGGTCAGGTTGGATGGGGCTCTGAGCAACCTGATCTAGTTGAAGATGCCCTTGCTCATTGAAGGGGGTTGGACTAGATGACCTTTAAAGGTCCCTTCCAACCCAAACTATTCTGTGATTCTCTGAATAAAAAACGCTGATGCTGCAAATTCATTCCAGGATCCCAAATAGACATATTTTTTATAAAAGCTGTGTCCTCTACTGCCATCTCTTCAGATAGCACTTGATCTTCAGCCTTGAAGGAGAAGTGATATTGGGTTTGGGGTGAAGGGCAAGGCTGTGGGAAGCCCGGTTCCCTCCCTTGGTGGCACCAGCTAGGCAGGTATGGCATTTACCTGGGTACCCCTTATCACTGGGAAACACGTGGATAATTGTGATTGCATATAAACTCATGGTCAATTTATTTCCAAAGGGAGCTGTAATGTAAATAAGTCACTGTTTTTATAATAGCCCTTTGTAACTGCGGTCAGGCTTAATATCATGACAGGTTTGCTGAAAAAGCGCACTGATAATATACCGAAACTAAGCTTAGACTTAACTTTTCCAGGTTAATACAGTGCCAAGGGACTGCTCAGCCACATCTGCAGACCATGAAGCAACCAGCCCTTGCAAACTGGCCCCTCAGTGTCTTCTTCATGGAGTAAACTGGGAAAGGCCAGTGAAAAGGGAAATCAATTCAAACGTAATGGGCAGCTCCACTGCTGACCTGTTTATGGCCCATTCCTTTGGCTCAACCCCGAGATCACGTATTTTCAGGACAAAATAGGAGCACCAGAATGAAAGCATTTCCAGAAAAAAGCCGTGAACAGTAGTGACTAGGGCCGGGAAGCTGGAGGCTGCCAGGTCTCACCAGCAATGTGCTGTAAACCAACAGTGGAAAAGCAAGCTACTAGCAGTAATGTCTTCCACAGCCCCTCTTTTACTAGAAAGTAATTTTGGAGGATCCCTACCTCTTTGTACATGCTAATCAAGAGATGGCACCTCTGCTTCCCTGGTGGTAGTTCATTTTCTTTCATATATCTACTTCCTTCCCCACAGACCCAACGATGTTTTAAATAGCAAATATATCACTACAAGCTGTTAAAAAAATATTATTTTCATTCCTCACCCTGTGGTTTGCAATGCTGGATAGACACACAGGTTTAACCTGCTGGACTATGAGAGCTTTTCTGTGGTGGGCCAATATGCACTGATGGGTTGGGATGGGACTTCTTGTGTTGTCTTTATATAGGCTGGCACACCGAGTGCTCAAAGTTGGGGCAATGGAAACAATAATTCTACAGTGAAAATCCTAAACCAAAATTCACTCACTCACTAAAATGTATTCACTCTATCTCTGTGATTTGCTCTGCTTCAAAAAGTTCTTTAAAACATCCAAGCAGACACAACTGGACAAAAATTGCTGTTTCATTCCTATTGACAATCTTTGATGGCCAAGAGTCAATGGTGGACGGAGTGTCCTTGTACGCTCACATCCTTCCCATGCCATTAGGTGATTTGTAGGCTGGGATCAAAGCTCTCCTTGGGAAAATGGAGCTACCAAAGGGATTTCCAGGACACCTACGTGTGTTTGCACCTGGCAGAATCTTTAAATAGTTCACTATAGGACAACCCTAGAGCTGGAGATGGCAAGGAGTTCTTCAAGCAGTTTATATTCCTTTCTTTTCTCTCTCTCGCTCTTTTTTTTTTTTTCTTATCAGTTTGTCAACATTGAATCTTTCTGTGGATAAAATTATTTTCCATCTTGATTTTCTGTTTCAAGGGACTTTCAAAAAAGATGGATCTTTGACATTTTAAATGAAAAAGTCTAGTTTCTCTTTTGCAAAATAACTTCTAGAAAACGTGTAACTTATGGTAATTAAAGGAAAGCAAAACCTTTAGAAGTTCAAAATAATAAAAATAATAAATATAATAAAAATAATAAATGTATTTCACTCCTGCTAGGAGAGGGGAAAAAAAAAACCCAAAGAAAAAACACCTCTTCTTTTTGGTTTTACTTTTACATTAGACTGTATTTTTTTTAAAGTCTTGCTAATTCCCCAGAGGCAGTACAGAGAGCTACTTGTAGGTAATCCAAATACAGAAAGACAAATTAATGATGGTAACAGTAGCAGTAGAAACAAAGGCAAGCTAAAAGCATTGTAGAAGCAAATTCTGTACACACGTTAGTTTCAGATTTATAGGATTACAGGTGAGGATATAGGATTATTTCAGATTATTAGATACTCTGAACTAAAGTTGTGCAGCGGGCTGACCCATGCCGGGGGCAGGTGCCCCCCTGCCCGCTCTGTCCCTGCCCTCCTCAGCCGGGCAGGGGGGAGAGAATGTAACGACAGGCCCGTGGGTCGGGGTGGGGGCAGGGAGAGATCGCTCCCCAGTGACCGGCACAGGCAAAACCCAGGTCCGCCCCGGGGACAGTCAGAGCGGGACGGTGAGAAATAAAGCCGAACCTTAAAGCCCCTTCCGCAGCGCTCCCTTCTCCCCGGGCGCAGCTCGGCTCCTGCCCGTCTCTGGGCTGGGGGGTGGCAGCCCACTGCTCGGGGACTGTCTGGGCATTGGTCAATGGGTGGCGAGCAATTACATTGTGCATCACTTGTTTTGTATATTCTTTTATCTTTATTATCATTTTCCCTTCCTTTGCTGTCCCATTAAAATGCCTTTATCTCAGCCCACAAGTTTCATGTTTTTTTCCAGTTCTCTCCACCATCCCACTGGGGAGAAGTAAGCAAGTGGCTGCCTGCTGGGTTAAACCACAGTTCTTGGCCAGTGGTGGGTCCACCTTGGAGCCAGCTGGCATTGGCTCCATTGGACATGAGGGAAGCTTCTGGCAGCTTCTCACAGAAGCCACCCTTGTAGCCCCCCACTACCAAACTGTTGCCACACAAACCCAATACAAGGTGGAACTCGATCACATTGACAGCAAGTGTTTTTCTAGACTGTCCACAAGTATCCAGCTCAAAAATATTCACCAATCTATTTCTTGCTTAAAACTGTAGGGAAATGTGACTATAGATACAGTTGTTTGTGTGTAACAGACTTGAAAGAATACATTGTGAGGAACCCTGATATCTGATATTAAGAGAGTGATTATCACACTGCAGGGACCCTCATGGCATATAATTCTGAACACAGAGAAAGATGAGATGATAATGTGAATAATGATGGTATTGTCGATAATCCCTAAAATCTAGGAAACATGTTTCTGTGCCCATATGAGCATCTCTGACTATGTTCACTGGGATTCCTGCCCTGAAGCAACACCAAGCAGTTGTTGGCACTGTGGAGTTGTTAACTCATGTTCACACGGATGGGCTTCTTGTTAAACCAACAGCATTGCTCTTACAATCTATGACACCAACTGATACGGCTTTGCATTAAACAGTTATTCATCAGACAGACTGAATTCACTCTGGAGAAGGTTCAATGACACTGCAGGGATTTTCTCCTTCATTAACCTGGGATTTACGTTTAGTCTTTATGGTGCTACGAAGGTGTCAAACTGTCCACAATTAAATTCAGAGGTGTTTTAGCATCTGTGCATAGTTTGGACCCGGCAGTCAGTGCAAGCTATGGCAAGTACAAAATAATACTCTGAGTTTGCCATTTACTGTGCACACTTCTGAGAGTTTGGCAGCCACAGTAAGTTTATAAGCAGTCAATAAATAATACGTTCAAAATATATCACAGATACAAGTAACACATTTGATAATTAATACACTGCATTACAAGCCAGAATTACAAAGCCATTAGGCAGCTACTTTAATTGATTGATCATTTATATGTTAAATGCACTGTGTGCTCTTGCTCCCAGCTCAGGCAACATCCAGCCTCTGTGCATATGGTGAGGTTCCTGATACAGCTTTTGCCCTACATCTACAACAGTGTTGACATTCAAGAAAGAAATGAATGATTCAGACTGCCTTTCATGCAGAGGACTGCCACATCTTGGGCTGTCTCTAATACTTGATGGGTAGAAGTAGCTGCCCAGAGCAGGCAATACGGAGCATCTTTGGTGCTCCATCGGTGGAAACTTTGCTTTGGACTATGTGGTAGACTGAGTACAGAAAAACCACAGGATTTCAGTGAAGAAGAAATTCTCTCTTTTTCCTGGACTTTTAAAGTGTTTTTAGAGAAACAAAGATTAGCATACATCAGAGTGGCACAGAAAAGGCTTCCCATAATCCCGAATATGAAAAAGTGTCAAGAGCTGCATGCAAAATGGATTTGCATACATCAGAGCTGCACATACAGCTGCTCGACTGGGCATCCTGAAGTGCATTAAAAATGTTAATACTGAATTGTGTGGATGCTGATAATTGAATACTGGAGAAACACACAGAGACGTGTATAAAACTATGGCATCTTTTCCACTTGTCTCACTTAGATGGTTAAAACATAAAAAGGGAGACTGCTAAGGTAGCCAGGAATCCTTGAATTTTTAAGGGCTTTCTCGTTCAAAGAGAAATTCAAAGTATCACTTCTCCACACAGAAATAATTAGCAAAGGAAGATTTAATTTATTTAGCATTAAAATTTTCCGTTCTAAAATAGCATCATACTATCATCCATTGATTTTGTAAAAGCAGAAATTTTAACACACAAGAAAGTGGTAATCAATTCAACATTGCTTTGGTCTTGCCCTCTGCAGTGCTTCCAACCACATCCTACCTAGAAACCAAGCTGTAGCGGGCCAGCTTGGAATACCGGAAACACCAGCCTGGATTTACTCTTTTACCTATAACAAAGAGTGAAAGAGGGAATATCTCTGTCCTTGGGGTCCGATTATCAAACCAGGACAGGGAAGCCCCTGCTGCTTACTTTTCCCCAACAATAATTTCCAACATCTGCCCAGCTGGTGGTACATTAGAAAACCAAGAACTTTTTCACCTGCATCAACGAAAGATAAACATCAGTCCTACATGGGCTGGTTTGGTGCTGGTCAGAAACCCCAGCTTCAGCCCCGGGGTCACTCTCCTTAAGTGACCATAACTATATCAGTGCTATCTCAGCACAAACTTCACAAAGAAGCAACATCTAAAGCTAAATCCTGTCTTCAGGTTAAGATCACTGAGAACAGGATCCCACATTCATTGCAATATCCTTTCCCCATCTAAAACGTCCCCTCGTTTTCGATGGGACAGGGAAGCTTTTTCATTTTTTTGCAAGCTTTTATGCCTGTTAGTATTGCAATGAATGTGGGATCCTGTTCTCACTCTGATGAAAAGTTTCACAGTAACTTTTCAAAAAGGGCTTACAAAAATATCATCGCTTGTTCTAGCAATAAAGCTCCTGGCAAGTTTTAATGGGCACAGTGTTAAAAACTAACGGTCCCCAAGGACCACAGGCAGCAGAGCCCTAGGGCTTTGAGTTTTTTTAAAAAACGAGCCACCAATTTGTGTCAAAAAACTTGCTTTGCAAGTGGGAGCTACAGGATTTTTATGTGGTTTGCTTTTATTAAGCAAAGGAAAAAGAAAAGTTATTTCACCTTTAATTAAAAACTCTCAGGGATTTGGTGGGAACTGTATATCAGGAAACTCTAGAAAATACACTGTTCTGCTTGGCTTGGTTTTAAACAGGGTAAGATGAGTTTTTAATCTGTTTTATTACGTGTCTGTTGCTCAAAACAAAAAAAAAGTGAATGCTGAAAAATAACGACTGCATTCAAAGGGAAGTCATTACAAATAGAGCTTAAATGTTCCCAGAGGAGAACTGACCTATGACTTCTATGGAGGAGATGCAGCATCAGAGGAAGGGCATCCTTGTTTTTAAGTTGCTCTAAGAGGGGACAAGAGTCCCCAGCCCCAGAAGCACTGCCACACTCAGATAGAAGGGATCCAGTTTGTGGTGGTTGTTGTTGCTGGGGTATTCCCATCCTCAGGAAAAGACAGTGGCTGCCAGGGGATCCTGTGCCTCAACAGATAGCTGGATCGCTCCTAGATCTTTGTTTAAAAGACGATGTTTCCTGGGACCATCATTGCTGCTGCAGAGATGTTTCCAAAGTTGCAGCTGATGGAAACGGTTCTCATTATACAGCCTCCTGTATTTCTTACTTCTGAATTTCATTGACCCTGCTCTGATTTATGTGCACGGCAGATTTGGTGCATTGCTGATTCGTAGGAGAATCAGTGAGGAAAGTGTGGGAGACAGATGGCAACGGGGCTCACAGTGACAGCACATGGCATATGGCGGCAAAAAGATCTTGCCTGAATTTTACAAATATACGTAGTCATTCCTGCTCACGGAGCTATCAGCCAGAACGGCAGCCGAGGAGAGGACTGCTTACCCCTTGCAGCCACTCAGTGAAGTGCAGCTCCTGGCTGACACTTGAAACTGAAACAGTTTGGCTTTAATTCTGGACATTCATTCATAGACTCGTGGGCGGCTCAGTTGGGTGAGGTGCTGAGAGGTTTCGTCCGGTGCAAAGGCAGCATCAAGCAGTTACACACAGCTATTTTAATAGAGGTTTGTGTAACTCCTTCTGAAAACAGCCAACAGACAAAATTCTCCTGCCTCTCCGAGCAATTTCTTAGCAGTAGAAGAGCACCCCTGGCTCAGCCAATGGCAAAAGAGCCCTTCCCCAACCTCCCATCTGATTAACAGTCTTAAGGAAAGAATTTGAAACAAGCCCAGCCTCCAGATGAAGCACTACACTGCCAACCTTTCAGCCCTGAATCAAACACAGACTCTTTAGGAACACCTCAGAGCATCACCCCGTAGCATCTGCAAGCATCCACCTGCACCCTGGCTTGCACAGCGACGCAGGGGAGCAAGAATTATAGATTCATGGAATGACAGAATCATTTAAGTTGGAAAAGACCTTTAATATCATGAAGTCCAAACGTAAACTTAACACTGAGAAGTTCACCAGCAAACCATGTCCCTGAGCCATGTCTACATGTCTAATTTTAAATACCTCCAGGGATGGTGACTCCACCACCTCCCCAGGCGGCCTGTTCCAGTGCTTGACCACCCTTTCAGTGAAGAAATTTTTCCTAATATCCAATCTAAACCTCCCCTGGGGCAACACAAGGCCGTTTCCTCTTGTCCTATTGCTTGTTATCTGGGAGAAGAGACCGACCCCCACCTGCCTGCAACCCCCTGTCAGGTGGCTGTAGAGAGTGATAAGGTCTCCCCTGAACCTCCTTTTCTGCAGACTAAATGACCCCAGGAAGAATGTTCCCCTGCTTCCAGATATAGGAGGCCTGGGAAACAGCTTCAGCCTGTGACCCCATCCCTCATTTACAGGACGTGACACCATGCTGTGAATGGCAGGAAAAGTCCTGGGATGCTGCTGGCCAGGTGGCCCAGCGGGGAGGAGCAGACTGCACACAGCCATATGCACATAGCCTATAGGGACAGCAAGGACTACGCTGTACTGGGGGAAACTGGTTTTGCTCTCAGACACATACCAAAATGATTAAAGCGTGCTCTGTAACTTTCCTTCATCCTCACCTTTTTACCTCAAGTGAGTGGTGGAAAGAGGAGAAGGTACAAGAAAAGAGGATTTGCCCGGATTAGCTGGGAGCAGGTTTACTGCCCTGCTGACAGGATTTACACCTGGAATTAACACTTATATGGGTCACACTGCTGTGTGCAAAGCGGGTGGGGGGCAGGCAAGGATGCATCTGCTGTCTAAATTTCTGCTGGTCTGAACCAAACCAGCCTCCCAGGGTGATAAAAACACTCCTCTACAGTCAGGACTTAAACAAAAGAGGCATTGCCCATCTTCTGCCCCATGGCTTGTATTAGAATCACAGAATGGTTTGGGTTGGAAAGGACTTAAAGATCATCTAGTTCCAACCCCCTGCCATGGGCAGGGACACCTTCCACCAGCCCAGGTTGCTCCCAGCCCCATCCAGCCTGGCCTTGAGCCCTGCCAGGGATGGGGCACCCACAGCTGCTCTGGGCAGCCTGGGACAGTGTCTCACCACCCTCATAGTGAAGAATTTCTTCCTTATATCTAACCTAAACCTTTTAGTTTAAAACTGTTATGCCTTGTCCTATTGCTACAGACCCTAGGGTGTTACCGGTGTGCTCCCCCACTCATCTTCTGCAAGGCAGGGCTGGGGCTGCGTAGCATCCATGGGATGAAACATGATTTACAGCTCAACTTAACACAGGCAGGATAAAAATGGGATTTGCTTTCAAAAACAACTTTGCAAAAACCGTGGAGGTGAGCTGCATGTTTGGTGACCAGGCTTCATGGCATCACAGCACACAGCTGGAATGAAGTTTTTGCAGTCCCACCAGTGCTATTGGGGAGGAATAAAGCCCCTTTGCTGCCCAGATGCCCATCAACAATGTTCCCCTGCATGCAGGTGAGATTCCTGCAGGCGATACCTGCCCCAAGCCCAGACAATATGGCTTTATGAGAGCACACGTGGCATGTGCATGCTCTCCTGTCTTCAGGCTATCTAGCCCTGATGCATAAAGCCCTTGGTTTGACAGGTGTTTCACATTACTTCAAGTTGGCCATACATCTTTAAATGACTGTGGAAATACCGAGGTAATTAAGAAATGAAAACAGAGCTGCTTCCTGATAAGCAAGGGGGGAAAAAGAAAGAAAAAGAAACCCCCTACTAGCCCTAGACAAAAAGAAAAACAACAATAAAAAACCCTCCTGGCAATGCCAGATTTGAAGTGACGAAATCCAGGCGGCGTTTGTGGCTGCGTGATGACAAACAAGTAATGGATGGCCAAAGCACTCACTGCTTTCATTTGGGGTACTCACTTGAGACGTATGGGGGCTGAATTTCCAGAGATGCTGATCATCCACCCCTCACTGGTTTCCACAATTTTAGCCAGTCAACACCCCCAAGAAGCCAAAGTAGAATCCCTCAGGATTGGTCTTTCCTAAACTGAGAAGGCCCCAATACACCCCTGTTTTCAACAACGTCCAGCTTTGGTCCAACAGCATCTCTTCCCACACTCATCCACAAACATTGCACTCAGCTTCTTCGCTACCACTTTTGCAGCACATTAGAAAGGTGTCACAGAAAAGGGCTTCTTATCTCTGTTTTCGTTTCCCAACCCACGGAGGCTGATTTGTTCTGGGAGGATTAACCTGGGGCCAAACCCTCGGAGGGGAAGGTGGCACAAAACAAGTTGCTTATTCAACTCCCGTGACAACTCTTCACCACAAGCCTTTTTTCTGTAATCCCTCCCAATACCACCATACACAACACACGCTGCTGCCAGCTCTACAGGTGGGCAAGGGGTGAATGAGCCTGCAGACATCCATCTTATTCTCATTCTTCCAGAGCTTGAGGCAGAAATGTAATATCCATCCCTGGCTCTCATCTCTGCTCCTGACTCCACTCCTTCTCTTGCCCACTGCTGCTCAACATTTTGAAGGTAAATCATTAGGAGCAGGAAGCTGGAACAGTAACAGAAATGTTACTTCACCCTCTGCAGCCCCCTTCACGCCTCCGACCTGTAGCTTTTTTAGGGCTGTGTTTCAGCCTGGCTTCTCTGAGCACTTGTTAGGCAGCCGTCCCTGGCAGGGGTAAAAATTAGTTTAAGATGGAGTTGGCTGCTGTTCCCATCACTCTTTGCCAAGTCTGATGCCGCCTTCTGCAAATTTCCTGGCATAATGGGCCACAGTCAAACTGAAAAAGAAGCACAAGCCATACAAGAGCTACCGATAAGGGCAATTTAGTTTGCAAATGCATGGGTAGCTATCTTAACACCAAGCAGGTAACAGGAGATTCAAAGTACAAAAATATATTGTTAAGGCTTCTTTTGTCTGATTCACATCCTTGTACATGTGTTTGTGGCGACTCAAGCAGAGTTGCGTTGACGTTCATTGTACAGGAGTGCTGCATCCCATTGGCACTGCTGGCAGCGCACAACCTGCAGTCACAGCGGTCACTCCTCCATCTTTGATGATGGGAGTTTGGGGATTCACCGGACACCCTCTGCACCCCTGTCTCCAGCTGTGTTGGGACGTTAAGCCTTATTGCCTCTTCCAAAGGCGCTCATTTTGCAGTGGCTACAACGGCTCCTGCTGCAGAGCTTTCCTATTCCCACCCGCCTTCACTCACACCAACCGAGCAGCTAATGTGAGTTGTTGCCCCCTGCCCCCCCCACGATAATCCCCATCTATATGAACCCTACTGTTAAGGGGTCACATGCTGCTTTTTATAACTTTACCACCAACTCAGCTTTTGAGAGCCTTTTCTTCCACTGTTCTGGACAAGATTACTCACTGCAACTTCATTGTGTTGCTATGGCAGTAATAAGAAAAAAAGTAATTTCTTTTTCTTAAAAATAAATAAATAAAAAATAATCAATAATTGGTATTACTGTGCAAGGTCCCTGGCATTAATTATAAATAAATGTTAGACCTACTGAAATAAGAGAGTGAATTTACAGCAGTAGGCTGCTTGCTTGCTGCTGAAGCCTGTGTGGCTGCCATGATACAGATATGAAATATAAAAAGTATTGCGGACTGCAGCTTGTGTTTTATTGTCTAGGAAAATGAATGTGTAAATAGCAATAAAATGCACAATCATTTAGCACAAAGCCAAAATACTCGGCAGCATTTATAGGCTGATGGATGGCTTGCCTGCCTGCTCTAATTTACCATAAAACAAGGAGACAAGGATGGAGGAAAATAAACAATGGCTTCTGTCAATATGATTAGCTGTGAGATACCAGGTGAGAGCAGGCAGTCTCTGAAGAGGGTAACACTGCGCCACTTCAGCTGGTTTTTGCTTCGGTAATTTAGTCCGAATTGCCGTGCTGCTTGGCAAAGGCAGCATCACAGCAACCGAGCGGGGAGGCAGGGATTGCTGCTCCCAGGGTCTTTACGTACCCCACCCCTGATGTCTCCAGCAGCCGCTCGAGGTGGGGTAAGGGCTTCGTGCCTGCGGCAGGAAAGGGTTATTAAGCAAGCCATGTAATAGATGGGAAGGAAAAAAGCTTGCTGGTACAGAAGTCAGCTGTCTGGGGCATCACCCGTGACATGAGGAGAGGCAGGGAGAGCCTAAAAAAGACTGGGGAAGAAAAGGCAAAAGTCCTTCAATGCCATCTGTTAAAAAGCAAGGGGCTGAGGGGGTGGGGTATGGGGGTGGAGCTTTTGAACCACTTTATGGGATAAAGTAAACTGCAGACAGAGAGAGTGCTACCAGCTGGCTTGCTGGCTGCGATTCAGTGACCCGCAGCGATGCCTGCAAAGGAGCTGCAGGCTCCCAGGCAGGGTCCTGGCAGCAGGAGCCGTTTTGCCTGGCAGCAGCCACCACCAGTATCTGCTACCTCCACCTGCATCTAGGAGACACTGTGCAATTGTCACCCACCTTATTCAAGAGCATTTCTGAGTGTGACAGGGGTACATATTATCAACTCCAGGTTTTTATTTTTTTTGTATTCTAACTATGTATCCCTATGTAGGCATACAAGCTCAAATGTCACGTACTGCCTTTCTCTGGGGCAGAGAAGCCCTGTGCACCTACTCACATTTGCGCAATCCTCCTTTAGATCACTGGGGTTGCAGAGACATGAATCTGGTGCTTAGTGTGATATTACTCACCAGTTCTTATGCAGACAGTGGTGCTCCTGCTGAGGATAATGTAAGTCCATTAGGGGTGAAGGAGCATGGTCCCCAGTGGGTCCACCTTAGAGCTGGCTGGAACTGGCTCTATCGGACATGGGGGCATCTTCTCACAGAAGCCACCCGTGTAGCCCCCCCGCTCCCAAAACCTTGCTACGCAAACCCACTACACTTGCCTTCTCATTTACTGGGCTCCTAATTTCGACATCAAAATTAAGTGCCTAAGGAGATGCAGTGTGAATAACCCAGAGTGCAGGGGAAAGATACATTGGCTGACAGCAAACAGAGATATTTTTTTTTAATGGTTGGACTTACCAGTGTATTTTCAGCCTGCACTAAGTTCACATAAAGGCAGCTGAGTCTTAGAAATTATTTCCACCAGCTGTTTTATCCAAAGTCCCTTTCTCAAAAATCCAGGAGTAATATTAAGATTGCTCCTATTTACAAACATTGGACATTAGATGCAGGACAGCTCCAATATTCAACAGAATCAGGACAAAAAGCTTTCTATCCAGATCTTCTCCAGTCACTGCAATAAGAACTCCAGAAGCAGATCCTGCAAGAAGGATCTTAGAGCACGGGTCCTGTGACGGACTCCTGATGTGACTTGTCAGACCTGGTTCAAAGCACAAAGCCAACAGAAAAGCTTCTAGCAACGTGTGCCAGGATCTTTTATCAATTACCAAGCTGCAATGTAGAATCAAAAGTAGAACAGTAAATACCTAGCTCTGCCCTTCCCCACACATTTTCCTTTTTAAGAGGAAAAATAAAAAAAATCAGTAATCATCAATATGACAGCCTACTTGGATTAGAAAGCAGATAATAAATAGTATATCCATCTTTCAGTTATTAACATAACTAAGCTTATTGCATAATATCTGGTTATTTTTGGAAAGCAGCCCTTTCTACCTGTCCCAACAGCACATTACTGAGTTGGCAAGAAGCAGGAGCTTTTGAGCAAATAAGAGGATTTTTTTAGATCAAATTCACTTGCCAAAAATTTCATCTCAAAAGTCTGGATCACAACTGGGTCACAATTAAATAACTTTTTGAAGGAGAAAGTCCCCTTGACTTAGAAGTCCCCTTGTTATAGTACCCCTGAACAGCTTTGCCATAGCTTCCATTTAATTTGGCTGTGTGTGATGCTTGCAGTTTATGTCACAAATGATTACAAAGGAAATTTTGGTAGAGAGGGCTCCTCTGCCAGATCACACTCTCAGGAGTGCTGAGATGACACATCTCCTCCCACCTTTCTTTGCTCATGACAAAACTTGTTGCTCCAAAGCTAGGGCTAGACTCTCAGAAAATGGTCCACAACATCCTGCACTTTGTGCAGGCTCTGCTCTGTGGAGCTGGAGACTTGATCCTGGGCTATGCAGAGGATGAACACCCCAGAATACCCTGACTGGGTTTGGGCCCCAGGACATCTCATCCCTGCACCATTGACAGATCTGCAACAGCTGAGGACTTCCTGCAGTGCTTTGATGGGTTCTCTCTGCTGTTCTGTGCTGGCTCTCAGTAACTGGATAGACTGGTGGTATAGTCTGGATAGCCTGTCCCGATGTGCCTGTCATCCAGTGTTTATATTCCCTAGTTCAAGTCTCATGAAGAGCCCATTTGCTGGTTTTGGAATGTTCAATCAGCATTTCAGAATTTACTTTGGCTTCCATGCAGTGCTATCAATCACATCCAATATATATTCTATAGTGCCTCCCTTCGCCTTAACCTCGTCATTGTACAAAGCATATCATCGGGCGGGGGGTGTGTGGGGGTGTGAGCGGGAAAGACCACCACCAGTGTGTATCTGAATACGAACAAGTACAAGATTTTAGAGTTTAAGGTGTTGTGCTGTATCTGTATCTCTGAGTGGAGTTCTCAAGTTTTTATGAAGACAACAAAGCCCCTGCTCTGTGCCTTGGGACATCTTAGCCCTCTTGTGCTCATAAAGCTGATTGATAGAAATAAAAAGACCAAACACATTAACCTTTCTGACTCTGCTTTGTCTAGTTTTGTCCTGCACAAAGACATTAGCCCAACAAATAAGGCACTAGTTGGCAAATTAAGTGGCTCTTAATGTCCCTCCACAACAGTGCAAAGTGCTGTCAATCATGACAAGCCAGGCACCAGATGCCTTTATTTTTACTTGCACTGAAAAGATACAGGTCTCATCGCAGGCTCTGCCCAAGGGCAAAACTGGTCACAGCCCCTCCCCAGGCAAGTGCTGCTCCAAGATGTCCTTTTCCTGCACGCTGAAAAATGTTTCTAGTTCATAAATTCATGGCATGGGTTCAAATGTCTCTCAGAAGCTCTTTCAGCCACAGCCACAAATATGGTTTCACTCTTCAAATGCTGCATTGGCAGCAAAATCAAAGCTTCGCCACTGCTCAGCTGTTCCAGTTTGGAAACAAATTTTTTTTGGCTAAGATTTCTCCAGCCAACCTAATTCCCACTAGCCATCAATCGCAATGGTCTACTCAGATGAAAGCAATTGTCTGAACGCTTTGTCTGCAGAGAAGTAACCCCTTGATTTTGATGCTCTTGTAAGCTTTTCCTCAATGGTGAATTTCTCTACGTTAATCATTTAGACAGAACTGTCCTCTCTTCTGGCTTTTTATTGAACTGTCTAGGAGACAGCATTTAAATGCAAGAAGGCAAAACAATACTATTGACTGTCCTTTGTCCGGGTTTATTTAATTCTGTAAAGCAAACAGTTTGCGTGAAATGCATTCCTGGTAATAAAATTGTATTGCACATTTGCTTATAGAGGGTCACCAGGGAGAGCAAATGTGCCTGTACTCAGCAATAAATGTTTGATTCCGTGTTGCACAGCAATTATTCAAAATGAGAGAGACTATTGGATCCAAGACTGCTGCCCTTTAGGACTCAGCCTGTCAAGTTGCATTGCTCTGTACTTTTTATCCAAGTGGATTTCATCTCCACAGTTATTGCTGGGTGATATGCAAGTCTGTAAGGCCAAGTTGCACTGAGCCTGAGAAACAACATTTGACTAGCAGACTGCCTTTTCTTTGTTAAAAGGAGCATTGCTTTATTATTGTTATTATTTATCACTATGCCACAGCATATTAAAGGAGTAAACTTTGAAATGCATGGATGGTTCATTCTGAGAGGACAGAGAAAGACAGACATTTCCATTTAGTCACCCCTAAAATTGCTTCTTCCCAAGCTTTAAAAATGCCGTAGCTTTAGGCATCAAGGGGAAGTTATGATGCTATCATATATTAATTTTCCCTCTTTTTTGTACATACTTTGGAAATTTATCAGGAATCTGGTATTTTTCTGTGTTCTGAAATTAAACAAGGAGTCATTAATATATTTCACACATATATCCCTCTATAGACACTTTCTCGACATTTATTACCTATCTAGCACTTGATAGACCTTCACATAGTGCTCAGCAACGAGAAATCTAATGAAATTCCACAGAGCTTAAGCGCACGCAGACATGTGTGCCATTTCCCCTTAAAGTAAGATTTAATCAACGCAGTGCCACCTCAACCCTGACCAGATGATCAGTCAATGCAGCTCTGAGTAATACCTTGGAAACTCTGAGCCTACAGACAATTACAGACCACTTAATCACAAAATTTAATCAAGATAATAATTAGGCACTGCATCCTGTTTAATGCACAAGGATGTGAGCCTTCCAGCTCCCGCTGCCAGATCGGAACTGAACACAGGAATGGCGAAAGGAATCACTGAAGTCAACAGACTATATCCTTGATGACAGAAGAAAAACTAAACTCAAAGAGCTTGCCAAATCCTTCAGAAGAACTCCAGCACTTTGTGCCAGTCAAAAACCCAACCCTACAAGATTCTTTCAAAGATCTAGCTCTTCAGAAGACCAAGTTATTATTTTTTATTTGACCAGGCTTGAGTGATAAAGCTCGGGGTCCTGCCACGGGAGGTTTTCTACTGATGTTTAGTAAGCATTTTTTGCTCAGATAAACCTTGCCCTGCAGAATGAACAAGGGTAGAAATGAAAAGCTCTATTAAATGAATTTTTCCAGGTCAAAACGAAGACTATAAATCTGTCAGTCATCTTAAGACATTGCACTACACTGCCTCTGTTGAGTCACCTTTGTAGGTCTAAGCAAAGTGTTACATGACTCCGTAGTTAATAAATTTTTTTAAGTACCTCATATTTACTGTAAGCTAAGCAGAGTCACTTTCTGGGATAGATGCTATTAAGAGGATTTTTCCATATTTTCCTCCAACTTCAAAGTGCCGTGTGAGTCTCCGTGTTAGAATTCAATAACATCCACACATCACTGAGCTGGAGAAACAGCAGCAGCAGCAATGCATCTGTAAACATTAAAAAGCCCAGAAACATGAAGGCTTTGAAGAAAGAGTGGAGGGGTGTAGAAAATGGACTAGATGACCCAGCAGGTCACTTCCATTTCTAAATTCTACAAACCCTCTGGGTTAAAAATAGGATGAAAAGTAGATTTTTTTTTTTTCTTTAAACCAGTGGGGATACTGGCTAATGTTTTAAATTCAAAAAGTGAGTAGCTTCTCATAGGACTCAGCAGACAACCAACTCTACAGACTAATGGGGAAGTAAAATCCTTTCTTTACATACATGAGGAAAAAAAAAAAAGAAAAAGTAGAGCTGAATGATTGTAACATTTCAGTTTTCAGAGCCTCTGCTAGCTGTGATACATCCCTTTCGTAAATTCAGTGTCTTGGGCTGCAAATACTTATCAAGAGTGTTATTATCAGCCATTGTGAGCCTGCAAACAAGAATTTCCACTGTACTTCAATGGCTGCTGGCCATATCCATCAAAAAGGGGACTCTAACAGACATACAGTTATCATTGTTCAAATTTTAATGAATATATGGCATTCCCATTCATTATTTAAGTAACATTCAGATGCAGTTTCAGTCAAAGCTGCCTCTTCATAAATGTTATTAGCTACAAATGCGCCTTTAATAAAATATTACACTGTGCAAAAATAAAGCGTTGTACTGATAATCAAAGGAAAATGAATGGAAGGAACTAAAATCCACAGCGATACAGTCTGAACTCCTTATTCACTCAAAAACCTCTTTGATTTTAATGGGCAATTTCTCAGAGCCTAGCACAGGAACGCAGGGTTAGGCCCACCAGGCACACACAAAGACACAAGAAACACCTTCTCCAACTCTTGTGGCTCCCACACAGACTGCTACTGATTATTTGAGTCAGAACGGGTCTATCTGTGGTCAGTTTGACCACAATTCAATAATACTGTCTGCAAATCCAATATACACGGCCCTTTGGACAGCTTTACATCCATTATCCAGCTGTTTGGACCACACACATTGGAGAACACTCTGTACATCAGTGTTTGGGCTGTTGAATGTGATTCAGTGTATTTAAAGATCTACTTTTCTCACGGGTGTTTATATTTTTTGATAAACTTGTGTGCTGAGGTATGTCAAGTTAGACAGTCAGAACTGAAACAGCCTAAATCTAATCAGGTTGCAAATGCTGGGCCCAGACTGCTTGCTATCCAAGCCAGGAAGCAGTGGTTTATTTTCTCTAAATTAATCCCAGCTCAGCAAGACACTTAAGCACACATCTAACTTTATAAAGACAGAGTGGGTTTCCCACTCACTCAAATAGCGCAGATGTAAATGCTCTGCTGAATCAGGTTTATAAAAATCCAACGGCGGTCAGTAATAAATATGGTGACATACAAAAGCAATCTCTGCTCCGCAGCCAGGAGGCTGGAACACGCTGCTGGGTCTGTAATGCAGTGGGATTGCCTCTGCTTCCCTGCATCCCGCTCTATTCCCCGGGCCCAGAGCCACACACGCTCCTCCTCCTCCTCTCTCTGCCCGGGATTAAGATGTGTGTCTATATAGAAGATATCTATTATGCAAGATTTACCTTGGGTTTCCCTGCCCTGCTCTTCTAACCATGCATTTGAGACGAAAATACTGTCAGCGCCTGGGCTGGATGTGTGAAGCAGGAGGGGCAGAAGCAGAGGTGCTTTATTTGCCCGAGCAGAAGGTTTTTCTTCTGCAGCAACTTTGTATTAAATTGTTTTTATTTCAGCCAGGATAAAAGAGCAAACCAACACCTCACTGGAGTTGGGAACCTGCCCCCGCTAATGGTATGTGAGAAGCACCCCCAAGCCAAAGGTGAGATCAGTCCCTGCTAAACCTGGTCAGCTCTGATAAGACTCTGCTCCAGGAAAGGGTCAGAAAGACAACAAGAGATGAAAAAGGATGCCGAAGTGCAAACTTGCACATCTAACCCCTTCTGGTTAGCAGCCCGCTTCCCACACTGGCATCTAAACTCTGTAGGGTCGTAAAAAATAGCAGTAGTAGTAGTAGTAGTAATGTGGCCAGAGGTACCTGGGGTGATGTCCCTGCACCTTGCATCTTGGCAGGAGTATTTGCCATCCATCTCTTGTCTGTGCACAACAGGCACCCAAGCATCAGGCCTGCGCTTTCTTGGGATTTCCACATCGTATGTAGTGTGCCTAAGACACATGAACAAGACAGGTTTTTGCAGAAAAGTCACCCACAAGCATCAGTTTCGTTGAGAAGGAGACTGAGGGACGTGCTCCATTCCCCCTGCTGAGTGCCCTGCTCAGGATCTCACCTGCAGGATTAATAATCTCTGCCCTGAAGGAAGATAGCCAGTACTGCTTGTTGGGTTTCTTTTATTGCAGGGGGAGCAAGAGCTTGGGAGATACTTTGGGGTGAAGGTTCAAGGTGAAGGCTCTGGAGCACAAGAAAGGTAGCCTCCTTGTGACCTTAAATAAGGCCTTCAAAAAGACATGACTTCATGCACACAAAGTCCCGTGGAGGACCTGGCTGTGACTGACGTACGATATATAAATGATACATAGTGGCTGAAGGAAAAAAAAACAACAAACCAACCTTCTAACATTAGCCAACGTAACTTTAGGAGATGGACATCAGCATCAAGAAAGACAGGGCCATGAAGAGATGCTCCAGGGCAAAGTGCAGTTCTATCCCAGTAAATCTGGATTAATTCAGCCGTTTTTGGTGCATATTCATCCCAGAGAAACCCACCAGTTTCTCTATGCATCTGTAATGATTTTTTCCCTACACTTTGGGTAAGCCCTTCACAGACACCCACTGTTTGATCCTGAAAGTTTGACTTCATAAAGAAGTTGCAGTGGGAGGTGGTTATAATCCAGCCTGGGCGGAATCTGTCACTGTTGTCATTTTAAGAGGTGATCATGAGAAGGCATCTCACCCAGGCTGCAAGAAGCAGCATCTTAATCTTGAAAGTCTTTTCTGCAAGATTATTTCCATGGAGCCAGAGGTAAGAAGCACCCTCTCCACTGCTGCTCCTCGGGTAGAGTTTAAATGCTCTCCAAATGATACGTTTATAAGCAAGGTAATTTCTCGGTGCTTTTGCTAGATTTAAAAATGAAAATTAAAGCATTATTAGGGGCTAAGGGTCAGGCATATACCCAGCCAACTAGCTGGCAATGACTCCATCTGGAACAAAGAGATTCCAGAATAACTTTTTTAATGAGAAGGATGGCGGAAAGCCAAGCAGAAGTTGCAGAGGATACCTCGTTAAAGAAATTGATAAGCCTAAGTCAGGTGAATCTGTTTAAGTAACTCAGTTGCTTCAGTCAGATAGGAATAGGTCTGTCCAATTTGCCTTCAGAAAAGCAGCAGCACAGTGGGAGCGGAGGAGGAGCCCTCGCAGGGAGCCATAAGCTTTCCATAAAAGTTGGTAATCATGCGGGAAGTCACATCTGTGGTTTACTCACTTGGAAGACAGACATCTCACACAAAGGGAGTTGAAACAGTTGTAGGCAGCAAGAGCAGCCGCACACGAGGAGCAGATCTGCATTTGGCAGCACGTGCTAATACAGTGGCATCTTCCCGGTAGAGCCACAGCCTGTGACCAAAAAAGCCGATCTGGCAAATGCAAAAAATTAAATTTCAGGCTTGAGCCAGAACCAGATTTCTTTGTTACACCTTTGCAGCACTAGGAGAGCTTCAGCAGGAAAAAACAAGCTGGTTTTCTGCTGGACCAAAAAGCGGAGAATATGGTTCTCATTTTGAAAGTCAAGCCTAGGGGCCCCAAATGGGAAAATAAAATTCTTGCAGTTTGAAAAGACCGTGCCGTGAACTAAACAGCACTGCCTGGCCTCCGTCAGAATGTCCGCTCTGCTTATGCTCACCCGTGCTGATGGCAGGGTTATCACTTCAGAATTTCTGTGATGCTGAGAACAGCACAGCCACCAGCGTGCTGTGCATCCGGGCTGGAAACTGCCAGCAGCCAAACAGCATCTTGCTAATGATTGCTGCCTACAGGGCACCACATCAGCAGTAATTAGTAAACTCTGCTAAGCTAGGAGACCTCATTTGCGGGTATCCAGGTGACCTCGCCGATACGACTTCGAGGTTATTTAATCACTGAACAGAAAAATAATGTCCTTAAGTAATTGCATGGTTTGGTAATAGGTAAATAAGAGCTTTGCTTAAAAAAAAAAAATAAATAAACCCAACACTGGTTTTATTGGGAAGATCTCAGCAGCAACCCAGTAGGAGGTTTTGTCATGCTTGGACTTAATCTACCTTTTAGAGATGATAGATAATAAATTATCATAATGATTAAGAGCCAAACACAGCATTAATGGAGTCCCTATCACCCAGGCTTCAAGCAAGCATTAAGCTTTATAATGTATGAGTGTACACAGTAAAGAATGAGTATGTCTCTCTCAGGCTTTTGTTCCTTGGAGGCGTACTGTGAGGGGTTTGGCGCACATCAGCAGTCCCAACCATTAAATACACTCCGGCTGGGCCTCAGAAATCATGAAGATTTGAATTCTTTGAATAGACCTTCTGGTCTTAGCACTGGGAATCACACCTCAAAGCTCTCCTGCTAATAGGAAAATTAGAAAACAATTCAAAATGTGAAGTGAGACATTCCCACATTTCAACCCAACCTGAAAAGGAGGTGTTTTGGTGAAACACCATTACAATAACCATGACAACATCATTAATCTTATCAACACAGCAATAATCCACAAGCCTAAAACCTGCAACTCAAATGTGGAAGTGAAACCCATTTGTCTGGAGCTGATTAGATTATTTTTCACCCTGGGAAAAGGTACTACATTCCAGTTGAAGGTTCTCCTGATTTTCCTGAAGGGGCCATGTTAGATAGGCACTTTACCAGGGATGTGGGAATCCCAGGGGTCCCAGCCACTTCTTGCTGCACCAACATCACCTGCCCTACTCATGGCATAGAATCATAGAATTCCAGAACAGTTTGGGTTGGAAGGGACCTTACAGATCATCTAGTTTCAACCCACCTGCCATGGGCAGGGACACCTTCCACTAGACCAGGTTGATCAAAACCCCGTCCAACCTGGCCCTGAACACATAACAAGGACCCTCCAACAGCCCACCACACACACACAAATGTCTCATTTGGGATGAAAGGAGGCAAACCCAGGAGCTACTCAGGTTGGAGGAATTAGGATATTTTAGCAGGAGTTTGGCTAGATGATTACTATAGACCATCAAGCTGTTGTCCTCTGGCTGGATTTATTGTTGACTCAACAAAAAAAAGTGCAGAGTGCCCAGCACCTGCCAAGCCTGTGCAGAGCAGTTGCATCAAATGGAGAAAAAAAAAAACCCAAACCAAAACAGCAGTGTAAAATAGGAAGGAAGCCACAGACGCTTGTTCTATCTCACACCTGCAAACCCAAAGCTAACTTCCCTTTTCTCTCAGTGGAAAACCTGCAAATGCAGAGCCTTGAGAGCCACGCACACCCCATGAATACTTACAGTAGATATTAAAAAAAAATCCCATCCCATACTTCACCTTCTGAAGTTGAGCATTTCTTGATTCACCTTCTCGTAGCAACCTGTGGTTCCTTTTCTAGGGGATATGAATGATAAAGCTATGACAAGGGGGAAAAGCAAACCTGACAAATGCCCACGTCACCAAGACAGACAGCTCCGAGCAAGTGGACACAGCAGGAATCACTTGCGGCTCAAAAGCAGCAAGAGATGGGTGATCTGTATCTGCAGAGAGCTTGAGTTAGTCAAATGACTTTTTCAGGGCTTTGTGCCAGAACGAAGCAGAATGTAACCGAGATAATCCACTGAAAGAATGCCCCGTGCAGCAGGGGAACAGCCAGATGCTTCCTGTGCATGACATTTCAGGGTAGTGAAAGATACGTATCAGGAACACAGGTTCAGCATGGCCAGCAGCAGCCAGTCAAAAGGGGAAAAAAAAGGTTAAGAAAATGTGGAATATGACAATGCAAAAGCAGAACTACAGGGCAGCAGCTTTGTGCTGAGAGGTTGTCACTCCCTGAGGTCTGGCATTGAGGAACAGCAGCAGCCAGAGCACCAGAGAGCCACCCCAATGCAAAGCTGCACGCAGGCAGATAGCAATTTGGGGAACTGTACGACACCAGATATTCATGAGTGGTTCAGCACAAACCTTGCAAACAAGCAAAGCATCACTGTGAAGTAGACTTAGCATTCACAGTAACCTGAAAGGCAATATTTGATTTAAAAGCTATCACAATTAAAATTAAAAAAAACAACCAAACAAACCAAACAACAAAACAACCCAGCCTGCTAAAATGGCATACAGTAAATGTTGGTTGGTTTGCTTTTCTGGAAGCATCTGTATTTTGAAAGTCATTTTAGACCTCAAAAGAACTGTCCGCAACTTAGTAGCTATTTGTTTAGGTTTTTTTACATAGTTCCGTAAATGTCCAAAATTGGGTAATTAAGAAAATAGTGCCTCTAACAGACAATTGGGCTTTCTGTGGTCAGTCTTTCCAGTTACATCATGTGCTCTTTAGCAACATCTTTCCTTGCCTCCAAGTATGTCACTGTCTCAGAGGATTTTAGATCACATCTAAGGCTATAGCCGTCCAACTAGTCACAAACACCCAAAACATTATGAGTTGAACACACAGAGAGACGCAGAGCGGTGCACCGAGCAGCAGAGGTGCGACGCAGAATTACAATCCAAAATCTTCTGAACAAGAATCATATTTTCACATCCCACAGTGGCATTTGCAAGGCAGTAGTCCTTTTACTTCTCTAGAGAATGACCGATATTTTTAGCTTTATTCTTTTACTTATTTAGTTATTAGCAGAGGAAAGAAATTAAGTTTCTGTACTAAAGAAATTTCACTTCTGTGTGCCCTCATGCCTTCCTGGGAAAAACCAACAAACGCACTTTTTTTTTGCAATGACAGTGGACACATGTAAGAGCAATGGGCTATCAAATTAAAGGCAAATGTGTTACAGTATCAGCTGTGTCTTGCATACACAGCACAGCTATCCTACTGAAAAAAAGAACTCATGAATCCTTTCCTACATCTGACAGAAGCATCTAAACAGTGTGGACAAGGGGAAATTGCCACAGAAATGACAACTGATTAGACGTTTGTGCAGGAGAAACCCCAATCCCCAGGTTATCGCCAGCAGTTGGTGCTTCAAAAGACCACCAGAAAGTCGTGAAAGGCTCTTTAAGAAAGCAAAAGCCACTTCCTGCTCAGCCTTTTGGAGACAGCCACACAGCTCAGAGCACAAGATACAACATCTGGTGTACCAGAAATCCTGCTTTTCTGGCTTACTCAAAACTGTAGCACAGTGGCGTTTCAGGGTCAACTAGACTTTGACAAAGCAGCAATGCCTCACTGGAACTTAAATGTTGCTATTCTTTTATTTCAGAAAAAAAAAAAAATTCTAACGTTTGCCCTGTGGCAGAGGGCTCACAGCATCCTTTCAAGAGGGACAAGGCCAAGTACCGAATACTTGAGGAAGTTGTTTTCTCATGTGGAAAACAGACACTTTGCGAAAGGGATCCACTTACTGCACGTGCAGGTGCCTGGGATCAGGTCAGTCTGGACCTCTCATCTACGAGAAGGTACAGGGGGTATATGCAAAGAGAAGACACCAGCTGGGTTAATTTTCAGCTAAGCCGTGCATCTTAGAATAGTTGATTATTTGGGTTTTGACTCTTTGTTTATATGTAGTCAGCTTTTATGAAAAAGAACCTGGGTCCAGGGGTCTGCAGGGCAGCTCTGAGTCAATCAGACCAGTAATATTTTTTTCCTTCCTACAGAAAGAGGAACAGATCCTGTCAATTTTGGACCATAAATAAGCTTCTTAATTTCTTTCACACTCATCTACAATGGACAACACTTATGTGCTGCATGTTTTTTCAATAGAAACAAATGAAATATTATTTTTAATGGTATAAAAGAAGCACATGGGAACAGCTCTCACTTACACTCAGTAGGATGCAGACAACTCAGTAGTGTTTGGCCTCTGAAAGCCTCCCACCAGCTTTACCTGATGGACACAGCCTTAGGGTTTCAACTCTCCACAGCAGAAGAAAAATCACAAAGCCAGTATTAGCTGCCTTGGTTTAGACGTCCCAGCCTCTGCTCTCTGGCACTTGCATCCCTAGTAAAGGTAACCTCCCCGGAGGTTAATGGGATCTCACTCCTAGCCATGCTGGGACAGGACCCATCTGATCTAACATTACACCTCAAGACCTGAGAAAGTCATCAGGACTTCTTTAATTGTCAACAAGGATGAAGTCCGACCTCCAGAGCCTATTTTTTCCAATGCTTTTTCTAAAATGAGACTTACCACATGCTAAAGTACCTATTTCGCTTACCAGCCTATACAAGGGAGAATAGATAACCAGCTCCGACAGCAGTGCATGCCTTGTAGATGCTTGCACTCGGCTGGATGCATCCCACAGTGATCTCCTGCACCCTAAGCAAATTCCCAGCACAGAAAAACACTCCCGCTTCCCCATGCCTGTCCTCCATGTATTCCCTTTCATTTCACAAGGGGAACAGTTTTCTTCCAATTAAAAGAAACTGGAGTATTCTTAGAAGAAAATGAAGCTTCGATTCCCTTGGCAATGCTGGAGAACATACTCCCCTTTACGAGGTCATTTTTAAATTATGGAGTTGCAGCAGCATGTTATTCCCAGTATCAATTCTGCTCTGGCAGCCAGCAGCAGTGAGAGGGGACAGAGGGAGTGGGAGTCTTGCCTATGAGAGCCACACGTGTGCGAGTCCTGGAGGGAGATGTAGAAACCAAGCCCTACCCCCAGCACTGACAGGCAGGGCTTGTCGCCAAACACCAGCATGTTTTTTTTTTTTTTCATATCTTAGCCATCCCACGTGGTTTTGCTTTGCAGTGTACTTCCTAAAGAAATGAACCCCAAAAGCCAGGCTTTTTTCCTAACTGTTTTCTTGGCTGCTCTGAGCACTGACTCTGATGGCTTTCCCTTAGCCTTTTTGCCCTCACCGCCAGCCCAGGACACCCAGAAGGTCAGCAGCACTCTCAGCGCTTCCTTGCCTGAAAAGCCACAGAAGTGAAGAATACAGATGTGCCTCGGAACAAAATGTACTGGAGTGACCACCACCGGGAAGCCCTGCAAACCTGAACCCACCCTCCCCAGCACAGGTACAATTGCCACATCTCCATCTGCCTTCCTAGTGCTGTGACCAAGAGGAGACAGAAGTAACACTGTTCCACATTTCATCTTGCTAGAGAAGAAAATACAACTGTTGTAGTAGCGTCTCCCTCCACTCTCCACCACTGCATGTCAAGTGAAGCATGAGAGTATAACATCTCTGAGTAGGTACCAGAGTAGTTGCAGTCCATACAGCACCTGAGACTACAGAGTTGCCTGGGCAGCAGTAATTCCTCCACCCACCGAAGTTTTCTGTTTGAAAGGCTGACACCTTTGCAGCTACTCTATGCCTGGCAGCCCTTCAAAATGTGGTCTGTGGGGCGCTAATGTGCATCTGAACCAATTCATTCCCGTACCCATGCACCCTTCACCTCTCAAGGGTCATCATGGCTGGATTTCACCTCTGCTTTTACAGGCAGGCAGCCAGCAGAATCCCACTTCGATACCCACTGCAAGGATATTACACCTCTTTGACAAGCAAGGCCACCAGATCCTGCTGAGGGACACCTACTCTCAACACACTGCCAACCACATCCCGTCATTTGCAACCATGTCTACTACCTATCAAGAGCTATTAATCACAGAATCACAGAATGGTTTGGGTTGGAAGGGGCCCTGATGATCATCTAGTTCCACCCCCCTGCCATGGGCAGGGACACCTTCCACCAGCCCAGGTTGCTCCAAGCCCCGTCCAGCCTGGCCTTGAGCCCTGCCAGGGATGGGGCACCCACAGCTGCTCTGGGCAGCCTCACAGAAAATGAGGCACATTCAATCTTCTCGTCTAGTATAGTAAGGGTTATGAGGTTGTAGCTTACAAAACCAAAACCATTCAGTTAAGATTCTCATATACTGAGAGCTCAGGTATCATAAACTACCTGTCCAGCAAAAGGAAGATACCTTTATTTTATAAGTATATTTAGGATCAAGTAAGCATCAAACTACCCTTTCCCCATCCAGACCAGTACTCTAGGAATATTACTTTGGCACATTTTAACATCTCATCAACCATATTTGTACAACATGGGACACGGAGAATGCTTAAAGAGAGAGAAAAAAGAGCCCATAATGTTATTTATCCTACCAGAGTCTCCTTATACCAAACATTCAAAGGTTTCATGTAAGTCTTCATTACTTAGAGCATCTGTGACGTCCCCATGGAATAAGCCATCTGCATTTCAGCTCTCCAAGGGCAGATGCCCAAGGAATGCCAGTACTCCAGTATACTGTGCAGACCCATCCAGCTGCGTTCCAAAAATGTTTAGTGTGACAGCACATTTTAGAAAAGGAGAGAAGAAATATTAATTAAAACTAGACAAGATGTGAAGGAGGTGCAAAGTATCAGCTATGGTTTATAGCTGGCAAAACCACACCGAAGTAGAGTTCCCAGCTCTTCTACAGCAGGGATGGAAATGAAATCCTGCCTTCAATGCACTGTTCTATACAAAGTCTATCCCCTTTTGCTCATGATAAAAATGAGCAGTCTCTCTGTTTACCTAATCTCTATGAACAGGACCCTTTCAAAGGCTGGAATCACAGATCGTATCATGGACTTTTGTTGGAACAAAGATAAATGTTATCTTGTTTCCCTGAAACTCTAAGTGACCAGTGCTCGGCCTGTGATTATACACTAGTTAAGAATAATCTCAGATCAGTATTGTCACTGAAAGCCGTCTTTCCAAAGTAGTGGCTATAGCAGTGCTGCAGGTAGAGGGGACAAGTGTTACCAGCTGTTGTTGGAAAGTGCAGTTGGGGGCTGGTGATTCAGACTTCTATCAGAAGGATGTGTTACAGACATGTTCTGGACATTTCAAAAATACAGATTTCAGTCAGCCAGGAGTGTTTTCCCTTGATCACGGATGGATGGGTTGATAGATAGTTGTGTATCTCTCTCTCTCCCCTCACCTGCTCCAAGAGGTACCTTGTGTAGGGACAATCTGTGCTCAGCTTGCCCAAATGCTTCATCTAAACCTGCCTCTATTTTTCTTTCTTGTATATCAGAAGGCAAGAGAGGTACTCCCATTTTTCTTGTTGTAGTTTGGGACTTCGCAATGTAGACCTTGCTAGCTTTTATTATTCCTCCATGTAGCACAGCTCCCCTTCCCATTGTTATCGACTGACACATTGTTACTGCAGGGGAAGAAGGAAGAAGAAGGTAATGACATGAAACACAAGGTTTTAACCAGAAGTTTATTCCTCTCTGACTGTGTGAGACTGCTCAAAGCATGAATCCAATTCTGCTGTTTAAAAAAGAATTACCCAAGTGACTCGCCTATTGCTGCAAGAGACATACTGCTAGCTTGCTCTTCACGTGCCAGCGTTCAGAGCGTGCTGTCTGTCCGTGCTTACAGCAAGAACCTGATTCCTGCAATTTATTTCTGGGTCTGCCGTGGATTGCATGGCTTTGGGGAAATCACAATAAAACCTGAAAAACTTGGCAATTTTAAATTGATGCTTCCCTTCCCAACAGACTCTTCCTGTACAGACTTGTTTAAGTTCAAATACGAAAGCTGAGATTTTAAACTTCTGCTTCCATTTTGTCTTGTTCACATACAAGTCATTAGCAGCATTAAATCGGGGGAGAATCTGCTATGAAATTTAGTCATCTGGTACCATGAAAAAGTGCTGGCACAGTTGCTTGATGTTCTGAGTGGGGCTGGTACTCCAAACTGGGAGATACCAGTTTTTCAAGTCCTGCTCATTATTTGCTTTGCAATGACACAGGAAACAGTAAGGGTTTTAATCTGTAAATAATCTTTCTGACAGGGCTCTGGGAACAATCTACAGGACGTAGCAGTTGCCATTTTTTCCCCCCTCCATGAAATGCTTCATTGAAGTACCACTCACTTTATAACAAGTTTGGAGAAGGGGGGGGGGGGGGGGGGGAATGAAAAGAAAATAGGTGATGTGTTTTTATGCAAAGCCAAAACTCCTGCACCTCTTTGCTCTTGTTGTACTACAAACAGCTTGCTTGAGTTGCAGGAGATTTGGCTTTGCATGAGAATGTTTCCCAGAACAAGAGGGAAAAACAATTCTTAAGCACAAGGGAAAAATTAAGAGGGGAAAATATAGATAAGATGCCCAGATGAGCAGTTAAAGGCTGGGACACCTTGATCTTAGC